>NW_028253177.1:0-600000 GCF_964263255.1 Lissotriton vulgaris
TCTGGAGTTTGAAGGGGCAAATCTGGGGTCTGAGGGACAGCGGGAGATCTGGGGGGCAGGTCTGGGGTCTGAGGGGGGCAGATCTGGGGTCTGTGAGGGTCTGAAGATGAAGGTAACTGCACAGACAGACAGGGCTCCTTCCTCCTCTGCAGCAGGCTGGACACAATTGGAGAGACAGGAAGTGATGTCAGCACCGCTGCTGGTGCTGTCTCTGCCTCCGCTAACTCGGAAGAGGAAACACTTATCCTCCCATCCCATGTGCAGTTCAGGTGGGTTCATTTGCAGGAGAGGAGCGCCCTCTGGCGGCCTCTGACGGAACCGCCGCCTCCAGGCACCAGCAGGGAAATAAGCATTGGCGCCTGCAAAGACAAAGACATGGGTGTTTTTAAGACACTCACAGCCCATGACATTTTATTTATTTATGCATTTTTATATAGCGCAGACTTTACCCGAAGGCGTCAGAGCGCTTCACAATAGAAACAGAACTGATACATGGAGGGAAGGCCTCACCCTTCCCTGGTGTGTTCTTGAGGAGCCTCAGATCCAGCTCTGCCCCCTCCTTCAGTGAAATACTAGCAATTTGTTCATTTTTTAAACTTCTGCAAAGGAACAGACATGACATTCAGGAGGTCAGCGGTGGCAGAGACAGCGCCAGCAGCGGTGCTGACATCACTTCATGACTCTCCTCCTGTGTTCAGCCTGCTGCAGAGGAGTAAAGTCAAGTCAAGTCAGAGAATTTATATAGCGCTCTACATACCCAGAGGGTCTCAAGGCGCTTGAGGAGGGGAGGGGAATTACTTGTCAAATATCCAAGTTTTAAGTTGCTTTCTGAATGCTAGGTGATTCTGGGTAAGGCGAAGGTGAGTGGGAAGGGAGCTCCAGGTTTTAGCTGCCAGGTAGGAGAAGGATCTACCTCCCATGGTGGTTTTGTTGATGCGAGGTACAGTGGCAAGGGCTTGGTTGGATGATCGTAGCTGGCGGGAGGGGGAGTAGAAGGACAGTCGTGTGTTGAGGCATTCTGGTCCGATTTCGTAGAGTGCTTTGTGTGCGTGGGTTAGGAGCCGGAAGGTGATTCTCTTATTGACGGGAAGCCAGTGGAGATTTTTCAGGTGACCAGAGATATGTTCTTTACGTGGGATGTCTAATATGAGCCTGGCTGAGGCGTTCTGAATTTGTTGGAGTTTTTTCTGGAGTTTAGCGGTAGTACCGGCGTAGAGGGTGTTTCCGTAGTCCAGTCGGCTCGTGACCAGGGCGTGGGTGACCGTTTTCCTAGTTTCGGTGGGGATCCAACGAAATGTTTTTTTGAGCATGCGAAGAATGTTGAAGCAGGATGAAGAGACGGCGTTGACTTGTTTGTACATTGAAAGTGAGGAATCCAGGATGACGCCCAGGTTCCGTGCATGGTCTGTCGGGATGGGTGCTTTTCCAAGGGCTTCTGGCCACCAAGAATCGTCCCATGCGGAGGGGGAGGTACCTAAGATAAGGACTTCTGTTTTATCAGAGTTCAGTTTCAGACGGCTAAGTTTCATCCATTCGGCAACTTCTTTCATTCCTTCGTGTAGGTTAGTTTTGGCGGTGTGAGGGTCATTGGTGAGTGATAGGATCAGTTGCGTGTCATCCGCGTAGGAGATGATGTTGAGGTTGTGTTGGCGTGCGATGGTCGCGAGGGGGCTCATGTATACGTTGAAAAGGGTGGGGCTGAGTGAAGATCCTTGTGGAACGCCGCAGATGACTTCAGTGGCCTCTGACTTGAATGGTGGAAGGCGGACTCTCTGGGTTCTTCCGGTGAGGAACGAGGTGATCCATTCTAGTGCTTTTCCTTGGATTCCAATGTTTCTGAGGCGCTGTAGAAGGGTGTTATGGCAGACTGTGTCGAAGGCTGCGGAGAGGTCGAGGAGGATGAGGGCGACTGTGTCTCCATTGTCCAGTAGGGTTCGAATGTCGTCTGTTGCTGCGATGAGGGCGGTTTCAGTGCTGTGTTTGGCTCGGAAGCCGGACTGTGAGGAGTCGAGGGAGTTGTGGGCTTCGAGGAAGGCGGCGAGCTGGTTGTTGACAGCTTTCTCGATGACTTTGGCCGGGAATGGAAGGAGCGAAATGGGGCGGTAGTTTTTGAGTTCGGTGGGGTCCGCTGTGGGTTTTTTCAGAAGTGCGCTGAGTTCTGCGTGTTTCCAGCTTTCCGGGAAGGTGGCGGAGTTGAGGGAGCAGTTGATGACGTCTCTGAGGTGCGGTGCTATGATGGAGTTTGCTTTGTTGAAGATGTGGTGAGGGCATGGGTCAGTTGGGGATCCTGAGTGGATGGAGTTCATCAGGCGGATAGTGTCCTCAGTGGAGATTGGGTTCCAGTCATTAAGGATGTTCGAGGGTGGTGAAGGTCCAGCAGATGGTTGGGTGGGTTGGTCTCCGGGTTGGTTGTCGAAGCTGTTGTGGATGTCTGCAATTTTGTTGTGGAAGAATGAGGCTAGGGAGTCGCAGAGGGCTTGAGAGGGGGTGATGTCGTTGGAGTTGGCCGAGGGATTGGTGAATTCCTTGACGATGTTGAAAAGTTCCTTGCTGTTGTGGGCGTTGCTATCTAGTCGGTCCTTGAAGGCGGTTTTCTTGGCTTTTCGGATCAGTTGGTGGTGTGTGCGAGTGGCGTTTTTGAAGGCTTCCTTGGTGCTGGTGGTTGGGTCTTTTTTCCAGGCCTTCTCCAGGGAGCGGCAGAGTTTCTTGGATTTCTTAAGATCATCGTTGAACCAGGAGGCTATCTTGCTGCCAAGTTTGATTTGTCGTTTTTTCAGTGGTGCTAGGATGTCGGCGCTGTTGGATAACCAGAGGTTGGTGGTGGCTTGGTCGGGGTTTGAGGAGTGGGCTGGGGGGTTTAGAAGAAGCGATGAGGAGATCTGGTCGATGGTGATTTTGTTCCAGTTTCTTTGCAGAGTTGGTTGGGGGTGGTTGTTGGGTTTGGGCTTGTTGTAGGTAAAGTGGATGCAGCTGTGGTCAGTCCAGAGAAGAGCCGTAGTGTGGCTGAAGGATACATGGTTGCTGGAAGTGAAGATAGGGTCGAGTGTGTGACCTGCGATATGGGTGGGGGAAGTGACCAGTTGTTTAAGTCCGAGGTTGGCGAGGTTGTCCAAAAGGGTGGTGGAGTTATGGTCGTTGCTCTTTTCAAGGTGAAAATTGAGGTCTCCCAGAAAAATGTAGTCTTTGGATGGGAGGGCGTGTGGAGTGATGAAATCCGTGATGTCCTCACTGAATTGTGCGCAGGGTCCTGGAGGTCTGTAAAGGAGGGTGCCTCTGAGTGTGGTTTTGGGGTCGGTGTAGATCTGGAAGTGAAGGTGTTCAGAGTTGGCGAGATTGACGTCAGAGCTGGTTGAGATGTGGATGGATTTCTTGTGGACGATAGCGATTCCTCCTCCTGTGTGGCCGGTACGGTCCTTGCGTATGATCTTATAGTCTTCTGGGATGGCAATGGTGATGTCTGGGGCGGAAGAGGCGTTCATCCATGTTTCTGTTAGGAAGGCGACGTCCAGAGAGATGGTGTCTAGAAGATTCCAGAGGTCGATGGCGTGCCTGTGGACTGATCGGGTGTTGAGCAGGATGCATTTTAGGTGGTTGGGGTCGGAAATCTGTTGTGTGTTCGTAGATGAGGAGTTGTTCTTGGTACCGTCGAACTTGCAGGAGTAGCAAGAGAAGGGTCCATGGGTGTGTCCAGGAAGCAGTTGGGGGAGCGGCCGGGGTTAAGGGCTAGGAGGGTGGTGGCATCGTAGGTAATGCCGGTGGGCTGAGCAATGCGAGGGCCAGGGGGTATGGCGCTGGGCGCGGTCCAGGCGCGGACGGGCGTAGACGGGCTTACCTTTGGCGCACCTTCGGCGCGGATTGGGCGCGGTCGCTGCGCGTGAACGCTGCACGTCAGGGCATTGGTCATAAATGGATGGTGGAGGGGGCGGAGCGTGGGAGGGGCAGCAGCTGGGAGAAGGCGGTGGCGGGAGGAGGGGCGGACCAGGGGAAAAACAAAAACACAAAATGGAGGGTCAAAGGCGAGCACAGCCAGGGGCAGCAAATGCACAGCGTTATGAGAGCCTTACACGCACGAATCAGCTGAAAAGTCTGAGTTACTGCCTCAGCGACGTCGCGCTGCTAATTAAATAAATAAGGCGACAGGGCGGCACAAATAAATAATTAAATCGACAGTGCAGCGCAATTCACAAGGTACAAATAAAATCTACAGTTCAGCGCTATGGAGCGACAGTGCAGCGCTAGCAATTAAATGAATGAAGGACAATGCAGCGCTGGGAGCTGAAATTCAGGAAAGCAGAACGATACCAGCGTGTAGGTCAGCTGGAGCGTGGAGGAGCAACCGGACTGAATGAGGGTCCAGGCGGTCACAGGGAGCTCGGGAGCGAGGAAGGGTATTACTCGTGGGTGGGAGGGGCAGCAGCTGGGAGGAGGCGGTGGCGGGAGGAGGGGCGGACCAGGGGAAAAACAAAAACACAAAATGGAGGGTCAAAGGCGAGCACAGCCAGGGTCAGCAAATGCACAGCGTTATGAGAGCCTTACACGCACGAATCAGCTGAAAAGTCTGAGTTACTGCCTCAGCGACGTCGCGCTGCTAATTAAATAAATAAGGCGACAGGGCGGCACAAATAAATAATTAAATCGACAGTGCAGCGCAATTCACAAGGTACAAATAAAATCTACAGTTCAGCGCTATGGAGCGACAGTGCAGCGCTAGCAATTAAACGAATGAAGGACAATGCAGCGTTGGGAGCTGAAATTCAGGAAAGCAGAACGATACCAGCGTGTAGGTCAGCTGGAGCGTGGAGGAGCAACCGGACTGAATGAGGGTCCAGGCGGAAGGAGGAAGGAGCCCTTTCTGTCTGTGCAGTTACCTTCATCTTCAGACCTCCACAGACCCCCCAGACCTGCCCCCCAGATCTCCCCTGCCCCTCAGACCCCAGATTTGCCCCTCAGACCCCAGATCTGCCCCCTTCAGACCCCATATTTGCCCCTCAGACCCCAGATCTGCCCTCCTCAGACCCCAGATCTGCCCCCCCTCAGACCCCAGATCTGCCCCCGACCCCAGATCTGACCCCCTCAGACCCCAGATCTGCCCCCTCAGACCCCAGATCTGCGCCCCTCAGACCCCAGATCTGCCCCCCAGACCCCAGATCTGCCCCCCCGACCCCAGATCTGCCCCCTCAGACCCCCAGATCTGCCCCCCTTCGGACCCCAGATCTGCCACGCTATTTTGAATGATTATTGCACCCTTTCCGGGGTCAGGCTTGGCATAAATACTAATAAAAGGAGGAGCCTCTCTGCCTCTTGCAGAAGCCTGGAGAGGTCTCGGAGTGAACAAATAGAGTAAGCACCCACGAGTCATCACTGGGTATCTTGGGTAAGTTAGTTACAGTGGATGGTGTTGGAGAACTCTTTGGGAGTTCAGGATCTCTCCAGGGGGAGTGGGGTGTGTTAATCCCTCTACAGCACCTCGTCTTCAACTGCCTGTTTCCTGCAGACAGGTCGTTTCAGCCTGGGTTCTTGGAGCAAAGAGTCCTCTGGCCCTAAAACACAAGCGGGGCAGGTCTTACAGGACCATTTAGAGCGACTTTGATCTGGCCATCCTGAGCACCTCACCCTCGGGTATGGCACTTAGTCCCACAATTGTTGCAATCCCTTTTACAAGACCTAAAAGAAATGCAGCAAGTCCAAAAGCAGGGTGTGTGCTTTTCACGTCCTGCTTTTGAACTTGATGCATGTTTTTTTGTTAATGGAACACAGCTGTGGGCTGATTGTGGCCCTTTGTGGAAGTATTCCAGTTAAACGCAGCACCGTCATGCGCAGCAATTAACAGAAATATTTTCACAATGGCCCCCAATCCGCCCCCAGCCGCGCTTTATTATGAAAACAAATGCATCAAGTACAGGAGCTTCTTGTGCTGAATACAAGCACAGGCTGCCAATAAAAGCAAACTTTCCTGCCCTGCCACTGCCGGCGACGTGAGCGCTCTCGGGGGATCTGCTATGTGCGCGCTTCACATAGGACAATGCGCGCTCGGGGTGAAAGAGGTGCGCATACTTTAGAGGGAACACTGACCACAACCCGTTATTAATGATTCTTGCCTGGGCGTTGTCCAGACACCGCACTGCAATGGGTCCCGAGTAGGAAGTCGGCTGTATAGATTACAGGACTTTGGCTCTGCGCATGCTCAGATCGAAGCAGACCCCGACACTGTAGCATATGCTTCACAGCAGCAAAAGTGAGGGCACGTCTCCCCGCCTGGAATAAACCATCTAAGAAAAATGAGAGCTCACTTTTGTGCTCACTAAGGCCCTCATCCAAGAGGATTCCAGTCCGTGACTTGCAGGCTGCTGGACAACGAGCGAGCGAACCAGACCAGCCAGACGAGAGAGCAAGGAGCAAGGAGACGCGGGTTCTTGACACGGGCTCCAGTGGCTCCAGCAACACGCAGCGGTATTGGGAGAGTTCGGAGACCGGAGCATTTGCGGCATCTGCGTCTGCGGCCGACCGGAGCTGTCCCGGAGCTATCCCGGTGAGGAGCAAACAGAAGGACTGAAGGCAGAGAGGGGAGAGGTGAGTGGAGTGGAGTGGGGAGACTGTTCAGGCGCCTAGGTGAGGCTCCCTCCCCGCCTCAGTTCGGTGTTGGCTCTCGGCTTCTGCCAATCCCCGCCGTCCCTCCGCCGCGAAGTTCTGCGAGCCTCTGATTTGTGCCTGCTGACCCCCCTGATTCCCCCTCGCTCTGCTCCGCCCTTGCTGAAGAGCCTTGGAGGGGGGGAGACAAGGAGCCGAGGATCTGAGGACAACCCAGTGGAGCAGGCACGGAGAGCAGAAGGGGTAGAAGGGAGCTGAGTGCCAAGAGCAGCCCGTAAGGAGGGCAGAGTGCCGAGAGCTGCTGGCTGATTTAGTGGGGCCTAATTGATTTGTGCACTGCATCAGGGCAGCCCCTACCCGCCCTCCCATTATTCTAGGAAAATCCCCTGGATTAAGTTTGCACAAACCAGACGTCCAAAACATTTAACAATACCATCTTATCACAGGAGTTTTCATTCTATATGCACCGCCAGGTGGTCTATCAAGAATCAATAACCAACTATTAGCTATCAGTCTATCAGTCCAACACTTTTACCTGGTTAGCTATGAGGTCAGGAAGAGTGAGAAGGTCTATTTCAAAACCAATATCAAAACGCAAAAAGGGGGCTATAAAAGATGTCGGAGCTTCTTCATCACCTTCAGATAAAGACCCCAGCAAAACAATAATCATTAAGGAAAAGGACAACTTTAAAGACACCAACATCGACAAAAAAATCAGTAAAGATATGGGCTCCCTTTGGTGCATTGGCACGGACGCCAACAGAGTCAACAATTTAGTAACCACAAAGGATCCAGACAACATAAAACAACCAAACAATTCACTTGAAGGAGAGAAAAGAGATAGAATCGAAGACCTCATAACTATAGAAGGAGAGCCGGCTAGGAAAATCTCAAACTCCTATCAACAAAAAATCTACACGAAATTTGCATTTTTAAAAGATCCTGGAACGGCAATTTTCACAAGAAACGGGAATGTAGAAGGGTTACCAACCCCACTGGAGCCCGGGAAGATAGAATACCCCCCACTGGAAACTGAAAAACCTTTAAAGGTTACAGCAGCGGATATTCACGCCGTTAATAACCGCATGGTGTCAACAGAAAGTAGGCAAAAAAACGAACTGAAGAAGATGGACTAGTATGTACAACAACAGAATGGCCAGTGGAGATTAGTAGCCCACTAGACATCCAACAGAAAAGCCCTCAAGGCAAGAAGACACCTCCCAGGAGGACCAAATGGAGAGCTCCCAAGGCAAGGAAACATCTCACAGTGGGTTAAGATCAGACCGAGCACTAGATGCTCCCATCGTTTTAGAACATCAGGACCCACAAGATTGGGGCGATCAATCAACCCCATTCCCACGGCAAAAAACTCAGAGTGAGTTAGATGAAAGGACAGTAACACTTCAATCAAACAGTAGTCTCTCACCGATGCTGAAGAGTACACAAGATGGCTCCCAAATGGCCTCTAAAGAGCAGAGAGAAATGGGCCGACCGAATTTACCTCAAAACAAGTAACGGGGGAACTCATACACCATAGACAGCGATATGACCTTCCTCGCAACACAGGAGTGGCAAGACCTAGTGGCCGCTTACAACCTAAAACCTACCATAACCCCCAAGACGGGAAAATCCCCTAGTACGTGCAGATTAGAGAGCCAAAGCTCGTTCACCACTTTCTGGACAAACCTATTAAACACAATACAACTATCAGCAACAGCTTTACAATACCAATCTGACAAACTAGACATGCAGCTAACAGTATTGCAAACATTAGCTGAGTTTACTTCAGGGATTAAGAGGAAACTAGGAGACTTAAATTGCCTCATAAAAAGGGGACAGGAAGCAGCAGAACTTTCTGCGTTAGCAAGAACAGAATGCGATTGTTCCCCAATAATAAATAAGCTATCAATGTTACCAACAATGCTAGAGAACCTTCTGGCAAATCTGAAACCAAACGCAGCATCTGACTTGATAGACATAGTCAACAAGGGAAATGTTACTAGGGACTCCCAAACAAACGGAATCACAAAAGAAGCAGAAAACAAGTTGTTTCAAAATGAGAAGAACTGTTCCCCCAACTCCAGACAATCCCCAGAAAACTCCATCTTAAACCCCTCATCTCATGAAAAAGTTAGCACACAGGTACCCACAAACTCACGAATCCGACGGAAACAAAAAAGGAAGGGCAGGAACAGGAAAATGATAGCTGTTGTTCATAAAGAGAAGGGGCAGTCGGCGGAATCCCAGGACCAAGCTGAACAAGAAGAGATAGCGGTACTTTCTCCCCAGGTTGAGCAGACTCTGTCCCTAGGTAAGAAACTGGAAACTACAAGGACCCCTAACAAACTGAAAACTCTAATGTCAAAAGAATTATTAGAGACCGTAATTGAACAGCCCGAGCAAAAGGAGGTTAGAAAGGCACAACGCTTACAACAATGGGAAAGATCTGAGCAAGAGATTGACTCACATAGCTCAGTAAGGAGTCATACGGCCAGCCAGCTAAGGGATAGGCCACAAAACGAGGAACAGCCGGTCCTAGAGCAGGAATTGGAACATCCCAAAATAAGGGAAACTCCTGCCATATTTAAAAACAACAATGACCAACTCCCCAACTGGGTCACACACCTCGAACCAACCTCAGCCCAAGAAACCAGAGCCATACCATCTAATGAGACAGATATATTACTATTTATCCCAGAGTATAAATCTAGAGGCAGAATGGACACCCTAAATAGAGGAAACATAATAAAATTAGTCATCTCAATTAATGGACTGGAAGACATCACTTCAACTGACCTACTTCTAATCGAATTCCAATCCACACGCAAACCGTATCAACCAGAAACAGCAAAGACAACATGGACATCTAACGATCTGGTTGATCGGATCCTAGGAGAAATTAATAAATTCTCTCAGTGGGGAATAAAGCTGAAACTAGGAAGGAGACCAGCCTACCCAACACCGTTTTTAGAGGAGAGTAAAAAATAACACCTTCATAAAGCAACATCAATTTTAAAAGGAGCCCTTAGCCAGTCACCAGGCCCCCAAGGGAGGCTCTTATATACTAAAACGGTAACAACAAAACCACCAATCCCTAATCTGGATAAAATACAGCGAACAATAACAAGTAAGGTCGGACAATGACAAGGGATTCCTGCCCAGCCTTTATCACACACTACACGGAACAATCTCAGAGTATGCATCTGGAACATCAATGGCTTGACTGACAAACTGGATGATCAGGAAACATTAACATATTTAAGGTCATTTGACCTGATATTAAACCTGGGAAGAACGTGAGATAGCCCTGGAAGGATACATGACGCAAATTGTCCCAGCTACTAGGACCTCAACCTTTGGTCATAGCTCAGGCGGACTGATTATCTTTGCCTCAAATCTCACAATAGGAGCAATGACGGAGATAAAGAGTAAGACCATAGCCCCAAATGCTATACAGGCTATTGCTATAACAATTAAAATCAGAAAGTCGGACCACCCTCTCGTTATAATTAACTCCTATATACACCCGAAGCACAGATGGAAAGGCGCAAGAGAGCTGGTCAAGGTAGCAGCAAGAATCATAGAAGAGGAGGAAGCTGAGAACTTGATCCTGGTAGGAGACTTCAGTCTTTTTCTCTTTTGAACCACATTGGACGACGAACTAGCACAGGAGCTTAACAGAGCCTGGGGTATTCCAACCCAAGCACAAGCACTTCCAATCAAACAAACCAAGTGCTCAAATCAATTACTAAAGGAATTAGAGCAATTAAATCTAAGGGTGCTGAATGGCCGGTTCAAAGAGGATACCCCTCCAGCATCAACCTATCACTCCACAACAATCTCCTCCCACCTAGATTATGCACTTGCAACTCTCCCTCTGTTTGATTTCATCAAAACATTTAAACTGGGTGCTAGTGATCGAAGCGACCATCTGCCACAAGAAATTGTCCTAAGCATAACCAGAGAGAGTCCTATGGAAGCCAGGGTAAGCGTTGGATCCGAATACACATCATATTTCAAACGAATAAGATACAAACCAGACAAGATTGAAAAACTATCTACAAATGTGAAGGATCTAATTCACCAGGGCAAGCTGGTCACGAACCCAATAGAAGCCTTTGAAGAGTATACGAAGGCCCTCAGGATCAAATACGCAACAAAACCAAAGACGCTTAAAGGTAAATCTCAGAAGCCCACACCAGGAAAGACAAGCACACTGGAGATAAAAAGACTCAAACGGAAAATAAAACAAGTTCTGAAACAACTGCGCGTACAGCCTCAAAAAGAGTCACTGTAAGAAACCTTACGCGGTTTAAAAACAACCTTAAAAAAGGCAATCTGGGTAACAAAAAGACAGGCGAACGACGAATTCTGGGCAAAAATAAAGCACGACTCAAAACTAAAAAACAGCACCAAATTTTGGCAAACAATTCACAGCCTGCAGCGGCCAGGGCACCATGGAATGAGCTCCTATATATCAGAGGCAGTTTGGGCAGATTATCTGTATATCCACTTTAATAAAACCAAAGAGAGCAACTCCATTGAAGTGAAATTACAGAAAACGGAGAGTAATCAGAAGGACAACGACACAGGAAAGATCAAAAAAGGGTCCAGAAATGCCACCAAAAGCAAAGTGGGAAAATACAATCAAAAGAAGGAAGATGGATCAAGCAACATTAGCACAATATGAAGCAGTGATGAAAAAATAAAATTAACATAACAGCGGCTCGGATAAAAACACAAATACAGAAGGGGAAATCGGAAGGAGCGCCAGGCCCAAATGGGATACCACAAATAATATTCAAACACGACAAGGAATTCTTGAGCAACACATTAGTATCACTCTTCACGGGCATACAAGAGCTAGAAACCAGCCCCGAATCCTGGAAAGGATCGATCATAAGCCCAATTTATAAGCAGGGTGATAGGAGTAATCCTTGCAACTACCGGTTGATTGCCCTAATTGACATAGAGGCAAAGTACTATGCTGGCATTCTACTGGAGGAATTGACATCCTGGGCAGCATCAAAGCAAATAATCCCGGTAAACCAAACAGGTTTCAGTAGAGGACAGGGAACCAGCACCAACGTCATGGCATTAACTCTGCTGGCAGACGTGGCCAAAGCAGGAAAGAACTCGCTGTTTCTATGTTTTATAGACTACAGCTCAGCTTTTGACCACGTTGACCGGGGCAAACTATGGCACAAGTTGGAAAAATGGGGGATACCACAGCCCCTTCTGAACCAGCTGATCTCACTCCACACCAATACCTGGGTCAAGATCAAGCTGGGAGACGGGACGCACCTCTCTAGGCGCATCAACACCTTTAAAGGCCTGAAACAAGGGTGCGTCCTAGCACCCACACTGTTTAACCTTTTCCTAGCAGACTTACCAGGGGAATTGGACAGCTTTAAATCGCATGCTCCTCGACTGGGAGAAATCACGCTGTCCAATCTCCTATATGCTGACGACCTGGTCCTAATAAGCCGGACTCCAATTGGTCTCCAGCACCTTCTAAACACTACCAGCTCATTCTCACAGCTCAACGGATTAACTATCAATTTAACAAAAACGAGAACTACGACTGTGAATTACAAGAAGGCTAGGAAGAACAGCTGGTATTTGGATGGGCAGAAACTGGACCTTGCCACAAGCTATAAGTATCTTGGTGTCCTATTAGACAGCAGAGGCTCATTCAAACCTCAATTAGAGACGCTGCACCGAAAAGGCACCATGAGTTATCTTGCGATGAAGCCCCTGAAGAAAGTACTGCCTGATTGTACGCTCGACCCGCTTCTACAAGTACTTAGAGCTCGTCTTCAACCTACGCTGACATATGGGAGCGAATCAACTCTTGGAAAAGATGCGCCGATCCTCGATAAAGTGATCAGTAAAACCTACAGATCCATCTTTCAGCTACCCAGCTATGTATCTCCAGCCCAAATACGCCTTGCATTCGGTCTTCAAAAGCAAACAGTGGAAAGAAGGGGCAGTTACATAAAATGCTGGCACAAGATCAAAAACGCAGAGCAAGGTACCTTAAATGCCCATCTTTGGATCGAGCTGCAACGATGTGAACAATCACTTGCCAGAGAGTATCTGATGGAATCATTGGAAAGACTCGAATTGACTGAACTCTGGGACACCCCAGTAGATCACAAGAGATTCAAAAAGGTAGTAACAAAAGTAACAAAAATAATATTGCTAACAGAAGATAAGGAAGCTCTAGCAAAGAGGGCAGATGGATGTCCTAAACGACTACAAAACACTTAAGCCTCAAGCTTATTTGGATCATGGATTCAAACAGAAGACAAAAGAAAAATTTCTAAAGCTGCGGCTCGGTATCTTACTAATCCTCCCTCATCTGCCACCATGGAAAAGGAATCAAGATGATCAGACTTGCCGTCTTTGTGGAGTTGGATCTGAAGATTTAACCCATATAATATGTATTTGCCCAGGCTTATTGGATAAAAGGAGATCTTTAGTACGTGCAATATGGAATCAGAAGGGTACCAGAACCTGCAGACAGGCAGTCAAATTATGTTTCAACCCGCAGAGGACCCAATTAAACTGCCGTCTCTCAAAATTCTTTGATGCAGCAACGGAAAGACTCAAGAAAAAGCAAAATGAGGAAGCAGACTAACAGGCAGACAGAGCACTAGAGCATAATTCTGGGTCTGCAGTTCATACAAACAACATTAAAAGGTAAATTGGAAACATGAACTTTATATACTATCGCAAAATAAGGCGATCGACAAATTGTAATCTTTGATAATCACTTTTATCTTTGACATATATTTCTTTTTAAGCTGTGTATTTTAAAAAAATGGTGAGTTTTTATTAACTGTACAATAAAGTTACTTACCCTCTACGGCGCTAGGGTCGAAACGTCGACGATTCCCCCACTCTCTTGATGCCTGCACCCCGTCTCCCCCCTCCTTCTGAAATGGCTGAATGGTTCAGATGCGGTGATCCTGAAGAACCTAGAAAATATATTAATGTCCACGGCTCGTAGCTGCTGAATGGATCTGGTATGTATGGACTAGACATTCACCTCCACCTTACGCCCCAGATTTGCCTCTTGTGGGATAATTCCAGCTTCAAAAGTGGGGACGTTACGCCCGGAGATGGCGGAGTGGTCCTCTACTGGCCTAACAACTTGGGGTGACTTATTAGTCAAATCCTCTCTCTGTGAATTTAGAACACTTGTGGATGACTATGAAATCTCTCCTGGATCATTGCTACTTTACGCATGGCTGGCTCACACAACAGTTATTTAGGACATGGGGCGCCAAGCAGGACGAACCTAAAACCTTTGACACATTCCAAACGCTACTAACACGTGGAACGGGCAGGAGGGCAATTACTATGCTATATAACTCTTTAAGCCTGGACACCAGAACCCTCATTGCACCGCTTAGTGAATACTGGTACGCTGCAATTGTAACACAATTTAGTGACCTTTATCATACATACCTAACCCCACACAGACTAGTGCGAATGTATGAGGGCTTCCTTGACATCTGCCCCCACTGCCACAACCCTGAATCCACATTTATTCATATAGTTTGGGACTGCTCACAAATAACATCATATTGGAATGAGGTAGCAACCATCCTTTCGGAAGCCACAGAGACCTTAGTTGTAGTGATAGGACCACACTTCCTATTGAGCATAGCAGCTGCCCCCCTAACCGGGACTGACCCGGTTCGGCACTTTACAACTTCCCCTGCTTCACCCTCACGCCTCTCCCTCCTCCAAAACAGGGCGAAAAGCAGTCTTGATATACCCGTGCACCGAAATGACTACACCGTCAACTAATCCCTCCCACGCATAAATATCAATGACTCGGAGACAGAGCCCACTACACGACAAACCACAACACGCTGAATACATAGACATAACCTGCCTCATACACCCATTCAACAAACCCACATGGCACTTCATGACTGTAAGCATGTTCGAACTCAAGTTTATAAAGTTCGCATCGTTTAATAGTGGTACAATAGAATGCTACAGAACGGTCAACAGCTTCATATTTGTAACAGATGTGGAAAATGTAATGCTGTCTAAGCTGTCGTAGCATATTATGTATACCTTCCACTGCCTAACAGGCCATGAATGTTAAAGGAAAAATTAATAAACACTATTTAATAAAATAAAAGTGGATGCTGCTAAAGCTAGGGATGTAACGCATGATACTTAAGACACTCTACACTTAGGAAAATCTAAATTCTGAGCATGCAAACAACAGATAATGTGAAGTGTGCACATGGATGAGAACAAATAGATGGCAGGCAAGAAAAGAAGTGGAGAAGAGCAAAAGGGAAAGGGATGGAAAGAAACCCATTGGTCAAAGCATGAGCCTGGGATCTCCTCATTCACCATACTCTTTCTGATCGCCCTAGAGCTCCTCACATTCACCATAAGCCTTGGGAAACTGAATTCATAGCCGGCAACTTGGAAATTAAGCTGTATGTGGACAACTGCCAGCACCGACGTTCACCATATCAGACTTAAGAACATTTTCCAGGTACAAAATGAACTGCACCAAAAGTGAAGTCTAACCCTTGAGGATCTATACTAACCCTGGGCGAAGAACTACGCTCCGTTCGCGGAGTTTGCGGAGTTTTGGCAACTCCCGTTCCACGGAGAACGCGTAGCTGTCGATTACTCCGCGATCCGGTGCGTAGCGTAGTTCTCGCGCGCTGAATAACATTATCGCGTGCGCGGCAATGGCTTACCTTGGTTCTGCGTTCGCTTTTTCCCGGTCGCGTGTGCCACCATGTTTGCAAACCCTCCCGCACAATTCCGTGCGACTGTGCGAACGCGATAACGTCATTTGGATACGCGATAGCGTCATAAGGACGCGCGAGGATGCTTGTTGGTAAGATCGAGTTGCCGAACACGCAGAAACTGCAATCTTGCACAGAAAACTCGCGAGCATGTTAAAAGTAAACCATAATAATAAATTACCATTTTGGTTAGCAAAAAAGTGAGAAACCCCTTAAAGTTGTACCTTTGGCTGTATTTTTTGGGGGGAAGGAGTCCTCTTTTTGTTTCTACTCTTTTTTTGAAGAGTAAGGAGGAAGGGCCCTTGAGTTTACAACTTCCTGTTCCTGTCCACCAGGCTCCTCCCAGTGCTTTGTCCATAAGGTGCTCACTTTCATTTGGATTTTGAGCTGGAAGGATCACTTTCTGTGTGTGTTGGCTGCATTACTGCTTTTTCTTGGATTTTATTGAGGACTTTTGGATTTGGAATTCTCTTTTTCAAGTAAGTTTGAGTAATGTATGAGTGAGTATGATGTTGTAGACTTGTGTTTGTTTGATTTGAGATTTTTTTAACTACAGTATTCAATCCTGGATTTAAATTATTGATGGGGGCCTGTACTTTTATGAGGTCCCAACTTGTATTTCTTTTTAAATTTCATCCAGGCTACATAGAGAGGTACCCATGGGTCCAATCATGTTTCTGTGGTCTGTGTTTAAATTTTTATTCAAGTTTGTAAACAAACATCATGGATGGCGTTGGATTATGGTCATTATGCAATAGCAATGTCTGTTGTGGAATTTCTGTTTGTGTAATTTAAATGTTTTTTTTTTTAAGCCAATAGCTGACCCTAGTACTCCATGTAGTTAGTGTGTAGGCATGCTTGAGTTCATTGTATTAACTTTCTGTGGTTGGCCTGGCCATGTGTTGGCGGCCATTTTATGTTTCCAGCTACTTTGCTCTTGCCATAGGCCTCCAACCTTGTGGCCTACTCTGCCAATAGGCCAGAGGTACTACTCATAGGGTCATGAAAGTTAATCAACTGTTTTTGTGGTGTACCCTTAATTAGAAAATCATGGATGGCTTGGATTGATTTAGAAAATCTTATTTTTATGTGTGGGGTATTTCAGGTTTTGGGTGTGTTTAACTAATCTGTCAATTTCTGCCATTAGGTAACCCTAGGAATACAGCTTGGGTAGTTTTGGTAACTTCGCACAGTGTGAGAACGTGACCTTACATTTTTTGTCTTGTTCGCGCGCTCAATGTTCGTGCTCGGGAACTCGATAACGACGTTTGTACGAATTCGCGCTGCCGAACACGCCGATTTTGGAATCTCGCGAACAATATGCCCCGAGTTGCATAAAAGTTTCTCGAAAATGTTTAATGTGTTTCTTGTGCTACAAAAAGTCCTCATTTATGTGTCATTTGGTTGTAGTTTTCTCTTATTGGAGCATGGACCACTTCCAGTTTCTGTCCTCTATGTAATGATTTCTTGTTTATGGGTGGGGTGACCAATTTGGGCGGTGGTGTGTCTATTTTGTGAAGCTAAGCATTGTCCCTTTGCCATAGGCATTTATTGTCTGTCTTCTCTTTCTTTTCATGTTGTTGTGAGTGGCCAGCCATGTGGTGGGGGCCATTTTGTGTGTACTTCCTTTGTGATGATTTTGCCATCTTGTTGTTGGTGGCCAGGCCATGTGGTGGCAGCCATTTTGTGTATGCTTCCTTTGTGACTGATTTTGCCATGTTGTTGGTGGCCAGGCCATGTGGTGGAGGCCATTTAGTGTATACATCCTTTGTGATTTTTCCATGTTGTTGTTGGTGGCCAGGCCCTATGGCGGCGGCCATTTTGTGTGTCCTTTCTTTGTGCTTTTGCCATAGGCATCCAAGGTTTTTGACTATTCTGGCAGTAGGGCAGAGGTACTACTACTCATAGCCATAGGTGCATTAAAGTTAATCAACTCTTTTTGTGGTGTATCTTTCATTACATCGTGTATGGCTTTGGATTACTTCACATTTTTTTTATGTTGGTACTTTCAGCTTTTGGGTGTGTGTAACTAATATGGCACTCCCTGCCAGTAGGTAACCTTAGGAATACAGCTCGCGTACTTTTGGTAACGTCGCACAGTGTGGACACGCGACATTACATTTTTTGTCTTGTTCGCGCGCTCAATGTACTTGCTCGGGAACGCAATAACGACGTTTCATTCAATTCGCGCTGCCGAACACGCCGATTTTGCAATCTCGCGAACAATATGTCCAGAGTTGCATAAAAGTTTCTCGAAAATGTTGAATGTGTTTCTTGTGCACCCAAAAAAACTGGAGTTGTCATTTGGTTGTAGTTTTTGGAGCATGGAACAATTCCTGTGTCTGTCTTATTGTTTCTGGGTGGGCTGACCACGTGGGCAGTGGTGCAGCTACTTTGTGAAGCAAAGCAAAGCATTGTCCCTTTCCCATAGGCATTTATTGTCTGTCTTCTCTTTTCTCTTTCTTTTCATGTTGCTGTGGGTGGCCAGGCCATGTGGTGGCGGCCATTTTGTAGGTACTTCCTTTGTGCATTTATCATTGGCCTCCCTGCTTTTGGTCTGATCTGACAGTAGGCCAGAGTCCCAGAGGTAGTAGTTAGCGGGTTGCTTTATGTAGCTGTTTCTATTCGGTCTATTCAATTAACATCATTAGGGCATGTGTGTATGGCATTGCATTCCCAAATGTGTTGTCTGGGCAGGGGTGTAGGTAACTTTTTTGTGTGTGTAATAATTTTATGCCTTGTATGTGTTTTTGCGGTGTAGGTTTCCAACCTCTTAGCCATGGGGTATTTTATTCCTTGCATTACCCTGTCATGTGTAGCAGGCATCCTCCTTTTTCTGTCCATATTGGTATATATAGGCCTGCTTGACTTTATTGGTTCTTTCTGGACTTCATGTGGCTGGGAGCTGTGGTGCTGGTAGTATTAGTCTTCTGTTTTGTGTTTTATACATTGGCCTGTGTGTCTTTCAATTGTTCATGTTGGCTTACTGCTTGTTTGACTGATGTTGTTCTGCCTTCTTTGCTTGTAGGTGCACAAAAAAAGACTGAGGAGGTACTGGTTGTTTTCATCCATCGCCCGTTCTACTGCCAGACGGACGTCCTTCAGTTGTACGCCACGTGTGGTGTGTGACTCATCTGACCAGACATCTCTGCAATTTGTGCTACTGAGTGCTGCTGTGTGCTGACATCAGAAGAAGATGGGCCCTAAGAAAGCAGGTACCAGGTCCTCCACCACCCAAAAAGTTGCTGAGAAGAAGGTACAGAAGAAGGAAGTGTCACTTAAGTCTGGTATGGACCCCAAAACCTTTTTTGGGCCCCCAAAAGGTACGCCTGCAGCAGCGGTGTCCGGGGTGCAAGCTGGGGCCAGCACATCCGCATTAGCGGGGGCACGCCACCAACCCAGGGCCAATCACATGAGGGTCGAAGAGGTAGCCAGCCTAGTGTTACAAAGCAGTGATACTGAGCCTGAACTAAACTTATCGCTGTCTCAAAGTAGTACACAATCCACGCAAGATGAAAGTGCTCAACAACCACCGCCAGCAGTAGATGTTCAACAACCAGAACCACTTCCCGCAATAGTTGTTGAACAACCACAACCACCGCCCGCAATTGTTGTTCAACAACAACAACAACAACAACAACCAAATCCCACAATAGTAGTTGTTGAAGAACCACAGCCCGCAATAGTACTTCCTCAAGAACAACAACCACCATCTCCGCACACAATAGTAGTAGTTGTTCCTCCCGAAGTCGGGGCAGTTCAGGAAGTAGAGCCTCATTCCGAGCAAGAAGAAGAGGAAGCCACTTCTGGAGGTGATCTATTGTCTTTCAATTCACCAAGGGAAAGGAGGGTTAGTGGCAGTGCATCAAGTTCTTCGCCAAGCATCCCTTCAGATGACCTTGATAAGGATTGGCATCCACAACTATCTGATCATTCAAAGGAGAGACATCCCAAGACCAGGCTAGGAAAAAGGAAGGATCCACCAAGGCTTGAACTTATGGAGGTCGATGTAGGTGAGCAGGATACTGCTGGTGATAAAGACGGGTCTGACACTGTCATCATCACGAGCGTTATTCCTGGTGCAGAGAATGTAGAGACCAACATTTTTACCCTATCCAGAAGGGCTGCGATTAGTGATGAGCAGGTAGCACGTATAACTCCTACACACTCAGGACCCAAAGTAAAACCAGCTCCCATTTTTTCATCAGCGAAGACCCGGCAGCGTCCGACATCCAGCACAAGCGCCACCTCAACAGAAGGAGGTAGTGGCAGTACTAGTACTGAGCTGTCACATAGGGAAATTCAACAAAAATCCTCCAGTTCATCCGGCATTGGAAGTGGGTCCTCTTCCTATGGCAGGAGACAAAAGTTTACCTCCCCAGTATGGGACTTCTTTACGGTTCACCCACATCAGGAGAACATTGCTATATGCACCATTTGTCATGTCAATGTTAGTCGTGGTAAGATTGGTACAAACTATGGTACTGGAGGCCAAACGACCCATTTGAAAAAAACACACTTAATCACGTGGGAGAACCACCTTGCAAGCTTAAAAAATTCAAGCACTGGTGTTGGTGGGGATACAGTACTACAAGGTCCACTCATGGTTGACCAGGAGGAAGAAGAGGGAGGCGATGACCTTCTATCTGGGAGTGGTATACAAATGAGCCCTGTCGCCAGCACTGGAGTGGTACAGTCCACATCCTCCGCATCAGCAACTTCTCAGTGGCACCAGAGTCAGCCGGAGACACCAAGGAGTGCAAAGTCTGCGATGCAAGGTGGTCCGTCTAGCATAACTGAAAGAAATACCAAGCAGCGTACCATTACTAGCATGTTTAGGCAGGAGGGAAAGTACGAGCGGAACCACCCAATAGCACGTTTGTACAATGCGAAACTTGCAAAAATGTTGGCACTCGACCTTCTCCCATTTTCATTTGTTGAGGCAGTGGAATTTCGGGAATTAGTGGCAACACTCTGCCCAAAATGGAACGTTCCCAGTCGCTACTATTTTGCAAGAGTTGCTATTCCAGCACTACACCATGACGTGCTAGAATTGATTGGGAAAGCCTTACAACAGAGTGTTGTCCATTGTATCCACCTGACAACAGACATGTGGAGCAGTTGCGAAGCCACAGATTACATGTGCATCACCGCACACTGGATCTCTTTTGCAGGTGTTAAAGACAAGTTAACTTCAGGCCTTGACGTTGCTGGGATTTTTAATGATACTCGCAGACATGCAACTGTAGCCATGTTTGGTATGGAGAAAACTCATACTGCTGAAAACATTTTGTCTTAGTTTAACAGCAAGGTCTTTGAATGGCTGCAACCAAGAGGCCTTAAGATTGGTTTTGTTGCCACCGACAATGGCAGTAATGTAGTGAAGGCAATGAGAGAAGGACATTATTTCAGGGTACCCTGTTTGGCACACTGCATTAACTTAGTCGTGCAAGACTTTCTGAAAACTGAAGCCAAAGTCAGCAACATACTGACCATCTGCAGAAGAATATGCACGCATTTTAACCATTTTTTTAAAGCACGGAAGCTGCTACGGGTCATTCAGCGTGAGCATAAATTGCCAGTCAAAGCACTGATCCAGGAGGTCCCAACACGTTGGAACTCTACTTATTTCATGCTTGAGCGTCTCTTTGAGCAGTACATACCACTGAATGCTTATGTCATGTCAAGAAGATTAGGGGATCCTACTGTTAATCTTAAAACCCTGACCGTTGAGATGTGGCAGTGGGACATCATTAAATGCTTGACAGAGATGCTACTACCTTTTGAGGTCTTCACACGTGCAGTTAGCAGGGAGGACTGTACTATGGGCCAAGCCATCCCATTGTTGTACATGCTTGAGCAACAGCTGAAGGAGGTCTGTGAAACATACGAAGGTGACGAAGAAAAAGTTGATGCATATACCTTGGCCAAGGCCTTAGCCAACCGCTTATCTCTAAATGCAAGGCTTCAAATGATTGTGTCAGATCAACATTACATAACTGCAACAATGTTGGATCCACGGTACAAATTATTTGTCAACAGTAGCGCAGTAATTCCTTTTTCAGATGGGGATGTTGCCAATTACAAAACTTCCATAGCTGTGGAAGCTAATGATTTAGAAACTGAACGGCTGTTACTTAAAGGCCTGCCAGTGCCAGCCCAGGACAGTCAAAGTACTCCAGGCCATCCTCCTGAGGCAAGTTCTTCAGAGCATGAGAGCAGTGCGTCTGCTTCCCAGCAGGCACCAACAGTACCAAAAGCAGCACCTACACGATCTGATTCAGAAGACACAACCAAAAGCATAACTGCTTTTTTTCTACAGAAAGGGATGGGTAAGTCCGTTGCTGTTGCAAAGGGGAAAGAGGACCAGCAAAGCCGAGCACCAATGAACACTGAGCGGATGGTTCAGGCCTATCTGGATGACACAACAGAGGTGTTCATGGAGCAAAGCCCATTGGTCTATTGGTCTGAAAGAAGGAGACAGTGGCCAGTGCTGAGCAGGCTGGCGATAAAGTATCTGGCTTGTCCTGTAGCCAGTGTCCCTTCTGAGCGGGTTTTCAGTGCTGCTGGTGCCATTGTGACATTGAAAAGGACCAGTCTCTCCCCCAAAAGCGTGGAGAGGCTGACAATGATAAAAATGAATCAACACTTCATACCACCAGACTATAAAGTACGTGAATCAGAGCAGGATGAAGAAAGCGAGTCCGAAGACATCATCGCTACTGTGTTACATGACCTACTTCTGTCCGAACCCCCAGAGTTTGAGGACGAGCTCCTCTTCCCTGACAACTAGGCTTTTAAATTGTTACTTTCTCCCTTCCTTTATTTGTGTTATTTATTTTCTTATTAACAATGGCTTTCTGGTGCAAAACTGCTAATAAAAACCACAACCAAATCCATCCCCACCACTGATTCTTTTTATGTACCTACTGGAGTTGCACGCCTGTGCATTTATTTTCACTGTATCTTTTTATTTACCTCCTGGAGTTGCACGCCTGTGCATTCATGTTCCATGTTGACTGCACTCCTCAGAGTCTTGCTCCATCTTCTTGACTCCCACTCAAGTCAATACAATTCCATCTTGCCAGCCATACATTGGATGTTGTAGATGGAGTATAGTACAATAACAATAATGTAGCCTCTAACAGTCCCTCCATAACAAGTGAACCATACATGACTACAGCCATCCTCTATTTCATTTGAAATCTGCAACTCATCACTGTCTTACTCTTAAGGCTACCACCTCTGTCTGCAGGCATTCATAGACGACTCTTCAGTGTCAAAACTTGAGCAGGCATCCACAACTGAAGTCAACTTGTTGTGACTCGTCATTACTTTTAAAAGGCTCGGCAGCATCTGTGATCAATCATCTGACAGTGAAAGAGAAGAGCAAGACAGGTATATTAAATGAATGATGCCATGCATTGCATTGGACGTTTTGCTGACTCTGGGCAAATGTGCATGGAGTTGAAGTATACTAGTAACTTCAGACTCACGTGATAGCCAATATTTCCATGTTATTTAATAATTTAAATTATTTACGCACTTGTGTTCCTACTACTACAGGTGCAGTCAGGACTTAATTTATCGTAGTCACTCACTACAGACTGAGTTGCTGTTGCTGTTGGACTAGACGTGCCACACCAGATAATGATGGTGACCACCATATCTTTGCACGCTGTCAGGCAGTTGGATCTGAGCTGATTGATGTACGATGTTTCTTGGAGTGGAATACAAGGTAATAAATACAAATAAGAGGCACAGCACAGTAGACCCAGGCTACTACATGTGTGTGCACTGTGCAGTGGTAGAGTACAATAGTGGTATGATTGATGACTGAGAATGAAGCTTTGATTTTGTTGAATAATTTTGTAAGTGCTAGGTTACTTTTTTATGCCCCTTTCTGTGGCTCAGTGAAATTTTTAGGGAAATGCAGTTTGTGTTACGGGCAACCCTGTGTCGTGGGCCTGTTCTGTGCTGGCTCCTGTCTTTTCTTGTACTTCTAGATTAATAATGATGTGCAACTAGTAGACTTATACATATTGTATCGAAGCCGCCTCAATTTGAAAGTCCTCTCTTACGACTACTCCTCTTGTATTATTTTTTTGATCTTCACTGTATTACAATTTGTTTAGGTCATTCACATTCTTTTGTATTTGCCTTTTCTTTTTCAGGCTGGACGTTTTTCACCCACTGCTATTATACTATGAGCATCAACTCACCCTTACCACTAATCCTCATCATCAAGCAATTGGATGGCGGGAAACCAAGAATGATATTCAGCGTGTCCTTTTCCTACGTTTATTCCTTACATTCATGTCTTCATTGTTTTGCTTTTGTTGTCTCCATGCGTACTGTTTTTCTTTCTCAAACCTTTCCCAAAACCCCCGTATCCATCCATTCAACAAACCCTAACCCTCTTACCCCGGGCTGCATGGTTTCATTGAGGTGTGATGTTTGTTACATTAAATATACACCAACAATTTGATCACGCGCTTGCTGGGGCAGATGTGGTGAAAGCAACAATAGTGAAATTTCAACAAGGCATGGCCAGGATCTTCTTCGGCTTCCCAACTCAAGCTCTGTGTATAAAGCCAAATAATTTACCATTACCATCAAACAACGAATACATCTAATGAATTGGCGTCATTGTTTGGGTTTAAGTTTAAAGCATTATGATTTAGAAAAGTTTGACGTTGCCGTGAGTACTACAACTACAGTTGAACTTCTTATCTTCTCTTGCACTTAGTTTCCAGTCCCCAAAACCATTGTTTTGTTTCAGTTCAGTTTTTAACGTCTTTATTTCGAATATTCTTCATAAAAGACAAAATATTTACATACACATGAATACTAACAACATAATATGATCAATGACATTATATGAAAATTAAACGTAAGAAGAACAGAAATTTAAATTAAGAATTGGTTAAAAACCTCAATTAAATATGTGCATAAAGACGGCAGAATAGAATTATTATTAAGCAAGTAAGTATAAAAAGACACAACATCAATACTGGTCAGAGTCACAATCTAGAGGGCTAACATGCTGTATGGGTTTTTCATGTCAGAATGTTGCGAACTGTCTTAGACCTTAGTAACCAAGCCCATCCAAGGAATTTGGCCAATCCAATGGATAGCCATTCTGAGGTGTTAGTTCTTAGGATGAGCAAGGCTTCACTACTCGACCGGGTCTTTAGTCTATTGCATATAGGCTTTAGCCACTTGTGACGTGGTACACGGTAAGCATTACAAACAAACAAAAAATGATCTATTGTTTCTTTATGGTCAGTACAACATGGACAAAGTGAAGACTCTGATTTCTGCCAACCACTAGTGAAGGCTCTTAGTGGCAGTGTACCTAGACGGAACTGAAAGTAAAGTTTCCTATCTAATGTTTTGAGTATTACATCCCAAAAGCACTCGGTATGAGGGACTATTTTATGAAGCAGAAACAGACCGGTCAGATTCGGTTTCTCTGAAAGAGCAACGTGTTCTTCTTTAACCATGGACCAGAAGAGAAGTTTAAAATCTTTCTTAGAGGGAAAAATGTGAGAGCCCGGCTCAGACCACAATAGGGGGAGGCCCATTCCGATAAGAGTATATCTAATTGACTTAAACCATGGAATTTCACCTGCCCCCTGTTGCGATCTAACATCTTGAAGCTCTTGGGCAAACATGGCAAGTTCCGGTGTAGACCATATACGCCTCCATAACGCCACCAACCTGTACTGGGCTTGGTGCTTAATGGAATGAAACCCCATATCCATCAAAAGTGGTAAAGTGGGTGTTGATGGGGGAAGACTGACTAGATTTCGAAAAAATTTGTTCTGAATCCTATCAAGGACAGCCAAGTCCACACAACCCCATATATCAGCCCCGTATAATATGGCAGAGCTGATTTTTGCACTATAAATTTTAAGAGCGGGCAATACCCTTTTAGTCAGAGAACTCCGCTGCTCCCTCACTAGGCAACCGGACAGACGTGCAAATTTCAGGCTAAGCGCCGCTATTTGCTCTTTCCAGCGTAATCTATAGTCCATAGTCACACCAAGATAGGTCATCACTTCAACCTGTTCCAGGCTAGACCCGTTCATCGTATTATTGCCCCTCTGTGGTTTTTTCTTTGTTAAGACCATAAATTTGGTTTTATTGATGTTAATTTCTAAATCGTTATTATTACAGAAATCCACAAATTTGTTTATAGCTACCTGCAGACCCTTCTGTGTTTTAGCCAGTATGAGCGTGTCGTCAGCAAAAATTAAAAGGGGGAATTTAGTCCCACCCAGTGTTGGAGCATCGGTAGGGGTATCTGAGAGAAACTTAACCACTTGATTAATAAAAAGTATGAAAAGGGTGGGGGCCAGGACACAGCCCTGTCTCACTCCACGAGTCACGGGGAAGGATTCTGTGACCTGGCCCTGGCGACGCCACCTGACTCTAGCAAAGTTTCCCTCGTGCATCCTGATGGTAAATTCTAGGAGCGCAGAAGGAACACCCATCTTTCTTAACGCAGCCCACATCTTTCCTCTGGGGACCAAATCAAACGCTGATTTGAGATCCACAAATGCAGCGTATATCGTGCCACCTCTCAAAAACACAGTTTTCCAGTAGATCATAACAAATCTTAAGATCTGATCTATAGTACTAATGTGAGCCCTAAAGCCAGCTTGTAATGGAGAGAGAATGTCAGCTTCAGTCATCCAGGAGTCGATTTTCCCTAAAAGCATTCTAGCCACTACCTTTTGAAGGGCGTCAATAAGACTGATGGGTCGGTAGTTTCCTGCATCAGTTTTGTCCCCTTTTTTATACACGGGCAGAATCTCTGCCCCTTTCCACGAATTTGGGATCCTGGTCCCTCTAGCTATCGCATTAGCAAGGGTAGTTATGTACGGAACCCAGTGCACTTGGTCATACTTAAAAAGGTCCGCTGGGACACAGTCCATACCGGGGGCTTTACCGTTCTGGACTTGTTTAAGAGCAGCTACAGTTTCTGTTTCAGTGAAGACAATGTGGTCAAGTATGGGCACCACAGTCTGTACACTGGCATCTTCCCAAATAAGGGAGATCCGTTCCGTGTTACTAAACTGCGTCGCGTAGTGCTTGACCCATTGTTCTGCAGGCACATGGTTAACAGGGACTTTCGAATCTCCAGTCCCTCCCCATCTCACAACCTCCCAGAATTTTTGTTGGTTAGATGAAGTGCTTGCTTGATATAAATCTAACCAGCGCTGTTCGTCCCAGTTGGTTTTTGCCTCTTTAAGTACTTTCTTATAATTAGCCCTAGCTAACCTAATGTCCTTGGCTGACTTGGTTTTAATAGCAGCTATCAGGGTGCTATGGGCAAGGCGACAAGATTTATCATACCATTTGGTCCTAGTTGGTACTGGACCATTTTTCCTTCCTTTTATGGATTCGTTAAAAAAAGTTTTAATCTTATTAAAAAGAGACTCATGGATCATCCCTATGTGTTCAGGGGGTGCCTTCGTTAACTATGGGTACCATCGAATTGGTGGCTGCTGAAACCTCCACCGCAACCGTTTCTAATACGGTAGGGTTGTCTATAAGCCTAGTCCAGCGTACCCTTCTACAATCATTCGTGAGAACAGTAGATTTAGACTCCAATCTAAGACCCTCATTCAGTAATAACTTTACTGCCAGGGGATTATGGTCACTTTCTGGTCTTGAGACTACTTCCATGTCCTTTAGGATTCTCCAAAACTCTATCTTTATTAAGAAGTAGTCAATACGGCTCGAATGCTGGGAATTGTCAAAAGTGACCTTTCCCAACGAATCTGATTTAGTTCTACCGTTAGCTGCGCGCAGGTCCCATTCAAGACAAAGGCCTAACCATTGTTGTGTTTCAGTTTAGCAGTTGCAATATTGTTTTTGGGTCAGTCGTGTAATGTACTGTACCTAATACTTGTACTACCCCCACATTGTCTGTCACGCAAATGACTGCCTCTTTCTTTTTGTCTCAAAATGCTACTGGCAGGGTCTGTCTACTACTAGTACTATCACAGAAGTTCAGAACCACAGATTCTTCTCCATTGCCTTGGGAAACAAATGCAGCCCTTGCAGTGCCACACTTCATCATCAATCATCATCAGTAATCACAGGTAAGATAAGTTTGCTGTGAGGTATAACGCAAGACAGACTGGTAGTTCTTCTAATACTACAAATATAACTCGGTGAGGGTTTACCGCATCTATCTGTCTGCATGTTAAAGATGTGGCCAATATATTTTTTATTCGAAAGCACTGTCCGCTGACCTGCATGGCCAATTAAACCTTGCGATGTTGCACAACGTACATTATTTGGTGAAACAGTCCCCCGTCCACCCCCCCAACAAACACAAATGAACTTCAAATGTTTTCTTTTGAACATAACTTTGTGTCTCATTTATTTTAACATAATATAAATAAAGATGATACAAAAATAAAATATATATTAAATCTTACCCCACAGCTGTCCCTCCCCTCCCCTAACCCCAACCCAATTTCCACGTTCAATGTAATGTAAACTCCAACACCCAATTCCCACCCACCAACAAAAGGATTGAAAAAGGGGCAAACAAACAGGGTCCATCTCAAAGCCGGCGGGCTTTCAAGTGTTTGTCCACAATGAGCTTCACCCGCGCCTCTATTTCATCCTCAAGCCTCGCTACCCGGAGGAGAATCTTTGTTTGGAATTGACGGCACCTACATTGGCATGCATGTTGTGGGGGGGTGGCCGATGCTGAAAAAATCTGGCGGCGGGCGGCTGCCTGGCCACGGCGACGTACTCCTGCAGGCTTGGGGGCCGGGGCATTGGAAGAGGCAGCAGCTGCTGCTGCCGCCGCCTCCTCCTCCTCCTCGGCCTGAGCCACCAGCCGGCGGTAGGCCTCAACGATGGCCTGCAGTTCCAGCTGCCGGGCCCGGACTGCCAACTCTTTTCTTGTTGGTTTTGAAGGAGTAACTATAAAGAAAGAGACAGAATTGTTGTAATCCAAAATCCCAGCAAATCAAGAACACAAAATTTATTCAACACATAGTGGCACAGTAGCACTAGCAAGCAAGCTGAGTACAAAAAATGGTGTTGTATCTATCTTGAACATTCTACGGCCTATATAATTAATTTGTTGGACTTTTTGGCACGGCATTATGCCTGCCCTAGTAGCATAGCATGGGTGTACTTCAACGGTCACACACATACGAACACCTGTCTTTTTCATATCTCGTTTTTTATCATATACTCTGTGCTTCCGGGAACAGTGACAGTCTCAAACTAACATTAATTAACAGGGGCCAGCTAGTACTAGTAAATGTCTAGTAGAGACTATCATTCTTTATATCGCGCAACAAACCTTAGGTGGTTTGTGTTTCGCCAGCAACGACCCGGACTGCATCCAGTCGTCCCCTCCTTCCCTTGCCTTTGGGTTTGACCAAAACACAGCTGCTGAGACTATCCACTACCCACCGATATTGGGTGTGTCTCCCACCCACGCAGGCAGCTGTGTTTTCCCCTTTCCATGCTTCCACAACAACCCATGCATCCGACTGCTATCAGCCACCTGCATTGCTGATTCCAAAGTATCCTTCTATATTAGATGATTGGTGCTTTTCCCTTGCTCCTTTCATCATACTTAAAATCGATCTCCTTAGTGTTAATCCATCGCGGTCATGTAATGTTGTGGATAAGACTTTTAGTCTGCCACCAACCTTTCACAGCTGAGTTGTAGTCAGATAGAAGAGGCCTGTTATTTTATCAATTCTCGCCGGTGGTAATGCTAAGCTTGGTAATGACAAATAAAGGTGGCGTCATATATTGTCAGTAGAACTTCAAGTTCATTATAAATATCAGAGTACAGTGAGGAAGTTTTCCCCACCCACAAAGTAATGCGGATCACTATTGAATGTAACCTAACATCGCCCACCGTTGTTGGCTCCTCCCCCACTGCTGCTGGTGCTGGTGTAGGTGCCTCTGGTCCTCCTGTCCCCTCCGGTATCGCCTCTGCTGACGCTGCGCCGCTGTCCCCGTCGGCACTGGTGGATGGTACCGGTTCTGCACCTATAAAAATAAGTACACCTTTTTAGATGGATGCACAGCCCCCATTGTACTTGTTCACCAAGAATGGAGTTCTGCAAAACAGTCAAGTACAACGTAATCAGTAGTAGTCCACATTGCCTAGTACAGCAGAGTCACTACACATATTAGCATTCATTTGTTATGGTATGGTACCCAAGCTCATCTCATCTCTACTGCTACTCTAGTCCTTGGAAATTTAGACTGAACCATGTAACCAGTTTGTACATCAATGTCTACAGTTTTGCGCATGCTACCTCGCAGCTTGTTGCGCAGTACGAGAAGACGCCTTTGAGGCCACATGATTGTTCAAAGCATACACCTGAAGAGTTTGGAAAATAAAAAGGCCCGTATTTACTTTTTGAATGTGGATTGTGGAATCGAGTTTGCTTACAGCCTCAGGTTACACCTTTTTTTTTAGCATGACTGCTAAAAACTTGCATAAATGTATTTATTTTCATACTGTCTAACGTGCACCACTTTTGTCATTATTTTTCGGCAGATGAGAAGATTTCCTTCTACGAAGCAGAGATTTCCAGAGCTTACCAAAAAGAGGCATATGTAACCAGTATACGTTCAATGGTGAGGGGTCTCCGACATTTCCCACATTTCCCTATCGTGCACTGGTAGCTGCACAAATGTAGATTACTTTATTCAGCCTTTTTTAACTCTGGATTTTTTCTGGTGGGCCTTGACGTATTTCACGGAACAACTTAAAAACATTGATGTTACTTACTTAGTTACTTCTAACAAAATAAAGCTTTTGAAGTACCACATTGACTCGGAAGTATATTTTCAGTGTCTGTTGTCTTGTAGACTTACACGAGAGAGTGAGCAAAAGGGGGTTACTTAGGTTATGGATTGTGTAATAAAAGCATTGGGCATCTTGGTATTGGGGTTCAGGAGTGGGATAATTGAATAATTGACCAATGACTGAGCCCATATAGGTTGTCGTTCAGTGAATTGTGGGTTCCTCAGAGTTCTGTGACTGAGGTGTAAGTAAGGTCCAACCTGCCTATCACCAACATCCAATTTTCTGGTGCATACATAGTTATGTATGTGACTGCATAGAAGAATACCCGCAAGAGTAGTAGTGGTATACTAACGTTTACAAAATACTAGACCAACATCTGGATGCATACTTGGTTGGTGTCAATTGGCAAAGAAGAGACATTACAGAGGAAAAAGCATAAGACAGGAGTGGACCCTGTGCCTACAGCTATTCTATCACAGATTTTTTGAAAAGATTAATACCTTAACTAAAGAGTGGGCAACAGGGCAAGCTTACCTACAGACAGTCTAGTAGTAGCACAGAGAGTCATAGCAGAGGCTCTTTGAAGGAACAGAAAGGCAGGGACAGATACCCAAAATTTTGAAAACATAATCAAAATCAAAAAAGCATTTGTCAAAATTTATTTAGGAATGAAATGTCATTAATCGGTTGGAAAAAAAAGCTCAGTTAGAAAGTTAGGGAAATATCATTGTTCCAAAAGAAAGCACTGTTGGACTTACTGGGGACAGCAGCAGGATCCTCAGTAGAGGAGCTCTGTGCCTGTGGTTCACCCGCCGACTCGGTCCCAGCCTTCTGCTTGCCCCTGGGTTCTGTGGTTCATGTAAGAAATAATAAAGAGAAAAACATTGAGTGCTGTGAAACATAGACATCATTTCAAAAACCACTGCCAGAACATTAAAAGAAACAAACATTGATCTACCAAATGACTACTGCCTTGCATGATTCACTGACTGTATATACTTGGAGAAACAAATCAAATGTTCCATAAACATTCTGATTGCAGATTACTAAGTAACACAGAGGCAGTAACACCTGAACAACACCACCGATTCAAGAATGGGGTAATCAATTTTCTGTAAGTAGGCATTTCTTTTTTATTTTTGCCAGCAAAATGCATAGATCACAAGGAGGAGACATGCTTAACTTTGTGCATACTAACACGAAATTGTACGTTCGTTGCATCATATTTTGTTCTGCTACTGACTGAATGCTACTGCTGCTAAGCCTACCCACTCACTAAACAAGCTACATCAGTTCTATGGAGGGCTGAGGCAGGGGCGGCTCTAGGCTCATGGTGGTCCTGGGCAGGGAGCGTAGGTAGGGGGGCCCGGAAGAGGAGGTCGGGGCGGAGCACGGAGGCCAGTGAAGAGGGGGGAGTCAGGGTGTTTGGAAGTGGAACAGAGCCGGAGGCACCAAATCCCTGCCAGGGGCCGCCACGCAAATATGTATCCATCCTCAGAGGATTAATAAATTAAGGATATATATTGGTGTGGTGGCACCTGGCGTTTGATGGCCCTCTGCAGTTGCACAGCTTGCACATGCCTAAAGCCGGCCCTGGCTGAGGTAAGAAGAACAAAGTAACTTTTGCATTCATTGACAGAGGAGGATTCATGCAGAAGAGAAGGCTGTGAAAAAAAAATTATACAATATGCAAACTACGTACAATTATCCATCAACCTCTATTTCACTGACGGACAAAGGAAGGACAAGACTCTATTAATAGCATTAACTAACTTCAGTTCTCTACAATAAAGAAAATCTCACATCAATAAACAGCAAAAGCTAGCGCCAAATTGAACACGCAAGAGTCAGTGAAGAAGCGCAGCACAGACCAGTGTCATACAATTACAGTAGATATAACGGAATACATCGGAAATGTAACTAGGATCACCAGTAATCGCGTTACTTATTCAGCCAAGATTTAGAAAGATACAATAACAATACTTATACTACTATAGATATATATACACACACTTTTTTTTTGTTGGGTAGCCACTCACCAAGACCCACGACCTCGACACCAAGCAGGTCCAACAGGTCCTGCTCCCGGTCCAAAATGTCTGCCCAGCGGTGGATCAGCTGATGGTGGGTACGCCGGATACCGGAGCAGCGGAAGACTGCCCGGCGCACCTTCGCCCACCGCCGGAGACGCTCTTCAATCTGGTGGTAGCCGGAGCCGGGCCTGCCGCCTGCTGCCAAGATCAAGGGGAGGTGGCGCTGGATAAAAAAGACCAGGTCAGCCACCTCCTCCTCCCCAAAAAGTTGGCGGGCCCTCACCCCTAGAGGGCGCATTCTGCCGCAAAGCAGCCGGGTTTTTTTGGGGCACAGGCGCCTTGCCCTTTGAGCTGCCGCTGCTGCTGGCGCCCTTGACCATGGTTCTGGGTGGAGGGGAGAAGAAAAGTTCAAGACAAAAAGGTAGGGGAAAGAAGAAGCAAGGTAAAAGAAGGAAGTAAAATAAAACAATAGAAAAGTTGTAAAAGTAGAAATAAAATGAAAAATATAAACCTAGGCACAGAGAGAGATAGGTAATAACTAAAAAAAGTTTGAAAAAGTGGGTAAAAAGACCAGGATTGAAGAGATATGAGCTAGATGCTAAAGTAGGGCCAAAACCATAGCCAGAGTGTGTGATCCAAGATGGCTGCGCCCATCGCAACCGCGTGGGTAGGTTCGCGCGATATTTAGCACGATCACGCACTTTTGTAGTGCGAACGAGAAGATGAGTTCCCGAACATGTCTTGCACAACCCGAACACGTTACTTGTGACCCGGAACAGGAAATAAGGGAACGCAAGCGGGCGGGACAAACCTCTTGGGTAACTTAGCGCGCTAGCCATCCCGAGCATGCAGGCAACGCCCCGAACACGCGCACCGCGCTCCCGAAGACGAAAAACGGCGCGCGAACGGGTCTCGCAAGCAACTACGCATGGCTGCGGAGCTTTGCGTAGGTCGCGGAGTGCAAGTGCGTCTTCGCGTAGCTCCGCGGAGTGCGACTCCGCGAACTACGCCCAGGGTTAATCTATACCACGAGGGAAGCCCTCCGTGCACATCCATGTCAGTAAATCCTACCAAAATTAAATATCATGAATATTGACTACTACAGATTTTCCAACGATGATCAAAGACAATATGACTGCACTGACTGATCGAAAGCACAAGGAGTTCATTAAATGGAGCAACTGAATGACCAGGCTGCTTCCTTGCAGTAAATGACTCTTGAAGTAGTAAGGCCAAGCAGTCACGGAATGAGCTGGAACAGGTTAGAAATCACACACAGCACAACATAGTAAAAAGGCACAATAAGGTCAATGTCCAACCAGAGCTACAACGATAAATAAGGATTGGACTTTCACCAAGAGGTACAAAAAGGAGCAGCTAAAATATACAGAAGATGCTGATACCCTCTTAGGGAGAGATTAAAAGCCAAAAACATTTATTATGTTTAGCTGCACAAGCTGAGGTCTCAATTAACATTGAGTTGTTAACCTGTAGCCTACATTGTGAACATCAGCTATATATTTGACCTATGGCCCACACTATATAGCCATTCTGTCATTTCTTGCTCCTACGTGCTGTTTGCTCCCATCTCCTTTCCTTTGCTGTTCATAAGAAACACGAGTCTGTGCTGAAGGTCTTCAACCACACATGATGTTTTTCCAGCTACAAATAGCCTTGTGCGAGTCTGTAAGTAAACCAGACAATTAGTAAATTGATTATGATTATGTACTCAGCTCTCCTCCTGCAGTTTCCAACATGTGCCATCTGCTAACAGATGAATGTGACTAACGGTATGCTCATAGGAATGTTCCATGCTTACATGTAACTTTGCAAAGGTGTCTTGCCCTTTGTACCTGCGAATAGATGTATATATATCTGTGTGACCCTATACCAGGCAGAGAACTTTGAGCGAAACCATGCTGTGCGTTCCCTCCACTCGAGTCAGTTTACAATAAATGCTGTTGTAATTCCTCGCTCTGTGGTAGAGTCTTATCTGTTTTCAGAGTTTCTGTATCAGACGGTGGTGGTAACCCAACAATGAGAATATTTTCTCTCTAACAGAGTCCCATGTCCAATGTTACCCTCGGAGATAGCGCTTGGGTGTTCTCAGAAGTCTTTAGGACACAGCAGCTCTTCCGACGTTTGAAAATTAAACTAGTCAATTGGAAAGTGGATCCAAATATAAGCTGGCCTACTCATGGAGTCTGAGTCCCTGCTACTGTGTTTCAAGCTATAAACATTCAAGTGATCCGAGTGGGTTTTATGGCACAAAGCGTCTGTGTCCAGTCAGAAAGTCGCTGATGCCTCCTTTGATGCCTGACAGCGACCCACAAAATCACACCTGCCAGGTGTGAACGTATAATTTTCGGTCACTTCCATGTAGAATACACAGGCACGGTTTGCTTTGTCGTTTGTATGTGTACAAACTCCAATTTGAAGCTTTCACTTGGAGAAGGTTAGATTTCTCTTCAGCAGAATGCCGGGGTAGCTCTCCTACTAAGGCGGGAAAGGAAATGGATCACCCACCAAACATGGTGGTGTGTACAAGAGTTTCCCTAAGTGAAACTGGGGAAATGACAATATACACTGGGAAAATGTCATGTTACTAAAATGTGACACAATATTTCCACCTCACATGTAGAGGGGTCTGCTTGACAGCCGTTCATGCCCTGATGACTACGAAATATATGAAAATAAGAAAGGTGCGATGGCTGGGATCATTAGCGCACTCTGGCACATAAGTCTAACATTTTCAAAGTTCTATTCATTCAGTGTCCAAGTATTTTCTGGTGCCTAAGAGAAGGAAGAACCATCCGTTCTTCCTCGGCTGGAGAGGTCCAGGAATCAACAACAAATATTCTCCAGGCCTACAGAGATAGAACTGAGGTTGTAGTTTCAATAGTTATTTTATTTTTCTTCATGTTGTAAGTCACAGCAATTGTCTGTCGGTGGTTAGGTATTAAATATGAATATATTGTAGCTTGGGTTCCTATCCAGAATCTATTTGCTGTTTCACCTGGAACACTCAGGAACAGAGTCTGAGTGAATAACACATCTATATCTAGCCTATAACATCACTCTCATAACTAGGACACTCAATATAAAGGGACCTATCACAATATAAAAGACACATAGAAGAACTCAGGATGGCGATGGAACACTGTAAGCAACTGGAAAGCAAGTGGTGAATGAGCCAAGACACCAGTAAGTCCGAAATGCCAAATGAACAGCCCATGCCAACCGCTTCCAAGCCAACAACAGCAGCAAAGAAATCTTCACCATCATCAGAGAATTCATGTTGCCTGCAGCCACCACCAGCAACATCCCCCATTACAAGACCCCTGCATCAATCTCTGTAAATCCTTTTGGAACAAGATCACATCCATATATACGACAACTTCAACCCAACACCTGACCCTCACCAAACTCTACAACTACTGCCCGAGCTCCCTCCTACCAAACACAGCCAAAGTCCAACAGACCATCATCAACAGGCGTCTGACCAACTACCTCATCAACAACCAGCTCCTCAAAGCCACCAAATCCGGATCCAGGCCCAACCACAGCATTCATCGCACTCACCTATGCTACACACATGATAATAGACAGAGCAGAGAGTGGGACCTTTTGGCAGCTTTTCACATGGTATCAGACCTCATCCTGATGGACACCTTCACGAGATGGGACTCAAGGTCCTGCCTATGATAGATCTGCTCCTTCTTGACAAAAAGAACTCAGACAGTCAACCTGATGTCATAGTCCCTGGAAATCTCATCTGCGGAGCACCAAAGGATCATCTCTCAGCCGGACCCTCTTCAAAACTTGCATAACCCAACTGGCCAACATCATCCATGCCTACCACATCACCATACTCTTCTACACCAATGACATGCAACTAATACAGTCACTCTATGAATAAAACCCAACACAAGGAACATGCTTACCGCCTGCATGACATGGATGAAATCCAACTGTCTCAGACTCAACACTGAGAAGACAGATGTGTTGATCTTTGGAAACAACACCTGGGACTCCACCTCATGGCCATCCACCCTAGGACCTACTCCCACCCCCAGCTTGCACACCAGTAACCTAGGGCTCATTATCAACAAAAGCCTGGACACGTCCGCCCAGGCCAACGTCGTCACTGCTTTCACACACTGAAAATGCTGAAGAAAATCTCCAAATGACACCCAAGCAACACCAGAAGCCCATCATCCATGCACTCATCCCCAGTAGTCTGGACAACGGAAACCCTCTCTATGCAGAAATCATCAAACAGCTCACCAGAAGGCTGCAAACCACCCAGAACCCAGCTGCCAGACTCATCCTCACCCTCTCACTCAGAACACATATCACACCACACCTGAGGGGACTCCACTAGCTCCAGATACATAAGCAGCCACAGTTCAGACTACTCACCCACACACTCAAGGCACTACACAAAAAAGGCCCTGCTTAAATTAAGAACCGCAACTCCTTCCATCAACACACTAGGCACCCCCGTTCAGCCGGACTCATACTCAGACACATCACAGACACAGATCCAGAGGCCACACCAACTCATACATCGCTCCAAAAGCATGGAGCGACTTCACTCAACACATCAGAGCCTCCTCCTCGCTTCTTGAGTTAAGCACGTAGCGGAAGACCTGGCTCTTCGAAAGACTCTGCCCTTGAGGCTAGACTGCCACACCTGCACAGCGCCAGGACACGCTCCCGGGTGATAGAGCGCTCTACGAATACACTTAACATTATCCATAGCCTACTTGTTTTTCCCCGTTGTGGTAAAAATCAGTGCCAGGTGCACAGATCAAGTCTGCAGTGAAGTAAAAAGTAGTGCAGTGTAGAGGTTTCCTCTTCTGCTAGCGCTGCATACAGCAAGAGTACAGCACAGTGCAATGGTCACAGACTCCTTCATTTATTTAAAACCACTCAGAGTGCCAGTAATAAGTGGTACAGAGTGTGAAAGTTTACACAAAAAGTAAATGCTCTTTGCAGTGTGAGCAAACATCAGCGCAGAGCGCACAGATTCCTTAACTCTAAACACCCTCTTACTGTGAGTGATAATTAATGCACCGAACAGGTCTGTAAATACCCTTTACAGGGTGTGGAATTATTTTTAAAATCTGCTTGTTTTAAGGGCAGATTGATACAGGAAGCAGCTTGCCCTTTAAAGAAATCCACTTGTCCAACTTACTACCTAAATATTAGCTGGACCATAAAAAACCTTTATAGCAATTTTTTTATAGTAAATACGAGTCTAGAGTTAGGACAGCTTGAGGTGGTCTTGAGTGCAAAACTGGTGGAGTACTTTTTAATTAAATTTTTATTAGGAATTTATTAGTATTGGTACTTGTGATGCAAAGGTAACAGATCTGTGCAGTATTGTATTGTATTTGGAGAAGCGTGGCTCAGTGGTTAGAGGCGGCAGACCCGGAAGCTGAGATCAGCCGTGGACCAGGGTTCGATTCCCCGCCTCGGTGGGTCTCGGGCTCAAAAATTCCACGGAGTCGACAATTCTCGCTCCGGTGCGTACTCGACTCACGGGGTCACACTCTGCGACTCTGGGCAATAGCTTGCTTAATCTCCACTACGGCCCCTCGCGGCGGGATGCCTGGCTTTCACCTTGTGGATACCCGGCCGGGATATCTCACAGGGGAATACCAGGACGGGTTCCCTAAGCAAGTGCCTTGGGACCCCTGGGTTAAAGTGCGCTATATAAATCGAAACACATTTACATTTACATTTACATTTGTATTGTATTTGTCATTTGTAAAGCGCATGTTTGCCCGGAAGCATCCCAGCGCTGAAGTATTAATCTCTCTTGTACAGGACGGCGGTTGGAACCTGGGACCCCTAAGCTATCTGAACTAGAGTTGAAATTGACAACCCGCAGGAAAATACATAGATCCCACCAGTTGATGCATTTACACTGTTTGATGACTTGAATTAAAACCCACATTCATATCACTAAACGTGGTTCAAGTATTGGTACCATTCAACAGCAAATGACACCTATAACTCCTGAAGAATCACATTCACATGGCACTTAACTCTAATTTTTAGCTCACAACAAACAATTCAACTTTTAACAATGTATAAATAACGTTAATTCCATTTCTTTTTCTGCTCTTCTTTTTCCCTCCCCCTCAGACCTATTTCTTTCATATTTTGGACGATATCTATTATTTACGTTACCCCTTGTGCTGTTCTCGCTCTTCTCTTGCCTCGTCTTGCTTTTTCTGCTCACTCATCTTGTTCTCCCCTTCCTGGTGAAGTGACAAGCAGAGCAGAATGACTTCAAGAGTCTCTTGGACCCTTCACATAGGCTCCTGTATCATAGTAAATCCCTCATTAGCGCATTACAGGAGAGTGCAGCAACCCTTTGTAGCATTGTTATGCAAGCACCGCTGGGCACTTGGGGGAACTCATGTCAGGTTAGGCTGGAGTCTCACTCAGACCTGGCTAATTGTTCAAACTATGGGGAAGAACTAGAACTTCACATGTGACGTTGCTCAGACGTATGCTGTGTGCCGAGGAGTACCCGACTATTCTGCACAGCGCAGATCTTCTTTTCAGCCGGTGATCCGAAAGATCTCTGTACAGAGAAGAGGAGAGGAGAGGACAGGAAGAGTGACTGACAGACCCCAAACATCTGTCAAGACAGAAACACTGCAAAGAGATGGCCTCACTGCAGACACACCTCATACACACACACAGCCTGCAAAGACAACCCTACCCTGTTCACGTGCACACACATCCAAACTACACACACACACACACTTACAGAGATGCATTAAAAACACAGACACATACCATCCACTGCTTGACAGGCCTCCTGCATGGCACACCCAAGGTCTGTGCACACACATACACACACACACAATCCCTGCAGCAGGCACACAACCTCTGCAGCGGATAATACCATAAGCCAACCTTTGGCACAGGAAACTATTGCAATGACTGAAGCTTCTGCCTAGTCTGAGAGATGGAAACAGGACAAAGGCAGAAAAGGGGCGCGGGGCAGCCTGGACGTCAACTGCCTGGGGACATGCTTCAAACATTGGAGCAGGCGTGGCCGAGCCAACAAATTAACAGCAAGAGCAGAGCACAGGGTGTGCACAGATACCTCACAGTGCAGGAAACTGCAGAGCAGTGGCACAGACGTCTCACAGTATAGTAAGATGCAGTGGAATGCAGATTCCTCATAGTGCAGTAGACAGCAATCCAGTGTGCACAGATTCCTCATAGTGCAGTAAAATACAGTGCAGCATGCATAGGCTCCTCACAGTACAGTAAGATTCAGTGCAGTGCACAGATCCCCTCTTTAACACAAATGATGCCCACAAACACCCCTAGGGCCGGAAGGAAAGCCCCTCAGGACCCCCCAAGATAGAAGAGCCCAGCTCAGCCCCAGGGGCCCCCGGATAGAAGAGCCCAGCTCAGCCCCAGGGGCCCCGGATAGAAGAGCCCAGCTCAGCCCCAGGGGCCCCGGATAGAAGAGCCCAGCTCAGCCCCAGGGGCCCCGGATAGAAGAGCCCAGCTCAACCCCAGGGGCCCCGGATATAAGAGCCCGGCCCAGCCCCAGGGGCCCCGGATAGAAGAGTCCAGCTCAGCCCCAGGGGCCCCGGATAGAAGAGCCAAGCTCAGCCACAGGGGCCCCGGATAGAAGACCCAGCTCAGCCCCAGGGGCCCCGGATAGAAGAGCCAAGCTCAGCCACAGGGGCCCCGGATAGAAGAGCCCAGCTCAGCCCCAGATAGAAGAGCCCAGATCAGCCCCAAAGGCCCCCCGATAGAAGAGACCAGATCAGCCCCAGGGCCCCCAGATAGAAGAGCCCAGCTCAGCCCCAGGGGTCCCGGATAGAAGACCCAGCTCAGCCCAAGGGGCCCCGGATAAAAGAGCCCAGATCAGCCCCAAAGGCCCCCGGATAGAAGAGCCCAGATCAGCCCCAGGGGCACCAGATAGAAGAGCCCAGCTCAGCACCAGGGGCCCCCGGATAGAAGAGCCCAGCTCAGCCCAGGGTCACCGGGATAGAAGAGCCCAGCTCACCCCCAGGGGCCCCGGATAGAAGAGCCCAGCTCAACCCCAGGGGCCCCAGATAGAAGAGCCCTGCTCAGCCCCCCAGGGGCCCCTGGATAGAAGAGCCCAGCTCAGCCCTAGGGGCCCTGGATAGAAGAGCCCAGCTCAGCCCCAGGGGTCCTGGATAGAAGAGCCCAGCTCAGCCCCAGGGCCCTGGATAGAGGAGCCCAGCTCCGCCCCAGGGGCCCCTAGATAGAAGAGCCCAGCTCAGCCCCAGGGGTCCTAGACAGAAGAGCCCAGCTCAGCCCCAGGGGTCCGGATAGAAGAGCCCAGCTCAGCCCCAGGGGCCCCCGGATAGAAGAGCCCAGCTCATCCCCAGGGCCCCGGATAGAAGAGCCCAGCTCAGCCCCAGAGGCCTCCGGATAGACGAGCCCAGCTCAGCCCCAGGGGTCCCCAGATAGAAGAGCCCAGCTCAGCTCCCCAGGGGCCCCTGATAGAAGAGCCAAGCTCCACCCCAGGGGCCCCCAGATCGAAGAGCCCAGCTCAGCCCCAGGGGCCCGGATAGAAGAGCCCAGCTCAGCCCCAGGGGCCCCGGATAGAAGAGCCCAGCTCAGCCCCGTGGTCCCCGGATAGATAGAAGAGCCCAGCTCAGCCCCGTGGTCCCCGGATAGAAGAGCCCAGCTCAGCCCCAGGGGACCCTGATAGAAGAGCCCAGCTCAGCCCCAGGGGCCCAAGGATAGAAGATCCCAGCTCAGCCCCAGGGGGCCCAGATAGAAGAGCCCAGCTCAGCCCAGCTCCGGCAGAGATTCCCTCCAGGATTATTCAGTCTATTTCTACAAACACAGCAGAAGGTGCTGACAATCTCCTACCTGAGCAGAGACCTGTGCAGACGTGTCTAGGCTCTCTCCACCTCCTCGGAGGGCCGGGGGGGGCAGAGATGGAGTCTGATGGGGGTGGGGGGGGGGCAGATCTGGACTCTGAGGGGGGACAGGGACAGATCAGGGGTCTGAAGATGAAGGTAACTGCCCACCAGACAGACAGGGATCCTTCCTCCTCTGCAGCAGGTTGGACACACCAGGAGAGGCCGGAAGTTATGTCAACATCCGCTGCTGATGCTGTCTCTGCCGCCGCTGACCCGGAAGAGGAAACCCTTCTCCTTTCATAAAATGTGCAGCTCAGTTGGTTTCATCAGCAGGCGAGGAGCGCCCTCTGGTCGCTGCTGACGGAACCGCCGCCTCCAGGAGTTAATACATTTCACACAAACAAGCACTTATACCTGTAAAGACCTGGGATTTCTGATGTCACAGATGTGAATGTTTTTAAGGGTCAGACCGTTCAAGTACAGGGCCTCACACTTGGTTGCTGCTGTGGAAAAGTATTTATAGCTTCACTTCAGATGAGCAGCTTCCAAACACTGATGTAAAGGACTTAAGAGTATTTACAGAAAGGTGACAACTGGAAGTGACAGTCTGTATTTCAATGAATATATCTGTATTTCAATGAATACATCTGTATTTGAATGAATATATGAGTATATCGGTCAGTTTTGCAATTAAAATGGACAGCTTATTTATTTATTTAAATGATTTATTTGCAGATTTTTCAAATCCACAGCGCGGTAGATAGAAAAGTAAACAGAGGAAGATACCATGGAGTTTTAAACACCAGATCAGTGACAATGTGGCCTAGGCCATGAGTCAAAGCGACAATTAAAGGAACAGCTTATTTCTAATTTTCCTGTGTCTGTGGCATATTGCTGATATTTGATATATTTTGCATAGTCACAGTCAAATGGTAAGTGACATCACTCCCTGTAAGGTCATCTGTATGCCAATTAGTTTTCAAAAACTTGAGAGGCCTTTTTTAAATATCTCAATTCTTAATTGATTTTCCATATACAATCAACAGGTATGAAAGATCATCTATGAAGCAGAGTCCAAGATACTGTGTAAAGTGGAACTTTTGAGAATGCATGGAGAACAGGAAAAACAAATAGCATAACCCTTCGAGATAGAGGTGATACGGGCCAAGAGGTATGAAAGATCATCTATGAAGCAGAGTCCAAGATACTGTGTAAATTGGAACTTGTGAGAATGCATGGAGAACAGGAAAAACAAATAGCATAACCCTTCGAGATAGAGGTGATACGGCCCAGAAGATCCTGCAGATGATTAGGGAAGGAGGACGAGGGGCAACATGAGGGGAAGGGACATGGGAACAGAAGTGCAAAGCCAGGGAGCCAGGCCACTTGGCAGCTCCTCAAGAAGTCAACTCCCACCCCCAAAGTAATCAAGGGGCAGGCACAGAGGACGGAACCAGGCCGATTGGTGTCAGCGTATACTGCTACCGATGTAGGAATGGTCCCCAAACTTCTGCAGTTGGACTTTGAGCTTACACATAGGTCTTTTGTAAGTGGCCATGCTGTGCATGTCAAAGAGCCATGTACCATGAGACGGTAGCGTGGTGGAAAACCAATGGCATAAAATTTCACCTTTGCCTCTACGAAGGCCGTAGCCAGCCAACTCTTACCATGGTGGGTTAAATCTGGGAATATTGACATTTTGTGATGCAAGGTCAGACGGGTCGTTAATTGTGGTGTCGCCCCTAGGTTGGTCATCAAGGTATCCCAAACTGAGCCCTAGTAGCACAAAAGTACTATACAGTCCCACAGGAAATGCAAAATGTCACAGGCCAGGAACCACACCTTCAGCACCTCCAGGACTTGGAATCCTCTGCCATATGTGCTTCATAGACCCACTCCAGCGTCCAATGCCAGTGGTGTAGGACCTTGAAATAACTGAATTTCAACCTTTTTGATTCAGTCTTTGGTGCAATTATATCGTACCAATCGGACTCTTAGATCTAACAATAAACAACTTCTTGCAGTCCCTAGGATTAAACAGTCACGGACGGGAGGTCAACGGTTCCCCTACAACGCGGCCAAGTTTTGGAACCAGCTTCCGGACCATATTCGTCTTGAACATAACTATCTTAGGTTCAGGAAGCAGTTGAAGACGTTTCTCTTTCCTTGAGCAGTGGTGACTGATAAGGTGTCACAAGAAGCGCTGGGATGCCCTTGGGTAGCCATGTGCTATACAAGTGCGTATTCATTCAATCATTCAACCTGGCCTCTTGGAGGGAACAGCCATGGTCTTTCCAAAGTTCATGGGAGTCCTCCTCAGAGAGTGAGAGGCACAGCCTCTGCTCCAACAAACACCATAAATTGTGGATGGTGACACTCGAAAAAAGGCTGTCTGCAGCTGTGTAGCAAAGTAGGATCTGCTTGTATGGCTCCCTTCCCTTTTTGCCCGGTGTTATACTGTTTCTGACTAGTCTGGCTGGGATCCTGCTAACCAGTACCCTAGCCTCTGTTCTTTCTTCCATAAATTGGCTATGGCAAGTACCTTGGTACATTCATGTTTGGCTACTGGTGCACCCTTGTAAGCCCCTTGTATATGGTACTGAAGTACCTGGGGCATAGGTGCGCCAGGGTTCCTCCCTGGGCTGAAGCATGTATTATGCCACCCATGAGTGTCCCTCTAAATCCTGACTACAGGCCTGCCATTGCAGCCCGTGTGAGTTGATGCCTGCACCTTTCAGGAGAGATATAAGCTCCTTATATCTCTCTTCACTGCACTTAGACCCTATAAGTCACCCCTCTGGCAGGCCTTTTCAGCCCCATAGGCAGGGTGCTCGGTTTTAAGTGTCAGGTTGCCCCTGCATGAGCGGGACACCCCTACAAACCCTGGAGTCCATTCTCCGGGCTTTGTAAGTGGAACAGCCATCCTGAAATAGAGAGGCCAAGAGTCATCACGCGATGACCATCTCAAAACTGACTGGAACGAGCCTGAGCATGTTTGGTATCAAACCTGTTGGAATCATACATGAACACCATATCCGGTGTTGAAGGTATGATTCCAATCACAGGAAAGCTCTTTCGGGGAACCCTCCCTGCTTCCGGGACCGACGTTACAGAGCCTAACAGCAACCTAGGTCTGCTGCCGATGCCAGACACAATTCTGCCCTCCTGCTGCTGGGCCATGGCCGAGCAGGGGAAGGTAGGTCAATAGGTTTCCTGTCACAGGGAGGGCGCTCCCCACACTGCAACAGCACCACCTGTCTGCCCGTGTCTCCCAGCTCGCTGCTGTTGCCTCGGATACGAGTTCGGGCCCTCCTCCACCCGCAGGCTACCACCCGTGCCTCATCCCTGGTGGCCAGTGGTAGGTTGCTTTGTGTAATTGTATTGCTTGTTGTATTGTTTATTTTGTTTGCTTCATTCCCCCTGTTGCCTCTTGCGCTACTTCTGTGCCCTTCTGCCTTCTCGCCGTTCCTCCTGTAGTTTCTCCGCCGCTGCGTCCCCTCCGGTCCGCCCCCTCACTTGCTACACTCCGCCTTAGTGTATTTTGTATTGCATTTTGTTGGATTGTTAGTTGTTTACCTTTCCATTCCTCCTTTTCCTCTTGTGCCATTTCTGTGCCCTTTCTGCCTTCTGTACCTTCGCCGTTCCCCATTTTCCCGCCGCTGCCCCCCTGCGGCCCCAACCCCCCGCTCGCCCATTCATGCGCCCCCACCTCCCAGATGCTCCTCCCTCCCAACTTCCCTTCTTATGGCAGCTGCTGCACGATGAGGAGAACGACCCTTGACCCTTTCACAGGCAGGTGGCTCCCCACGTCGCAACAGCACTGTAGGAAGGTACATCCTGACTATGGTTGCCCCCAACTTTTTTGCCCTGTGTTTTAGCTGGTTTTGGACATAGTCGACCTGGGGCCCTGCCAATCAGGACCCCAGGCCTGCTGCTCTCTCTTTAAAATGGATTCCATGTACCCTAGGTGCATTTCCAATTGGTACTGGGCCACCTTATCAGACCCTGTAACTCAGGGCATGGGTGTACCCAGGGCCGCCAGGGGCTGCAGCATGTATTATGCCACCCCTGGCTGGCCTCCTAAATTTGACACAACTGGCTGCATGACAGCTGGGGCGAAGTTGTGTAATCACCCTTTGCTTTAGATATAGTAGCCCTATATCTAACCATACAATGGACACCCGAGTTCCTATCAGTCACTCCTATGGCAGGCCTTGACAATCCTGAAGGCAGAGTGCGTGGGCTCGTGTGAACTGTGTTCTGGCCCGAGCCGAGCCCGGTTGCAGCTTGCGGAATCAAGACCCAATGGCTGTTCCATGATAACGCGTACCATATCGGTAACTTCGGTGTCGCGTTATCAAGACATGTCGAGTAAGGTGTCATACGAATCGGGATGCTGCCCTCTCACCAACTCTGGCGACGAGGTTAGCATTCCGCCCTTCTAGAGGGACACGACATGTACGTAACTGTGAACCCCGGTTAAAGTTAACTAAAGCCTCAGCTCCACAAAATGGATGCTGCCACCACAGACACGAGTCTGACCTCCTGCTGCTGGGAGTCCTTCCAGCGAGGAGCGCTTGGACAAAGGGTTTCCTGTCGAGGGCGGTGTTCGCACCGTCCCAGACAGGGTTTGTGTATTCTGGGTAGGTAGGGCTTTTGCGAGAAGGTGACTGCGGAGTGGCACCCCGGTGCTCACTACGCATCTGCCGGTCAGAACCAGTTCCAGGGGCGCCGGCCCTGGCCTGGGGAAAGTCCGGCAGGGGAGAGGGGTGTAACTACCCCCCTTCCTGGTCCCACCTTTAGGGCAGGACCTAGTCATGTACCCACCCCTTTCTTTAGGATAAAGGCCGGAGCGGGGACCCTTCCAAATTAGATCATCTTTGAATCAAGAACTACTTTCTACGAAAGGACATTCGAGACTCTTCTCAAGATTTCTCCCTTGTGACTAAGGAGTAGTCACCCTGCATCAGCGGGCACCATCTAAGAACTCTGCGGTTTGCTGCAAGTCCTTCCTCAAGGATCCGACGGCCCAGCTCGACGAGAACCGGCTTCCCTGGCACCTCTGACCTCTACCCACGTCATCAGCTCAGCTGTGATCTGTGGGTGCGACGAGACCTCGAGGGACCGGCCATCATCAAAACCTGCACGCTTTCTTAACCAGCACGACCATCAAAGTAATTCTCTGGTGAGTGCTCTGGGGTCCGAGTAGCCCCGACCCTGAGCCGCTCCAGCACCGAAGTGCAGTCTCCCAGCATCTCCACGATCTGCGTGGGGCCCTTCTGCTCACTGCTCAGCACGTTGTCTGGTCACTAGCTGCTGGCTTGTGCCCTTCTGTGACGACATCCGACAATCAACACTGCTGGTCTGGTTGCTCCAGACTGGCCCTTGCTTCCATCTTTGCGAGAAGCACCCCGGACCCTCCTGGTCCACTCAAGACGCCATCTTAGGCCCACCACGTGGCCCTGATATCTGCCAAGGCTTGTTGCCCCATCCTGGGCCCAGCGACGCCAACAGCATCATCCTTCGTGGGACAGCTCGCACCTCCACCGTGGTCGCCGACAACGCCTCCTGGTCTGTGAGACTGCAGAGCCTAGCGTCACCCACTCACCTGGTCGAGGTGACGGCCAACCGGTGCCTTCCTGGTACCCTCTGACTACTGGCTAGTAGTACGAACTTGGTCCCCTCTGCTTTCAGGTATCATCGATCTCTGATCCAGGCTTGGGTCTCTACGAACTATTCATCACTGGTCGCCGGCCAGCAACTCCTTTTCTTCCGGCTCCTGGCTCGTCAGCGAAGACCCCGACGCCTGTAAGACTTGTGCAGCCGCAGCCCTCGTGGCTAGGTAACTCGGCATTTCGGTGCCTGCATAGCCTCTTTACTCTAGGGTCCCGAGTCCCTCGCTTCCGACTTGCCTTATCGGGTCCGCCCGAGACCACTAAACTTTCCGTGTCCTCGGACACTTGTTTTAATTGTGCACTTGAAGTATTTTCCTAAGAGATTTGGTTTGTGCTTAGTACCCTGTCCTCATAAAGAGTCCAGGGCTGTTGTGAATCTTAATAAATATCCTGTTTATTTTCATAACACTTGTGTGGTTCCTTTCACTTGGTGTTCAAGGGGTACATGTGTGGTAAACAGCTGGCTTAACGCGCCCTCTCGAGTCTTTAGCCTTAGACTGCTCGTATCCACGCTACTAGGATAGCTGGTCTATAGGTTGACTTACAACCAAACACCATAAGGGTCGTTGGAACGATACATAGCGGTCGCTAGAATAGCGAACGCTGCATATCGGGCCAACTTCTCACAAGCACCACCTGTCTGCCCGTGTCTCCTAGCTCGCTGCAGCTTGCTTGGACGTGAGTTCAGGCCCTCCTCCACCTGCAGGCTACCACCCGTGCTTCATCCCTGGTGGCCAGTGGTAGGTTGCTTTGTGTAATTGTATTGCTTGTTGTATTGTTTATTTTGTTTGTTTCATTACCCCGGTTGCCTCTTGCACTACTTCTGTGTCTTTCTGCCTTCTCGCCGTTTCTCCTGTGGTTTCCCCGCCGCTGCGTCCCCTCCAGCCCCCCCCCCTCCACTTGCTACACTTCGCCTTAGTGTATTTTGTATTGCATTTTGTTGGATTGTTAGTTGTTTTCCTTCCCATTCCTCCTTTTCCTCTTGTGCCATTTCTGTGCCCTTTCTGCCTTCTGTACTCCCGCCGTTTCTCCCCCGTTTTCCAGCCGCTGCGCCCCCGTCCTCCCGCTCACCCATTCGTCTGCCCCCACCACCCAGCTGCTCCTCCCCTCCACCGCCCCTTCTTATGGCGTCCGCGGCTGGACCGCGCCCAGAGCCAGAACACCGGGCCCCCGCGAACGCCACGACACCCGTCTCCGCTACAACTTCAGCTCCCTCCACGCACTCAACGCCGGACAATCATGCACCTGCTGTCTTGCTGCCCCGAAACGCACCCAAGGACCCTTCTCCTGCCGGAACTGCAGCTTCACCAGCATCCGGCCCGCCAACTACCTTAGATGCATTCATCTCAACAGGGCAGTAGAAAAACGAATTTGCAGGAAGTTGGCACTTCTTTACGATCCCAAAGGGATTCTATAAGGACAGTATCCACTTGTCCAAGCTCAAATTTACATTTTGTTACAATCAGTCAGGGAACTTAGAGTCAAAGAACTTAAAGTATAAGTAAAAGATTCATATACTCATTTGAAATGTAAATGCTCCACGTTAGATTTCTGAAGAACGAATAAATCATTGTGGGTTCTCTCTGCGCTTCTGGTTAACGAAACACAGCAGAAAACATAAACGGGATGCAGCTGGCAGCCGTAGCGTGTGCCCTGCAGTGTTCAAAGGCCTCGTGTAAGATGGCCGATCAGTTGAGTGGCGGTTTAGCTGCCGCTTGCTGTATGGTACAAGTGGGATGATACGAAGTATGCATCTAAGACTACCCAAGGTTACAGTCCTGTTTTTCTATCGCAAACTTACTTCAAATGTTTTGTTTGATTTAAGTTATTCCTGTAACTGTTCAAAATGAAGAGATTGATCTTGAGAACACAATTTGTCACAAGGGTAAGCTGAGAATTAAGAAAAACAACAAATCTCCTGGTTTTATAGATGCCATCTTGTTTTTTAGTGGATGTCACTGTCTGTGATGGTGGGACCGGGACAGTTCTTATCATGGAAATGCCACTGAGTTCAAGCTGCCCAGATCTTGAATAGAGAGTTCTCAACCACAATACTTTGGCAAAGAGGTGAAGCCACAAATAAATGAGTGAGGTTTGTGGCTGCCCAAATCAGTGAACACCTTGTTGGGGGGGGGCGGGGAGATTCACAAGGATTTTTTTAAAGCACTCGCTACTTTAACAGAGCCAGTTTCCAAGCACTCAAAGTGTTTACCGTCAAGAGACTAAGGGCCAGATGTAAGAAGCTAAATACCGGTCGGTAACAGCCAAAAATTGGTGAATTTCCCATTACAGACCGGTATTTAGCCCTTTCCAATGTAGGCGGCTGTAAATAAGGATTCGGTAATTTACCGATTCGTTATTTTAAGGAATCAGTAAAATACTGATTCCTTATTTTAAGGAATCAGTAAATTACCGAATCCTTAAAACCTATGTAGGTAGCACTTAAGTGAGTGCATTTTAGCTTTAAGGATTCTCTATTTACCACCAACTACAAGTTGGTGGTAAATACCGAATACCTTTAAAAAGCAATTATTTGCATTTTTCAAAGTGCCATGTGGCAGACATACATGCCCTTAGGGCATGCATGTGCGCCACATAGGCACACATGCACGATTCAGGGGTGTAACAGGGTGTCAATGTGACACCCTGCCACCCTTGAATATGCTCCCGCTATTACCGATTCGGTATTTACTGAATCGGTAATAGTAAATGGCTTCCTATTCATTCCAGGGCCATAGGGATAAATGGGAAGGTATTCCTCATTACCAAATCGGTATTACTGATTCGGTAATAAGGAATATTAACAAATCGGTAAATTTTACCTATTTTTTACCTACATCATATTTACCGATTCTTAAATACCGAATCGGTAAAATTTGTTATTTAAGAATCAGTAAATTGAGATTACCTACATCGGGCCCTAAAGGTATAATAAGGAGATAGCGATGCCTAAGATTTTATTTCATAGAGTTACTTCCTGTGTAGACTTGGCTCACCAAATGCAGCAATAGCAGGCAGAAAAGGCTTACTTTAAGGTCCAGTACCGTCTAATCTATGTTTCTTCTAAACACTAGGGGATTCAACAAACTTTATTCGGTTTTATAAATGGAAAAAAACATAAAAGTCATAGAGAGGATGCTTTTTTGCAGCATGCGTATGACAATATGAAAGAAGCCTGTGAACAGATACAAACACTATTCCTCTGTAGAAAGTACGCATATTTACCTGCTAATAAACACAAAGCATCACTTCTGAAATGATGAGACTGTGAAAGAACTATAAGGAGTCTCTTTGAATTGACATAAAGAGTGAAGGGTGGTCCTGCTAGATAGAGACCCGTCCCACTTAAAGCCCTGCCTAGGACAATATGAAAGAAGCCTGTGAACAGATACAAATACTATTCCTCTGTAGAAAGTACGCATGTTTACCTGCTAATAAACACAAACATCACTTCTGAAATGATGAGACTGTGAAAGAACTATCAGGAGTCTCTTTGAATTGACATACATAGTGAAGGGTGGTCCTGCTAGATAGAGACCCGTCCCACTTAAAGCCCTGCGTATGACAATATGAAAGAAGCATGTGAACAGATACAAATACAATTCCTCTGTAGAAAGCACGCATGTTTACCTGCTAAAAAACACAAAGCATCATTTCTGAAATGATGAGACTGTGAAAGAACTATAAGGAGTCTCTTTGAATTGACATACATAGTGAAGGGTGGTCCTGCTAGAGAGAGACCCGTCCCACTTAAAGCCCTGCGTATGACAATATGAAAGAAGCATGTGAACAGATACAAATACTGTTCCTCTGTAGAAAGTGTACATGTTTACCTGCTAATAAACACAAAGCATCACTTCTGAAATGATGAGACTGTGAAAGAACTATAAGGAGTCTCTTTGAATTTACATACATAGTGAAGGGTGTCAGTGCTAGATAGAGACCCGTCCCACTTAAAGCCCTGCGTAGGACAATATGAAAGAAGCCTGTGAACAGATACAAATACAATTCCTCTGTAGAAAGCACGCATGTTTACCTGCTAATAAACACAAAGCATCACTTCTGAAATGATGAGACTGTGAAAGAACTATCAGGAGTCTCTTTGAATTGACAATCATAGTGAAGGGTGGTCCTGCTAGATAGAGACCCGTCCCACTTAAAGCCCTGCGTAGGACAATATGAAAGAAGCATGTGAACAGATACAAATACAATTCCTCTGTAGAAAGCATGCATGTTTACCTGCTAATAAACACAAAGCATCACTTCTGAAATGATGAGACTGTGAAAGAACTATAAGGAGTCTCTTTGAATTGACATAAAGAGTGAAGGGTGGCACTGCTAGATAGAGACCCGTCCCACTTAAAGCCTTGCGTATGACAATATGAAAGAAGCCTGTGAACAGATACAAATACTATTCCTCTGTAGAAAGTACGCATGTTTACCTGCTCTAAACACAAAGCATCATTTCTAAAATGATGAGACTGTGAAAGAACTATAAGGAGTCTCTTTGAATTGACATACATAGTGAAGGGTGGTCCTGCTAGATAGAGACCCGTCCCACTTAAAGCCCTGCGTATGACAATATGAAAGAAGCATGTGAACAGATACAAATACAATTCCTCTGTAGAAAGCACGCATGTTTACCTGCTAAAAAACACAAAGCATCATTTCTGAAATGATGAGACTGTGAAAGAACTATAAGGAGTCTCTTTGAATTGACATACATAGTGAAGGGTGGTCCTGCTAGAGAGAGACCCGTCCCACTTAAAGCCCTGCGTATGACAATATGAAAGAAGCATGTGAACAGATACAAATACTGTTCCTCTGTAGAAAGTGTACATGTTTACCTGCTAATAAACACAAAGCATCACTTCTGAAATGATGAGACTGTGAAAGAACTATAAGGAGTCTCTTTGAATTTACATACATAGTGAAGGGTGTCAGTGCTAGATAGAGACCCGTCCCACTTAAAGCCCTGCGTAGGACAATATGAAAGAAGCCTGTGAACAGATACAAATACAATTCCTCTGTAGAAAGCACGCATGTTTACCTGCTAATAAACACAAAGCATCACTTCTGAAATGATGAGACTGTGAAAGAACTATCAGGAGTCTCTTTGAATTGACAATCATAGTGAAGGGTGGTCCTGCTAGATAGAGACCCGTCCCACTTAAAGCCCTGCGTAGGACAATATGAAAGAAGCATGTGAACAGATACAAATACAATTCCTCTGTAGAAAGCATGCATGTTTACCTGCTAATAAACACAAAGCATCACTTCTGAAATGATGAGACTGTGAAAGAACTATAAGGAGTCTCTTTGAATTGACATAAAGAGTGAAGGGTGGCACTGCTAGATAGAGACCCGTCCCACTTAAAGCCTTGCGTATGACAATATGAAAGAAGCCTGTGAACAGATACAAATACTATTCCTCTGTAGAAAGTACGCATGTTTACCTGCTCTAAACACAAAGCATCATTTCTAAAATGATGAGACTGTGAAAGAACTATAAGGAGTCTCTTTGAATTGACAAACATAGTGAAGGGTGTCAGTGCTAGATAGAGACCCGTCCCACTTAAAGCCCTGCGTATGACAATATGAAAGAAGCATGTGAACAGATACAAATACAATTCCTCTGTAGAAAGTACGCATGTTTACCTGCTAATAAACACAAAGCATCACTTCTCGGAAGACTCGCTCCCAGATATTCTGGCAGCGTTACCTCCCGACTACTACATGCTGAATGCCAATCGATCAGGTGACCGTCAGGGAGGGGGTGTTGCAGCAGTAATCCGGAAAAACCTGCAAATCGTCTCTACCTCCTCGCTCATTCTCCCAGCAGTTGATAACCTTGTGATCAACCTGGGCACGAAAGAAGGCGCTGTCACGCTTGTGGTGCTATACCGCCCCCCGTACCCTATGCCTCTATTTCCCCCTTCTTTTGTCGAACAAATAGCCAATCTCACCACCTCCTCCCCTCGTGTAGCCATTTTTGGGGACTTCAACTACTGGTATTCACATCAGGACGCTGGCCCTCAGGCCACTGAGCTCTTCGAGGCCCTCTCGTCCCTTACCCTAAAACAACACATTGACGTCCCCACACACACCGGAGGCCACATTCTCGACCACATCTGGACCCATGGGGTCAAGCTTTCCCATCCGGTGATCACTCCCTGTATCTGGTCCGACCATTTCCTGGTCGACGCCACCCTCACTATTACTGGCCATATCAGAGCCCCTCCCTCAGAGGGCGGCATGGCACGAAAATGGAGGGCTGTAGACACTCAGGTCCTTCTTGACCTCCTCTCGAAATCCCGCCCTTCCCTCACGTCTGACCTCAGCACTGACAAGCTAGCTCATGACATCTCTCACTGGCTTGTCTCGGCTAGCGACATCTTAGCCCCCCTCACCAAATTCCCTCGGTCACGGCACAATCACTCCCATAAGTGGTATAACCCCGATCTTAAAAAGCAACATCTTGAACTTCGCCAACTGGAGCGCAGGTGGAGAAGGGACTATCACACCTCAAGCAGGGAGTCTTACTTGGTCTCGCGCAACAAGTATAAGAAAGCCATCATTGCGGCCAAATCTGCATATATCGCGGAAAGAATTCTCTCTGCACCCATTCAATCCAAAGAAATCTTCAAAGTGATTGGGGAACTCACCACTGACACCAGGACCCTCCCTACCCAGGCCCCTACCCAGGAATCTTGCAATGCCCTTAGCTCCTTTTTTTGTTGAAAAAATTGTTATGATTAAGGACTCTATCACCACCCCCTCTCCTGACGCTGTTACCACTCCGGTCCCCCATAACTCTTCCTCACTTCTACACTTCCCTATTCTTGACTCGACCACCCAAGCAAAACTAGCTATCCGGGTCAAGTCTGGTTCCCCGGATGACTGTTGCCCCCCGTCTATACTGCGAGACATCTGTCTCTCTCTTCCCGAAAGCATTCTTCCATTGCTGAACTCGTCTCTTTCCTCGGGCACGGTGCCTGGCTCTTTTAAGGAGGCCGTTCTAGTTCCTCTCTTGAAGAAGCCAGGGGCCGACCCATCGGTCCCTGCCAATTACCGACCTATTTCCCTCCTTCCCTATCTCTCCAAAATCCTGGAAGCCCATGTTACGGCTAGCCTCTCACAGTTTGTCGGAAACTCGAACTTCCTGGAGCCTAACCAAGCCGGTTTCCGACCCGGCCACTCCACGGAGGCAGTCATCTTAGCCGTGCTCGACACTCTGAGAGACAATGCTGACAAGGGCATTCCCCAGGCCCTGGTCTTGTTAGATCTGTCGGCCGCGTTCGACACGGTGGATCATGACATCCTTATCCGCCGTGTCGAGCAGGCCGGCCTCCAGGGCCCGGCGCTGGCTTGGATCCACTCCTTTCTATCTGGTAGGTCTCAGACGGTCAGTCTGGGGGCCTTTCGTGGACCCAAAGTCTCCTCCACTTGCGGTGTCCCCCAGGGTTCTTCTCTGTCCCCCCTCCTTTTCAATCTCTATCTTCGCCCCCTTCTTCTTTCTCTGAGGCAGTGGGACGTCACCGTCTTTAACTACGCTGACGACCTACAACTCATCTTTCCTCTCTCCACCCCTTCTGCTGTCTCTAATTTCCATTCTGTTATGTCTCATATTCTTCTCTGGATGAGCCAAAATCAGCTTAAGCTGAATCCCGGAAAGACAGAGCTCCTTCTTCCTGGTAGGAGCTCCATCCATTGGGGTCCACACTTTTGGCCTTCTGGACTCGGCCCTCCCCCTGTCCCTGTGACATCTGTGAAGAGCTTGGGTGTCATTATTGACTCCGAACTCTCCCTCAAGGCCCAGGTGGGGGCAGTGGTCTCTTCCTGCATGTATCAGATCCGCAGGATCAGGAAGGTTGCTTACCTCCTGTCCCCCGCAGTCCTACTTCAAGTCACTCTGGCCTTAGTCCTTTCCCGTTTGGACTTTTCCAATTCTCTTTATCATGGCCTGCCAAAAACCCTGCTTTACAGGCTACAGGTCGTGCAGAACCAAGCGGCGCCTCTTGTATTTAGGACCCCTAAATGGCAGTCGGCCAAGCCCCTCCTTGCTAAACTGCATTGGCTCCCTATCAATCTCAGGGCAGCCTTCAAGATCGGCTGCCTAGTATTCAAGTCCCTCACTGGCCCTTCACCTAGTTTTCTGAAATCTCTTACCATCCCCTACTGCCCCCCCCCCGCACTCTCAGATCCTCTCATCTTCACCTCCTGGTCATCCCACCCTTCAAGCTTACAAGGATGGGAGGCCGAAGCTTCTCATATCTTGCCCCTACATTCTGGAATTCTCTTCCCTTTTCTCTCAAATCTGTCACATCACTCATCCTTTTCCGTAAGTCCCTTAAAACCTGGCTCTTCCCCCAATCTGGATAAACTCTAATCTGCCTTTCTCAGTATCCCAATGAGCGCCAGGAAACCTACGGTGATAGTGCGCTTTACAAAAACCTCCTAACATAACATAACATAACTTCTGAAATGATGAGACTGTGAAAGAACTATCAGGAGTCTCTTTGAATTGACATACATAGTGAAGGGTGGTCCTGCTAGAGAGAGACCCGTCCCACTTAAAGCCCTGCGTATGACAATATGAAAGAAGCATGTGAACAGATACAAATACAATTCCTCTGTAGAAAGCACGCATGTTTACCTGCTAATAAACACAAAGCATCACTTCTGAAATGATGAGACTGTGAAAGAACTATCAGGAGTCTCTTTGAATTGACATACATAGTGAAGGGTGGTCCTGCTAGAGAGAGACCCGTCCCACTTAAAGCCCTGCGTATGACAATATGAAAGAAGCATGTGAACAGATAGAAATACTGTTCCTCTGTAGAAAGTGTGCATGTTTACCTGCTAATAAACACAAAGCATCACTTCTGAAATGATGAGACTGTGAAAGAACTATAAGGAGTCTCTTTGAATTGATATAAAGAGTGAAGGGTGGTCCTGCTAGATAGAGACCCGTCCCACTTAAAGCCCTGCAAAATGACAATATGAAAGAAGCCTGTGAACAGATACAAATACTATTCCTCTGTAGAAAGCACGCATGTTTACCTGCTAATAAACACAAAGCATCACTTCTGAAATGATGAGACTGTGAAAGAACTATCAGGAGTCTCTTTGAATTGACATACATAGTGAAGGGTGGTCCTGCTAGAGAGAGACCCGTCCCACTTAAAGCCCTGCGTATGACAATATGAAAGAAGCATGTGAACAGATACAAATACTGTTCCTCTGTAGAAAGTGTGCATGTTTACCTGCTAATAAACACAAAGCATCACTTCTGAAATGATGAGACTGTGAAAGAACTATCAGGAGTCTCTTTGAATTGACATACATAGTGAAGGGTGGTCCTGCTAGAGAGAGACCCGTCCCACTTAAAGCCCTGCGTATGACAATATGAAAGAAGCATGTGAACAGATACAAATACTGTTCCTCTGTAGAAAGTGTGCATGTTTACCTGCTAATAAACACAAAGCATCACTTCTGAAATGATGAGACTGTGAAAGAACTATAAGGAGTCTCTTTGAATTGACATAAAGAGTGAAGGGTGTCAGTGCTAGATAGAGACCCGTCCCACTTAAAGCCCTGCGTAGGACAATATGAAAGAAGCATGTGAACAAATACAAATACTATTCCTCTGTAATGCTGCAACCCTATGAGCTGCCCCCACACGGTAAACCACTGGCTTAGTAATCCTCCCTGCCAGAGGCTCCTTGCAGCCTCTGTTATATTGGGCATGTGTCACCGAGCGCTCTCTGATTTGGAATCAAACCTTTCCTTCCTCCCGGATTGCCTCCTCGGATATCATTCACTCAGTGGTCGAAGTGGGGACAAAAAAGTAGGGGAACTGTGGGCGGAGACTCAGGGGGCGGGAATAAGCAGAGGATTGGATTAGTGGGCGGAGTTGGAGGTGTGGCTAAAAATAGCAAAACATACCAATTTTTTGTGCATTTGACATTTCACTGACCAGTTACAGCTTATAACGTTATTTAATTCAAACAATCGATACACATGTTTATTTGAGGTTTAATATATAAGTTGTTTATATTTAATTCATTTACAATGTGGGACATGTTTTCAATCACAGAATATTCCAAATACGCTTATAAGTGGAATCATAAGCCATTTGTCTCCGAGCCATGCAGTTTCTTTCGTTGGCACTTCTCCTCCCTTTTTCTAACCATTTCTGAACATAAAATTCAGGTTTAAATTCTATGACAGGAGGCCCCACGATGTTTATGAACATTATAGAAGACAGACGATTTATTGATATTCTGTTCTGCAGTGGTGTGAGCACATCGTTCATTACACTAAAGCCCCGTTCACATTCAGCAGTTGAGGTACAAAAGGTGTTTATAATGTGCACTAATGGTTTCAGGCTTTCAGGGATGCAATTTTTATTTTGTTTGTACTCTCTGAAACCAAGGATGTACTGCCTAGTATCAAATACATGCAACTTGCTACAAAGGTTTTGTAATTCTCCCTCACCGTATAAGATGTCTACTGGATCTGGCCAATAAACTGGTTGTAGGAGTTTCATTCTGTGTACTAACTCTTTGTATTCGATTTGGTCATTGTTTGTGGTTGTGCATCTCGAAACATTTGATGCATTAGACATTGTCATCCTTTTTCGCAGGTTATTTGCTAAGCTCCGAAAGAACTGTGCCCTATTGATGCTAACACAGCCTTTGTTCTGTTGCAGTCCTACACCATCAAACTGCATCCGTTCAGCAGCATTTAATGCAGTTGTAGCAAAGGGCCCAGGTGCATCAGCCATTGATTCAAACACTAAAATATGCATCTATATTGAGCGATCGGCCTCATATATGGTCATATCACGCCGCTGCAGCCTTCTGGATAGGTCACCCAATTCTGTGAGAGCATCATATAATATGCCCATATTTTCAACAAACACCAGGGAGGTTAAAAAACGGTTTAAACTTGCATATTTCCGCTGCTCAATGTCACTCCTCGTTGAGTCTTTGGAAGATTCCATGAAATGTTTACTAAGTGCTCTGTAGTTATTCCAAACAGCTCTCACAGATCTTTCACTTGAGGACACCCAACGTACATCTAGCATCTTTCCAATTGCCAGAAGTCTTACTTCTACCTCCAGAGCACATTCCCCAAGCTCTCTCTGATTTTTCGGAGAGGCATGGTAGGTGGTATAAAGTTTATCAAAAAAAACTTTGAGCTGATTAATGCCTGTGACTTCTTTACAAACATCACCCACGGCAAGCTCCAGCTTGTGGTTAGCACAGTGCCATACACTCAACTGTGGATATTTCAGTTTCAGAAAAGTTGCCACACCGGATTTTCTACCTATCATGTTGGAAGCCCCATCTGTTACAAGCTGAACCAAATGCATTTTTAAATACTCATCAGTAAAACCATGTCTCTGTAAGCATGCAAGTAAGGTATCTAAGATTATATCTGCTGCTGTGCTTGGCAGCTCAACAAGGTCTAAGAAAAAGGTCAGTGGCTCATCGTGTTTATCAATACACGCTCTTACACAGATAATTAGTGTGGTCAATTTACTAACTGTGGTAGATTCATCTATCATGAGGCTTATTTTTGATTCATTCTGCAAGATACAATCAATCAGCCTTGACCTCATTATAGCAGCAATATGGTCTATTATGTCAGCACAGCTGTGATCTGAATGCAAGACTCTGCCCAAGTCTGCACCATTCATCTTTTGAACATCAATATCCAACGGCATATCAGAAAAAGGGCGCTCATGTTTGCCTATTTTGTATGCAGTTCTGAATACACGGCATGTCTCTTCCTGTACTTTCATTTGAATTTTCAAATTGTACTGTGGAATACTTTCACGGGCCCTCTGCTCTAAAACAGCTAATGCCTTAAAATGACAGGAGCTATTCTTATGACGAAATATTTTTTTCCGCAGAGAAATTTGCTGCTTGTCTTTAGAAGGGCCATATGGAATGACCAAGCAATCTACCCATTCCATGGGAAAATGCACACCTTGACTGGTTTCTGTTTTAAGATTTACCTTCTTGCACACTTTACATCCAAGCTTGCCTTTGGAAAATAAGAGCCATGGATACTCTGTACGTTTCATTTCAAGTTGTTCAGTAGACCAGCAGGCTGGGTGATCAATTTGATCCATACTCTCCACCATATTTCCTTGGAGGAGTATGTGACTGTCGTTAGTGCCACAGCCATCTATCAAGACTTCATCTTCAGAATCAACTCTTCTCCTCTTCTCGGGCATCCTGACACTTTCACTTGTTTGCCTTTCAAAACCCTGATTTGCATTTGCCATTGGTCCTTCCGATCTGGAGCCTGGGGACTTCTGTGTTTCGCGAGATGTGGCTGGAGCATTTTTCTTCTGCAGCCACTGAAGCATCTGCATAAATAATTGTGTAAATGCATACATTTTAAAAGAAGCACTGTACCAAAACTCATGATTTATTTTAAATGCTGGCTGTCGGTACGAATTGGGATTTCCCATAAGACAATTTAAGAAAGAGTCCTTTTCATTTCTTAATTGCACGGTAAGAACTATATTGAATATTAGCTGTTTGATAATGAAAACCAATATTTTTACATGCATTTATGCAATGGAATAATGGGGGAATTAAATGCTACTTTGTATCAATGAGCAGGTCCCAATAAATGTGAGGGAGTACATTGGATTGTCTCAGAACCTGGCTGAGGGTCTTTACCTCTTTAAAACTTGATGTTGAATTGAAGATAGTCGAATACTGCAAAGCTTCTGGGTAAGCAGCAATTTATGTGGAAGGCGGAAGAGATTTAGGAAGCACCCCTACTTCCGAGATTCTGTGACAACTGTGCTTTGCGGCCTATGCAGTGACAGTGGTTTGCCTTCGATCTAGCAGTAAACCTGATCCCTCTCTGGCCTTGCAGTGCCGTGGTTTGATGATGACCCGTTTTTCTGGTTTGAGAACAGAAACACCCTGCTCCGGTTTCTGGTGTCTGTAACCGCACGATCTGAGAAATCTTTCAAATAAAGAAGGGAATGGTAAATAAAAGTTAACATGCTTTTGCTAGAAAATACTGATAATTTTGCACTGTATCTACAGAATGGGAACTGCTCAATTTTAAATTGTTCCATAACTAAGTTCAGGCACAAAAAAAACTGCAAGACACCAGTAAATCCTGGTTTAAAGACCACTATTCTAACTATTGAGCTCTGCACCCTCTAATAAAGCAGGGACTACTTGAATGGCCAAATAAACCCCCTAGATGTCATACTGCAGTACACATCTTATAGCAGCTGGGAAACCAGACATGGAACATAATAAGTTGATAAGTTCTGGCATAAAGCATTTTAGTTAGCCGAAGCAGTGTGTGCCCACTAGTTACATTTAATTAACACTTTCACCTCATTGTCAGTGTTTTCTGTGCTGGGAGCACTGTTGACTAGGTCATTCTGTGACACTCAAGCAAAGCAGAGTTGTAGTCCTATGCACAAGGCCAGCATTAGATGTTCAAACATGAATGGTAAAATATCCTAGTTTGTAGATGTTTTCCACATAATTATAGCTCTGCCATATTTTTCCACATGATACATCTGCCGCATAATCTTATGGTTTTATCAAAAAAATTGTTTGTAGCGCAAACGGATCAAAAGTTACTAAATAACGTGAATTGTGTTGCTGTGGAGTGGATGGCCGTATGCAACGGTTGACTGGTCACCTTTCTCACCGCTGCATTGGCATGTTACACTGGGATTAATGAGGTGAAAGCTTTCCAGAGACTGTTAGTATGTGTAAAAATGTCAAATTAATAAAGTATCAGAAAATGTGCTATATAACCCTGCAGTCTTTTTTTGCTTCATAATTTAGGCATACCTCCAACATTATGTTGTCCTCCTTTGCTGCATAATTGCAGTGGGTCGAATGCAGGCAGCACATGTTTAAAGGGATTGTGTATGAAGACGAGATACCATGAAGTTTGGGACATATTCATGGGAATGGTGGCGCAGGGCAGCACAGCATGTTACTTTGCTGCACTGCCCTGTATCGCAGGGAAAGGGCAGGAATGCACGTTATTTATCCGTGGCTTTTAAAACATGACTTTGAGCTTTGCATTGTGCATGTACCACATTGCAAGCATAACTACACCCAGCACTCCCCTTGCTCCCCCTCAATTCCTAGCATATCATTACCCTGCTTCTAGCATACCCGGACCCAGCCCGCCCTTGCCACCCTCACTTCCTGGCAACGCTCATTGCCCTGTTTCTAGCATACCCACATCCTGGCCTCCCCTCGCTCCCCCTCACTTCCTGGCAACACTCATTACCCTGTTTCTAGCATACCCACATCCTGGCCTCCCCTCGCTCCCCCTCACTTCCTGGCAATACTCATTACCCTGTTTCTAGCATACCCACATCCTGGCCTCCCCTCGCTCCCCCTCACTTCCTGGCAATACTCATTACCCTGTTTCTAGCATACCCACATCCTGGCCTCCCCTCGCTCCCCCTCACTTCCTGGCAATACTCATTACCCTGTTTCTAGCATACCCACATCCTGGCCTCCCCTCGCTCCCCCTCACTTCCTGGCAACACTCATTACCCTGTTTCTAGCATACCCACATCCTGGCCTCCCCTCGCTCCCCCTCACTTCCTGGCAACACCCATTACCCTGTTTCTAGCATACCCACATCCTGGCCTCCCCTCGCTCCCCCTCACTTCCTGGCAACACTCATTACCCTGTTTCTAGCATACCCACATCCTGGCCTCCCCTCGCTCCCCCTCACTTCCTGGCAACACTCATTACCCTGTTTCTAGCATACCCACATCCTGGCCTCCCCTCGCTCCCCCTCACTTCCTGGCAACACTCATTACCCTGTTTCTAGCATACCCACATCCTGGCCTCCCCTCGCTCCCCCTCACTTCCTGGCAATACTCATTACCCTGTTTCTAGCATACCCACATCCTGGCCTCCCCTCGCTCCCCCTCACTTCCTGGCAATACTCATTACCCTGTTTCTAGCATACCCACATCCTGGCCTCCCCTCGCTCCCCCTCACTTCCTGGCAATACTCATTACCCTGTTTCTAGCATACCCACATCCTGGCCTCCCCTCGCTCCGCCTCACTTCCTGGCAATACTCATTACCCTGTTTCTAGCATACCCACATCCTGGCCTCCCCTCGCTCCCCCTCACTTCCTGGCAACACTCATTACCCTGTTTCTAGCATACCCACATCCTAGCCTCCCCTCGCTCCCCCTCACTTCCTGGCAACACCCATTACCCTGCTTCTAGCATACCCACATCCTGGCCTCCCCTTGCTCCCCCTCACTTCCTGGCAACACTCATTACCCTGTTTCTAGCATACCCACATCCTGGCCTCCCCTCGCTCCCCCTCACTTCCTGGCAATACTCATTACCCTGTTTCTAGCATACCCACATCCTGGCCTCCCCTCGCTCCCCCTCACTTCCTGGCAACACTCATTACCCTGTTTCTAGCATACCCACATCCTGGCCTCCCCTCGCTCCCCCTCACTTCCTGGCAATACTCATTACCCTGTTTCTAGCATACCCACATCCTGGCCTCCCCTCGCTCCCCCTCACTTCCTGGCAATACTCATTACCCTGTTTCTAGCATACCCACATCCTGGCCTCCCCTCGCTCCCCCTCACTTCCTGGCAACACTCATTACCCTGTTTCTAGCATACCCACATCCTAGCCTCCCCTCGCTCCCCCTCACTTCCTGGCAACACCCATTACCCTGCTTCTAGCATACCCACATCCTGGCCTCCCCTCGCTCCCCCTCACTTCCTGGCAACACTCATTACCCTGTTTCTAGCATACCCACATCCTGGCCTCCCCTCGCTCCCCCTCACTTCCTGGCAATACTCATTACCCTGTTTCTAGCATACCCACATCCTGGCCTCCCCTCGCTCCGCCTCACTTCCTGGCAATACTCATTACCCTGTTTCTAGCATACCCACATCCTGGCCTCCCCTCGCTCCCCCTCACTTCCTGGCAACACTCATTACCCTGTTTCTAGCATACCCACATCCTAGCCTCCCCTCGCTCCCCCTCACTTCCTGGCAACACCCATTACCCTGCTTCTAGCATACCCACATCCTGGCCTCCCCTTGCTCCCCCTCACTTCCTGGCAACACTCATTACCCTGTTTCTAGCATACCCACATCCTGGCCTCCCCTTGCTCCCCCTCACTTCCTGGCAACACTCATTACCCTGTTTCTAGCATACCCACATCCTGGCCTCCCCTCGCTCCCCCTCACTTCCTGGCAACACTCATTACCCTGTTTCTAGCATACTCACATCCTGGCCTCCCCTCGCTCCCCCTCACTTCCTGGCAACACTCATTACCCTGTTTCTAGCATACCCACATCCTGGCCTCCCCTCGCTCCCCCTCACTTCCTGGCAATACTCATTACCCTGTTTCTAGCATACCCACATCCTGGCCTCCCCTCGGTCCCCCTCACTTCCTGGCAATACCCATTACCCTGTTTCTAGCATACCCACATCCTGGCCTCCCCTCGCTCCCCCTCACTTCCTGGCAACACTCATTACCCTGTTTCTAGCATACCCACATCCTAGCCTCCCCTCGCTCCCCCTCACTTCCTGGCAACACCCATTACCCTGCTTCTAGCATACCCACATCCTGGCCTCCCCTCGCTCCCCCTCACTTCCTGGCAATACTCATTACCCTGTTTCTAGCATACCCACATCCTGGCCTCCCCTCGCTCCCCCTCACTTCCTGGCAATACTCATTACCCTGTTTCTAGCATACCCACATCCTGGCCTCCCCTCGCTCCCCCTCACTTCCTGGCAACACTCATTACCCTGTTTCTAGCATACCCACATCCTAGCCTCCCCTCGCTCCCCCTCACTTCCTGGCAACACCCATTACCCTGCTTCTAGCATACCCACATCCTGGTCTCCCCTAGCTCCCCCTCACTTCCTGGTATTTCTCATTACCCTGCTTCTAGTATACCCAGATCCAGCCCTGCCTCACCACCCTCACCTCCTGGCATATCATTCAGACTAAGTGATGTTTTTGGTTATGGCTGTTAGCGGCACTATTATGGAGTCAAGATCCCTGTATTGAAGTAAAATAAGAATGAGAAATATGAATGTGCATGCATCAGGAGAGTTGGAGTGAGCTCTCTAGGTCTCATACGGGATGGAAGTGATGTGCGCTCTACAAATCCGGCTAACGTGTGCTCTACAAAAGACCGTATAGTGCTACAGGAGCCTGTAGATAGGGATAATAACAGAGAGTGATGTGAATGCTTCTTGTCACCGGCACACTACTTATCAGCGCATGGGCTTTGCTTTGACATGTGCTATCAATTGGGATCACAGAAAAGGCTAATTATGCAGCAAACAATGAGAGCAGGGTCGGCCCGTGCCTGAGGTTTTACCAATGCCAATGGTTATGACAGTGTGAGCCGGTTCAAGGAGTAAATAAAAGCCGACCTTGAGATGGATAGCCTGGAGAATGAGAGCCACCCTAATAGCAAAGCTGAGGAATGATCGCCATCCACACATCAGTCCAGGACCTGGCAACTCAAAACCCATTAATGTTTACACCCATTCCAGCGGCAGGCGGAACCTACAGCTTACACCCAGCACACGCCCTACCACACTGGCCCTGGACCACGTCTCACCCTTCTCCGGACAGTCCAGGAATGGCTGTAACCTTTGTGCTCCCCCACCCGTGGCACCTTTTAGAAGAGGAGAACATTTTGCAGTGCTCACATTTGAAAAGTCATTCCCTGCTAGTATTTGTTACACAACTGTGTTTGCCATGTCTCATGTTTGTAAACTGGATGTAATTTAAGAGGTGGCTTCATGTGGTGAAAACTTTTTTGCAACTTTCAGGGGCGGCTGGTGACATTTGAAAGTGGTGAGGCGTAAACTAATTTGCATATTGCACCGCAGCGAGCGAGCCCGAACCACCTTGCATCCATCCATACATCATTCATGCATCTACCCATCCATCCACCCACCCACCCATCCTGCATCCATACATCATTCATTCATGCATCCACCCATCCATCCATCCATCCACCCATCCATCCATCCACCATCCATGCATGCATCCACCCATCCATCCATCCTGCATCCATCATTCATTCATGCATCCACCCATCCATCCACCCATCCATCCTGCATCCATCATTCATTCATGCATCCACCCATCCATCCATCCTGCATCCATCATTCATTCATGTATCCACCCATCCACCCATACATCCACCAATTCTGCATCCATCCTGCATCCATCATTCATTCATGCATCCACCATCCACCCATACATCCACCAATTCTGCATCCATCCTGCATCCATCATTCATTCATGCATCCACCATCCATACATCCACCCATCCATCCACCCATCCATCCATCATCCACCCATCCATCCTGCATCCATCCTGCATCCATCATTCATTCATGCATCCACCCATCCGCCTATCCATCCATCCACCCATCCATCCTGCATCCATCATTCATTCATGCACCCATCCATCCATCCATCCACCCTGCATCCATCCTGCATCCATCCTGCATCCATCCTGCATCCATCATTCATTCATGCATCCACCCATCCATCCATCCACCCATCCATCCACCATCCATTCATGCATCCACCCATCCATCCATCCATCCATCATTCATTCATGCATCCACCCATCCATCCACCCATCCATCCTGCATCCATCCTGCATCCATCATTCATTCATGCATCCACCCATCCATCCACCCACCCATCCATCCTGCGCATCCATCATTCATTCATGCATCCACCCATCCATCCACCCATCCATCCTGCATCCATCCTGCATCCATCATCCACCCATCCATCCACCCACCCATCCTGCATCCATCCTGCATCCATCATTCATTCATGCATCCACCCATCCATCCTGCATCCATCATTCATTCATGCATCCACCCATCCATCCATCCACCCATACATCCTCCAATTCTGCATCCATCCTGCATCCATCATTCATTCATGCATCCACCCATCCATCCACCCATCCACCCACCCATCCACCCATCCATCCATCCATCCACCCATCCATCCATCATCCATCATTCATTCATGCATCCACCCATCCATCCATCCACCCATCCATCCATCCACCCATCCATCCTGCATCCATCATTCATTCATGCACCCATCCATCCATCCACCCTGCATCCATCCTGCATCCATCATTCATTCATGCATCCGCCCATCCATCCATCCACCCATCAATCCTGCATCCATCATTCATTCATGCATCCACCCACCCATCCATCCTGCATTCATCCTGCATCCATCATTCATTCATGCATGAGGGCAAACCGATATGTTGTGGGTATTAAATTGCTTAATAAACGACAATATTGGAATTAGAATTAGTAGAGGGGATCTTATGTTATCATTACACCTGTCAAATGACTGCATTGTTACTTCATTCAGTGTGTTTAAGAGTTTAGTGAAAAACGTTTTCTGCACAGGAAAATGTATGTTTATTTCGGTTTTCATACTTTTACAGACTGGCTTCCTCTGTTCTAAGTGAAATCTTTTTGTCATCTGCCTGGGGCTTCTTATCTCTGTGTTCTGGGAAGTGCGGGCGGGTTTTCTACACAGTAATATAAGGCCAGCTTTACGTTAGATGCCAGCCCCCCAAATAATTGAGAATAACACAATGTTCATGCATGTAGATTGTTTTTTTTAAAGTAAGAATGCCGCAAATAAGTTAGGGACACTGCCTTAGAGGAAGGCCAATTGTGTTTACAGTCTGCCTACTCCTGAAATACGTCCATTATTGCAGGCTACCAGAGCACTGTCCCTACCAGCCAGGAGGCCAGTCCATCACAGGACCAGTGCCCAAGCTGAGTCATGCACATTGAAGAAAGTAGGGCAGACCATAGCGACAGTTCAAGCACCCCACAGCCAGGTGGCATGGCGGTAAGCAAAGCAAGCCACATTGATCCCCAGCAACTCCTGCATACCACCCAACACTTCTGCGCATCCTTGCTTCAGAATGCTGCACACCCCACCATAGAGCCTCCATAAGTACGAGCACACCTGGGTACTTATAATGAATCTGGGTCAGAGCTTATAGAGGTACCAGCAGCAAACGTCACTACTAAGTGGGCCTAATCAGTAGATTCTCTAACCTCGGTGCAAACGGTTTGAGATGTGACCCGTATACATCACACTTTCACAGGATGGCAGAAAAATACAAGCGAGTAAGAAGCAGGTGATGGAGTGAAGAAAAGAGAATGGTTTGGAGATAAAATACGAGGAAAGGCAGAGAGAAAGAAGACAGAAGCAGCAAAGAAAAGGGATAAGGAGAATTATGCACCAGGTGTTTTATTCCCCCCACTTACTTACTTGATGTTTGGGGAGTTCGGCTTCAGAGGCAGTCCAGGCTCCTCGTGCAGGCCCGGTTCAGCGAAAGGGTAGAGCTGTAAAGGAGGGGTCAGGGACCTCTGGGCAGGCACGGGTCGGAGAGTAATTTACAGGAGAGGCTGGTGGGGCTGGGTCAGCTTTTCAGTGGCTGGCTGGCGAGCAGATATGTAGCAAGTCAAGAAGTCCCCCAGGTGGCGTCCCTCAGTCTGATTGACACCAAAAGAATCATTGGTCACAGTGGGGGCTGGCAGCGTTGCGAGGTGTGAATCACGGGCTCACAGCAGCCACAGGGCCATCAGAGTAGCCGTTTTCACACCATGCTACACTGATGGCCCTTTCACTCTCGCTTTGCAGGCCCATTAGACACAGCAGGGAAGGGGAGGAGGCCGGGCGCCCTGCAGAGGCCTCCTGAATATTCACGGTGCACCACTCGTGCGGCGAAAAAAAAAGTGTACTTTTAAAGTATGGCAACTTTACAGTCCCCGGTACGCTCTATCAAATGTAAGAAGTAGGGGAACGGACTAACACAATTTTAAGAAGTAGGGGCACGCCGTGCCCTTCCGTCCCCGCCCACTTCTAACGCTGCATTCACTTCAGTTTCTCTTCAGCAGCGACGCACAGGCTGCTTCAGGGCTGACACCTGTTGTGTCGGGTGACCTACGCTCATCAAGGGGCATCTAACCCTGACTAGGCCTAGCACGTGGTCCTGGAATAAACTCAGCCAGACACTGGGAATAAAGTTGCTTGGTCGGTCGGCGCGCGTCTCTGAACGCCCTCTCACGTGCTCGACCTCTTTTTATTATATGGCGGTCACATGACCAACTTGTCCGTCCCTCCGGACCTCGGGGGCGGACCCTCGGGGACACAACATTCCTCCTAAAACACGAAAAACAACAAAACCAACAACACACTGTAACACTGCAAATATAGTCTGATCGAGCCCACTGTCTCATTAGCATCGGGATTGATACCTTCAGCGTCTTTCACAAATGCTAGCGCATTCGGTTCAAAACATTGCAGGCGCACGTATAAATTAGAACAGTCTTACGTAAAGTAGTCTCTCAGCCAGCTGGAGGGGGTGGGGTTAGCACGTAGCTGGCGCTGGGACCCTCGCTGCGTCATCGGCTCGGTTCCAGTCTCCACCTCTTGGCTTGGCGCCTCGTTGTCGGCCCCCTCCGGATCTGGGGCCTCATCCAGGGCCTCCAGGTCTCCGCCCACATCCTCACCAGGGACCGGCTGCTCAGCACGTGGCCGGACCTCGTGCTGAGATGTTGATTCACCAGGCGGCACCATAGTTGCAGTTTCGGTTTCTCTGTCGCCTTGCTGGCGCCTTGGCTCACTACTCGCCGGGTGGTAGAGTTTGAAATGGGATACGTTGCGAGTCACCTTGTCTCGTCCTCGAGTAACTGTGATGCGGGTGCCCTTCACACCACTGACTCGCCATGGTCGTTTTTCATAACTGAGTTTGAATTTTCCCCCAGTGGCCCGATTTTTTATGAGTACAAGGTCACCTCTTTTGATGTGGGGGGCCACCGCCCTCCGTTTCTTGCTGATCTGATCATAGGCGGCCCGCCTCTTCATTTCTACAGTCTGTTCCTTTATCAGTTCAGGGGCCCACTGGGGATGATGAGGAATGGAGTCCGTTATTACTCGTCCTACGAGAAGGTGTGCAGGAGCTACCCCCGTTGTAGAGTGAGGGGTCTGGCGGTAGCTGCGGAGAAAGGTGAAGATGGCCATCTCCACAGACTGTCCTTTATCATGTGCAATTCGGATTACTTTGTTTAATGTTCTCATGAATCGTTCGGCCTCTCCATTGGCCTGAGGCCATCTTGGGGTGATGCGCCTGTGGCGAATTCCTTGGGATAAGAGATAGTCTGCAAAGTCTTGGCCCTGAAATGGCGGGCCATTGTCCGTTCTGAGTTCTTTCATGGCTCCGTGCGTGGCAATAATTTTCTCTATTTTGGGAATCACACAGTCGGCACTGGTGCTGGTGATGATTTCGACTTCCGGGTACTTGGAGTGATCATCGATCATCACTAGCGTGTGCCGTCCATCCGGAAGGCTGCCAAAGTCCATGCTGACCCTTTCCCAAGGACCTCGGGGCCTGGGTTCCACGATAATGGGTGCTTCGCGGGGGCTGTCACCTGTGGTCTGGCAGGCCGTGCATGTGCGCACAGCTGTTTCCACCATGTCGTCCATTAGCGGGAACCACACCTTTGTCCGCAGCCGGGCCTTTGTTTTAACCATTCCCTGGTGTCCTACATGCGCCAGTTGAACTACTCGGCTCGTCAAGGCCGTCGGGATCACCAGACGATGCCCTCGCAGGAGGCACCCTGCCTCGTCTTCATTCAGTTCAGCCCTCACGTGGTACAGACCGTCCATGATTTTCTGGGCCACGGGGGTGAGCACCTTCCAGCTCTCCCTAGCTTTCTGCCAGTTGGCTGTCCGGAGCAGATCTTTGGCCCGCTGTATGCAGGCGTCCTGAGTCGTGGCGCTCACCACCTCTTCCAGGGATATGGGGCGCGGGCATGATCTGGCCACGACCCATCGCACATAGGCCTCCGTCTCTTCAGCTTCCTCCATCTCCTCTGGGGTGGCCGCCCGGGGGTGTCGTGACAGATAGTCCGCCGGATTCTTTGCCCCTGGCTGGTACTCAATGGTGCAGTTATACTCCTGTAATTGCAGAATCCACTTCTCAATTCTGGGGGGTGGTTTGGATGATGTACCTGAGAACAGCGACAGCAGTGGCTTGTGGTCCGTTACTACTGTGAAGGGTTTGCCATATACATACAGATGGAAGTGCCGGCATCCCCAATGAATTGCAATGGCTTCCTTTTCAATTTGGGAGTACCTTTGTTCAGTGTCCGTGAGGGACCGGCTGGCAAAAGCGACGGGGGCCCAGTCCACCTCGTCCCGGGCTCTCTGCATCAGGACGGCCCCCAATCCCGCCGGTCCAGCATCTACAGCAATGAGGGTGAAACGTCTGGGGTCAAAAAACGCCAGCGTGGTGTCGCTGGACAGCGCACTCTTGATGGCTTGGAATGCTCTTTCCTGCTCCGGTCCCCAGTTCCATGGTGTGGAGTCTTTGGTTAGCTCCCGCAGAGGGAGGGTCAGGTTAGCTAGGTCTCTTATGAAGCGACCACAGTAGTTCACCATTCCGAGGAAGCTTCGGACTTCCGTGACAGTCGTGGGCGGAGGTGCATCTTTGACGTCTTTGACCTTGTCCGGATCAGGAGTAACGCCATCGGCCGAGAATACATAGCCGAAGAACCCCAGCTTGGTCTGAAGGAACTCGCATTTGTCTCGGTGCAGAGTGAGTCCAGCGCTGCGGAGCCTGCGGAACACCTGTGCCAAGCGTTGATTGTGCTCAGGAATTGTCCTCGCGTGCACCATGATGTCGTCACTAACATTGATCACCCCCGGTATGCCAGCAATGAGCTCTTGGATGACATTCTGGAATACCTCGGCAGCACTGGAGATCCCGAAACTCAGTCTGGTGTACCTGCGCAGTCCGACGTGAGTGGAGAACGTCGTGATGTTCCGAGACTCTCTATCCAGCACGAGCTGATGGTACCCCGCTCTGAGGTCCAACTTGGAAAACCACCGGGCTCCAGCCATCTCTCCGATCAGGTCATCGATCGTGGGGGTGATGTGTCTTTCCCGTTTGATGGCCGCATTGGGGAGGCGCATGTCCACGCATATCCGGACCGCTCCCGGCTGCTTGGGCTTCCGAGTGACCACGATGGGCGATACCCAGGGGGTGGGTCCGGACACTTTCTCAATGATGCCCGCTGCTTCCAACTTCTGTAGCTCTTCTTCAACCAGGGGCCTCAGATGAAACGCGACCCGCCGGTGTCGCAGGGCCACCGGTTGGACAGTGGGGTCCACATGCAAGTGTATTTCCCGGCCCTTGAATCGGCCGATCCCTTCAAACAGGTCCGAAAAGTCTATGATCAGTTGCTGCACTGACTCCTCGTGCACCCCAAATGCAAAAGAGACCACTCCCAGGTCTTCTGCCGTCCGGCAACTCAGGAGCATGCCTTGGCCTTCCTCCGACACAAAGATGTTGGCACGCGTGATCTTATCTCCGTGCCGGACTGCTGCTTTGAACTTTCCTCGAATACGGAGGGGCACATCCTGGCCATAGGCAAAAACAGTGATCGGAGTGGGGCGGAGGCTGGGTGGAGTAGCCATGTCTCCATAGAGGGACGCACTCATCAGGTTTATTGATGCGCCCGTATCCACCGTCGCCATGATGTCCTGATCAGCCACTTGTATTGCGCATTGTGGTAGGGTCATTGTGCGTCGGGTGGCTGTGCCGATCATGTGCACCTTGTGTGGGGACCTTTCCTCCTCGTCGTCGTCCATGTCACTGTTGCTGGGCCCTCCTTCCGCGCTTTCAGGCTCCACCACCGCGTGTACGGTCTGGCGGGGCTTGCTGAACTTTTTAGACCGACACACCTTTTCAAAATGGTTCATTTTCCCGCACCCGGAGCAGATCTTGCCCCGTGCTGGACATTCTGGCGCCGGGTGTCTCGGGCCTCCGCAGTAACCACATGACTGCGCCGAGGCTCCGCCCTGCGGAGTTGTTGTTCTCTTCACCCATTTGGGCTGTGGGCGGACCTGCAGTTTGTTCACCGGTTCCACTTTCATATTGGCCTGCAGAGCTGCTTCCATGTGGGCTGCCCTGGCCTTGGACAGCTCCTTCGTGCGGCCCAGCGTGAGAATGTCTGGGAGGGGTTTCCCGGACTCTTCTAGAATTCTCTCGCGCAGTTTGGCAGAAGCGCAGCCCTGAATGATCTGTCCTCTGATTTCCTCCGTGACATCCTGAAATCCACACGTTAGTGCCAGTTTCTTCAGCCTCGAGTGATAGGCGTCCAGTGATTCTTCTGGCAGTTGCCGCGCTTGCCTGAAGATGAACCGTTCATAGTCTTGGTTGGCCATGGGTTCAAAATGCGCATTGAGCGCATTTATGAGCGTGTGGTGGGTTTTGGGAGTTGCTTCCGTGAGGGTGCGGGCGATGGAATGAATGTCCTTGCCACCAAGATGGAGGATCATGGCCCGCTTCTGCTCCTTGTGGACCTTGGTGGCCTCAAAGAATATGAATAGCCTGTCCACCCATTCTTTCCACTTCGGTGCGAGAGTGGACGGTGCACCTTCCACCACGAACGGCTCAATGGGCGGAATGTTAGCCATCGCTTTGGACGGCAGGGAGGATATCCGTGGGTAGCCGGGATGTGATCCAGCGGCAGCCGGAGCGCCGGACGCGCCTCGCGCGACCAATCAGACTGCTGTGCGCCGCAGAGAGATGCAGGCCAGCGCTGCTCACCTGATGAGAGCCAGGGATCAGAGTGTTTCCTCCAGGCGGGCAGAGCGGGGGGGGGTGTGTGGTGGCAAGGCACGAGCACCGCGGACACGTGGTAGTGCCCGCAGCCGCCTCACCCCAATAGGGACACACACACGCACCCCGAGCGGGGAATCGATCACCACCCTCGTCGCCAATTGTTGTGTCGGGTGACCTACGCTCATCAAGGGGCATCTAACCCTGACTAGGCCTAGCACGTGGTCCTGGAATAAACTCAGCCAGACACTGGGAATAAAGTTGCTTGGTCGGTCGGCGCGCGTCTCTGAACGCCCTCTCACGTGCTCGACCTCTTTTTATTATATGGCGGTCACATGACCAACTTGTCCGTCCCTCCGGACCTCGGGGGCGGACCCTCGGGGACACAACAACACCATCTACGCTGGAGGGCAGTGTTCCTGTTGCCAGTTAAACTATTTATTATTTCTGACCCCCCCCCCCACCCCCCCCCCCCCAGCCTTGCAATGCAGTTTTCTTGCGCCCGAAGCGCAGAGGCTTTGAGGAGGAGATCGGATCATCACCAGGACTCCCAGCAGACGACCTTGGGGGGCCCTTTGCTCACCGAGGACGGACGGTATCCGTGTGGAAACCCCCCACATAAAAACCTGCAACGAGACACAAAACTCACCCTAGAAATGTTCTCACGCCTGACGAAGTCATTGCATTGGTACTATTTATAAGATTAATTTAAATAGAAGGCAGCGGAACACCACTTCCTTAAGAGCAGCCTACGACGGGTATGAATACATCTACAGGAATGCAGTGTTCCCTGCTCTTGCGGGAAATGAACCTGCCATCACTGGCCCGGAAGAGGAAAGTCCATTTCGCCTTTCACCAGCAGAAAAACACAAATTAATAAAACTACCAGAATGTTAGCCCCAGAACTCCCAAGTGCATTATGGGGTATGCAGTTCACTGTAATGTTTCAAGCATGCGACATTCACCAAGAGAGAATAGTCCATTTGGTCTGAGGGAGCCTCATTTTCAAATGTCACTAGCTCCACTTTAGCAACGAGCGCACCCCCATGTTTCGTCCACTGCATTGAACCCACAGCTTCCAGGGGCGCTTCACACAAAGAGCTGAACGCTGCGGGTGAGTCAAACCCCAACTGGCCAGACCAACACACGTTGTCACAGTTGCGCACGAGCAGGACCACGCGTCACAGCTGCGCACGAGCAGGACCACGCGTCACAGGTGCGCATGTGCGGAGCGAAGATAGGACTGAAATCGCCGAGTTAGGACGTAGTCCTGGACAGATCTCACTCAACCTGCGCAGAGAAAAGACACTTCCTCCGCATAGAGGAGCCAACCCGAGGCGCTTAAAGATATCTCAGCATGTGCGGTGTGTTGTCCTCAGCGCATGCGCAGTTAGTCTAAGGGCTCTTTACCCCGCGCAGTGGGAAGTCACCAGCGCATGCGCATTTAAACATGTTGTCCAAAGCGCATGCGCAGTTAGTCTAAGACCTCTTTACCCCGCCTGTGGGAAGTGCTTTCTATCACCAGCGCATGCGCAGTTGTTCATCCACGGCTCTCTTTTAACCCGACCATAGCAGGGCCCACAGGACCCACATGAAACCCCAGGTGAGGTCAAGAGGCACAAAGATTGTCTGGTGCTGGAGGGTCTCGAGCCTGCAGCTGTCCGGGATTCATACGTTGTTGTTGTCTGCATCGATCGATGATTATTTGTATCAAAAATGCTCATTGACCCTCATTGGTCATCCATTCCTATGTGACCCTTGAGTATATCCATTCGTGTCCCTTCCCTATGTATATAGAGATAACTCTAATCACTAGTATATGCAGCAGACCTTTGTACTCTACCATTCCTATGTGACTCTTAGAGTATATCCATCCGTATGGCTTCCCTATGTATATAGAGATAACTCTAATCACTAGTATATGCAGTAGACCTTTGTACTCTCTGACATTCTTATGTGACTCTTAGAGTATATCCATTCGTATCCCTTCCCTATGTATATAGAGATAACTCTAATCACTAGTATATGCAGTAGACCTTTGTACTCTCTACCATTCCTATGTGACCCTTGAGTATATCCATTCGTGTCCCTTCCCTATCTATATAGAGATAACTCTAATCACTAGTATATGCAGCAGACCTTTGTACTCTACCATTCCTATGTGACTCTTAGAGTATATCCATCCGTATCCCTTCCCTATGTATATAGAGATAACTCTAATCACTAGTATATGCAGTAGACCTTTGTACTCTCTGCCATTCCTATGTGACTCTTAGAGTATATCCATTCGTATCCCTTCCCTATGTATATAGAGATAACTCTAATCACTAGTATATGCAGCAGACCTTTGTACTCTCTGCCATTCCTATGTGACTCTTAGAGTATATCCATTCGTATCCCTTCCCTATGTATATAGAGATAACTCTAATCACTAGTATATGCAGTAGACCTTTGTACTCTCTACCATTCCTATGTGACTCTTAGAGTATATCCATTCGTATCCCTTCCCTATGTATATAGAGATAACTCTAATCACTAGTATATGCAGCAGACCTTTGTACTCTCTCCCATTCCTATGTGACTCTTAGAGTATATCCATCCGTATCCCTTCCCTATGTATATAGAGATAACTCTAATCACTAGTATATGCAGCAGACCTTTGTACTCTCTACCATTCCTATGTAACTCTTAGAGTATATCCATTCGTATCCCTTCCCTTTGTATATAGAGATAACTCTAATCACTAGTATATGCAGCAGACCTTTGTACTCTCTCCCATTCCTATGTGACTCTTAGAGTATATCCATCCGTATCCCTTCCCTATGTATATAGAGATAACTCTAATCACTAGTATATGCAGTAGACCGTTGTACTCTCTACCATTCCTATGTCTCTTAGAGTATATCCATCCGTATCCCTTCCCTATGTATATAGAGATAACTCTAATCACTAGTATATGCAGCAGACCTTTGTACTCTCTACCATTCCTATGTAACTCTTAGAGTATATCCATTCGTATCCCTTCCCTTTGTATATAGAGATAACTCTAATCACTAGTATATGCAGCAGACCTTTGTACTCTCTCCCATTCCTATGTGACTCTTAGAGTATATCCATCCGTATCCCTTCCCTATGTATATAGAGATAACTCTAATCACTAGTATATGCTGTCGACCTTTGTACTCTACCATTCCTGTGTGACTCTTAGAGTATATCCATTCGTATCCCTTCCCTATGTATATAGAGATAACTCTAATTACTAGTATATGCAGTAGACCTTTGTACTCTCTTCCATTCCTATGTGACTCTTAGAGTATATCCATTCGTATCCCTTCCCTATGTATATAGAGATACTCTAATCACTAGTATATGCAGTAGACCTTTGTACTCTCTACCAATCCTATGTGACTCTTAGAGTATATCCATTTGTATCCCTTCCCTATGTATATAGAGATAACTCTAATCACTAGTATATGCAGTAGACCTTTGTGCTCTCTTCCATTCCTACGTGACTCTTAGAGTATATCCATCCGTATCCCTTCCCTATGTATATAGAGATAACTCTGAACACTAGTATATGCAGTAGACCTGTTATATGTGACTCTTAGAGTATATCCATTCGTATCCCTTCCCTATGTATATAGAGATAACTCTAATTACTAGTATATGCAGTAGATGTTTGTACTCTCTTACATTCCTATGTGACTCTTAGATTATATCCAGTCATATCCCTTCCCTATGTATATAGAGATAACTCTAATCACTAGTTTATGCAGTAGACCGTTGTGCTCTATTCCATTTCTATGTGACTCTTAGAGTATATCCATGTCTATCCCTTCCCCATGTATACAGAGATAACTCCAATCACTAGTAAATGCAGGAGACCTTTTTACTATCTTAGAGTATATCCACGTGTATCGCCTCCTTGTGTGACTTTACATCTTGTACATTTGCAATTTTTTCCGTGTGTATCCTTCTTTTGTAACGCATGTAATCCTAAGTCCTTATGTTTCTCAACTGGTGCTTATTCAAAGTGCTCTGACACCTTCGGGTAAAGTTCGCGCTATAGAAAATCGCATAAATAAATTGGTGGAGTTGGGTCACTCTTTTTTTTCCCGCTGGGTCTGGGTACCTCAAGGTCTGTACTGCACAGCAGCTATACTGGGTCTCCTTGTGTCTGCTGAGTTGGGTCACTCTTTTCAAGGCCTCAGCAAACGTTGACATTTTTTCAGCCTGAAAACTCAGTGTGATGAGAAGATCGACTCGAATTCCGTTTTTGGCTTTCACCAGAGTAAAGGGGGGCAGCCCCGTCAATTGAAAGTGAAAGATCACACTCACAGTCAGCACATACACGCACGCACACATACAGAGACACCCTACTCCCCCGTCGCACACAGAGACACACACACGAGCACACCTACACGCACGCACACATACAGAGACACCCCCCTGTATGTGTGCACATAGACACACACACAGAGACACACACATGAGCGCACATACACGCATGTACACATATAGAAACACCCCCCCCCAACCGTCGCACACATACACACACGCGCGCACACATACACGAGCTTACCGACACCCCCCTGCCGCCCCCCCTACAAGTAAGGCTCACTTACTGGCACTCCGGACATCTGCAGCCTACGCGGGGCTCTCCCTCGGGCATAGGAGCCCTGCGTCACCACTGCTCTTCCAGGCACGCTTTCACCAGGCACACACACACCACCAGCCGTCAGAGCACACTTTCACCAGGCACACACACACACCACCAGCCGTCGGTGCACGCTTTCACCAGGCACACTCACACCACCAGCCGTCAGTGCATGCTTTCACCAGGCACACACACACCACCAGCCGTCAGTGCACACTTCCACCAGGCCCACACACACCACCAGCCATCAGTGCACGCTTCCACCAGGAACACACACCACCTGCCGTCAGTGCAGGTATCAGAGTGCTTTAAATCAGCATGCTTATAACAAGCAAGACTAGCACTCTATATTACTGCCAACTTTGCTTAGCATAAGCAACAGCTAACCATTCACAAACAATGTTTATATACCAATTGCAAATTAAAAAAAAAAAATTAATGCAAAGCATTGTCATTTACAATGCCAGTAACTCTAACTTTAATGCTGCGAGACCTATTGCATTGTAAATGCTTGTTCTAACTGCAATTAACCTTTAAATAAGTGTTTGCTGTATATGTACGTTTCTTTTTCATGTTAGTTCTGAGTCAAGTAAACAGCAGCCCAGTGCTGCTGCTGCCGAGGGGCCCGCATGTAAAGACCTGGAGGGCTGGGGCTGCCCTTCCAGATGCTCACACCCTGCACAGCTCAAGAAGCTGCCATGGCTTAACAAGAGAAACAGGAAGAATCTGAGAAACTGACACAGGTCAGACACACAGTACCAGAGAGTACTAACTGAGAACTTGCTTGTTTGCACAGTCTCTTTAAGCCAGAGTATTTTGAATGATTGAATGTATCGCTTTTAAAATTACTCTGGATGCTTCTAAGACAATCGCATTTTAAATTTAAAGCTTTTTGAAACAAATGTTTTTTAAACTGAAATTGCATTGAATGCTTACTCACTGTGGGTAAGCCTGACTTACGTCGAACAGTAGAACGGGAGCTGGGCTGGGCAGGACCAGTGACCACAGCTGGAGGACTCGCCCTCGTGGGGAGCGAGGGACAGGTCAGCGCTCTAGTAGTTAAGCATAAGCCTACTTATGGTGCCCACAGCATGGACGCGCAGCGGCACGCTGCTGGCGCCCCTAAGGATAGCCCGCCTGTTTCCGGACACGGTCTAGGGCAAGGAACCATGCCGGATTCGTCCCAGAAAACGGTAAGCTCATCACATATGATAGAGCATTATTACTCTCATTTAGATACTCGGGTAGAGCCCATTGTGAGATGATTATTGCGCCAACAAGCTTGATAGGGTGGAAGATGTCATGCTCTATCTGCCGGACTAAGTTTAACTCAGGCATGGTGATGGATGTGGTGGTTATGGACGTGGTGATGGTGGTGGACATGGTGGCGGTGGATGTGGTGGACATGGTGGTAGTGGACGTGGTGGTGGTAGGTGTGGTGGTGGTGGGCGTGGTAGTGGTGGACGTGTTTTGTACACAAATACAGTGCCATTTAATACAATTAAAAATGTGTCAATTCACATGAAGAATAATGACAACCTGTATTTTATTATTCTTCATGTGAATTGACACGTTTTTAATTGTATTAAATGGCACTGTATTTGTGTACAAAAGTATTGTTTTATATCGAATAAATTGTACAATTTTCTTAATATTTTCTCAAAATTGTTTTGATCTTATTTTTCTATTTTTGTGTTTTATTAGAAATGTGGTTATGGTCTGTGAGTTATGAGTGGTCGCATTTTGCATTCCTTTTCATTTTTGGAAAAATAGGGACTTGCTTTTATTACTAGTCTCGTATATACAACACATATTGCATTACAAATGCTATAGGTGTCACATTTGCGAAAGTTATAACTATTGGCATTGTAAATGACAAAGCTATTAATTTTGCTATTTTCAAAACCAACACATAAATAAAAAAATTGTCATTTACAATACCAATAGCTCAAACTTTCCTAATGCGAGACCTATTGCATTGCAAATGCTTGTTTAAGTATTTGACACAATATTGAATTTATAACCTTTGTTTTTTATGGTCATGAGTCACCAGAATACTAAAAACGTGTCTTTTATTTTCAGGGTCAATTAAGTAATGGTCACCAGCTTGGAAGCTCTGTTCATTCTTCAGTATTTGTCATTGATCTCCACTTGTGGCTGGTTTGGGTCTGCCCCCTGCATCGTTCCCGATAACTCGCACAGGTAAGGAGCTTGTAGCAGCAACATGATAACCCCATACTCGTCTGTAAGAAGTGCGCTCTGAGGCAGGAATCCGATCATTTTTGTGAAACAAGGAAGGGCCAATATCTGCTATGTATATTTGTAAAAATAAAACAGTCAAATCACAGTATACTGTTCCAGAGGTTCGTCCCAGAGACAGTTTCTGTAACTGAATGCAGACATCCTAGAAAGCATGTGCTTTTAAGACAAGTTGTGTTTACTCACCTGAAGGTGACATGTTTCATCATTGGGCTATACTCCTCACCAGGCCGGTGCTACAATGCCTGGCGGGCACCACTAGAAGGCACTCTGTCGGAGATCTTTTAATAAGTAAGTTGGATGAGCATAGTAGGACAGAGGATGTTGTGTCATAAGATGTGAGATTGGTGAAGTCTGAATATAAGATCAACTATCGACCAGTTGCCGCAATATACTTAATGTGATCTTCCTGGTCCATGTTGAGATTAAAAACAGTGGCAGAGAAATTGAGGAACTAAGGGCGCCTATCACTGTGTGAAAGTGTTGATCACCTATGGACCTGCGGGTAAGCTGGGGTCTATACTTCAGGTCAACTTTGTTCATGCCTTGTGTAGTCATGGAGCAATCTGTTGGCATTTCATCAGGACCAAATATGGGAAAATGGGTAAATAGGACCTAATCTTCTCCACAGCGTGAGGAGCTCTGTAACTCAAAGCCCTGCACCATGCATAGGTGATAAGGTGCCTAGTAACATCTTACTACCACAGGTGAGCACTCTCTAACAGAGTGCACTAGATACGGTAACCCTCCTAAAATTCAGGACAAACTGATTTATTCAATAACTTGGACGCCGCATCAGGGGGCAACTGGTTTGAAAAGCACATGCTTCCTAGGGTGTTCAGTTAGAGATAATGTCTGTGGGACTGAACCTCCAGAACAGTATACTGTGGGTTGATTTATACAAAGAATGTGTATACTGGACTGTCTATTCCTCGTCATCTCTTATGATATGTAAAATAAAACACAACACACCTGGAGGCCAACACATCTATCATAAATTTAATGCAAAAATAGCAAAAGGCCAAGCAAACTAACAAGTGACAATTGTCTTTGCAATGGACAAGAGCATCCACCCTAAAGCATGTTGGAGTATATAATGCTAATGCTACCCATGTATTTTTATACACTTTTCTCCTAATTCAAGTCAATAAAACATGAACACGTGATAGAAACAGTTACTAAAACAATACTAATGAGTAGGAGGCAAGATCTTCTCTCGAGAGGAATGTGAGGAGTCCGTGAGGTGCAGATAAAAAATACACAGACAAGCTGCAGAATTCACTGTTTCTGGAAATAACACTTCTGTTTGTCAATATTCAATTTACGACAAGGTGCAGGAAAGTGTGGAGATGGACATCACTAAATAAAACGGTTCTGGGCCTAATAGAATCATGTAACTTTGCAGGCATATGAAGGCGAACAGTCGCATCAAATTAATATAAGAACATTGTAATTTGGTAATGTAATATATTAATGCACGTGCGGCATTCATGTGTAACCAATTATCGGTGTTAAAGAAACCAGTATATCCAGTTATGCTTTCTCAATTCCTTCTTCCAAGAGGCCACCACTGCTGCCATCCAGCTGTATTCATCAGTGCCACCTGTGACCTGGAATCCTGCATTTAATCAATACCAAAGGTCGTCAATGCTTCTAGCCAACTCCGGTCACTGGTGCCACTCGCACCCCACCACCCTTGGGCCTGTTATTCTTTTAGCCAGCTCCAGTCAGTAGTGGCCCCTTGGACCTGTATGTAAGCCTACTAGCCAGCTCCTGTTAGTACTGGTCCCTGGGACCTGTTATCATCCTAGCCAACTTGAGTCATTAGTAGCACCTTGGGACTAGTGATCATACTAACCAGCTTCAGTCAGTATTGGCTCCCTGAGACCTAGTATCCTGCTAAGTAACTCCAGTCAGTAGTGACCCCTGTACCTTACATCCTGCTAATCTACAAAACCAGAGGTCAACTCTACTGCCAACCAGTTCCAGTCAATATTGACATGCATTGTTAGCCTGCTTGTCATGAATACCAGAGGCCAGCTTTGTTGCTAACCAGCTTCAGTCAATATTGGCTCCCTGAGACCTATTATCCTGCTAAGTAACTCCAGTCAGTAGTGACCCCTGTACCTTAATTCCTGCTAATATTCAAAACCAGAGGTTAACTTTACTGCCAACCAGTTCCAGTGAATATTGACATGTATTGTTACCCTGCTTGTAATGGATAACAGAGGCCAGCGTTGTTGCTAGCCAGCTCCAGTCACCATCGGCCCGTCACATATTATCCTCAATAGGATCAATGCCCAAGGTCTGTGCAGCTGCTAACCAGCTCTAGTCAGCAGTGACTTCCCGGACCTGTTATTCTGCATATAATCAGCATGTCTTCAGACCTAAATACACTCACCCCACATCCTTACTGTATAATAGCAATTATTTACTTACATCATACAGTAGGTACCGCACTATATCACACGATCCCAAAAACAAAGAAAATAAAAAACGCCTAAGCCTTCAGTACTCCACCTTGTCAAAAATGACCAAATCACACCAAGCACTATAGCCTGCCACATCACATGGCACACTCAGCCACAACATGACGATACCACAGCAGGGATTTGGGGCCATTAATCCTCTGTTCTAGGCATGTATGCTGTAGATGCAATGCTTTGCATACTCCTGCCATCTTGTGTTGGGTCCGGATGTTTGCAAGTTGTTTATCTTTGAAGAAGTCTTTCCAGTCACGAGGTAAGGTGACCATCTTTCGGTGATAGTGCACATGGGCATTGACTCCATTGTTAGATTGTTTTTTACCCCAAACGGGTTCGGGTGCATATTGCTGCACTCTGAAACCGCTCTTCGGGTTCCCCTTAGTGCGCAGTCCACTCTACCCTCAACTGTATTGTTTCAGTACACATTTCCCTGTTCTCCTCGTTTCAAATAGTTTGGAAAACTCTCCATTTTTGATAGAAAACCTTGTGGGCAACCGTCGGGCCTTGCTGCGTAGGGCCAGCCATCTGCAAATGGAACGGACTCCATTCTATTTCTGTCCTGAGTGCCACACCAAGTACCCTCCACCGACGTACATCAAGTTTGTAACTTGTTCCTCTCTCCGGAGCACAAGAAGGAAGACTGCGACCCTTGTAAGTCGTTTTGGTCCAAGAGAACTCTACCCGATCATCAGGCTCGATGACAAGAGAGGCAGCATCAAACCGTTCAGCATGAGAAGAAGTTCATCTCGATGCCAGAGCACAATCGCTGGGGCATGCTGGGGCAGTCATGTGATTGCAATTCTACGTCATGCCAGTACCATAGGCGACTGACAAAATGTATAGGTTATCTTGCGCCCTTCTGACATCTAAACAGGCCTAATAAACAGCATTTGGGTGTCAGCTCAATACTTAGTTTTGTGGCATGCACCATTTCTTCGACAGCTTGTTGCTAGAAGGAGTGTATTGCATCGCAGGACCATGGTTAATGTACGAAATCAGCCCCCACAATGTTGCAGCGCAAGCATATATCTGGCCAAGACCCGACCATTCGATGAAGGTCTTGCGCCGTTTAGTAGGTTCTTCGCAGAAAATTATAATGTATCAGTCGAAAATGGGCATTACTAGAAACCATGCGTATTAGTTCACAGGCCTGCTGCCAGTCTTGATCTTCCATTGGAATGTCAAAGTCTAAATCCCAGGCCTCTCGGGCCCGTGTGTAGTGCCTACTGTATCTGATCGCATTGTTCTGTAAAGATGCATAATTAGGTGTCTACACGCACCATAGGTTAGCAGTATCTCAAGGGTTGGAGTATGCGGCCGAGCTGTCGGACAGCATGGCCAGTTGTGCTTAGTTGTGTCTGCCAAGCACGCATGTTGTAAAAATTGCCCCTGGCTTAGACCAAACTCTTTGCGGGCATGTTTAAAGGGGATAAGTCTCATCTGGGTGCAATTCACCTTATTGCTCGCATCCCCCTCACTCCATGCCTTGAAGGACATACTGAGTGCCATCTGCCTGATTGGTTTTAATATCTAGATTAGGAGCTCCCTATGGAATGGTGCGCGCTTAAGTACTCTCACTACAAACCAATGCCATACTCTGGCCGTTTGTCGCACAATATATGGATTATCTCTTGGTGTTCCCGATTCTTCCATTAACAGCTCCGGAAGACAACCAGCATCCACCATTCCCGCCGAGAGCCGAATTTCCCAACTAGGGACTGTGTTGAGCCATCGAGCTGCGTGTTGAAAATGAACGGCATAATATTAGGGGTCCAAATCCCCCGCTGCATACGTCCTGGTCAGTGTGGCCAAAGCCACTCTGCTATGTGTAATGGCCTTGTTGAAAGATTTAACAAGACAATGAAGGGCATGATCGGTGGACTTCCTGAAAAACTCAAAAGAAGAAGGGATATCTTACTTCCCTGCTTGCTTTTTGCCTATTGGGAAGGGCCACAGAAAGGAGTAGGGTCCTCCTTATCTTAACTTCTGTTTGGGTTTCCTGTCGGTACCACTGTGCCTTGTGAAAGAGGGATTGGAGAAACCTCTTGTTGAACCATAGCAGATATAGTGGACTATGTGTTTGGCTTTTGCTCCAGGATGTATGAGTACGTGGAAATAGCAAGCAAAAACGTCGAGGCCAGCCTAGCTCCAGAAGCTCTGGTAATGCCAAAAGGCTGCTATGGTTGAGTTCCAGCCAGGGCAGATGGTGTGGGTTTTGGGGCCTGTGACTCCTAGGGCTCTGCAAGGTAAGTGGAGTGGACCCTACCCTATCCTAGAAAGAAAACTGGTGGTCACCTACCTGGTAGACTCTGGCTCAGACAGGAACCATAAGAGGGTCGTCCATCTTAACCGCCTTACACCCTACTATGACATGGCAGATGTGACCATGCTCATGGTTACAGATGAGGATCGGGAAGCAAAGAGTGAACCTGCCCCTGACCTGTCCAGCAATCAAAAGATGGGTCAGTGGAAGGTGTGGTCTTGTCAGACACCCTACCTGCCCATCAGGAGACTGATTGCAGGCAAGTCCTAAATCAGTTTGCTGAGCTCTTCTTTTTGACCTGTCGCCAGACTAGCTGGTGTATCCATGCTGTAGACGCTGATGAAAGGCTACCTTTCGAGAATAAAACATACAGGCCGACCGAACATGTGAAAGAGAGCATCAAAGCTGAAATAAGCATGATGCTGGAATTGGGAGTTCTAACGCCTTCTGAGAGCCCCTGGACCTGCCCAGTTGTCTTAATCCCCAAGCCTCATAGCCAGGATGGTAAGAAAGAAATGAGGTTTTGTGTGGACTATTGGGGCGTGAATGCTGTGATCAAAACTGATGCATGCCAAATTCCATGGGCAGATTAACTTATTGACAGGTTGGGAGCAGCCAAGTATCTGAGTATGTTTGATCTCACATCAGAGTACTGGCATATAGGTCTGACGACTCCAGGAGCAAAATAAATATCTGCATTTTCAACCCCAGATGGGTATTATCAGTTCACTGTAATGCCCTTTGGTTTGAAAAATGCATCTGCCACTTTTCAAAGGTTGGTGAACTAAGCCCTTGCTGGGTTGGAATCCTTGAATGCAGCATTTCTACACACTATTGCTGACTTTAGCTCCACCTGCAGGATCACCTGAACCACCTTAGGAAAGTACTGTGGGCTCTGAGAAGTGCAGGCCTCATTATCAAGGCATTCAAGTGTCAGATAGGGCAGGGAAAGGTTGCATACTTGGGTCACCTTGTTAGTGGAGGCCAGGTTCAACCCTTACACCCCAAGATCTAGACGATTCTGGACTGGGTGGCTCCAACTACCCAGACTCAAGTGAGAGCCTTCCTTGGCTTCCCTAGTACTGTAGGAGGTTTGTGAGGGATTATGGCACCATTGTGGCACCCCTCACAGACTGACTTCCAAAAGAATGCCACAAATAGTGAACTGGACTGTGAGCTGTCTAATAAAGACATATAAAGCGTGCGCACACCACAACGTTTCATGGTGCTGCGGACAAGGGAGTCCTGCCGCTAAGTATTTCATTCATAAGCCTGGCGAAAAAACCAGGTCTTTAATAGTTTCCAAAATTGAGGATATGATATCATCGATCTAATGTCCCGAGGGAGAGAATTCCAAAATTGAGGGGCCAGGACCGTAAATCTTATTCCCCGCGATTTCTAGCGTTTAAAGGACGGAGTAGCTAGGGGATTCAAATGGGAAGACCTAAGATCCTGAAAGTGGATATATTTCTGGACCCGAGTAGATACAGACAATGGGCAGTTGCCATGGAGCGCTTTAAAGAGGAGGCATCCCAAATGCACTGCGTTCGACTACCAGAAGCCAATGTAACTTTTTCATAAGAGGGGTGACATACTGCATTCTTGCCTGGCGATATATTACTCTAGCAGCCTGGTTTGGCACTGGTTTGGCACTAGTTGCAGTCTTTTCGATTGATATGCCGGAATGCCAAAGTAAAAATTTGAACCCACCGGACAAACACAGGGGGAATCCCATCCTGTACAATATGGAAAGCATGTATTTCCATTCGATGGAGTCGAACGCCTTGGCTGCATCCAGTAGCACAGCCACAGCAGGCAACTCGGGGTTCAGCACATGGAACATGGCAAAAATCGTCCTGAGATTCCAAGACGTGGAGCGGTCCGGGATGAAGCCAGACTGGTCTGGTAAAACCAGTAGGGGCATTAAAGGATGTATATTTTAGAGAGGACTTTGGCGTCAATGTTAATCAAGGATAAGGGGCGATACGATTCGCACCGTGATGGGTCTTTATCTTTCTTTATCAGGGTGATAATAAGTGCCTGCCGGAGGGATGGAGGGAGATGGCCAACCTCATGCCCCTCCGCATACACTGCCAAGAGGTGAGGCGCAAGCAAGTCAACATATTGCTTATAAAATTCTGCTGACAGCCTATCGGGCCCAGGAGCCTTCTTGTTGGGCATTGATAGTATAGCGTCCTTGACGTCTTGCACATCGATGGGCAAGCTTAAGAATTTTCTATGTACATCAGATAACGATGCGCAAGCTGTATCCGAAAGGTAGTCTGTTAAGGCGGATTCTGGCAGGTCACCTCGAGAGGTATAAAGTGTCTCATAGAAGCTACAAAATTGACCTAGGATGTCCCCAGGGGTGATGTGTTCCCCCCCCCCCCCATCGTCCACAATGCGCTCTATCTGGGGGGCATCCATACGGTCACGAAGACGGTTAGCCAGCACTCGGCCCGGCCGGCCACCCTCCCCATACGCTCTTGCCACAAACCTCTTAGACAAGTACTTCACTTCAGAGGCAGCTAATGTGTTGTATTCGTCAATGTATTCTCGAATGAGTGTAAGTGTCTCAGGCGAGGGCGTTACATCATAAGAGGATTCCAATTCTCGCAATTTATCCTTGGTGCGCCGCAATTGCCCCCTTAAGTCCTGCAATATGCCTGCCGGCGTACCTATGCATACTCCCCTTATTGTGACCTTGAAGGCCTCCCACAGGGTGGCCGCGCTATCAACCGAGCCCACATTCAGATCAAAATACTGTACTATGGCTTTCCTAATGGTATCCTCATATACAGGGTTTAGGAGAGAGTCTGCCCGAAACTGCCAAGTAAATGGCCTGTGTATGTTGTGTGGCACTAGGAGTTGTAATATAACCGGATTGTGATCCGAAAGGATCCTCGGGAGGGCGCTAACCTCAGTGACCCAGCCATTCGCCTCACCACCCAACAGCCAGTAATCTAGCCGTGACCATGTATTGTAAGCAGGTGGGATATGCGTGCCCTCTCTAGCTCCAGCATGTCGGGAGCGCCAGATGTCCGATAACCCCCTCTCCTCCATGAAATCCCACACACATTGGACAACCTTGATCATACGTTGACTAGATGAGGGAGACTTGTCCATGTGTGGATCTAAACAGGTGTTTAAATCGCCCCCCCCAGCAACAAGGCCGATTCCGGCCACTCACGCAGTACCTGAAATAGAGATAGAAAAGATGCTGGCTCATCAACCACCGGGCCGTAAATATTAGCTATTGTCACCAACACCTTCCCCAACTTACCCCGCACGACAGCCCATCTCCCCTCTCCATCTACCCTGGTATCCAGTGGCCCCTTCTTCACAAGGATTAAGGCACCTCTGGCAGAGCTAGAGTATGAAGAGGCCAAACGAAAGGTGGCCCAACGCCTTGCTATAGACCCCTCCGTATGTTTAGTTAGATGGGTTTCCTGCAATAAGGCTATGTGGACACCATGCCTATCCAAGTGCGCGAGCACCTGCCTGGTCTTCTTAGGCGTATTCAGCCCACGTACATTCCAAGTAATACACCCGTACTTCTCACCCTTCAGACTTCCCCCTTGTAGCCAATCTCAAGCCATCATCTCCCCACAACGAGAAATAACACGCCTCAGTTTATGCAAATATCACCAGTACAGTAACTAAGCAGTGAGCAGACTCAGACCCCCCCCTACCACCCACTTTGGCACCCCCAACCCGCCAAAGACACAATACACCCACCCCCCTTGCCCCAACATACCCAACAACAACCAATATACTTTTTGGGGCATTCCCATTGAGGGCCGTGGTGGTGACATACACTCCCGGCGCTAGGTGGAAGTGGGCCACCGCAGTCTACTTTACCCACACCTCAGAGACCGCTGACATTAGTGACATAAGTGACTACGTAGGAGCAATCAGCACTCCATATACCATACGGACATTGGGAACTGTCAATTATCCCTCCCGTCTCGGATAGTCTGTAAGTACATTACATTGTTTAAGCCCAACAACATTTCCGCCATTCGAGGAGAAACACCGCTTGTGCAACCGCCCGTCCCACTCCTTATCCCCAAAGTTCCAGCAGTATTGAAAAAACAAAGGAAGGAACACAATACTGGCATTCAGAAAACAAAGATACATATCTCAAGCATTGTCATACTCAGTCATCAACCTCAGAAGTGGAGCCATCAGATTTGCGCTTTTTCTGCAAGGATTTAGCATATGCCATGGCCTGTTTCGGCGTCGCAAAGATTTTCCCTCCATCATACTCGCCGATCCGCAGTCGCGCAGGATACAGCATGGCATAGGGGATGTTTTCTTGCAGGAGCAGTTTTTTCACATTCTGGAATTCTTTCCGCGCTGCCTGTACTTGAGCCGTAAAGTCCGGGTAGAATGATAACGGAGTGTTCTGGTATACTACTTTGCCCTTCCGCCTAGTAATACGCAGAACAGTGTCTCTGTCCCGGTAGTTGAGCAGGCGAACAATGATAGGCCTTGGCGGGGTACCCGGGGGTGGACGCACCGCCAAAGACCGATGTGCCCTCTCCACCACAAACATGGCCGCACACCTCTCGTAGCATGGTCTCCATATAGTCCTCCATCCGGCCCACATTCGTCGACTCCGGCAGCCCCAGCACGCGAATATTGTTGCGCCTCGAGCGTGCTTGGATGTCCTCGTTCTTCGCTTGTATGACCGCAAGCAGCTTGGTGAGGTCTGACGTTTTTTCCCCCACCTGTTGGAGGAGTCCATCCTCTGCGTCGGAGATCCTTTGTTCCGCCTCGCCAATGCGGGCCGCTTGCTTGTCGAGTTTGGCGGAGAACAGGTCCATGCGACCATTGAGGGCTTCAATCTTCCCATCTATGGCCTGGAGGCTATGTTGGATGGCTGCCAGCGCTTTCTGCAGGCTGGGGGCACCATGAGACGCGGTCTCCATGTCTGGGTCCGACGTTTCAGATTGTGGTGGTTTGCCATTTTTTCTGAGTTCGAATGTGAGCTTCGGTTGGGCCCTGTCTGGCTTGCCCATGTTGCAGTCTCGAGCTGGCTAGTCACTCGGCACAACCACGTAGCTGGCGCCCTTCAGACCTTACTGTCCCGTCACTCACCGACGTTTTTCTTTAGGGGTACTGTCACCGCCTCCTTACACTCTTCGCACCTCACCCTGCACGCTAACCTGGGGCGGCTCCCCTGCACAACGTCAATGGCGACCAACCTCACCCCCGGGAGACTTGAATAAGTGTTGCGGTAGGGGCGGTCGTCGGTTAGGCGCACCTCCTTCCCACCTCTTGTGTAATCACCGCCAGGCTTCACAAAACCTCAGTAAAAGGCACAGGCACTCCACGAGCCCAGTGGCGTCCTCCGGTCATGGGAGTATCAACGGAGACCACAGTGTATAAGGACACTCACAATCTCCCATCCGGTAGATCTCAACGCAGTGGCTCCACACACATGTCCATACGGGCAGGGGTGAGGTCCCAGTGATGGCTAATGACCCTTCCTCTGTTGCCCAATCGGTCAATACCAAAGTCCCAGCCTCGAGGGTCGCGGCCTATCCGCGGCCTAGTGCACCCTCAAGAGCAGGGCGCTGACCTGGTGATGGTGCCCGGCTCTCTGGAGCCCCGCTCAGCAGCGCGAAACTCGAGGGCCGCCCACAGCAGTTCTTAGATGTTCCCCCACTGTGATCTAAAAGGGGGAGGGTACAAAACAGGGGCAACAGTCACTTCAATTGGGGACTCTAACTGGCAACTAATCGTCCATGCCGGGAGTCGGGAGGTGGAGTAAGCAGCTTCACAGTGGCCTACTATGGGAGCCGGCCACCTCCCCGCAGTGGTTCACTCACCCCGGCTGCACGAATCTCGAGGTCCGCTCGCGGCGGTCCTTTGCGTCCTGTATCCAGCCGTTATACACCGGGCACAGTCTCCTCTGCTGTTTCGGTGGTTGCGTGGACCTGTAGTGTTCCCCAGTAGCGTCCGATGGGCCTCACTGCAGCCACACTCCGTACTGTGCCCGGAGCCGGGGGCGATGTCCGGTGCCACTTAACTAAGCACCGCGGCTCACCTCAGTCTCCGTAGACCCCACGCTTGGTAGCAGTTTATGAACACAGTCCGCTCCGTTCCAAACAGGCAAGCATCTGTCTCCGATAGGGCAGGATATTTCAGGATATTGCACGGTGGCCCGTGGAGCAGCACTACAGCGCTGCCATCTTGCCGCGCGCCAAGCCGCGCCCCCAGGCTGAGCACTCTTAAATTAAGAAATGAAAGAAATATAAACCAGGAATAGAGAGAAACAGACAAAGCAATAAGAAAGAGAAAAAAAAGAGTAATAAAGATAATGAAAACAAGAGAAATAGAAAGTATGAAAGAAAGAAACAAGGCTCCCCTATATCATATTCAGTAGTGCTTGTAACACGACGGCCAGGATATCTGTCACGTTTGTGTCTGAGTAACCCTGCCAGTCACCCGGCCAGCGAACTCTAAATCAGGCTCTTGACACTTTGCATGTTGCTGCTGTTAACTGTGCACTATTACTTCTTCAGAAGTCGCGAGCAAGAGACACCTGGTCACCTGTAACATACCTTTTATAATTACAAGGGTGTGACAACACCGCATAAACAACACGTGCTGAGTAAACCACAGGGTTCAAATAAACCCACACACACACCATAAGATTAAACCTGTACTAAACACACAAGCCTCAGTATCTGATAGAGACTACTAGCAGCAGATTCCTTAACGTAGAATTATCCCCAGGCGTGGGACTGGATCCGGAAAACTTTTTGCCACAGCATCCCTGTGCGCCAGGGAGATGGCATCACGCGACTCCGCCCAGGCGTTGTCCGTGTAAGCGAGGTCACATAAGTCCCACCCCGGTGCGCCTATGTCAGTTTTTTCTTTGGATCCGGTCCCTGTTTGGGCCTGTTTAGGCCCCTTTTTCTTTCATCATTGTGATATTTTTTGGTGGAACAGTGTGTGAATGCCTTCGGGCTTTAACACCTTGGCTGCTATTGATAATCCTCTCCTGTGCTGGGCCACAATAGAAATGGGTGTGGTCATGACGGCCGGGAGCAGTCATCAGCACACAAGCACTGTGTGCCATGACGGCTCCTGGCCGTCATCAGCATGGAAGGGGTTAAGACTTGCATATCGTGTGTGCGCCTTATGTCGGCGATGGACCCTCACCTCATTTGCATGTGGTGTTAGGGGAAGATCACGGCACCACTGATTGTGAGGCGTGCCAACAGTTGAAGCAGAAGTCACGACGGGAGCGCCGGAAGAAACTACTCTCGGCGCGTCGCTCAAGATCGGCTTCTTCCCCTCGATCAGCCTTGGCAGACTGTTTCAGAAGCGGCCGTACTCGTCGGCGTCCTCATCCCTCTCCGATGTCGCACGAGCACCGCTCCCCAGTGAGTGAGTGTTGCAGCTTGTCCCCGGGTGCTGGTGTTCGGCCTGCCGGGGGTGTGAGCTCTCCGCGGGTGATGCGGCCCTGCGTGTCGTCCTCCTATCTACGGTTTCCCAGTGAGGGGGCGTTGAGAGCCCAGATGGAGACATATGCGGCGACTTTGCAGGCCTCGCTGGTGTCTCCTCCTCCTTCCCATGCTGGGACGTCGGCGGATCCCTTGCATTGCGCGGCCCTCTGCGGCGTCGCCGGCGGCTCTGGCACCGACTGGCTCGGCTCCAGGATTGGAGGATATGATGCTGTTGGGGTGCGGACCTTTGGGGGTTCCTCCTTCGGATCACGCAAACTCCTGCGCAAGTTCCTGTGGTGACGCGGGAGGTCACCGGGGCTCGGGTCGCATCCCCGAGTCCCACTCCGCCCTCTAGACAGGCGACGACCTTTACCACGGCTGAGCTGACGCCGCTACGGCGCCGGCGCCTGCTGGCCCTGGCAGCGCCACAAGGGTCGGTAGACCCGCTCATCCTGCTCTGGGTCGTGGCTGGACGGGGCCCTTTGTCCCCCTCCGGGCCCCTCTCGTCCCGCCACGCAGGAAGCTGCCTCATCGGAGGTCGAGTCGGAGATTGAATCGGCCCTGGCGGCGCTGCATGCGTCGGCGGACCACCTACGTCACATTCTGGGCCGAGGCTGCAGAGGGCTTCTTGTCACTCCCCTGGTCCCTCTCATCCCTCCACGCAGGCGGCTGCCTCGTCAGAGGTCGAGTTGGTGCCGATCCGGCGCCGCCCCTTGGCCACTTCGGCTCCGGTCTCCGGCGCTGCGTGATTTGGAGGAGCCCTATCCGGCGTCTCCTTCGGCGCCGGATGGTGATGACGTCCTGCCTCGGGCTGCAGACTCTACGACACCGGACAGACATTGAGTTGCGGATTCGGCTTCGGATAGTCATAGTCATAGTCAGACATTCTTATTAAGCGCGCAAATCACCAAAGTAGGTCTCAGGGTGCTCCCTCTTCTCCGGAGGTTGGGTGCCTGCTGGCGTCATCCTCACCGGAGGCAGGCCGCCGCATGGTGGCTTTTTCACCGGCGTCATCAATGGGCAGCTCCCCACCATTACCAATGCTGCGGCGTTTTCCGGAGGTGCAACAGGTCCCCCACTCTTCGGTTCCTCCTTCGAACTTCCAGGTCTGGTCTTTGCCCGCCCCGCCCCGCTTGGCTTCGGGGACGGGCGTCTTAGTTTACAGCCGTATCCCACGGAGGAGCTGCTTCTCCACTGCAGGGCCCTAAGAAGGCGGGTGCGGCCTTCACTCACGCAGTGTCCACGGCTGTGGGTATTCTGCACATTGGTGACCCGCTTGCTCATTTCCCGGCAGACCACCTTTTGGAGGTTCTCCCCCAGGGCTCTGGTGGGAGGAAGCTATTGCTACCCTTTGAGGGTTCGCTCCTTTCTTCCCTGATGGGGACCTGGGGGCGTCCCGCCACAGGCGATCCGGTGCCCCAACACCTCCTGCAACGGCACCTTCCAGCGCCAAGTGACTCGGCGTGTCTTTCCCTCCACTCCTCTGCCTCCAGTCCACATTTGCGGGCTGTTTTTCCCTCCCTGCCGCCACTGTTGTTGCCGCCGTCCCGGTAGGTACGCTGGCTGGACTTGAGGGCACAACATGTTTGCCTCGACCAGCGACGCTTTGCGGGCCCTTAACACCTTATGAGTGTTGGCTAGGGCCGCCTCTTCTCTGTGGGACTCTGCTGAGTCCATGGGATCCACTGCTTCACAGGAGACCGTTCAGGTCAACTTACGCCATCATGCGTTGGATGGCCGGGAGCTAGCGGCGTTTATTCTCCGCTCCGCTCTGGACATCTCGGAGGTGGTGGGCCATGCCATGGCTTCCTCGGTCGCCCTTGGTCGGCATGCTTAGCTTCGAGATGGTGTGTTCCCTGAAAATGTTCAGGAGTGGCTGGTTGATCTTCCATTCAATAGCACTCTGTTATTCCATGCCCCAGCAGACTCCGCCATCCAGAGGTTCTTGGCAGGGCTCAGTCCTCCTCCTCCTCTTTCTCCTCCTCCACCTTCTCCCCCTCAGTTACTGCTGAGTTTATCTGGTTCTTGGACCTTCTTTTGGGCAGGCTGCCCTGGCTGTGAGGTGTGTTTTATGGCCACTCGAGTCCTTCTTGCTGAGACTGTGGCATTGTTGGCTGCTGGACGGCCCTTTGTTGACTGTGTGTGTGTTTGCTTGAGTTATCTGCACATAATTGGCCCTGAGATTAGGCCTTCTGTTTTTGTTTTGGGCTGCTTAACAAGTCTTCTGTGGGTTTTCCCCCCCGTGGCTCTTTTGTTTTTTCCTCTGCTGCGGAAGTTTCTTCCAAAGAGGGTTCCCTTGCATTGGGATTTAACGTACGCTATGTGGGGTAGTCGTAGCTGTTATACAGCTTGCGCTCTGCTAGGGAGTTCTGGTCGCCTTTGTGTCTCTGCTCTCCATGGCGTTTATGTATGTTGCTGATGCTTCTTTGGGTCGTGTGCGCGGACCCCTCGTAGTAGTGTGTCCGGGCATTTCCTCGCCTTCATGCTCCTGTCCTGGAGGCTGGGTTGGTTCTGTGTTTCTCCCTTCGTCAGGCATAGCCTGCCCGGTCTTCCTGGGGCCCGAGCTGTTCTTCCTGCTTTCGGTGGCTCATTACTGCCGGCGCCGCTCTGTCTCGTCTATTGCCTTGAGTGCATGGTGGGCTCGCCTTCTTTTTCCTCGTTTCCTTGGGCCCTCTAGGCTTTTCTTCTTCCTCTTCCTTGCCCTGGCATTGGATAGAAGCTCTGTTGCCTTTTAGGGGCATGGGGTGCTTCAGCCTCCCTGGCCTTTCCCTTGGTTCCTCTGTTGAGAGTGAACAGGCTTTCTTCTTCTTCCCACACCCTTCTTGGGGTTGGTGGATTTCTGCTTGTGGGGGTTCCCCCTCATGCCTGGGAGGGCGGGGCTCTTCACCCTGTTCATTGGACTAGTCCCCTGTGGGACCCTCTGTCATGTCCAGGCTGGTGGGGTCCTTCCGCAGACCCTCCTTCCCCATGGGTATGGCTAGGGTATCTATGCTACGTTAAGGAATCTGCGGCTAGTAGTCTCTATCAGATGTACGAGTTACATACCTTCGGTAACAATGTATCTGGTAGAGACAATTCTAGCCGCAGATTCCTCACGGCCCGCCCTTCCTCCCCGTTCTGCGAGGACCCTTTGGCTTGCCCTTCTGCACTCGCCGGCGGATGACTATGATGAGTGAGTGCATTCTTTCGCTCTCTCGCCAAGACGTTGTCTTGCTTTGTTCCTTCCTCTTCCTTGGCAATGTAGAGGCTGGGTCTATAGGTACTCCTGTGCCCCTCTACTCTGGTTGCTCCAGGATTGAGGCTGGTGTTCTTTCATCCCTCTTGTTCCTGAGGGTCCTGGTCCCTCTGCTACCCTCTGAGTTTGGGTCATTTGGCCGTGCCCTGCCCTGGCTCCCTTAGGGAGGTTGTCGCACTCTGTTCTAGGGTTGCCTTGGAGGTCTGTCATTCCCTGTTTGTCTTGGAACTGGCTCCCCTTGATGGGTCTTGGTCGGGGTTGTAGTCCTGCTGCATGTTGTCATGACATTTTGCATATGTTCCTTGTCTTAAGCGGGAACTATTTTCATACTGGCAGGGTGGCTGCTCAGGGCTGTGCTCTGTTCTTTCTTCTTTCCCTGTTTTGGGTACTGCAGTGTTGGCACTGGTTCTTATGGTGTTCTTCGACACCATTCCTTCTTTTCCATTTTTCTGCTGTTTCACACACTGTTCCCATGCTCCCACAGCTTCTCTGCTGGCTCAGCGTTGTGGTGCGGAAAAGTTCTCCTAACAAAACTGACGTAGGCGCGCCGGGGTGGGACTTATGGAACCTCGCTGACGTCACGTACGCAGACGACGCCTGGGCGGAGTCGCGTAATGCTGTCCCCCTGGTGCGCAGGGATGCTGTGGCAAAAAGTTTTCCGGATCCAGTCTCACGCCTGGGGATAATTCTACGTTAAGGAATCTGCGGCTAGAATCGTCTCTACCAGATACATCGTTACCGAAGGTAAGTAACTCGTACAACAGGTACATCATAGAAAGACTGATGGACATATTGAAGCGGACCTAGAGATATATGCATAACACAGAAAATATAGAGGTCTTGATTTAGAGTTTGATGAGCAGGGTACTCCACCACAAATGTGGTGGAGTACCCTGTCCAACAAACGAATGGTCTGCCTGATCTAGTGCAAGTCAGCAGGATTGTCATGTGTCCAGCCTTGCTTGAGTGGCATCAGTGTGAATACATCGGATGGCCCTTCCTCTCTAGATCAGGCTGTCTGATGTATTTTTCTCTTATTCAGGACCACCAGGGAATACCTGGCAGTCGTGATGAGAATTTCTTTTTAAATGAACCCCACTTCCTGGGAGAAAATTAATCAGGGAGAAAGTTCCAAGGGTGTGAGAGTGATTAGTTATTTGTTTTTAAAAACAAACTCCAGCTTTGGAAGCTTGTTTTTGAAAAACACAAATATTGGTGAATGGGCGCCTGAAACATGGCAGCCGCTCACCACCCCTGCAGTGCCTTCAGAGGAGCCACCATTGCTACTGCTCCTCTGAAGGGCCAGAGAGCGCCACAGGGCCAGCAGAGATCTCTAACAAGTCGGGTTACCCATTGAACTTAAAATCAGACCCATAGTCTTGATAATTGACAAATAGAGGAGTGGAGAAAAGAGAGAGTTAATTAGAATGCTTCCTATATGTTATTTCTTTTATGTGAATAAGTAAATGACAAGACGCTGCTGTGTTCCTTACCTTAACGCAGCCTTTTTTTAAAAACCTGCTATCTATGTTTCCGGGTTTATCTCTGCAATGTCAGCTGAACAAGTTACTGGTTATGTTCAAATCAAATTGTCTTTATTCTGGTTTCGACAATCATTGAAACACCATAAAAGTACATAAAATACATTGTTTACATGATTATTTAAAAACATTAGAACGGGACTATTTAGATTGTCCGAGGATTAAGACAAAATACACATAAATGTACAGTTAATTAAAAGCTTGCTTTAGGGATGCTTATTGTACAAAACGAAAGCAGTTAAAATTAATGGTACCGACTTGTATCACATGTTGGCCAATCTGGAGCGAGTCAGCTCCATTCACACTAGCTGTACATTTTTCACAGATTTGCACGGTGCCTAATACAAAATTTAAGAAAGTAGGCTACAGGTTTGGCTATAAGTTCGTTTTCCAGGCACTGGAAGGCCAAAAAGGCTGGGCGACACTGCCTCAAGTTCCATGCCTTTAAAATGGGAACAATCCATCGCCTCCGTGGAATTGAATACAATTTGCAGAAAAACAAAACATGTATGGTAGATTGTGACGAACTTAGATCACAGGGACAGGGGGATAGATTTGAGGTCCAATCATTCTGGGAAGGGAAAGAAATCAGACGATGAAATACATTGAACCTGAAACGGGTCAACAGAAATTTACCATATTGGTTTATGTTGTAGTTCAGGTATGGCTGAATAGTAGGGGCTGTCTGTTTGCATTAACAGACATTGCTGGACAGAAGGTTTCCCTATCTCACTCAACAGCCGGAGTACATTCAAGTGTGACAAACAAACCATTTTTAACTCCTTCCTTGTAATATCCAAATAAAACCTTGCAAGACCTATGTCTGTTAAGAATGACTTTACATATGCTAGCCATCCTATTTTTCCAGTATTGTCTAACTTCATACAATCCTTCACAATTGACCTCGTTAGATGACACTGGTCCGTGACCCAAATTCGTCTCCACAACATAACTGGTTGGATTTTTATAATGTCTGTTAGATAATCCACTCCCAGTTCAATTTGGCACCCATATGTTGTCTAACTTTTCGGGACTGCCAGCAAATACCTAAGGAAAGAGTTTACAATTAGCTGGAGCTGGTCTACGTTCGCCCCACCCCAAATCCCTGCCCCATAAGTTGCAGCACTGACACACTTTGCCCTATATATTGTGAGCATTTCTGCAGGGGGTCTTTTCCCCAGTTTTTGGGCAAAAGATTTCAGTGCGGCAACCGCCCTTAGGAAGACTAGTTTGCGTGATTTGATGGCTTCCTTCCATTTGAGTGCCTCATCGAATAAGATTCCCAAATAGGGATATGTAGCTGTGCATTCGAGAGGGGCCGTGTTCACGAAGATTTTCCTGAGGTTTCCAGTCTTTGGGCCAACATGCATCACAAAAGTTTTCTTTATATTTACTTTTAGATTCAGACTATTCATAAACGAGCAGTACTTGTTCAGAACCCGTTGTAGCTGGACTGGGGTTCGGGCCAGGATAACTGCGTCGTCGGCATATAATAATGCTGGTATCTGCCGACGACCAATGACAGGGAGATCAACTGCGCCCTCAAGAAGGGCGGCCTCTAGGCCGTTGGTGTATAGGGTGAATAGGAAGGGGGCCAGGACGCACCCTTGCCTGACCCCCTTCTCCACCACAAAACTATCCGTCAGTTGCCCCTTGGTTCCAAATCCGACTCTCCCGGTAGCCCCAGAATACAGTTCCCGTAAAAAATTGACAATAGGGGGGTCAATTCCCATTTCTAGTAGGGTTGTCCACAGCCTCGTATGCACAACGCAGTCGAATGCTGCGGACAAGTCGATGAATACCATGTACTGGTTATGTTAAATTATGTCATGCTGGATTGCGGTCTAGAAAACATACAAGGACCAAATGCTTCAGCTTGACAAAGCAAGGGAGTTTCAGTCCTGTCTCTATGTTAGTCCACTTCTGGGGCCTCTAATAGGTCAAAGGGGCCCCCTGGGGAGGATGTAGGGCAGGTCAGCAGGGGAAAAGTCAAGATTCTAAGCAAGGGAGGGACCTACCCTGTATTTCATCAACTAGCGGCTCATCAGGAGTCCAGCATTTACAATCAGTCGCAACTTTGAGCTCTCTACCTTTTTAGTGCCACATTAATTAATCAGAGAATTCATTCATTCCAAAAATATACTTTTTATTTTTATTGTAGTTTTTCCATATATTATTTGTAAAACAGTACATTGGTTAATCAGATTCGACAAAGAAATTATAAATAGCACACTTCCCCTCTAGTTCATACATTCATGCATCCCATTCCGCAGCAAACCTCACACATTCGCATTCACTATTCCTCATAACACACAACACAGCTTTAATCAATAGTGCTCTGAGAACATCCTGAGTAGGTCCTCTCAGCCATCGGCAGGGGACCCAGAACTGGAAACTCAGGACAAGATGTAGTAACGCCAACGCGCGTTTCGGTGCGAGGCCCAATGACCAGCCGCACCTTCGTCCATTTCTGGGGCCATGGGATAGGCAGCGGCTACTGGGTTGAGGTCACTTTCCTTTGATGTTATGTGACCTGTCCTAGTAAGGCTGTGCAAACTGACCAAGTAAACCCTTTTTTGTACTTGACTCTCAAGTTAGCGAGGGCGAGCAGTCACAATATTCACAGCTTTGTAATGTCGACCAGCTTGAACTCAGAACTCAGAGCTCAACAATAGATCAACAGACTCAATTGAATAATGTCCAGCACACTGATTATCTTGCCAAGACACAGTTACTTTTAAATACTCTTTTTATTGAACTAGTGCTCAATTGATGGTGTTGACAACGAAAATACGGTGCACATTAGTGAGAGTGATTAGACCAAAAAGTCTGCAAATATGGAGTGAGTAACATAGCTTGGCTTTTCCTGATACTCCCTGGCCAAATCCCACTACATAAACCTAGATCGCAAGGATGGTACATATTTAACTTTCTCTACCTCATGGCCAGTCACATGGCCCAGTAGCTCTGCCAGCCCTCCCATATCTTTTCCCATTTACAAGGGCAGCCCCTGCTGAGATACACCCTGTGTCCACCCGTTGACACCAATCGAGATCTGCTTCCCAATCCTCCACTCTGGGGGAGAGCTGTCTCCCCACCCCGTGCAATATTATGCTTGCCAACCGCTGAAGCCAGGGCCAGTCATATTCTGCGAAAACTATGCCATGTCACCTCACTCGTGATATCCATGAGGTGCCATTTGGCCCCCATGGGGATCGCTAGTCCCATGACCTGGGACTTTATTCTCATGATCTCTACCCAGTAGCATTGAATTACCGGACAACTCCACACCGCATTAAAACAAGCCCCCCCACATTCCCTTACGCAGAGAGGTGGCCACCCGCCCTATTCGGTGCAACAAAGTTCTGGAGTAGTAGGTCCTATGTAGGATCTGTAGTTAAATTAGACCAAAACGAGTTCTAATTGCCACCTCCCTGGCACCCTGAATGGCCTCAACCCAATCGCCATCGCCAAGCGTGCCTAGGTCCCTCTCTCACATATCCCTCCGAGTCCCCAAGGGATCCAGGGAATTGTAGATCAACTTCCTATAGATGGTTGAGATTGCTTTTTTGGTCAGGGGATTAGTTAGCAGATGGTCCTCCAGTAGGGATGCTTCAGGCAACTGCTCCCCTTCCCACATGTGACCATGCAGAGCGTGACCCACCTGCAAATGTCAGAACCGTTTTTAGTCACCTAATTTATACTTTTGTTGTAGGTTTGTGAAGGACACAAGCGCCTGTCCCCTCCACACATCGCCCGGCCGCTCTAAGCTAACAATCCCCATTTTGTGAAGCCCTGCAATCCTCCCGCTGCACTTACGAGATCACCACCATACAGTGGAGTAATTTCAGTCAGCTTACCTTCCCAGCCTAAATACTTGGTAGCCTCTCTCCACACCCTTACCAATGTTTGTGTATGAGTAGGTAGGGTGCACTCATACTTTCTTCGATATAGCACCGGGGTGGGGTAACCTCTCTTGCCCATGGCCTATCCATCTACCCGGTAACAGGTTCTTCACGGTCCGCAAAAATCCAGTTGTTGACTGCGACCAGCTGCGTGGCCCAGTAATACTTGAGCATGCTCCGGACCGCCGGTCCACCTTAAACTCCCCTCTGCAACTTACTCAGCGCGAAGTGCCACCATCCCACAACAGGAGCCGAAGTTCTCCGACTACCTTTTGAAAGAAAATGCCTGCTGGGATCTTAAAGGACGTTTTTTGCACAATGTACAGCGTGCCAGTTTGGGTTATCCCTGCGACACCGGTCTAATTTCGGGAGTATGTTTCTGCCTGTGGCTCTCTTGTAATGAACACACCCAAATATTTTGTTTGAAATACATTTTTATTTGGTAGGTAAAGAATAGAACACAGGTCCAGATATACACAGCGTTAAGCTCACAACCCTATTTAGAGCCGGCAGCGTACTGTGAGAGTCTACAAGAGTATAGAGAAGCAGTAGCAAAGTAGCTTGAACACAGCATGTCGCCTACAACCTTCGTACCACATTATTTATAGCAATATTGGTCTATTGTGGGAAGTCGCAGGACCCTTTAAAAACAACAGCACTAAGAACACGGGCAAGAAGCCCATAAGAAGTGAGCAGTTATGAGTGGACAGAAAAGTGTCGGAAAGAGAAAAGGTAGTAGGAAAGACAGATTACGCCCAAATATTTAAAGCCATGTAGTGCCACCCGAACTGTGCACCTAGAGTGTAGCCGTATGGTCCATTGCCTCCAGCAGGAATATTAAGAACTTCTTCCAATTGATCCTCCATCCTGAATGATCTCCAAATATGTGAAAAATTTGTAAGATTTGTGCACTCGAAAAGGCTGGTTGTGTGTCATATAGCAAAACATCAGTGTAGAGGGAGATTCTCTCATCCCACTCCTGATAAACTGGAATACCCCATCTGAGAGGTCCTGACTAACCCACGCACCTGAGAAGAGCATAGAAGACAAGGAACATCCCTGTCGGAGGGAAAAGACTCGGGAGACTGTATTAATGACGCTCATGTGTACTAGAGGGGCCACATTACAAGAGCTTGACAGCAACGCCACTGGTTTTAGCAAAGGAATCCCCTGTTGCATATGGTACTCCATTAAGGTGTTGGAAATTTAAGCGCGTTCCCGGGTGTGGCATAAAGCCCGATTGATCAGGATGAACCACTGTTGCAATTACTGTCCGCAGGCAGATCGCCAGGGTGTACGCAAGGACCTTAGCCTCAAAATTAAGCAGGTAGATAGGTCTATAAGACCCACACTCAGTTGCTGGTTCGACCTTTTCTGGGATGACCACCACCTCAGACGTTCTTTGGTCCTCTGGGAGACACCCTTATTTTCACGTAGTCTTATACCTCCTCTGGAGGCACTCTCTGCTTTTATATATTTGTAAGGGGAGCTCATCAGGCCCTGTCGCTTGCCCTGTTTGCAAGGTTCCTATTGTCTTATTTATTTAGTCTACTGGCAGGTCTTGGTCTAGTGCGTCTCAGTCCTCATTCGTTAGCATTGGCAGGGTCAGGTCTTTCAGGAAGTCTCTCCCAATATTTCCGTCCCCTTGTAGTCAGTGTCCTCAAGGATCCTGTTCCGTCCTTTGTCTTGTCTCTCTAACCATATAAGCAACTCATTGGCTTTATCACCAACATCATAGAGACCATTCTGGGTAGCCAGCGCATGAGTGCCCGCTATTTTCCATTAGTGCTCTTAATGTGTGCTGCTTCAGTTGATGGTGTAATAGGAAAGAATCTCATTCCCCACTTGCAAAGGGAACCTCCAGGAAAGCACATTCCTTGTCCTGAGCCTCGCACCTCAATTTACGTTCCTTCGGCATTCCCCCATCAAGGTTTGTTGCTTGGCTTGAATTACTGCCTTGAATTTATCCTATAGCACGCAAGATGATTAGACAGGCCGCCCGGTCTCCATAAAATAGAAGTCTGCTCCATCTCTCATACGAGCTTTGAACATCTTGTCTTATAAATATCACAGATCAACCCTTGGGGGTAGCATGAAGTCCACAACCGGACCATCGAGTTGCACCTCCATCAGCGAATGGTCTGAGATTCCCCCTGCTATGTGTGCAGCGGCTCTAAAATCAACTTTATGGCTAGTCTGGGTGAAAGGATGGTGCATGCATGCCAGACTACCATGTGCTGCAGACAGGTGCGTCCGGTTCTGATCCCCTCTTCCCCTCTAGGGGCATTTAGGAGTATCATGAATATAGTATAGGTGCAGTTCTGTCACTCCAGTCACCCCAATGCGTATATGCTCTGTCGTAAACATCTTACCCTTCCACAGGATGAGTCAGTCTTGCTTGGGTCTCTTTCCTGTTTCCCGGCACTTGAATGGCACGCCCGAACACTCGAGAGAGCAGTGACCCACCAGCAGGCTTTTGTGGAGCACTTTTGTCCTGGATGTAGGGCTGCATACAGTAGGGCACACACTCTGTCTTTTCTTTGCGGTTGCCTGAAGATCAGCAGTCCCAAAGTAGCAGTCACACCTGGCCTGTCGGTAAGTGCAGCCCCTCTGTAGGCCTGACTGTCAGCAATTGAGCCCACACTGTGGCCGGCTCAGACAGGGTGTTCAACACTGGGGTAGTTGTAGTCCCTCATGGGCCTCTGACACAGAGTAGTCAGGAATTCAGCCGCTAAAAGCCCAACACAGGCTTTCCAGTAAGCCAATAGATTCAGACCCAGTTGTGTTAGGAATTTGGCAAATGCAACCTTGAACGTGTCATGTGCTTATCTAGGTTCCTGATCGATACTGTGACCTTATGCCCCTATTCGGCTATAAATCCATTTATTCCCTATATTGGCATAACCGTTCAAGTGCGATTTTCTGTAAAGTCATCTCTGGCCTCACACGAGCAGAGCCACAGAGCCACATTCCAGCATGACTCTCTGCTACTTCCTTTGCGACCAATTAGTGCAATGACAGAGCAGCAGTCACTATCTGATATTCCTAGATAACACTCCGAGTTCTTCAACAAGATAAAAACTTAGCAAACCTGGAAATCCCCGCTTGCTATGTTTTGATTAGTAATGGAACTCTAATGAGCAACTGATAACTATCACTTCCTAGTGACATCTTTAATTGACGTCTTATGTCCAGCAAACTTGCGTCAAACCCGGCACCTGTCAGGTATAAATATTACCAACGTTGCCTTAAGCAATGCGAAGCTAGCTGCTGTTGAGCGAGCGAACATGTTGCTGATGCCAGCTGCCTGCATGACCCCGTGTTGGTAAAAACTAGCACTCTGTCGCTGCAGCCTGCTATCCTGTGGTGGTGAAGCTACTGATTACCATTATCGCCGCTACAGCGCGACCTATGGTGCAGTACGCTTGAGGAGCCGTGCAGCCGTCCTCTGCGAAGACATCCAGCCCAGCTGCCCGCGGACGCTGTCACCCCTCCTTCCTCGACGCGCTGAGAGAAGCCGCTGCCTTTCTCGTGCAGAGAAATCCAGTCCCGGCGCTTCCAGTTTACCCTCGCAGGTGACTGGGATATCGAGAGAGACCCCTGAAGGAGATACCAATCCTCCATCATTCTATTCAGAGGTATGGTGTTGATTAAACCCTTAGACGAGAATTCTTGAAACAAACCTTGGCAAAACCAACTTAACTTAAGCTACTTACTTACTCCCCTTCTCACGTGTTAGGCCTAGGTCAGGCACACTGGGGTAGGCTTAGTTAGAAGCACCAGTTGAGTATGTTAGCCTAATGTATATATGACTGTATATATGTTTTATTACTTTTAAACCATTGTATGGCTAAGAAACCATATCAATGCTTTTACAGTTCTACTTCGCTATTCTTATCTTACTGTACGTACTTTTTATAATAACAGTTATTGCAATTGTGGCAATACGTTTCTCTTGTATGAGAAGAAAGACTGTTCAATAAATGTTAACCTTTATTGATACACGCCCGTCTCTCTATTCTCTACATACCGTGAAAGTAAACTGCACTAGACTGACTGAGTGAAATCTATGTCTATTGTTTCACACGACCCTAGAGATCGACTCTTGATCTGAGGAGCAAAGTTGTCATGTTGCACGGTTGTTGGAAAGCTGAATCCCTTCTTGTCTGTGCCAAGGAAGCTGATCACTTCCTATGCAGAGAAGAAAGTTTCCAGTGACCTCTGAGCTAGTTGGTAACACAACCCAATTAAGTTTAGCATAGTCAGTGGAGGCCTGGAATATAGCCAGTTCCACGTCGATACTACTGTTTATGTTATTCCAATGCGCAGGGCCTAGTGGGAAACTAGGAACTACACTACATGGCGCCCTAACGTTTGGTAAGGCGATAAACTAACGTAAGACTTGTAGAGTAACTCAGTCGTGCATATTTCACACCCCTTTTTCCCGTAAATACTCCAATAGACGTCTGGAGTGGGTGAAAGGTTAAAATCCGCCCGACCTTAGTAGGAAGAGATTCCTATGTAAAGCTCTGGTTTATTCAACGTTGAAGGATACAGTGTTCCAAAATATTGTGCATCTAATCTTTGTCTCCTTGGAGACCTACTCTGCAAAAACTGCATTTATACAATGTCAGTAGAAAACAACGGCACCACTGGGGCCGCAGTAGATGCGACTCAGCAAGGTCCCGAATACACAGACCCGGGTGCTATTATCATCCCGGTCCAGTTAAGAAGATCTATAACTTTAAAACTTATAGAACACGGACTGACACCTCAAGGTGGTACAGTAATTTTCGTGATAGAGGCTCACGAGTATCGGCAGACAGAGGTATTCTATTCATGGATAAACTTTCCAGCGGTAAACGCTATAACACAAGAGTTTCACTATTACAAAATAGAGGAACCTCCGGGAGAGTACGCTCCTTTCGAGGAGGTTGAAATCCCACTTAAATTTCAAGAGCACCTGCTCTGGTTTAATGGCGCCCTAAAACACAATGATCACATAACTAGGCTCGGTCCACTAGGTAGACCAGGAGCCACGTGGCCGGTTCTAGCCAGCTACACACCACATCCTGACATTACAAGAATGTCTAGAGAAGAGCTGTTAGCACAGCTAAACACATTAATAAAAATACATAGGCAATTAGTCCAATATGTAATACGGACTGCAACAGTCCAGCCAGCTGTTAATTCACCACAGCTGACCCCTCATCAGGGGAACACAAATAAAATTACACCACAGAACATACAGTCATGTCTTGGTAAAACACCCGTAAAACGGGAACAAATTCCTTTCTGGTTAGCCCAGAAAATCACTCAAATAGAGGCAGTATTTCCTGATACTACCCCTATTGAGAAACACAGAATCTTGACCATCTGCCTTCCTATGGGAATCGCACCACACGTGGAGGACTGCGACACTTGGGGTACAGTCTTTGCTTCCATTTACACAAAAACACACGGTGTTCCGTCTATGGCGGTAATACCAGACGTGCTAAAACAGATTCAAAATGAATTCGGTCCAGAACCAGCTTTAAATCTAGGTATGAAATTACTGAAAGATTTCAAGCAGGTCACGGCTATATTATTAGCCAACATAAAGGGAGAAGCAGCATCGGTGGCGATTCGCCAGAAGTTGAGGGAAACAGATATAAAAGATCCTGTTGAGCTTGCAAAAATCATAGAAAAATGCTATGAAGAATTAGGTAGAGACAGCTTGGGTGGAAAACCAGTTAAACCCCAACTGCTCGAAAATCCTGAAAAATTATTTATTAAAAATAATTCAAACACTCCTAAAAAGAGCTGGGATGGAAATAAACAATCCACTCCCAAGGAAAAAGTTTTCCAGTCCAGAGGAAGGTCTCCTCGACGGAGGGAAAGAACTCCGACTCGAGAACGCCAGTCTCCCCAACGGGAGCCCTCTGAGAAAAGATATAACCTTAGAAATAGGGATAATCTAAAAAAACCTGATAGATATCAAAGTATTGATACACGTCCCTCTCGATCTCTTCCACAGAATTCGGAAAGAAGAGGACGGTCAGACCCAGGAGAGCACACCAAGTCCAAAGACAAGGAACCTGCTCAAAATAAGAAATCTCAATTTCAGAAAAAGAAGGTAGCCAGTATTAGAGTAATCAACCATGCCGAGAATACTGAGGACACAGTTGAAAAACGGGGAGTGGGCATTGACAATGTTGGACAGTGCAGCAGAAATCAGTATAGCGCGCAAGATCTTGATGAGTCATCTGGAGACAGTGGACACGAATGAATACATTCAGGTTGAAACTGCCGACGCCAGACTTAGCGAGCCCCATAAAATATACGAAATAACATTGCGTATGGAGGGTGATAAGACTAGGAAAATTAAGGGTCTATTTTGGGATAAGCTCTCAAAAGGCTATGATATTCTGTTAGCTGAAAAAGATTGGCCCCCGGAGTTTGTCAGGGAGTGCCCTCGTGGCGAAGAAGTGATTATGCCTGCCTTCTCGAATCACATACCGATTCACAAAAAATACACATATGCAAGGAAATGGGCAGTAGCCCAGGCACCTGCATTGTATAAAAATCATGTAGGATGGGATGAGGATTCTCCGCCTCACAAAATCCAACTAAAAAGTGAACCAACTGCCCAATGGCAGTATCCCATTAAGCAAGAAGCTAAAAAACAGGTCAGGGAGATCTTAGATCAACTTGAGTACCAGGGGGTGATTGAAACATGCACCTCTCAAATGAACAATCCTTTGTTTCCTGTCTCCAAGCCAGACAATTCATATCGTCTAGTTTTGGACTACAGACATCTTAATACGTGTTGCAAAACTTTTGCAGTACAAAACTCGCATAGTGCAGCCCTAATGAATAACATAGTTAGGAAAAAATACAAAACGACATTAGACATTTCTAATGGTTTCTTTTGTCAAAACATTGCACCGGAAAGCAGATACTTGACCGCTTTCTCCGCATTTGGGTCACAGAAAAAATTCTGTCGACTCCCACAGGGGTTCAAGAACAGCCCAGGACTATTCTCAGCTAGGGTAACAGAGTTACTACAAATCTATGATGATGAAGCATTATCTTACGTAGATGATATTTATCTCACAGACGATGACTTGGATACTCACTTGAAAAGAGTGAACACCATTATACTTGGGTTCGCAGCAGAGGGTTACAAATTCAACTTTAAAAAGTCTCGAATTGCCCATCTGACAGTACTGTTTTTAGGGTACGAATTATCAAGTGAAGGAAAAAGCCTAGCGGACAACTTCTTAGAGAAGTGCGCTGTACTCCAAGCTCCAAAAACGCTGAAGAATTTACAATCCATACTAGGTTTTCTGAATTTCAGAAGAACTTACATTCTAAATTACGCAGAGAGGGTTAAACCTCTCTACGAACTAATAAAACCTGATTTAAAACAAATCAATTGGACTCAAAAACACACAGAAATTTTGAGATCACTGCAAACAGACATGTTAGCAAAAACAAAATTAGATACACGTGACAACACACGTGATCTTGTAATCCGAGTCATCCCAGGAAGATGCGGATTCACGTACCTAACCTCTAATGAGGGAGAAAAGGTACCTATTTCAATTAAATCTCACTTGTACACACAAGCAGAAAAAACATTCAGTCACACAGAAAGAACTGTGAACGCAGTACAAATCGCATTAGCAAATGAAAGAGAACTAGCACACGGCAAACGGATTAATATCCTTACAGCGGAATCCGCCTTCGAAGCGCTATTCAGCCCAGTAAACCTGCCTACAGTGTCACTGGATCCAAAATGGATACAGTGCATAGATTCTCTAGGAGCGGAAGATGTGAAATACTATTTCGCCCCGCAATACGAAGAACTGAATGATTTAGAATATGAAGAAGAATATCCTCTGCCAATCGAAATCCTGCCTCTCCCACAATACGCATGTATAATCTATACAGATAGCTTTGTACAGCATTTCAACGTAGAGAGAAAATCCTACGATGCAGCATGTGCGATTATTAAAGGTCGTTGGCTGTGCGGTAAATTCAGACCGAAAGTAACAAAAACTGAATCTGTAAGAAACTGTTCGGTTCAGAGAACTGAAATCAGATCTTTAAAGATGGCGCTCGAAAATGCAGAACGCGAATTCCCCACACTTATAGTGTGCGATTCTCATTTTTGCGTCAATTCTTACAACAACAAACTGCAGAGTTGGATCGAAAACGACTACAAAGATGACACAGGTGCCACAATAAAGCATAAATTGCTTTGGGAACAAGTAGCTCTTTTACACAAAGAACTACAAAAGACTCACGTGATTCACGCACAGAGTCTTCAACGTGATGGCGTTCACGTTGCAGGGAATTCATTGGCTAATACAGCCACCACGGAAGCAACTAAACCGGCTTCCGTAGCCACAAAAAAGCGTACAGATAAGTATATAGACGGGGAAACCATGCTAGCAGTAAAAACGACCGTAAAAGGCGACTGTGCAGCACTACCCGTAAACTATCCACTCAATTATGCATACATAATCGATGCAAACTCCGTTCCTTTTGCTCGAATCCCTGGAGTGGGGGATAGAGTAATTCCAAACAGGAGCAGGAGGGGCTTCCTCCTACTGGAAGCACACATGGGGTTGGGTCTGAAACACCAAACAATCAAAGCCTCTCTGAAAGAATTGCAATCAGAGTACTGGTGGCCAGGAATGAGTATAGATATTCAATGTTTTGCTCAAAATTGTGAAGACTGCAACAGAGATCGCAGTAATGAACAGGCCAGTGTAGTTTCAGGATCCCTTCTAGACAGCATAAGGCGGTCTATCTGCGCAATCAAAGAAGAGAAGCGCGTCCCAGTGTACAACGTTTAAGACGAAATGCACTTAAAAAATGAGGCCACCAGCACTCGGCTGACGCCTAGAACTGTTATAAAAGATTAGCGAGTCCATATCGGCACATACGCAATTACCACGTTCCATTCTGACCAGGGTCCTGCTTTCAGCTCTCGAGCCTATAAGAGGGCCATGGCTAGCATGGGAATTGGGTTGTGGTATTCTTGTCAGTCATACCCCGGGAGGGAATAGTGTGATAGAAAGAAAAAACCGGGACGTAAAGCAATCTATAACAGCGAAGGTATTAGGTTCAGGCGCTGGGTGGGTCAAACATTTAATAAGTGTCCAGACTAGTCTTAACAACATGCCAAGAAATTCTCTAAAAGGTTTCAGCCCATACGAACTATTGTTCGGAATAAGAATGAACGTTCAGGACCTCGATAGTCAGATGTCAGTGGTACAAGCAGAAACAAAGCAGTTTGAAGTAAAAGACCGTTTGGCTGTTTTACAGGAACTGAATGAAACAGGAAAATCATTAAGCAACATAAAGTTAAAGCAACAGCCAAATACCACTGACGAGGCACCACCCGCAACAGCCCCAGCAAGGCCTGTCTGGATTCCAAAGATTGGGGATCTAGTCAGAGAAAAGATCGCGGTTAAGAAGGAATTTGGGCCTTCTTACAGAAAAGCAGTACCTGTCTTAGCAGTCACCGGAACAAGATCAGTTGTGCTACCGCCCCTTGCTGGTAAAAAGGAGAACAGAGTCGTGTCCATCGATCTGGTAAAACCACAAGCATGTGGCCTATAATCAACAGTAGGCCCAGTGGACTCCAAAGAAACAACAGAATACCCAAACTTGCAACAATCCAAGAGGTTCAAACTTAAAGACTCATCACATTCGATCAGCCTGCAGTGCACAGTGAAGGACTATGCAATAATGCCATGGAACTCGTGCCTCTTGAAACACAGATTGAAACAGTTCGTCAAGAAACAACACCAGTCTACAATGATGTGGCATCAGAAAGTGCTACCGAGAGACAGCTTGAAAGAACAATCCCATCAATTGACAGAACTGCCTCTGGTTATTTCATCAACTTCGACAACTTCTCTGAAGATTTAAATGACCCGGAAGTGATGCCAGAAACAAAAAAGTCTTTTAAAGAAAAAGCAACGGAACTCTTTCATCAACTGAAGGAAATCTACCTCATTTCCCCTTGGCTAGAGTTCTGGTTCGGTCTAGGTGTATTTTTCCTCCTGCTTTGGCTCATCATGGTACTGTGTTTGGGAAAATTCATTGAAGGAAAATATATTACAATGGACACAGCAAGTCAGAACATCAACCTAGTCCTGAAACCACACAGATCATCCCACGTGAAGAAAAGAGAACTGTCAACAGTAAATGTCACAGCAATTCCAATACCTGGTGGGGTAGTATGGGAGAAAACAGACTATGAGATCTATGGTCCGGTCGAAATCCTGAAGTATCCTCATCAACTAAAGGTTTCCTTAAGTGACTTTGTTACACCTAGTACATTCTCTGATAATTGGGACTTTAACAGTATTAATGACATGATGTCTGATTTAGTAATGTCAGCTAGATTCACAGATCATGATTATTTACAAGGTTCATCTAGTTATGAGCAGTTATTCTGTTACACCCACTATGGGGATCATTACTTGCATAAATCTGCACAGCCTAGAAATGTTTTTATGTATAATCAATGGGAACATTGTAGTACACCACCTAAAAGCAGTTCTAAAGCATTTTTTGAGAAATTCAAATATTTTTCAGGGTTTAACACCAGTGATGCAGAAACGTTTTATTATAAACTGTTAGATAAAACAGGAATGAAAACAATGCTGACAAATTCTAAATTGATATATTCAGAAGCATTTTATGACAAAATGATGACATTTGGTTTTGATTATTGGAAAAATAATATTGAAACGAAATCAATTTGGGGTACAAAAGATTGGCAGGTGCAAGGCATAGAAGCACTATTTAGAACCTGCATGATACCAGAACAAATGTTATTTTTAAATGACACTGTACACCAAACATCTTGTCTTGGCCTAGCCAAGAACAGAGAAATGAAAACACCGTCTATACCAAAGCCAATAGCTGAGAATACAACTGCAGATAATGAGTTAGACGTGTCACACATTTTACATTTCAACAGAACACATCCTGATTGGAAAAAATGGTTAATCTGGCCTACAGACACAAATAGCTGTCAAGATAGGTTCCTGAATAAAACACAGGGTTTAAAAATGACCAGATTAGACCCTAGATATTCCCAGAGACAACATCCAGGAATTATAACCACATACAGTGTAGGCAAACTCTGCCTAGAATGGCTAACTACATCCACACTGGCTGAAATTAAGCAACATTTGTCTTTATTAAAAGATGGTGCTGATTTGCGCGACTTCATTCTTGGACCACGCAAACAGCGTCAAAAGCGTTTCATAGCGACCAGCATCTATGCTGCTTACAACGAGGCTTGGAAAGTAAAGCAAATTGAAACTGCTGAAAAGATACGAGAAATTGATCGTATTAATTTGGAGAAATCACTTTCTGTAGTAGACAATGGGTTAATGACTCTGTCTTCCAGAATATATTCTTTGGACAATATTGTATCCTCTGCCTTTGATGTGATAGACAGGGATTTGCTAATGTTACAACATGGCCAGTCTCAATTACGCTCTATTATAGAACTAGGCTGGACGCTGCAAAATCTTCGTTCAGGCTATGTGCCTTGGCGTCTGATAAACACAACGTCATTATTTTCCATTTTTAACCTTACTGATAAACAGATCAGTTTGGCACAGAAAGGAGCAGACTATACAATCTTGAGCATCGAGAAACTTGAGAGATTACCATTGACAATGTCAGAGAGTCCTGTCATTGAATGGATAATACACGGAATTATCACAATTCCGATCACAACTTTCCGCTTTAAAAAGTGCCTTGAATACATACCTGCTGGCCAGTATGAACAATTGGGTAAGGGATATGTTAAATCCGAATGGAAATTACCATACACTCATTCTTGCTATAGTGACAGCGACAAAAATGTATTTCTTAGTGGTGACAACTGTAAACACTCACTAAGCGGTATACTTTTGTGTCAGGGTATTAATTTACACGGAGCATGTGATGGAAATTCAAACAACCTTTCATGCCACCAGCTAGTCACACCTGCAACTCAGATAGAGCACTTCTTTATGCAACTCGCAAACGGGAGTTACATTCTAAGAACGGATCACAGGTGCTGTGGCCTCGCGCAGGGAAAAAGTTATCTAGTAGAAGTAACCGGTTGGCAGCACACAATCGTCCAACTGGGCCTCAACAATCACGTTGTCGTAGAGTATTAGATTCTGCCTTGAACTGTTGTGAGCGTCTTGGGGTAGGGGTGTCCCTCAGACTAGCGGTTTACTCTGTCGCACTCTCACATTGCATTTATCCTACGCACACCAACACCCTAAACATGCACTTGATGTTGGCGCAAAGTCTGGGCACAGGCATAGAAATGGAGCATTACATGGGTGTGTCAGTAGGACGCCACTCGCAAAGATCGCATCAGGCTATTGATCCTTACAACAGGGTGCATTGCCACCACCGCTCTAGCTGTTAAACCCATGACAGTCCTCTGCCTTAAATAAGAGCACACCCGTCCTAGACCTCTCATAGCCCCTTGTTAGAAGTTGCACAGTACTGGAGTGGCAGAAAGATCTCATGTAATTGTTTTTTTTTACTTTGTGGTAGATTTACCCCAGTAACGTCCAGTTACAAGTTTGACGCAATGGACTGACGAGTTGCCACGAGGAACAGATTCTTCTGCCTGTCAAACCACATGCCATTCACTATTTCATAGTGTTTTTCTGCTTTTATTTGCCACTTATTTTAAGCAGGTGGTAGATATATGCATGTTGTTGGTTGGGGGGAGATAGGTGAAGCAGGGGAGGGAAGGGTAAAGCATTTTCTAACAGAGGGAGTAAGGTAAATTGTATTTACATGATTAACAAAAATCTTACAATTACTACATTCTTAAAAGAAAACACACCACTTTAAAATACAGACCAATAATTTTAACATTTCAAAAAATCCAAATTAGTTTGATTAACAAACACAATTTATAGACCGTCATCTTTCCAGGACTTAATATAAATAATGTCAATTAATATTTCTGTAATTTATGTGTGATATCATAAAAATTGTCCTAAATGTTGTCCTTAATTATCTTAGACTTCCAGATTTCCTGTGGGCACCTCACAAGTATCCAACTTCTTTTTAACAAGTATTAAAAATGTTGTAAAATTGGCGTTCATCTTAATAACCGTTGGTCTAAAACAAACTACCATGGCATGTCTGCTGGTACGAACACCTCTGTCAATGAAGCAGTTTTTCAAATTTCGTTTTCTTTCTGCCATCATTACTGCATATATACAAACAAAATGCAAAATACTCTCGTCCCATAGGTTGCATACTCTGCACATAGTCGGCTTAGATGGTCTCAGCCAGGGCACTACATGTTTAAAGCCAGGTAAGTTGCCGAATCGTGCTTTCATAAAGGTGTTTTTGGTTTGTAGAGACCATGGTATTTATAAATATAGTTGGACCTTAAGACTTGTACAATCCTGGACCAACATGCATGTGTGGGATCTCTTAATAAACAGTTCTTTGTCTTTTAAAAGTGACAAATATTCTACTGATTTGTTAATTATTTTCTTAAACTATGTACTGTTAAAGACATTTCCCAGATCTCAGCAATTGACAATTCTTCAAGAGCTTTTTTCAGATATTTACAGAAGGACAATTTTTTCATTTTGTTGCATTTCTTTCCACAAAAATGTGCACATTGGGTTATTGACATTAGTTTTGATTTGTCTCCAGGTCTTACCGTACTGACCCATTCTTGCATATTGTTGATTACAAAAGCCAAATTCTAGCCTTATCTGAGCAGGTGATACATTAAGTGGAAGCCGAAACAGATGTTTAAATGTATTTGTAATAGCATTATTTAATAATGCAGAATCCAAAACACAGAGTATTTCACTTCCATATAAGGCTCGGGAGCAATTTTGCTTTTATTACTTTTATTAATGGGGTATAAGTTGGGCCTCCCAAGGAGCTATAAAGTAGGCGAAAAGCCCCTTGTAGACTTTTGGCTCTTATCTTCATCTCCATTTTATGGTATGAAAAAGATCCTTTCTCGTCAAACAGTATCCCAAGATATTTATAACATTGAACTTTTTCTAGCTCCCGCTTTTGGTGGTACCATTTAAATTGACTGCCCTTCCGTTTCTTGGTACTGACTTCGATTACTTTTGTTTTTGTTTCGTTTATTGTCATTTTGTTCTCAATTGAATACATTGATGTTTTGTTTATTAATTGCTGCAGACCATTTTTCGACAGCATTTGAATAATCTCCTTCGAAGTGAAAATCAACAATTGCCTGCGCAGTGTTTATAATAGAATCTTTGGTGTTATCTGACCAATAAAGTTTCTTATAATTTACTGTCGTTAGTTCTCCCGGAAGTGTCATATAGTTTTCAAATCTTAGGCCATTTAGGTTTAACTCCATTATTTGTTGATCGTGGTCGCTTATATCTATTCCCACTGTCTGATAAGACAGAAATGTATGAAATAGATGCAACAATGCTATGGTATAATCTATTCTAGACCTATGACACCCTTCTTGAAAAGTCCATGCTGATGGTGAATCTTGGGGAAATTGCTCATTTAGCACCCTTAGACCTATGATGTATAATTCTTTTACAAGAGTCTTGCCGATTTTTTCATTCTTTTGTTCCCTCATACCCATTGTTGATGATAATCTTGGAATTGACCATAAGTAATTTTGCCATTGTATTTCAACATCTCTATCGTAAGACCATAGCATGTTCATGTTATATTTCCCGGTAATAATAATCTCAGTTTGGGTGTCATTGTCCAGTTGCTGCGTTATCATAATTATCAAATTGGTCGCCATTGTTCTTCGTGATTATATACGTTGATTACTACACGAGATTTAATTATATTTTGCTCCTTGTATCGTATTTTGACAATTAGATCATCCTTTTGACTTGGGACGTCCATTTCACTTACCATTTTTAGCTCAGTATATATTAAAAATAGCCAAAACCCCACGAGGTCTGCCATAGTTACTTGTTCTCTTAGCTAATGAGTAATAAGCCTATACCCTTCCAATCTAAAAGGAACTAAAGCCCAAGTGTCTTGTAAACAAATGATTTGAAAACAGCACAAAGTAGCTAATTGGTTATTCTGAATCTTTGCTTGAACGCCATTTATATTCCACGAACATAATCGGACCCTTTCATTCATAATTGTTGGCCCCCTTAAAGAAACTTCAGATTGTAGATGTCAATCCTGCCTGACATTATGGAGGGCTGCTGTTAGTCAACCTAATTTGACAGTGTCAAAAAATAATTCTCCTATTTTTTCCCTCTAATTATTTTAAAAGATGCCTGTTGGTCATACCTATGGGGTTTTTTAATATGGAATATTTCTTATTATTCTCGGTTCTCATTTGGTTATGATTTTGTAATTTTGATGAAACAAAAGGGCTAGGATAGGAAGGTTGCAGGGGAGTTGTTATTGTTATTCCCCAGTCCTGAAAGAGATTATGTTATTGCATAATACGGCTGGCGGCAGTAGAAGATGCCCAAATTACTAATGTCGATTCGCGATTATTATTCTTGATGTGTCTAATTCAATTGATTCTATGCAGGTACATTTAATTTTCTTTAAAGAGGGTACTGCATTACACAATTTTAATATGTTCCCACGAGTCAAGATATCATTATTACCCCTAGATTGATATTCTGGCATAAAAATTACCTGCACCACTCCTTCTTTTTTTATCTGGGTTACTTAATTTAATTTGTTGCAGACTATTTTCACCTTGAGCATGTTCAATTAACCTTCCATTATGATTACTAAGAGTTTGAGACCATGATTGTCGATGTTTATGTAACTGCTTCGTTTTGGTTCCCAGATCTTGTGGTAATTTAATATCCTTCCAGGTTTTTAACAAATCTCTATTCGTTTCATCTTCTCTAATACTCTCACTCTTTGCTCTATTTGTTTCTAATTGTGATGGCTTATTTTCCACCTGTTTATTACTTTCCTCCACTTGCAGCATTTCTAAGGACTGAATTTTCCCATTCTCTATCATTTCCATACTATCAGCTTGCTTGTTTAAGCATTTATTTTTCATAACACATTTCACATTAATTAATTAATAAATCTCAAATTTTTTATCAATGAAAAAGTCAAAGTTAACCCGGCTCAACTCTCCAAGCCCAAAGTCTGGAAAAGAGACTTGAAAAAGCTTAACTCAGGCTCTTTGCCCCCTAACAGTTGCAACCTCCTACTGCCACCGACAGGCGCTACAGACGTCCAAACTCTGACGGACCACTATCTCAACGCTATGACATCTATAATTAATGAGGCTGCACCTATGGAGCTGAAAAGAGACTCTACTAAAATCTCCAAACCATGGTACGACGGGAGTCTCAATGAGGATAGACGAGACATGCGAATGGCAGAGCGTACCTGGAGATCAGCCCCCTCTGCAATGCACCTAAAAGAGCTGAAGAAAAAGAGAAACGCATACTTCAGGAAAATAAAACGCTCAAAATCAGACTTCTTCAGCCTCCAACTCGACCAAGCAAAAAACCGCCCGAGAAAACTGTTTGAGCTAATCAGAACACAATCCAAGGAACAACCCCAACCGCTCAACACTAGGCGTGAGGCACCCTCCTGTGAAGACTTCGCTGCTTTCTTCATCCAAAAAACTGACAAAATAAAAAGCGATCTCCTCATTGACGCAAGCCTCTACTCCAAACCCCAACGCCTAGCACCCACTGAACCAAAAAACAATGCTACATGGTCAACCTTCGGCACATACTCGGAAGAAGAAATTGGCAAACTGCTCAGCACCCTGAAACCATCCAATCACCTCACGGACCCCCTCCCTGCCTCCGCAGTAAAAGACTTTACCCCTTTGCTTCTCCCTCTCTGGACTAAAATTTTCAACAGCTCTCTCCAACAAGGAAGCATACCTGACTCCCTCAAAATTGGTCAGATCACACCTCAACTAAAGAAACCTACAGCCGACCCCTCTGATCTTAACAATTACCGTCCCATCACCAATATTCCTACTCTCGCCAAGCTATTGGAAAAATGCGCACAACTACAATTGACTAAACACATTGAGCAATTTGATCTCCTCAACACCCACCAGTCAGGCTTCCGAGCAGGACACAGCACAGAAACTGCTATGACTCACATAATCGACGACGCACTTCAAATGCTAGACCAAAACAACACCTGCCTCCTCATCCTTCTAGATCTCTCTTCAGCATTCGACACCGTTAAACATGAGAATCTACTAGAACTACTAAATACAAGAATGGGTTTATCTGGAACTGTTCTCAAGTGGTTCACTTCCTTTCTTAACAACAGGTCGCAGAAATTCAAGAGCAACAACCTGATGTCCTCGCCAATACCTGTAACGCTAGGCGTCCCCCAAGGATCCTCTCTATCCCCAACTTTGTTCAACCTAGTCATGGAACCTCTCACCTCCTTGCTACAAGCATCCAATGTAAACTTTCACATGTACGCCGATGACACTCCGCTATATTTCAAGTTACAATCCCCCAAAGACATCTTACGTCTGAACTCAACGATCAGGAGCACCCAATCTTGGCTGGCTGATAACCACCTCAAATTAAACGCTATGAAGACGGAGTTCCTTCTGATCTCACCTCCCACGAAAATATCTACCACACAAACATGGCTGAAGCACCTAACAGCACTCAATGTCCAACCGACCATAGTGGATTCAGCAAAATCTTTAGGCATAACACTTGACACCAACCTCAACATGCAGCAACATATCAGCAAGGCAACAAAGGGAGCGAACTTCCAGATCAATACTCTGAGGAAACTTAAACCCTACCTCCCAGCCAAAGACTTCCAAACAGCAGTACAAGCGCTAGTCATCCCACGTATTGAATACGGCAGCACCGCCCTCTGCGGACTCCCCCTAACTACTACCGCACCACTAAGAACTTCTCTGAATGCTGCAGCGAGACTCATCACTGGGTCAAAAAAGCACTCCCATATTACCCCTGACTTGAAATCCCTGAACTGGCTGTCTTTTGAAGCCAGAATACATCTGAAAATCGCCTGCATGACACACAAGGCGGTACACCTAAACTCACCCGGCTACCTCGCTCAGAAACTGACAATCTCTGGGGGAACTAGAAACACGAGAGGCACAAACAATCTTCTGCTGAAACCTCGAAGATTCCGGAAGGAAAAAACATGCAAGCGCTCCTTCTCAGGATTGGCGCCTAGGATTTGGAACTCACTCCCCCCCCGAAACCAGGCTTATCTCTTCCACTACACTCATTAAAAAAGAAGTAAAAGCTATCCTCATGGCTAAATACACTTGATCTATTATCTCGAACTCTGTTAACACCCTGCACCGATCTGTATTACATGCTTGACTCATTTACTTATTTGTATGAGTTGTCTTATTACTCACGTGATGGCTTCGCAGCCACCTATTTGTACTGTGTGATCTATTGATTTACTGTTTGACTATGTTCCCTCATGTACCCCTCTATGTAAAGCGCTCTGATATCTGTGAAGATCTTGTTCGCGCTATATAAAACTTTGAAAATAAATAAATAAAATAAATAACTGCTTTTACCTCCGATATATCCTTATTAAATAGAGGGTAAAAGGGTTTTGTTGGTAACATTTTTTTACCCTCACCTTCACAATATGATATTTGGTCATGGCTGTTTCCAGTGTTCAATCTCACTATATCTGATGAATTTGTATTTTTTATACTTTTAGAAGCTTTATTTCTTGCTTTCTGTTGTTTTTTCTCTGTCTTTTTGATAGATGAACTTCTGGAGCTGCGTTTGTCAATGTTGATTGTGTCCAGCATAGGTGTATCACTTCTTGATCTTTTGTTTTATCATCTATTTTTTCTTTAACAACAACAGTATTGTCTTTACATTTTATTGTATCTTTAGAGGGGCAGTCGGTCTTGATGGGTTGAATTCCCACATTAGGAAAATTCCCTTTTACATTGTCAATTATCGTTTTTAAAATATCCGGAATGGTAGCAAGTTTGTTAATTAGCGGGGCACAACTACACTCTGCATACGTAGATATTGGCTGAGATTGTGCCCTTACTATTAGATTATTTTGCGTTGTTATCTTCTGCTCAATTCCGGCAACAGAGGATGCCATAGCCCTCAAGAGATCTATTTGGACCTCCATTTTGTTGGACTGATATGTTAAAGCTTCCAGATTTACTTGCGAGGTTTTGAAGAATAAATCCCAAATTGCTCCCGCGTTCCCACTTCCAGGTACCTGAGTACCTGGGCAATGGTGTTGCCCATTTATGAATGATAGGTCCTTATACTCCTCTTTTTGTGGTCCTTGAAAATCATGTCCCTCGTCACAGCCGCCGCACCAGCAGCACCGCAGGCCAAGGCTCCCTTGACCCCTGCAGCGTCCGCCGCACAAGCAGCACCAGCAGTGCCTTAGCACTGCGGTGCCGGCAGTGGCCGTTCCTGCCCACAAAACAGATCCGTCGAACTTAAAGCGCCCGTATAACAGGACGCAGGTGAAGCGGGAGAAACCTTCGGGAGCGGGAACTGGTCACAAAACAAACCCGGGCAGTCGTCCCATGCTCCGCTCCTCTTGCTCGTTAACTCCTCCTCGGCTCGGCCCCTCGGCTCTACTCGATACGCTCTGCACTCAATGCCGAATCATAGGCCGACAACGACTGTGAACACCAACAGAGGGAAGAATTGTGGTTTTCCCCCAGTTAGTAAAGAAAACAGCATAAGTCTTGGCTGCTTCTGCTGCACCCCCAGAGTCTCATGCGTCTTTTCAGTCTAATTTTTCTGTCTGGAAAATAATTGTGTCCTGATTTTCTGCACCCAGTAATTCCAGGTGCAGAAAAACCTAACAACTGATAATCAGGTGGAATAAAATGAACACATGAAAGTACGCCTTCATTTTATTGCCCTTGATTCATACTCTGGACCATAGTCGAGGGATAGGTCTAGGCATAGTCCTCGCAGCACATAATAGATTTGTTTGAGGCAGAGGCCAAAACTCAAAAGTCAGGATACCAGATACAAGTAGGCGGTAACTCAGGGCAGGGGAGAATGCCTGTTGTCCGTGGCGGAGTCCTTTAAGTCCCAGAAATTTGCATTACAAATTAATTAATAGTGTATATTATTTTAATATCAGTTTGGTGCCAGTCCATATGACTTTAATATCTGCCTTTGGGATTCTATGTTACAACTCCATAGGGTATCCTTTGTGAGCTTAATAAAATGCTGAAAATTCTACAAATCCTCACTCCTACATCCAAGTACTCTCAGGCTACCATTCTACACTCTGCTCTGTCTGAAAAACAGCTCAACATTTTAAAAATCCTGCATTGATTTGGCTTGTGAATTATTATTTTTGGAAATGTACATGTATTAACTATTTAATTTTAATACTATAGGTGATTGAAATTACGGACGAAGAAAGCAAGATTTAGCACTAAGCCACTAAATGTCAGTGCCATAAGAAGGATTATTTTGAAAAAGCTGAAGGACATCCAGCATTCTACGTTTAAATAATTTCCAAAAATCTAAGTGTGGCGAGGAAAGTACTCTACCTGTAAGTGAAGTCTCTAATTTTGCATTTCATTAACCCAGAGCAAAGCCATATCTGTGCACACAGCATCAGAAATAATGTAGAAAGACCACTTCAGCATCCTCATCTGAAATATTATCAGAAAGACAAATTGCCTCAGCATGACAGAATAACGTTCATCTAAAGCATCATGTAATTCTAGAGAGGAAGCACACACTGCATAAAAGAAAGTTACAACAAAAGGTTTCTTCAGCATACCATCAAAGAAAAGACGCTCCAAGAAGACTCCAAAGCTGACACCTTAACACCAAAAGATTGGAAAATCACCTTTGTTCAACAACCGTTTTTAACCAGTTACATAAGTTTGAGACTATCTGCCTCTGGATATAACACCTCGACCCACTCTGCTCACTCTGGCGAAAACCTTAAAAATTCACAACTTTATTGTTTTCATGACCATCTCAGATTGTTTCCTTTTTAATGTGTACTGTTCTGTAATTCTATGTAAATCGCCTCAACATTCTGTTGTGCAGGAGTGATATGTAAAACTGTTAAATATAAAAATGGATTAAATGAGCACCGTTGCGCTATAGCTAATGTAAATAAATCCTCGTCTTTAGAACTACACCTTATAGAAAGGGTATAATTAACTGATGTTCTGCGACTGGTGAGCCACAATAGTACTGTGCATGTTCTAATGTTCTCAGTTACTGCCATTACGTCAGTGCAAAAAGGTACTTCTCAGTTTAATCATTAAATATCAGACTAACACCTTATCACTGCATTGCTAAGAACCTATACAAATATATTTGGGAAAAACTTCAGTCACAAAATAAGTTGCTGCCGGAGAGGCTATAACCAAAAGACTTTTATCTGCTAGAAACATTTCAACAGGTTTTACAGGGCTGCTTCGAGACATATTTTGCTTAATTCAAACGTTAAGCAGATTACACACAATTTCTTTTAGAGATAAATACTGAACATTATCTAAACAAGCCAGACTCTAAAATCTAGTTCAATCTTACGGTGGCATATAAGCAAGAGAAAACTAAATGTAACTCTAGAAATACACCTTACAAAAACACAGACTGTGAGAACAAATTCAGTGTTCAAACCCGCCTCAATCAAAGCAAAATAACCCAAGTTGGGGAAATAAGTTACCTGTACCAAAAAAAATTCAGCCATCAATCGCATCTCACTGAATTTGAGAGAATGCAGACTGGGAAAAACCTCTCTCAGTGCTCAGTGTGCCAAAAAAGTTTCATCAGTAAATATTATCTCATTGAGCATATGAGAATCCACACTGGGGAAAAACCTTATCAGTGCGCTGAATGTCAAAAAAGTTTCAGCAGTAAATATTATCTCACTGAGCATTTGAGAATCCACACTGGGAAAAACCTCTCTCAGTGCTCTGAATGCACAAAAAGTTTCAGGCGTAAATCTTATCTCACTGAGCATATGAGAATCCACACTGGGGAAAAACCTTATCAGTGCTCTGAATGCCAGAAAAGGTTTAGTGTCAAAGCGAGTCTATATCGACATGCATTAACCCACTCTTTGGAAAAACCTTACCAGTGTGCTGAATGCCAAAAAAGTTTCAGCCGTAAATCTTATCTCACTGAACATATGAGAATCCACTCTGGGGAAAAACCTTACCAGTGCCCTGAATGCCAGAAATGTCTCAGTGACCAAAACAGTCTCACTCGGCATATAAGAACCCACACTGGGGATAAACCTTATCAGTGCACGGATTGCCAGAAATGTTTCATTGAGAAAAGAAGTCTCACTCTTCATATAAGAACCCACACTGGGGAGAAACATTTTCAGTGCTCTGAATGCCCAAAACATTTCAACGTTAAATCACTTCTAACTGCACATGTGAGATTTCACACTGGGGAAAAACCTTATCAGTGCTCTGAATGCCAGAAATGTTTCAGTTTAAAACGTACTCTCACACGGCATACAAAGATCCACGCTGGGCTAAAGATCCACGCTGGGGTAAAACGTTATCAGTGCTCTGAATGCCAGAAATGTTTCATTGACAAAAACAGTCTCACTCTTCATGTAAGAACCCACACTGGGGAGAAACCTTTTCAGTGCTCTGAATGCCAGAAATGTTTCATTGACAAAAACAGTCTCACTTTTCATGTAAGAACCCACACTGGGGAGAAACCTTATCAGTGCTCTGAATGCCAGAAATGTTTCAGTTTAAAACGTACTCTCACACGGCATACAAAGATCCACACTGGGGAAAAACCTTATCAGTGCTCTGAATGCCAGAAATGTTTCATTGACAAACTCAGTCTCACTCAGCATATAAGAACCCATACTGGGGAAAAACCTTATCAGTGCTCTGAATGTCAGAAATGTTTCAGAGACAAACTCAGTCTCACTCAGCATATAAGAACCCATACTGGGGAAAAACCTTATCAGTGCTCTGAATGTCAGAAATGTTTCAGAGGCAAATTCAGTCTCACTCAGCATATAAGAACCCACACTGGGGAAAAACCTTATCAGTGCTCTGAATGTCAGAAATGTTTCAGAGACAAACTCAGTCTCACTCAGCATATAAGAACCCACACTGGGGAAAAACCTTATCAGTGCTCTGAATGTCAGAAATGTTTCATATACAAACTCAGTCTCACTCAGCATATAAGAACCCACACTGGGGAAAAACCTTATCAGTGCTCTGAATGCGACAAATGTTTTATTGATAAAAGCCATCTCACTCAGCATATAAGAACCCACACTGGGGAAAAACCTTATCAGTGCTTTGAATGCCAAAAAATTTTCTGCCAAAAAAACAGTCTCGATAATCACATAAGAACCCACACTGGGGAAAAACCTTATCGGTGCTCTGAATGCCACAAATGTTTCAGTGAAAAAGGCAGTCTCACTCACCATATAAGAACCCACACTGGGGAAAAACCTTATAGGTGCTCTGAATGCCAGATATGTTTCAGTGTAAAAGGCAGACTCACTCAGCATATAAGAACCCACACTGGGGAAAAACCTTAACAGTGCTCCGAATGCCAAATATTTTTCAGCCTTAAATGTAATCTCACTAAACATATGAGAATCCACACTGGGGAAGAAAATTATCAGTGCTCTAAATGTCAGAAAAGATTCAGAGGAAGAGATCATTTTAAGCGCCATAAGAAAACACACCAAAATATTTTAGTGCTTTGAATGCCAGAAAAGCATCAATTTAAAACACAATCTCACTCTACATGAGCAGACGCACACAGGGAAAAAACATTACCAATGCTGTGAATACCAGAAATTCCTATTTGATAAGCACAGCCTCACTAACCATAAGCGATTCTCCATACTGATGAAAAACCTTATGAGTGTTCTGAATGCCAGAAAAGCTGCAGAGAAAAACGCTATCTCACTATGAGAAACTCCACACTGGAGATAATCTTTATGCCAAAAAAGCTTGTATCTGAAAGACAGAATCTGAAAGAAATATTATTGTTCGCTTGGCGTTGTTCAATTATAGCCCTGCTCCCATCTTCTATCTCTGCCCTTCCACTCAACACAATGTGGTTAGTCACTGCAATATCATTAGATGAGATGAAGTAGGATTAGAACAGGGGCACTGATATCAGCTGCATTACTCGTAGGCAGAGGGGTAGAGGGAATTTCAGATTCATTAGTTTGCTTAGATAATCTCTTTTGTTTTTCTGTTATCCCTTTATCCTGTTTCCCACCCCGTGCCTGAGCCGAAGCAAACGATAATTGGAGACTTGCAAGCCTGTTTTCTATCAAGTTAAGTCTGTCATAAATGGCGAGACATGTCTTTTAAAAAACGTGTTCAAGTTTGGTCCAAAAGTCCAATCCCAACTCAGCGGGGAACACAACACCAGGACTCAATATCGATGTGGGCTCTTCCGTGATGGCCTGGCATGTAGCAGGACTATGCGGAGTTGGTGGTATTGTACTTCCCCCTACTTTATCAGATTTCTGAATTTTAGCTTTTCTTTTGACACTTAATGTTGGAGGTCCAGAATGCACAGTGTGAAGGTTAGGGGCATTTCTAGTATTTAGCATGGCGGCTTCACATACTGGGTTGCAAGGCCAGCCTCCAGCAATTTGCAATTGTTGGTTGCCCTCTCGCACGTCATTGCCTTCTGGCCTTGTAAGATCAATATTTTGTAGGGGGTTTGGTGAAGATGCCTGGGCCAAACTTCCCATTGATGCCCGTTTGTTGAAAGCAGGGTCAAGTGGCAATCTTCTTTCTGTCAGCTCTATTTCGTGGGCCAGAACGGAAGATGCTCTCGCAAGAAACTGGTCCAGGGTACCCACTATTGACCCACCATTAGTTGATTTCCTGCCTCTCCCAGCCTTAGGAGTGGTCATTTCCGATGAGGTTTAGAACAACTACATCTTTGAGTGTGTAAATGATAGCTAGTAATTAGATAATCTACAACAAATGGCAGGGTATAAATCATGCACCGACCTTGTAGTGGAGATATTAGGGGGGAACCCCGTCTCGTCCTCGGTCGTTCTCGTACGGGCTCAAACGGGCCCGCCCTTGGCCCGGGCTTCGCCCGGCGCCCGCCCGCACGCGTTCTGCGAAGCGGGGGCCTCGAGCCGTAAAATAGCGCGGTGGGCGGGATTGCGCTTCAGCCCAGGTGAGTGCAGTTAAGGGGATTCTGGTGTCTGTAGTTCCCCAAGCTTCCTTGTAGCAGAGAACACCCAGCAGCAACAAAGTCCGGCTGCGAGCAAGCATTTGTTGTACACACTCAGTCAGCAAAAGGTTTCACACACTCAAGGACTGAACTCCAGGCCAATTGTTTTATATCCACAGTTATAGTTGTTTTATTTTTGGAAACAACAGTTATAAAAATATACTTTTCTTGTAATGAGTACTCTCATGTAATTACTTTGCAAAGCAGCAATAAAGGTTGTGCACACAAGGGATACAGTATTGGAAGTAAGCAACACAAACCTAAAACACACTATAGCATTGAGCTCGGTGGGTTTTCCACATATAAGTACAGTTGATTACTTTATAGATTACTTTGGTAGTTCCAGGACTAGATCCTAGATTCAGTCCTGGGGTCTAAGCTGAAACCAGATTAGCAAAAACGTTTAAGTTACTGTAGTGAATTTTCATGAATATAAAGTTGTTTTAAAAGTTAACACTTAGAAACTTTTCAATGGAAATCTGGCTATGTTATTCAATGGGAGAAAATTCAGGTTGCAGGTAAATTACGATTGCGTTACTTTTATAATCCAGCACTGGTCTCCTAGGGCCAGCACTGGGGTCTTGACTTAAAACAGGTAGGTTATTGCGCTTCAGAATTTCGTGTGATTTTTAAAGAATGTTTCAAGTTTTCAAAAGTAGACACTTAAAATAAATTTCATAGAAAAGCAGACAATGGGTTCCTATGGAGAAAATACTGATTAATAGTAAACCCGGAAAGGATTACTTTTACGGTTCAGTACTGGGCTGAAAGGTACAGTACTGACTTCTCCCCTGGTCACAGTTGAGTACTTTGGAATTCGGACTTTGGCTGATTTTATGTGAATATTTTCAGTTTTCAAAACTTCACACTTAAAACATTTTCGAGTCAAAATTGGTCAATGTTATCCAATGGCAGGTAAGTGAGCTACCGGTTTCCAGGTGAGTGCCTGGTGGGTCAAATTAAGGTTCTGGGCATAGACTCAGGGGTCCCCCAGGGTCAGGTAAGTACTGTTAGTTCAATCCCAGCAGCACAGGGGCGGCCAGGTGCAGAGGTAGGTAGGCCCAATGATATCCAATGAGGGAAAGGAAGCCTTCGGTTGGTGGCTGCTGGCAAGCAGGCCTCGCGGCTGTGGGAGCCGGGCTCCTGGTCACTTGCTCAGGGCAAGGGGGAAGTAGGCTAGGACAAAGGTGGCACAGCCAGCGGCACTCAGGCAGCTGGGTACAGGGTGGTTTTGAGCCGTCGGCGCTCAATGTTATTCAATGGGAAAGGTCAAAAAGGAAAAGGTCTTGGAGCCCAGGTTGGTACCCCAAAGGGGGGCACAGGGAGCCGCGGGTGCCGGGTGCAGGGGTGTCTTTGGGTGTCGGAAAAGCTTACCCTCGGGGTGGCCCCTGGTTCTGAGTCTGCAGGCGTCGTCTGGTTCGTTGAGGAGGGTCTTTAGGCACTGGACTTCGGGTCCCAGTCGCGGGGGGGACGTTCTCGTGGTCTTGTTCGGTTGGGCACGGCCTGGGCTCGGCGGGTGCAGAGTGGGCTGGTCCGGAGCTTCCTGGTTGGCACCAGGGTGGTTGTTGCAGCAGAGCCTCTGCTGAAGGGAGTCCCAATCTTCAAGAGGGTCAAGGCAGGCAGGTCCTCTGGATGTCCCAAGGTTGCTGTCCACAGGAGTCGCCAGGGTGAGGCAGGATCAGGTTCCAGGATCAACAGGCCAGTAAATTTAGGGATGTTACAGGTAGGACAAGGACAGTGACCAATGTGTCCCTGTCCTGGGGTGAGTACACCCCCTAGCCTGCTCCTCTCCTGGGGGAGGGGGGCAGAAGCCTAGCTGGGATTGGGCAGGGCCCCCCATCTACAAGATGGCCGGAGCCCAGGGTTGTGCTTCACCTCTCCTCCCCCACCTGAGGGGTGGAGTTGGCAAGGCTGGCACACCCCCCCTTCCTGATGTAGTTTGTCCCGCCAGTCTTGTTATGTTATGTTAGTCTTTATTTGTAGAGCGGATGTACACCAGGTTGGTTTCTTGGCGCTGATCTAGAGGTGATAAACTGGGGTGTTAATAGTATGCCTGCTTGAATAACCACATTTCTGATAGATACATCTGCCAGTGGATTCCTCAACTTGTGAATATCCCCTTGCGTCAGCAACATCCGGAAATTCTTTTTGGAGCTTCGCGCCGACCTGGACGTCGTCACCGAGGCACGGCATCGCGCGAGACTCCGCTGACGTCACCGACACCATAATAGGCCCACGCCGGCGTGCTGACATCAGTTTCCTTTTTTCCGTGTTGTCGACGCTAACGTTTTCTGGGAATCTCTGTAGGTGTAGTAACTTTGTTACTGTTTTCTCTGTTTTCTTGCTTCTTTGTCTCGCTGAAAGATGTCCAGGTTCAAGCCATTTGGGGAGTGCGCAAAAAGATGTCGATCACGGACCCGCACGATGACTGTATCTGGTGTCTGAGTTCGGACCACGATGTCGAAAGCTGTTCTTCGTGCAAGAAGATGAACTCGAAGGCACTCCGAGAGAGAGAAGCTAAACTTCTGGTGGCGAAGTTGAAAGGTAGAATGGAAAAGAATACTTCGAGATTGCATTCGAGAAAGTCGAGGTCGAAGACAAGGGCGCTGTCGAAATCCAGGTCGAGATCCCGTACGGCGTCGCCTGCGAGGTCTTCTTCCGATCATGCTTCAAAGTCAAGTAAGAAGCATAAGAAGCGGAGGCATGGATCTTGCCATCATTCCGGTAAGGAGTCGGACTCGAGGCCGAAGTCGTCTAAGAGGAGACATGGAGAGGATGTAGTGTCTCTGTCGCCCGAGGTCTTGGATCCAGAAGGTGAGGCTCCGGTTTCGAATCCATCTCATGCACCGTCTCCGGCTCGAGAGGATGAGGAGGTTCCATTGGCAGAGGGCTCGATGACTCCGACCCAGCCACCTGTGGAAGAAGAGGCGAATCCGGTACCTCCCAAGGTTCAGCCAGCGGGTTCTTACCCACCCTTCTCAGCTCCTGGACAAGACCCTACTGCGTTTTTAAACGCTATGTATGGAGTCTATTCGAGAGCTTGGTACCCCTCTGGTGCGCCTTCGGGTCCCATGGGTCCTATGGCATATAATTTACGAGTTCCCCATTCCTATGCTCCAGCTCCTTTCATGCCATTTATGCCGGCGTTAAATCCGCCTTGGCCTTTTCCGGCGCCGCCGAGGTTGTCGACGCTGATGCCGTCGATGCCGGCTCGGATTCGACCTCGAGAGCAGCGCATTGTTCCTCCGGATTCGATCTAAACACCCATACCGGCTCCGTCGGAGTCGTTCACGGATCCGACGGCGCGGCGTGTGAAGGAGAGATCCAGAAGGGATGCTCAGCGCCTTGTTGAGGAGCAAATATATAGGGAAGCTGAGGCTGATATGGAAGAAGGTGAGCTTCAGGAGGACTGTTGATGATTTAAGAGAAGCAAGTGGGCTAGAGCTTTCTCCTGAATGGGAACTGCCATCTGTGTCTGACGCCTCTTCAAAAGACAATGTGCCATACCATGTGGTTATTAAGAAGGCTGCGGAACTTTTAAATTTAACCTTGCCTACAGTGGAATATAAATCCAATCTCTTCACTGAGGTCCTTCCTTCTCAGAGTTCTGTTGTCGAACCGTTGCTCCCTTTTAATGATGCGTTAACTCAGCCTATATTGGAGGTTTGGGGCAAGCCTCTTACAGCTCCTGCAGTGCCAAAGGTGTTGCAAGGAGGTATAGAGTTGCACCTGGGGATCCTGAATTTTTATCCTCGCATCCTTTGCCTGAAAGTCTGGTTATTCAGGCAGCCTGTTCAAAAAAGACTGTGGGTGCATTTCCTCAGGTGCCTGGGGATAATGAATCCAAGAAAAAGGATCAGACTGCTAAGAAGGTTTTCTCTTCAGCAAGCATGGCATTGAAATCGACCAATGCCACTTGTCTTTTGGGGAGGTGTATACATGCCCTGATGGACTCAGTACGCCAGTTGGCTCCTAAAATTCCTGAGGACAGCAGGAAGGATTTTAATGAGGTATTGGCCGATACGCAAGCGGCTGCACGCCAAGTGATTCAAGTCGGCTTGACACTGCTGATTCAGTTGCTCGTATTATGGGTACTTCTGTTGCCTCTAGAAGGGCTGCCTGGCTGAAGTCATCTGACTTTTCTGCGGATGTTCAGGCTGCGTTGTTGGATTTGCCCTTTGATGGTGTTGGGCTATTTGGTAAAAAGGCTGATGCGGCTTTGGAAAGATTTAAGGACTTTAGGGCTACTGCCAGATCTTTAGGGCTGCAGACCAGAGGTTCAACAAGTAAAAGGTATAGAGGTTTTGCAAACGTGCTTCCTTCCGTCCCTACAGTCAAGTTCAACAGCAGCAGCAACAGCAAAATACGCTGTATAAGTCATACAGGGGCAGACAAAGAGCTCGTCCTCGAGGGCGTCAAGCCTCCTCCTCCTCCTCCTCTTCCTCTTCTAACCCCCCTCCAACCACAGCAAAGCAGCCTTAGATCTGCCATTCCAGATCATGCGGGTCCTGTGGGGGGTTGGCTTACCAATTTTCTACAAGATTGGGAATCTGTTACATCAGATCTTTGGGTTCTCAATCTTGTAGAAAATGGGTATGCTCTTCCTTTTCAGGAGTTTCCACCGAATTACCCTCCTTGCCAAGGTTTTTGCATGGAGGAACACCTGTTGCTCCTGCAGGAAGAAGTCCTGGCACTGTTAAGAAAGGGTGCGAAAGAGGTGGTTTGGAGCAGGAAAGGTTCAGGGATGCTACTCCCAGTATTTCCTGATTCCCAAGAAGGATGGCAGACTTCGTCCAAACCTAGATCTCAGGATCTTGAACCTTTACGTGAAGCAGGAAAAGTTCAAGATGCTCACCCTTGCGCAGGTTCTTCAGGCACTGATGGAAGGAGACTGGATGGTGTCGATAGATTTGCAGGATGCATATTTTCACATCCCTATCCTGCAGTCTCACAGGAAGTATCTCTGTTTTACGGTGGGATCTCAGCATTACCAGTTTATGGTCCATCCGTTTGGTCTTACTACTGCGCCTCGAGTCTTCACCAAGGTGATGGCTGTGGTGGCAGCACATCTCAGAAGGTCGGGGATTCCGGTATTCCCTTATCTGGACGACTGGCTGACCAAAGCAGAGTCGCCAGAGATAGTGCTCTATCATCTGCAAGAGACAACTCAATTGTTGCACAGATTGGGTTTTTCGATAAATGTACCCAAATCTCACCTGGTGCCCTCCCAGCGCAACCTGTTCATAGGTGCGGTACCGGACACAACTGTTTGTCTTGCATTCCCTCCACCTCAAAGGATTCAGGAAATGATTCCTTTATTTTACAATGGAGCGGTTGTTCCAGTCCTGAAGGTCCTTTGTCTGCTCAGTCTGATGGCTTTTTGCATTCTGTTGGTCAACCATGCACGCTGGCACATGAGGGCGCTCCAGTGGTGCTTCCACAGGCAGTGGTATCAACATCAAGGGGATCTCAGGGAGTCTGTGAGGATCTCCAGAGAAGCTGCAGCAGATCTGTCTTGGTGGGGCGTGGAAGGCAATCTGTCACAAGGAAAGCCTTTTCAACTGCCTCCATCGGTGGCCACAGTAATAACGGATGCATCCACTCTAGGGTGGGGTGCTCATCTGGGGGATCTGGAGGTCAAAGGTCTTTGGTCTCCGGAGGAAAGGTTGCTTCACATTAACCTTCTAGAGTTGCGGGCAATACGTCTAGCGCTCAAGGCCTTCCTCCCTTCCCTTCGCGGTCGGTTCAAGTCCTGACGGACAACACCACCGCGATGTGGTATATCAACAAACAGGGAGGTATGGGGTCGCAGTGTCTCTGGTCCTGGGTTAAGAACCATCAGATTTGTCTGATGGCAAATCACCTGGCCGGAGTTCGGAACGTGCGTGCAGACAGTCTCAGTAGGCAGTTCTCGGCCGACCACGAGTGGAGGCTTCACCCAGAGGTGGTTCATTACATTTTTTGGATGTGGGGGACTCCTCAGGTGTTCGCTACTGTCGAGAATGCTCACTGCCCGTCATTCTGCAGTCTCCAGTTTCTGATACAGGGAGCTTTGGAGGACGCGTATCAGTTGAGTTGGGACTCAAAACTACTTTACGCGTTTCCTCCCATACCCTTGATTCCTCGGGTTCTGAGGAAGATTCGCCAAGACCGGGCCCAAGTCATATTGGTTGCCCCGGATTGGCCAAGAAGGGTGTGGTACACAAATCTTCACCGCCTCTCCTCCTGCTCGCCGCTCCGTCTCCCTCTCAGGGCAGATCTCCTCTCTCAGATGGAGGGGCAGGTTCTACACCCCCACCTCCAGACCTTACACCTTCATGCCTGTTGATTGAACGGGGCAACCTGAATTCCTTTTCTCTCCCACCTACTGTGGTGGATGTCATCTTATCAGCCAGGCGTGACTCCACCAAGTCTATCTACTCTTATAGGTGGTCCAAATTTGTTTCCTCGTGTGGAGAGAGATCTATTGACCCCTTGAGGGCTCGTTTGTCCAACATACTTCAGTTTGCTCTTTATTTGGCCCAGCAGGGTTTTGCTATTTCAACTGTAAAAGGTTATTTATCGGCCTTGTCGGCATTCCTTTGTTTGCCGGACCAGCCGTCTTTATTTAAATCACCTATTGTGTTATGTTTTATAAAAGGTCTGACTAACAAATTCCCTCCTACTACATTTATTGTGCCTCAATGGGACTTGAATCTTGTTTTGACCTATTTGATGGGTTCACCTTTTGAACCATTACACAGGTGTCCCATGAGGCTAACTCCGCCACCTTCCCGGAAGACTGGAAACACGCTGAACTCACCGCCCTTCTGAAAAAACCCACAGCGGACCCCAACGAACTCAAAAATTACCGCCCCATTTCGCTCCTTCCATTCCCGGCCAAAGTCATCGAGAAAGCTGTCAACAACCAGCTCGCCGCTTTCCTCGAAGCCAACAAATCCCTCGACTCCTCACAATCTGGCTTCCGAGCAAAACACAGCACTGAGACCGCCCTCATCGCAGCAACAGACGACATTCGAACTCTACTAGACAATGGAGACACAGTCGCCCTCATCCTCCTCGACCTCTCTGCAGCATTCGACACAGTCTGCCACAGCACCCTTTTACAACGCCTCAATAACATCGGAATACAAGGAAAAGCACTTGAATGGATCACCTCGTTCCTCACCGGAAGAACCCAGAGAGTCCGCCTTCCACCATTCAAGTCCGAGGCCACTGAAGTCATCTGTGGCGTACCACAAGGATCCTCACTCAGCCCCACCCTCTTCAACGTATACATGAGCCCCCTCGCGGCCATCGCCCGCCAACACAACCTCAACATCATCTCTTACGCGGATGACACTCAACTAATCCTTTCTCTCACCAATGACCCCAGCACCGCCAAAACTAACCTACATGAAGGAATGAAAGAAGTTGCCGAATGGATGAAACAAAGCCGTCTGAAACTGAACTCAGACAAAACAGAAGTCCTCATCTTAGGTACCTCCCCCTCTGCATGGGACGACTCTTGGTGGCCGGAAGCCCTTGGAAAAGCACCCATCCCGACAGACCACGCACGGAACCTAGGCGTCATCCTGGATTCTTCACTCTCAATGAACAGACAAGTCAGCGCCGTATCCTCATCCTGCTTCAACATTCTTCGCATGCTCAAAAAAACATTTCGCTGGATCCCCACCGAAACCAGGAAAACAGTCACCCATGCTCTGGTCACGAGCCGACTGGACTACGGAAACACCCTCTACGCAGGTACTACCGCTAAACTCCAGAAGAAACTCCAACGAATCCAAAGCGCCTCAGCCAGGATCATATTAGACATCCCGCGCAACGAACACATCTCTGGTCACCTGAAAGACCTCCACTGGCTACCCGTCAATAAGAGAATCACTTTCCGACTGCTAACCCACGCACACAAATCACTCTACGACATCGGACCAGAATGCCTCAACTCACGACTGTCCTTCTACACCCCCTCCCGCCAACTACGTTCTTCCAGCCAAGCCCTCGCCACTGTACCTCGCATCAACAAGACCACCATGGGAGGCAGATCCTTCTCATACCTGGCTGCTAAAACATGGAACTCACTCCCCGCTAACCTGCGCCTCACCCAGAACCACCTAGCATTCAGAAAGCAACTTAAAACATGGATATTTGACAAGTAATCTTCCTCCCCTTCCTAAGCGCCTTGAGACCCTCTGGGTATGTAGTGCGCTATATAAATTCTCTGACTTGACTTGACTTGACTTAGTTCTAAGCCCTCATTCTTGACTATTCACGCTGAACGAATGGTACTCAGGACCAGGGCTGCTTTTCTGCCAAGGTGGTAACTCCCTTCCATCTAGGACAGTCCATTACCCTTCCTACCTTCTATCCTCCCCCTCACCCTTCCAAGGAGGAGGAGAGACTACACCGTCTGGACCCTAAGAGGGCGGTGAGCTTTTATCTCGATAGGACTAAAGACTATTGTGTGGATGACCAGCTCTTTGTTGGTTTTGCTGGCTGCAAGAAAGGAAGGGCACGCTATCAAGATGGATTATCCTGTGCATTAAGATATGCTACGCTCTTGCTGGTAAGGAACCTCCATAAGGCATAAGAGCTCACTCTACTAGAGCAAAGTCATCAACATCTGCTTTGTCTAGAGGTGTACTTGTTGAGGACATTTGTAGGGCGGCAACTTGGACCTCCCTCCACACTTTTGCAAAGCATTAATTCTTGGATACCGAGGTGAGGAGGGACGGCCACTTTGCGCGCTCTGTCCTCCAGGATTTTCTGGTATAAGAGAGTGGACACCCTCCTCCGGGATTGGGGACTGGTGTGGGACTCTATTCACAAGGTGAGGAATCCACTGGCAGATGTATCTATCAGAAGAACAAGTTACTTACCTTCGGTAACGCTTTTTCTGGTAGATACAGTATCTGCCTGTGGATTCCTCACTGGCCTCCCCGTTGTCCACTCTTCTATACCTGAGTTACTGTAATGTAAATATTTTTTATTGTCAAAGGAAATGTTTTATTTCAATTGCTTTCCTTCATTGGTTTCACACTGTGTGTGTTATCTTGGCATTTGTGTATTGTGTATTCTGTGCATATATCTACTGTCATCGCTCCGTCCGCGTGCCTCCAAAGCACGGAAAAAGGGCGGAACTGATGTCATCACTCCGGCGTGGGCCTATTATGGTGTCGGTGACATCAGCGGAGTCGCGCGCAATGCCGTGCCTCTGTGACGTCGTCCACGTCGGCGCGAAGCTACAAAAAGAATTTCCGGATGTTGCTGACGCAATGGGATATTCACAAGGTGAGGAATCCACAGGCAGATACTGTATCTACCAGAAAAAGTGTTACCGAAGGTAAGTAACTTGTTCTTTTAGTAGTTTCCGGAATCTCATGAGGTCTGTGCACGCTCTAGCTTCCAGAGTTAAGGAGTTCCACATTTTTGGGCCTAGGGTGGCGAATCTTGACCCTCCAGCGCGTTTTAGCCTGAAGGGGGGGTATGACCAGAAGGTGCAGATGGGCAGATCGCAGTTTGCGAGTGGGAATGTATCTGTTGATCAAATTATCGATGAATTTAGGATTTTTATTATTCAAGGGTTTGAAAATGATACATCCCACTTTGAAGGCGCATCTCTGGGTTATAGGGAGCCAGTGTAGCTTCTTTAGCAGTGGGGTGGTGTGTTGGCTCCTATTTGCTTGAAGGACCAGCCTGGCTGTCTGATTTTGAACCATTTGAATGCGGTTGATGAGGTAGGAAATAAAGGGAGTTGGCGTAGTCGATGTGGGATATTACCATCGCAAGGACTGCCTGAATCTATGCTTCCTGGCTAAGGAATCTACTATTTTTTCTTATTTTTCTTAGCTGGAAACAGCAAGTAGAGACCACAGCTCCAATTTGTTTGATCATGGTAAGATCGCTGTTGATTATTACCCCAGGGTTTTAGCAGAGGTAGAGGGGGTTGGGGATTGTCCCAGATCTTTAGGCCAAAAAAGGGGGCTCCAAGGGTTCGTTAGGCCACCTGTGAGGATGACTTCCGTTTTGTCCGGGTTCAAGCTTAAGGTGATTGCTGTTCATCCAGTCACGGATGAACAGCATTGTTGTCTGGAATTCGTGGACAGTAGTGGGGGAGTTATTGATTGGGAAGATTAACTGAAAATCATCCACGTAGTTAAAGGTTTGAATTTTTCTTTCCTTAAGTGCATGGATGAGTGGGAGAAGGTATAGGTTGAATAAGTGGGGGGAAAGGGAGGAGCCCTGGGGGACACTGCATGTATTTTTAATCTTGGAGGTTGTGAAGTTTCCCAGACGGACCGCTTGGTAGCGGTTGTATAGGAAGGAGCTTATCCATTTGAGGGCTAGTCCTTGGATTCCAGCCCATGACCCGGTCGACCAAGGTGCTGTGGTCGACCGTGTCAAACGCGGCGGAGAGATCCAGAAGCACAAGTGCTTGGGGGGATCCTCCATTTTGCTCGTAATTGGTCCAAGACTGATAATATAACTGCTTCTGTAGAGTGTGCAGGGCGGAACCCTGCTTGGTGAGTGTCCAGGTAGTCTGACTGCTCCAAAAAGGCAGACAAGTTTTTGGCTACATGGGCTTCAAGTAGTTTGGCCATGTAAGGGGTCAAAGAGATGGGACGGTAATTTGTGAGAGACCCGGGGTCTGCTCCTGGTTTTTTCAGGAGAGGGATGACTGACGCCTCTTCTAAAATGTTGGGAACATAGCCATGAGATAGTGAGAGGTTTAATAAGGCCATGGGTGGATCTGGGCAAGCCGTAAAGGCTTCCTTTAGGATCCTCGGGGGGCAGCAATCTTCAGGGGAGCCAGATTTGACCTTCATCATAAGGTCCCTGAAAGCTTCTTGGTCAAAATCAAAGATTTCCACCGGTAAAGAAAGCAGAGGCTCCATCAGTGGAAACATGACGATTAGCCCAACTTTAAACATAGCACTCAACTCCAAAGTGGTGGATTTCCCTGCCTGCAAAGTACGTAATTTCTGAATATTCATTGTGAGCAAGCCCATGAACACCCCTATATGACAGGTGGCTTTATTTAAAATAATAACTGGTTCTTTAATATAGCACTTGATATCAAAGTTTTCCTTTTTTAAGATGGTGATGCTAATGTTAACCAACTTAAAAGTATTCAGTATATCAACCTCGTAAGGATGAAAATCTAAATTGACCTATTCAGCATTTAAACACATGACCTGCAGGTGACACAGATTAATTTTCATGGCTTTAAAGTCCACTTTCCCTCATTTGCTAATTAAACTCACTCCCAGACTGGCCTGTTAAAGGTGAAGTGTAACACAAATAGAGGGGCGGACCTGTTCACACTTTACTCTTCCAATAAACAGGCAGAATCAAAGCTTGTGCCTCGCCTATGCTGTCTATATACGTTACTAGGCGTCTGCTCAGGAACTGAAGTGAGGAGTGAATGTTACGACAAATTGTCACTTTGTTCAGGGAAGCAAAATCTTACCGTCACTCCCAGTTCTTGTCAAAACGTTTTTGCACAAAGTATCTTAGAGAAGCTGACTGGGAAAATAAATGTGCACAGTTCACCAGGATTCTGGTCCATTTTGCTGCCAAAAAGGCCTGGATGGCCAGTAAGGAACGTCCGGCGAGTTAGCGGTAAAGAAAGGTCGTCTGGGGTTTACAAATGTGATTCAGCACCACCATCTGCTGGTCGTTTGTTTTTCCTCCGGTTCCTACTTCAAAATGCATCAGAGAGCTTTTTAACAGTCTGATAATTGAGAAATGTGTTGATTCTTACGGGCACAAAGGCTAGGCTACGGAGCTATTCTCAGACTAATCCTGTCCAATTAAAAGGTCTCGTCAGGTAAGTGTTACTCAAAATAACGCGAATAGAGTGAGGACTCCATGAGACTCCCACAGATAGCGTAACTGCTTGACATTAAACCATCCTCCTCTGACTAAAAAAGAATCGAGCATTGGTAAAAATAATAAATCGGTCCTTGGAAAGCTGGTGCGATATTTATTTATTTTATATTTTGAAAGCATATTCCACTGAATAAAAAAGAAGAAAAGAAAACGCAGTGCCTGCTAAAGTGTCAGCCTTATGTTTGCAGTAATAAAAACATTTAAAACAAGCTCTTGGCATTGATGAGGGGGGAGGAGAAATGTGAGACACGGCCTGGCGGCCGTGAAAGTGAAAATACTGCCGGCCGGCCGTGGGCAGTGAATAATTAGGGGAGGAGAAATGCCTGAGGCCGAGCGCACGCTGGGGGAAGCTTCAGATGCCTTTGATGTGGACGCGCTTTCCGCTTGACTGCTCCACAGGCACTGTACGAAATCCGCCAATGGTTTAGCCCTGGTTTAGCCCCTATATATCTCGCCAGCAATGCGCAAGCGTATTGGCAGGCGAGACCTAAAAAGGAGTTGTTATATACTAAACCTCCAGAAACGTTTGATTAATCAGTTATAAAGTCATGTCTAGCTTAGTTAGTTTATAGTCTTTTTTTAATAGAAATTATTTCACATTGTTACTGGATCTGCATTGCTAAACACTTATAAGGTCCCAAAGGCGAGACCTATTGGCTATGCCAATGCTTGTAATTGATTGAGTACAATGAGCAGCAGCACTTTTGATTAGGTTCTGAAGAAAGCCGCAAACACTTCTTTGAAGGGCTAATAGGCTGAAACATGTTGACCTCCTATTAACACTAACAGTGCATATATATTTCTACCACAGTGCCCTGTTTTTAATCGTGGCCCAAGGGAGTACAAATAATGGAAACCATATACCCTTTACCAAGTTTTAACTTTCATTCTGCTGCCCCCACTACCCTGAGCTCATTATTGTGGTATTTAGTATACCTTTCTCTATAACAAAACATGCCTGAACTCCTCCCTCTCAGTGAGGGGGTTGTACCCCGTACCGTGACTAGGTATAACTGAGCGAGGAGATTCCAAATGAGGAAGCATGCCAACTATGGTGGGTGAGGGAAATCTTCCTTTTAAAGGGATATTTCATCTTAGTTAGGTCTTAATTTGCAACAGTAATCCTCATAGACCCAAGGGTTTCTTGATTGTGGTAGAAATACATTTTTACCCCTTCATTGTACATTTAAGCACATACCATTGCTTGAAATGTTGTGATCAATGTAGGAACAATACTCTGTGCACTGAGAAAATGTGTTAAAATAATGGAAAGTTGATAATCGCAGTTAACACCTTCTCATACCTGGATTTATGTAGAAGAGAAGTCTATTAATTCTAGCAGATTTTTGATACCACAAGGTATAAGAAATAAGGGGATCTTTATCCGATATCTTTATCAGTAAATTATCTGAAATTATTTAACTAATGTTTGCAAGTATTATTTCTAAAGATAAAGGAAGGCCTATATTTGTCTTTTTAAAATGAACCCCAGTGCGTATGACTACAATAACCACCGCTCTCAAATCAATATTGTGCTTGGTTTAGTGAGAAAGCTAAATGATCTAGGAGAAACCAGGACTGCGCGTCAGTATTTTTCTTAGGAAGCTTTAAGTTGGAGAGTGAAATTTTTTTTTAGAATGCCCCAAAAATTGTGATAAAGATATTTCAATATGTTTGACAAAAAAATAGGTACATTTCATGACAATATTGAAATAACAGAAACACATATTTACACAACATTACAAAAATATTAGAGACTACATTTCAGCAATATAGGAAATACTGAGGTTCACGTATTAATAATCCATTTGGTAAAAGTGGTTGTTTGTGGAGTCAGCACACTACTGTGTCTGTGATTGCTTTTAAATAAAGGCATTTTTAATGCACCCCATTTTACTTTCAGATTCACAAATGTCCCTTTGGGTTACTACCTCCTGTTACTGTTTTTCAGCCCACATACAGTTTCAAAGCTTAATACATACCTTAAGGATGTATAACATATTCAGAAAGGACACTATTAACATTCCCCTTCCAAATTATGGATTGTTAAATGGGCTTAGTACAATTCAAAAAGGGGTTTAGCATTTGCAAACTCTGTGAATTACCGAACCAGTGGATTTTTGAACAATAAAACCCTTGGTACATGAGGCAATTTTTCTCAATTCCCTCCAAATTAAGTTTGCTAATAATGTTAGTTGAATGATAACCTGTGCACATAGCTATTTAGTGATAGTGTTGCTTCAGATCAAATAAAAATCATCACACAAAACTCTTACACAATACTTAAAGACAGAATTTCTGACATCCAGCTTTAATGTTTTGTTAAGTATATTTGCAAATGTTGTTACTTAAACAGGAAAGCATTTAAAGCGGTCTCTGGACATAAATGGGATGTAATCATAATCTTTAGATACATTTTCTGAGTTTTAGGACTAATGTGTGTCTTCTGGGTTTAAACCACTATAATAAACATATTCAATCCTTTTAGATTTGATCTGTTTATACTGATTTCTATTGCAGACAATAATCTAGATTTAGACCAAGGATCAATTCTATCCATGGATTTTAAAATCTATTTATCATTGATCTCTTTTAGTGTTATCGCAAGTAAAACTGTAATAGAACTGATCTGAGAGATGGACTTTCAAGTATTATGCCTAGTCAATTTATTGAACAAACTATGGAGTTAAAATCTGAATAGATTAGATCCACAAGCATTGCCTGACAACTGCATTTTACATCAATAGATTACTAATCAGCACATTTTCTCTAAGTACAATTCACTCATCTTCAATTTTTCGCGGAGCTCGTGCTGGATCTGTTTGAACTCTTTTAAAATATGACATTTAAATGTCCAAAAGTTCAGGAACTCTAGTTTCAAGCTTGGTCAAACCTTAATGAATGCTATACCTAAAGACGCCCTTCGGTTCCTACATTTTATTGTGCACCATGATTCAGAAATGGCATGTTTTTCCTTTTGGAGGTAAAATTCTAAACATATTTATTGTTGTTGCCATCTGAAACATTATCACTAATTGGGAAGATAACAACAAGTGGTCCTGTGATGGTTGCTGGAATGGGAACTGTTTAATCAAAAGGTGGATTGAATTCAAGTTTAGGTGACAATTTTACAAAAGTGTATGGATTTTGCATATATTTAAAATTGCTGATCTCCAAAAAGCCTAAATGAATTAATTGAATTGAAATTCAAGTTTATCATTGTAATCCTATTGTTGGAAAAGATGTGCTTTTGAACCCCATGAGGCGGTTCCTTTCCAGAAAGCATTCAGGTTATAATCATGAGTCAAATAATGCTGAGGAGGGTAAAATATTCAAATTGAATTCAAATTACACATGAAATGTTCATTGTTCAATATATTTCTCTTAGTATTTTAGTGTGCAGACATTATTGCTTAAGGAAAATAATTAATTTTGATTTTCTATATGTAAAAGCATTACATTAATGAAATTACTGTATCCTACCACCTTTCTTTCCTGTTCTTTATGAACGTTTCTATCGTTGAACTTTAAAGATTGCCCGAAATTAGGAATTGTGCTCTACATAACTTTGCAGTGTTACAGTATGTTGATTTTTATGTACATTTTTTGTCTCTTATGTGTATGGTAACTGATGTTCTGTTTTGCTTTAATAATCAGATTATATTTATTAGGTTTTATTATTCAATAAAATGTTTCAAACACAACAAATGGTAGTTGATATGTATTTACAACTGCAGCATATTTATTGTATGGGCAGTTTCAAAGGGGCTAAACATATGGTCTGTGGGTTGACGTAGGACCACATTGGCATCATCAGGGGAGGTTTGGGCAGGTGATTGGGGGTATATGTAAGGTTGGAAGTAGGGGGAACAAAGCATGTACATTGTGTGAACTGTGACTCCTGGAGTTATTGTGAGGGATACTATGCTACCCTGTAAATGAATCCCCTAGTGATTATTATCAACAAACTTTATTCGGTTTTATAAAGGAAAACCATAAAAGTCATGTATAAAATGATAAAACATCTTCCAAGTTGCAGATTGACAAATATAATATGTCCAAGTTAATCAAAACATAAAATACAAATTCATGAATTACAGTACAGAAGTTAATCGCAGCTTGACCTGAGTCTAACAGCGACCAGTAAAAAGTATAGCATATGCAAAACAGTGTCATAAGAGAGGAGTTGTAAAAAGATAAGAGCTGGTCTCACACTCCTAAAACCCGCTTTTTAGGGCTCGGCCTAGCGTACACTGCGCAGCAGTGTCACGCAGCCGATATCTTATGTTTCCCTAGTACTGGGGCTTGAACCCGCCTTCTCTTCCATAGGCTAGCTTCATAAATGAAGGCTAGCCATTGGAAGAGATGTGTGTCACTCAATTCTGTCCCCGGCTTGAGCAGATTCGTGGGCGTTTCTTGCTTTTTTTAAGCCCGCCCCTTTTTTTGGTCATTCAGAGGTGGGCATTTCCTTTTTTGTTTTTTTTGGCAGCGCTTTTGTTTTGCCATTTCCCCCGACCGCCGCCGGAAGAAATCGTCCTCAGGTGAGTGCTTCCTGTCCTGCCCCCCTCGTTGTTCGTGCTTCCTGTCCTGCCCCCCCCTTGTTCGTGCTTGCTGTCCTGCCCTCCCCCCATGTTCGTCGTGCTTGTTTTTTTTTTGTTGTTGTGAGGAACAGCTCAGATGTTCGGGTTTGGTCCTGTTTTTCCTCCTCTCCGACTTTTTACTCGTGGATTTATTGGAACCGCTTCATTCCGTCTGAAGACACCCAGCAGGGCGCTGTTCCTCTTCCCTTTTACCTCAGCGTTCTTACCACTGCCCCATCATCTGGCCCGGCCCTTTGAACTGTCCGTTTGTTCCAGCACATGCGCTAAACCAGAATCTGCCATTTTACCCCGAGACCTGCCTTCTCGCCCCCCGGATCTGCACCCTGAGCGCTGCCGGGATCGCCCCGTGTTCTGCCGGTGGGGTCTCTGCCTGGGCCCCCTCACCGCTGGATTTTGGATTTGACCCGCAGCTGTCCGTCTCCTGCAGCTGCCCCCCAGCCCGGCGTGCGGCACCCACCCTGCACCTGCCCCCGGTGAGTCCAGACTGCCCCCTTGTTTCTTGCCTCCAGTTTTTCTTAAACATCCACTTAATTAGGAGCCACAAAAGAGGAGCTCTTTTTTGTGGAGCTTTCATTTTGCCACATTCTTTCTTTGCAGTAATGCATCTTTGCTAAATGAATACATTGACTCAGAGTTTGTCTAATTAGTTTCGTTCATGGACTTTCCTTTCCTTCTCCTGTTTTCTTCAAACATAATGTTATCTCAGTGAGCATACTGTGGCACCTGGCAGTTAGGTGAGGCATAGTGAAGTAAAAGATGCAAATGCAGGAAAAGCACACAGTTGAGGAAATTGCACCTTTTTATGGAATTAAAAGATAAAGAGTGGCGGAAGAAGATGAATCTTAAATTTGTTTATTTTCTATTTTCCCTGTGGTCTTCATTCCTTTCAGCTTGAATTCATTGCTTTGGGTTTTTATCATTCAACTTTACCTATTGCCACTTCACTCCTTTTGGGTGAGAGCTTTTCTGTGGATGTTTGTGAGTCCCCTCTGAGCTTTCTCATTAGTCAATTTCACTCTTACGTCTCTACGAATTTTCTTAAGTTCAAGAAAGATTTTATTGACCAAAGAAAAATAGGCAATGAAATAAAAAGAAAGGGAAAGGGTAACAATAAAAGGGGGAAAAGAAAAATTAAACAGTTTCACATAAATACCTGTTACAAGGAAGAATCATGAGTCAAGGAGAGTATAACATTGGTATAAAGTAATTACAATGGATAGCAAATTACAAAAAGAAGACAACCAGTGCATATGATAACAGAAAAATTAAGGAATGATAAGGCAATCAAGGAGGTTTGGAGACCTCCTGCTGAACAGGTGGCAGACAATGGGAGCGAGTAGCACATCTGTCAAGATATAAAACAACAGGGAGCCATAAGACCGCCCTTTTCGGAGCCAGCTGAGGAGGAAAGACAAAAGTAGTGTCCAGTCTGTGGTTATACCAAACATTGTACCACCATGCTTGAAAAGAAAGACTAGGCAAAGACTTCCAGTGAATGGTAATCTGTTGGAAAGCAACAGCCAGCAGCAGGTCAATGATACGTACATCAAGCTGAGATGACTCCCAGCACGGTGAAAGGCTTCCCAGAAACACGTGAACATGAGAAAAAGGGATACAAGTTTGAAATATGACATTAATTTGAGCCCACACCTGTAACCAAAAGTTATGAACAGACGGACACAAAAACAGCATGTGAAACATGGTAGTATTGGAAGAGGAGCAAGACCAACAAGTGTCTGGAGTAGAGGGGAATCTCTTATGTAGGACCGAGGGAGTGATAAGTAACCTGTTATAAATAAAGAACATAGACTGCGTGAGAGACGCCGCCCTGAATGACTTGCGTACCTTAAGCCATAGTCTGTCCCATAGAGGTAAGGGCCACATCTCCCCGAAATCTCGTTCCCACTGCTCCTCCACCTTAGACTTGGGTCTAGGCATCTCAGTAATAAGAAGGTGTTTGTATATGGCGGAAGCCTTAGGGGCAGTGTTATTTATGTTATGTTATATGGAGTTTTCTTATGCGCTCTATTACTGGGGAGTATCCTGGCGCGATGAAGAGGCAGAAAGCAGCAGAGCCAACTACACCTTACTGTTGAACAGATGTGTTTTCAAGTTCTTTTTTAACTGACCCAAACAGTTACAGGACCGCAGGGGGAGAGGGAGGGTGTTCCAAGCCCTGGCAGTAATCACAGAGATTGACTGGCCTCCAATCCTGGCCCTCTTAAAGCGGGGGATGGTCAGTCTAAACAGGGACGCTGACCTAAGGCATCGTGTTGGAACATAGAACGAGAAGCGCTTCCTTAGGTAGGAAGGTCCCAGCTCATGAACCGCACAGTATGCAAGCACCAGGGATTTAAATCGGATGCGCTGCGCCACCGGCAGCCAGTGAAGGCTACGCAAATGAGTGCGAACGCTTATCCATCTGGGGATGTTAAAGAGAAGACGGACGGCCGCATTCTGGACAACCTGCAGACGGTTGACTAAGTATGCAGGGATGCCACAGAACAGAGCGTTCGCATAGTCCAGTCTGGACAGAATTAGTGCTCGCGCTACAGTCTCCTTCGCTACTTGAGGGAGCAAAGGGAGAAATTTGCGCAGTGCTTTTAAGGTGACAAAGCAGATGCTGGACAGTTTCTTTATATGTTCCGTGTACCTAAGGTCTTCACGGAACCAAATACCTAGATTTTTTTACGGGGCCTCCCATCACCCTTGGGTTAGGAAAATCAGAGGGCCACAGGCTGTCCTCAAAGTTGGCAGGAAAGGTGCCGTAGAACAGAACCTCCGATTAATCCTCGTTGCATTTAAGCTGGGCCGAGGTAAGCCAGCGAAACACAGCAGACAGACAGAGTTTAACCCCTGCAGTACACAACTGCTCGTCAGGCCAAGTGAACAAAAGCTGGGTGTCATCAGCGTAGCCAATTATTTTAGCCCCAAACTGTTCAGCGAGATAGACCAAAGGTGTGATGTAAATATTGAACAGCAGGGGACTAAGCGTGGAGCCCTGTGGTACCCCCGTAAACAGGGGCTTGAGCTCCGAGGCATAAGGCGGCACCCAGACCTGCTGCGTCCTATCAGTGAGAAATGACGACAGCCAAGCCAGCACCCGACCCCCAATACCAATAGACGACAGTCTGGCCAGAAGGAGGTCGTGAGGGACAGTATCGAATGCGGCAGAGAGGTCCAGAAGAATCAGGACCGCTCTGCCACCCGCATCCAGACACTGTCGAATGGACTCCGAGATCTCTACCAGTGCTGTCTCAGTACTGTAAGCCGCTCTGAAACCTGACTGAGCAGGATGGAGGGCGCCAAATGTTTCCACGAACTTCTCCAGTTGGCGAAAGACTACCTTCTCGCATACCTTCGCCATAGCGGGCAGAAGGGAGATCGGACGGTAGTTGCTGGGAAGCCTCGCATCCAGGCCCGGTTTCTTCAGTAGTGGCAGAAGCTTGGCCTGCTTCCAGCAGCCAGGAACAGTGGCAGAAGCAAGAGAAAGATTCACAATTTGGGTGACATCTGTATGAGTGATTTTAGCCACCTCGGAAAACACCCGAGCAGGGCATGGGTCAGCAGGGGACCCTGATTTTAGCGCCTGGATGATGGCCAAAATGTCCTTCTCCTCGGCCGCTGAGAAATCTGTGAGCTGGCAAGGGACACCTTGCGAGCTAGGAGGGGCCGAAACCAAGGGAATATTGGCCGTTGGCTGAGCTGAAATTAGGTCCCTCTGAATTTTAGCAATCTTTTCAATGAAAAAGGTCGATAGTTCCTCACACCATTCAGTAGAAGCTGGCGTCAGAGGCGTATCGGCCACCGGGGACATAAAGCTCTTGACAATAGCAAATATCTCTTTGCTATTGTTTTGCGCCTTCTCAATTCTCTCGGCGTAGTACTTGCCTTTGGCCGTTCTGATAGCAGCGTAATAACCCTTTTGGGCTATCCTCAGGGCAACCTTGGCCTCAGGGTGGTAATCATGCCTCCAGACACGCTCCAATTTTGTCCAGTGCAAAGAAGGCAGTGTAAGCGTGCTACGGAAGTGAGGGATGGAGACGTTGTCTGTGCGTGCAGGAGTCTTGTATTCACCGCCATCACCGCTGCCTTGCGCAGTGAGTATTTGGAAGCAAAGGATGCAGGCAAGGTATACATCAATCTGAGACTTGGGAAAGACATAAATGTAGAGTGGGAGAACAATTGCGAGATCCAAAGTAAGCCTCTCTGCCTCCAGGATTTCCAGTAGAAAGGCCTAGCCTGGATTAGAAGATGAGTATTGTGCCAAACGGGAGAAGAGAGAAAGTCCGCAATAGAGCGAGGAGGAGAGGGAGATGAGGCCAGGAGGAGTTTGGTGGTAAATCTGTGAATATGTGTGGAAATAGAGGAGGGTTTACAAGAAAAGGAAATGTACTTAGCAAAGGAGAAGGGAGAGAGGAAGAGACGTTCAACCTTAGCCCACAGGGGACACGGAGCATCAGGATCTTGCAACCAAAAAGATGCCTGTCTTAACAGAAAAGCCTTTTGATAGGCTGGAAAATCTGGCAAGTTAACACCGCCCTCTGAGGCTGGGCGAACCAATCTAGTAAGGGACATCCGTGGCTTTTTGTTATTCCAAAGGAAGGCAGACAAAATAGAATTAATCTTCTTAAAGGACTTAGCAGGAATAGGCACAGGAATATTTGAAATGGTATATAGAATAATCGGGTCAACATCATCTTGATTGTATCAAGACGCCCCCACCAAGATAGGTAAAGGGGATGCCACCTAGCGGTGAGGTCCGAGATTTTCTGAATGCATTTACTCAGGCATAGGGAGACCGTGTCTGGGATAGAAGGAGTAATATGCAGGCCAAGATATTTAAGGTGTGAGGAGTTCCATACAAAATTAGACGCAAGAAAGTCTGGTTTGAAGGTGAATTTGGTCAGGGGCAATATCTCGCATTTATTATGATTAAGTTTGTAACCCGAAATCTGAGAGTATTCCTGCACTTCCTCCAAAAAAGCAGGAATGGAGGTTTCGGGTTCGGAAAGAAAAAGCAAGATGTCGTCCGCGTAAGCGGCGAGTTTTATGTGGGAATCGGTAAAATGAAAACCATGGATATTGGGATTCTGACGTAATCTAGATAAGAAAGGTTCCAAAGCCAAATTAAAAATAAAGGGTCAGAGGGGGCAGCCTTGGCGAACACCTCTACCCAAATCAAAAAGGAAGAGATTTGACCGTTGGCACAGACTGCAGCACGTGGGTGTGAGTACAAAAGGGAGATCAGGGAAATAAAATGAGGGCCAAAACCAAACCATTTAAGAGTGTGAAAAAGGTAGGACCACTCAACCCTATCAAACGCCTTCTCCGCGTCTAGGGCAATCGCGGCAAGCGAAGACTGCATTCGCTGGGATTTCGTCAGGATGTTAAAAAGTAGCATGGTATTGTCGGTGATAAATCGACCCTTGACGAAGCCGGATTGTTCCTCGCCCAAAAGATCAGGAAGCAAGGAATCCAACCGTGCAGCCAGAGATTTGGCAAAAATGTTATAATCAATATTTACCAATGATATGGGTCTGTAATTCTTTCAGTGCTGGGCATCCTTGCCTTCCTTGGGTATCAGACATATATGAGCTTCTGAGAAGGTCCCTGAAGAACCTCCAAGGGCAGAGAAAGAGTTGAGGATAGAATGAAGCTTAGGGATGAGAAGTTTAGAAAAGTGAAGGTATAATTCGACAGTGAAACCATCAGGTCCCGGGGCTTTGTTCAATTTAAGATGTTGGAGTGCTGTGAGCAGTTCTTTCTGAGTAACATCAGACTCCAAATTGGATAAATCCAGGGGAAAGTGGGCAGGTTTCTGAATTGTAGAGAAAATATGAGTGAGTGAGTGGGGAGTGGGTTGAGTCTCGGAGGAGTATAGGGTCTTGTAAAAGAGGGAAAACTCAGAAAGAATGTCAGTGTTGTTGTGTTGAAGGACAGAGTTAGTGTCATAGATAGCTTCAATGTTCAATTTATTGTGCTTGATCTTCAGATAATTAGCAAGGAGCTTCCCAGCCTTATTTCTGCCCCCGTAGAATTTGGCACTAAATTTCAGCAAGAACAATGAGGCATCCTCAGTAGATTTCTTATTAAAATGCATTTTAGCAGCCACCAATGCAGTGAGGGACTCTTGGGAATGAGAGGTAAAATAGGCGTACTCCAGTCTCTTAATGTCCAATAAAATGTGTTGGGTAGACGCACGGGCAAGTTTGCGCTTCTTTGCCACAAAACGAATAATGAAGTCACGTGCTGCTGCTTTGAAAGCATCCCAAATGGTATGCGTTGGGATAGAGGGGGCATCATTAAGCAAAAAGAAATCGTCAAAAAAAGTAGTGAACGAGGAGGTGAAGGCAGGGTCCAAAAGAAGGGCATTATTAAAACGCCACCTCTTAGGACCGTCAGACTTAGGAACTATCTCAATAGTGATGAGGACAGGGGCATGATCTGAAAACAAAATCGGGCCAATCTCAGCAGCAGTGAGAGTTTGGGTGAGAGTATGGGTAAGAAAAATATAATCAATCCGGGACTGAGAGCGGTGGGATCGGGAATAAAAAGTGAATTCTTGCAAGGTGGGATTACATATGCGCCATGCGTCAACCAGTTTATGTTGGGAAATAGCTTGGGCGAAGAGCTTGTGGGGTTTATTGGGGACGTAATGAACCTTGGAGTTTCGATCAACAAAGGGGTCTAAAGGGTGGTTGCAATCTCCCGCAAGGATGAAATTGTCATCCATAAATCTTGTGATATGGCGGGAGAAGTCAGACCAAAACAGAGGTTTACCAACAGTAGGTGCATAGACATGAAGAAAAGAGACTGAAGCACCTCTAAGCGACAGTTTGACATACGTCCACCTTCCATTAGTGTCCGATTCCTGGGAGACAATGGAAAGGGGGAGCGACCTCCTGCACAAAATAGCCACTCCATTACGCTTCCCATCTCCTGGTGAATAGAAAACCTCACCCACCCAACCTCTTTTAAGTTTAAGAGATTTAGAATCAGACAAATGAGTTTCCTGGAGGAAAGCCACATCCACATTCAACTTGGCCAGATGTGACAGGATTCGCTGATGTTTGATTGGAGAGTTGATGCCCTTAACATTCCACGGTGTTATATTAAATGACATTGCATAAAAATGATATCAAGCATAATGCAATAGAGAAGAGAGAAAAGAAAACCCATGCAATCAAGTGAAAGGATAGAAAGAGGAAGAACAAGTAAGATGAAAAGGAGAGAAAGGAAAAAGAGAGGGTCAAAAAGGAGTAAAAAAGTGAGATAAAGTAGCATAAAGAAGATGTGAAAATGGAGTAAAGTCAAGAGATTAAAGAGGACAACACCGAAGGTAAGAAGCAACACTGAAGATACATGAAGAACAGCTGAGGGGAAAGGAAAAAAGGACCAGAAAGGGAAGGGGAGAAGCTAAACGCAAAAGGAAAAGAAAACGAATACCAGCGAAGAGTAAATACGAAAAGGGGAGGCATTGGAAAAAAATAGAGACAAAATACAAAAGGAAGTTATAAAACAAAAGACAAAAGGGAACCATACCTACAGCGAGGAGAGTATGAGAAAAACACGAAGGAGGGATGGAGCGACAAGGGCGAGACGACACACCAAGGTCGACCACACGGGGAGGCCGGAGGACAAGGTGAAACTGGAAGGGGGAGTCCTGTATGGGCAAAAAAGAAAAAAAAAAGAGTAACATAAGGGGTTAGAACATGTAAGAGAGTCATATCAGTACCAAGAACAACACCAAATAAGCAAACAACATGGAGGGAATAACAACCAACATATTTGAACAACGTAAAGAAGAAGAGAGTTAAACTGCAACAACCAAGTAGAGGATATACTCAAAAATCGGAAAAAGCCAAATGAAGCAATATTAGAGAGTTAACACAGCCACTGGTCAGCCAGGCGCAGTAGAACGTGACCCAGTTGAATCCATAGCAGAAGTCTTGTGCGCGTTAATGAAGCTCCGGAGGTGGACAGGATCCTCAAAGGCAGTGGTCTTGTTATTATAGGTGACCTTGAACAGGCATGGGTGGTAAAGGCCATATCTCACCCCCATCTCTCGGAGATCTGCTCTGAGATTGAGAAACTCCCTGCAACGATTGGCGCTAGCTTTTGCATAGTCCTGGGCAAAAAACAAGGATGATCCAGACCACGACAACGCTGGAGCAGATTTGGCTGCCGGCAGAACCTTCAATAAATCGGTGTATTCCAGGAAGTGGAGAATAACGCCTCTGGGCTTCTGTGAGGGAGAAAGCGTAGAAGAAGGCCGTCCCAAGCGGTGCGCACGTTGAATGTTGAGCGAAGTCCCTTCAGGAAGGCACAGCAGCTTAGGAAGGAAAGACTTAAAGAAGGTGAGAGAGTCCGACCCCTCAAGTCCCTCCGACAGGCCGTAAATGCGAAGGTTATTCCGCCTGTTTCTATTCTCCAACTCCTCCACCTGTCGTTGTAGGGCAGACACTTGAGAGTTTAGATGAGAAACTGTGGAACAAGTTTCTTGGAATGACTCAACAGAACGCTCAACGGAAGTGACTCTGGTTTCCATCTGTGACCAGTGATCCGTGAGAACCTGGAGCTTAACATTGGTTTCTTCCATAAAAGGACGTAGGGATCTGATCTCATCCAACAACAGTTCCATTGAAACAGGCGTGGGTTGTTTGAGAGGCGAGGGGGGGTCTTTCTTCAGTCTTTTGGAGTTAGCTTTCCCCGAAGAGGCTTGGGAGGGCTCCATGGTTGTATCGGAGCCAGAAGTAGTTAAGGGATCCTCTATCCTAGAAAACGCAGAAAAAACCTTAGAGTTCTTGATAATGGCAGACTTGGTCGTGCGAGGTATGTGCGACATGGATTTAAGCCTGCCATGTATAGGATACTTGAAATAAGGCAAGACACCCCTGCAGTCAGTGGTATGAGAGGCTAAAAGTCACTTGTAGCAGCACCATAAATTGGAGTAGAAGTGGACAGCCTCCCACACGGCTTGAAGCAGAGCAAAGTGTAGTCCGCACCAAAGGCACAGCAAAGAGTCACAAAATAAAGCGCCTAGTGTGCACTGGATTCAGAAATATTGCTGGGTAACTGCAGGACAAAGCTCTTAATATGAAGATGCGTGAAGTTTGAGGTGAAGCGCCACTTCCCAACCGCCTCAATGAGCATCAGCCAGACCGCCTGAGCAGATAAGCAGAAGCAGCTCTGCAAAGCAAATAATGAGCAACCAGCACAAAAACGAATATAAAACAGTAAGGCTGCAATCCACAACTAATCCAAAAGTGCCAAGGAGAAAGCAGAGTGCAGGAAAAAACGTATTCCAAAGGTGGCCATGAGGAAAGAGCGAGCAATGTAAAGCGCAAAGGCTGGATGCGCAAAATGGCGGCCGCAAGTAAAACGAGCCTCCGTCAACAAATTAGATCGTGAAAACAGGCAGTTCAGCATTTGCAAGGAGACATGAAAGCTGGCTGTACCTTGGAAAGGCGGCTTGAGGCTTCACAGCAAGGAGGAGCCGTGCAGGTTCGGCGAAAGCAGGGAATTGCGCAATGAACAGCAGTACCTCAAAATGGCGAACGCGCCATCGGTAAATCGCCTGGGAACAGCGCATCCAAATTGCTCCTTAAACGTCGACCAAAAACACGGTGTCTCGGCATGGAAAGTCTCTGGGCATGTTCCGCTTCACATAGAACACCCCATATCCAGAGAAGAGTGAGTGAGGCTCCGAAGTCCCACGGAGCCTCACTCAGGCACCGCCATCGCCGTCGGCACTAAGCCACGCCCCCCTCTATGAATTTTCTGATTTAGCTGGAAGCCAAGTTAAAAGTGCTGGCTTTTTCAGTATTGTTACTGTAGACATGTGATGAACCCTTTAAAAAGTGATGGGGAAGATATTTCAGGGAAGTGGTTTGGCGACAGGGAATGAGAGCCTGCTTTGTGATGACTTTGTAGCCTTTTGTGATTCTAATGTGAGATGATGAGGATAACCTTAAGCTTGCTATGGCTGGCTCAGGGTCTTCATTATTAAGGCAGTGTGATTACTTGCCATTCGTGCACTTGTACTTTCTTGTTTGATCATTATCACTATTTTTTTTCATTTATATCTCCTTCTTTTAAATCCTTAACAAGTATAGGTGTCTGTACTCTTTTTGTAGAGCATGATTGATGTTCTGCAATGATTATTCGGAAGAGATTATCATTAATGTGCAAGTGACCATGTATTTAACACACCACAGAAGAAAAGTAGTGCTGTTTACTGAATGAAAAAATAAATTAATGTTGATGAGGGTGTAAAGTGAAACTAATTTTTGAGGCTGTTCCTCACATCTGCCCCCCTGATTGTACCATTTTTTTCTTGCCTTCTGCCCCCTGATTGTGCCATTTTTCTTGCCTTCTGCCCCCTGATTGTGCCGCTTTTCTTGCCTTCTGCCCCCTGATTGTGCTGCTTTTCTTGCCTTCTGCCCCCTGATTGTGCCGTTTTTCTTGCCTCTGTTCCCCTGATTGTGCCGCTTTTCTTGCCTTCTGCCCCCTGATTGTGCCGCTTTTCTTGCCTTCTGCCCCCTGATTGTGCCGTTTTTCTTGCCTATGTTCCCCTGATTGTGCAGTTTTTCTTGCCTTCTGCCCCTGATTGTGCCGTTTTTCTTGCCTTGTGTGTGTGGCTCTGTGTGTGGCTCTGTGTGTATGTGGCTCTGTCTGTGTGTGTGTGGCTCTGTGTGTATGTGGCTCTGTCTGTGTGTGTGTGTGGCTCTGTGTGTGTGGGGCTATGTCTGTGTGGCTCTGTGTGTTGGGGCTCTGTGTGTTGGGGCTCTGTATGTGTTGGGGCTCTGTATGTGTTGGGGCTCTGTCTGTGTTGGGGCTCTGTCTGTGTTGGGCTCTGTCTGTGTGGCTAGCTTTTTTTGTAGGTGGCTCTATGTGTGGGTGGCTGTGTGTGTGTGTAGGTGGCTCTGTGTGTGTGGGTGGCTCTGTGTGTGTGTGGGTGGCTCTGTGTGTGTGTGGGTGGCTCTATGTGAATGACTGTGTGGGTGGCTCTGTATGTGTGTGTGGGTGGCTTTGTGTGTGTGGCTCTGTGTGGGTGCAAAAGCAATAGGTCTCGCATGTGCGCGCGATTAAGCTATTGGCATTGTAAATGACAATGCCATTTATTTATGTTTTAAAAACATAAATACAAATAATGTCACGAGCAATGCCAATAGCTCTAACTTTAACAATGCCGAGACCATTGCATTGTAAATGCTTGTTTGAGAATGGGAATAATAAATAACTTTCTAGCGACAGCATAAAAACTACAAAACATTATAAAGTGCATCATGTCCTGAGGAGACTCGCTGTTGCAGCCACAGGGCAGGAGGCACTGGCCTCTGTGGAAGCCGCGAGGGTGTGCCATGAGGTAATGGATGAGGTTGAGCCGAAACCTGGTCAATAGAAAATGACTATGGCTGCTTTTAAGCCCTAGAAGATAAGGTTTGCTGGTTGGTACAGTTTTTAACGCGATGTACTTACGCACACTAGGCTTACACCGCTCATTTCCCATATCACAGTGGCTCATTCTTAAAAAACACTCTTTGACCAGAGAAAGGTCCCTCTTACATCTGCACTCAGGGTTAGGGAATAGTTCCTACTTACCCTAGAGAGGCCAACTCTTATATACTGGAGCCATCGGATGCGTAAGACACGGTCAAGTGAAAGGCATTCCCGTAGGATGTCTTTGCTGAGTGTATTTTCTTGCTTTGCCCAAATATTAAGCCACAAAGCCAGGGGACGGAAAGTTAGTACATCTGAGAGGAAAGGCATTCCGAACTCTTCGTGCATGACATAAAACAAAATACTTTGTGGGACAGAAAGGGCCCTTCGGAGGAAAGAGTTTTCAGCACTTTGCACTGCTCCTACCCCAATGTGGCCCAAAATCTCACTCCCATAACTAACCTTTGAGATATATTTGTCTTCATATGTCTTCGAAAGAGCCCCTATTGGCTTCCCTCCCACTCTGCTGGCAAAGTTAAAAACAGCTGCAAAAGCTTTAACTAGATCCCCTTTCTACCAAATGAGCAAAGGGCACCAACTCAAGGAACCATCAAAAACCACTCTCAAATAGTAGAAAACATTGGTCTTCGGTATTGATGAAAGTCAGAGTTTAAAAGTGAACTGCTTAGCTTTACTAGGTCCCACCTGCATAATGAACGACTTGGCATGATGAAACAAAAGGGCCAAGTCCTCCATAAAAAGGGCAAAATAATTAAGAGGAAGTTGTAGGCCCCTAGCTGTCCTCGCCAAGAGGACTGCGTTGTCTGTGTATAGGAGGACTGGCAGGCTAAGCTTGCCTACCTGGAGACAATCCGCATTTGTGGCCAAAAGGGCCTTCTCTAAGGAATTAATATATAGGTTAAAAAGTAAGGGTGCTAAAATGCACCCCTGAAGCACCCCTCTCTTGATGTCAAGCTGACTGGACACTTTCAGGTCCTTTGAATAGCGGACAACCGCAGTTTAATCACAGTGAATAAAATGATGTTACTGTCAATGCCAATGGAGGACATCAACTGCCACAGCTTGGACCTATTAACACAGTTTTTAATTTATTTTATTTATTGCCATTTTCAACAAAACAATTCCGTTACATTCCAACAAGCCAGTACGAAATGGATTGAAAAGGAGCGTATACAGTCTGTCTTTTCAGTACACAATGCTAATAGTAGCTCGCATCGTACCCACCTACAACAAATCTCAGGCATGATAATAATCAAGCTAGGAATATTGCACACATTTCAACAATTATTAACACAAATGTAATGATGATACACATATCTTCCCAGATACGGCCTTTGCTAGAGTTGTACATTGTGGCCTCTGGCCGGAGCTATCTCTTCATGTGCTCTAGCATTGAAATTGGGTGTGGATATATCACGTCTGGGGAGCAGTTTGCGTGCCCTCCGCGTCTGTTACTTCAGTCGTTATTTGTAAGGCAGCATTCCACGTTAAGAACGGCTCCCATATATTGCGGGGTCTGGATGAGGGTGGCATCAATTCCCAAAATGTGCTCAATTGTGCGTGCCCATATGTGACGTCTCTAACCCAATCTTTAAGGGAAGGCACTCGCTGTCTGCCCCAATTAACTACAACCTGTCTCTTAGTAAACAGTAGGAGGAGTGCGTGCAGTTAACGCAACTTTGGCGGAGTGTCCTTTACGCACCCTAATAGGCTAAGGATGGGAGACGGAGCCAGCGACACCCCCAATATGCTGTTCACCGACTCAAAAATCTGCACCCAGAAGTCGGCTATCTTGGAACATTGCCATGCAACATGTAAGAACGTAGCTGAAGCACAGCCACATCTCCAACAGGTATCCTCATCGCGAATGCCCATCCGGTGAAGGCCCACTGGGATCCTGCAGTATCTATGCAAATATTTAAAGTGGATCAGCCTCAATTCATAATTCGGGGAAAGCTCAGACAGCTGCCACAGCAATAGTCCCACTGGGCTTCAGTCAATGGCGTTTCTAGTTTGTCGTTCCAATGCTTAAAAGAGTTTGGCGTTACTATCGGAGCAGTGTCTTGCATGCGGACATAGAGGTGTGTAATAAGTGTATGGGGAGACGGGAATTTCAGCAGATTTTCAAATGCAGGCAGGGTCGGCGGCACCCTCAGGAATTCCTGACAGAGGGCACTACATGCTGTGCGTATTCTATGATACAAAAAGATCTCAGTAAACGGGACATGTTGACCCTCGGGTGCCACAGGGGAGGTCAGAATTCATCTCCAGGGTATAGGTCTTCGAATGTCTGAAGAATCATTTTCTGAGCTAAAGCCTTACTCATACTGTCCCTTATGCAAGGCATCATTGGGTTCTGAGATAATGGGATGAAAGGGGCAAATAGCAACGGGATCCCCGCTCGGTTGCGCTGTTCATCCCATGACCAGCACAGGGTCCCAGCAGAGTCCATGTCACCACAAGAGCGGCGTGCCGTCCAAAAGAATACATCTTCATTGAAAGACTGAACACAGTAGTAGAAGTCACTCACAATTAAAGTAGTCACAGGAGGGTCAGCAAACTCCAGTGCAAGCACTACAGCACGTAGCTCTGCCAACTGGGCGGTTCAGTCACCTAATGTCTGCATGTGCACGACATCGGACTTTAATTCACCATTCACTATGGTACCAGCCACTATTGTGCAGGCCGCTGAATAAGAATGCTTAGAGGCTATCGCCGATTGCGAAGAACCGTCAGTGTAAAAGATACAATGGTAATCATCAAGCGGGCGCATGGGCAGAGGAAACAGAATGAACAAACTCATACTGTAAGAACTCCTGAGTCTGCATTGAGGGGTCTAAGATAGATGTGACATCCGGAAATGTCAGCGCGGTGGCACATTGTATCCAACGAGGATGTAAAGCTTTAGAATTTGGTACACTGACTGCTTCAAGTGCAGGAAAGGTGTAACAACTACAATGCGTTTTCCTTGTGACAGCGCTCTCTCTTTTAGAATCGCCATCTGCACAGCCGTCAAGACTTTTTCATCAGAAGAAAATCGCATTTCAGCCGGTGTACAAGTGTGACTTGTATGCGATAGACACTGTGTCTCCTTCATTAAACGTGAAGTACGTGAAACCCACGGCACCTGGCACAATTCTTATTACCAGGTAAGTGTGCTTATCACGAGTCAATAAGTACTTAGATTCAGGAAGATATGACTGAAAAGATTGCAGAATAGCTGAATGTTCAGGAAGCCAGCATGACTTGGTAAATTTTGGTTTTATCAAAGCATATAGCGGCTTGATACGCTGGGCATAATCGGGAATGTAAGTACGCCCCCAAATTCAAAAATCCCAGCAAGGATTGTAGCTTTTTCAGTGTTGTAGGAGATTGCAAACGTGCACATTTCTCCAGGAAGTGAGGTGCAAGACCCCTACCTTCATTGTTGAGCTCATAGCCCAGGAACAACACTGTGTACTCTGCAATATGTGATTTTTATAACCGAAGTCCGCGAACATAACTATGATGCGGTCAACGCGACACAGATGCAGCCATAATTCGTTATCCGTGACCTAAATATCATCAACGTATGAGTATGTATCAGGGGCAATGCCATCTAACATACAGAAGACACACACGGCAAAGATGCCTGGGCTGTTTTTATAGCCCATGGCCAATCTTTTAAATTGTTTGTGTTGCCGCCACAAGTGAACGCTGTCCATTGACTACTAACAGAGGACAGGTTATGACTAAAAAGGCAGTTGGAAATGTCTAGTGTGGTCCTAAATCTTTTTGGCACCAGACTGTCAACGAGAGCTGAACTGTGGGTGTTCTGTGACACACATGTACGACAATGTGAATTTAAATGTCGATAATCCAAAACCAGGCGGTATAACCCATGAGGTTTAGTAACAGTGAAAAGAGGATTATTCATGTGTGACACACATGTCTCTATCACACGTTGGTATTCTAATTGTTCAAGGATTTCTGCAATGGGAGCTTTAGCCTCTCGCCCGCATGGGATATTCGGGTTTTGGTTGTGGCATAGACCGCAATGGAATCTCGTAGCTGGGAGAAAGTTTATCCCACCTGACCTGAGTACGATACAACGCTGGTGCAAGCACCAGAGCCCACTCTTCTGCAAAGTTATGCGCCTGTTCCTTGGGCGCTGTGTGCAAAAAACTAGGGAAGATCACCTCCTCCCCTCTCGGAGGGGCCAAAATGAAAGGCGGGTTCCAGTCTGCCTCAGCTAACAGAATGTCATATGTAGAGGTCAAAATTTCCCCAAAAATCCCTTCTGTAGTAGGGGATCTCTGTGTATAGTCATAATCTAGTGAATAGTCCCGCTCATGTGCGCGGACCCCGGAGCAATCAAAAATAATCTCTTAAGGTGTCAAAAAATGCAAACTGCATAGACACTTAAGAGAGAATTTAAAGACAGATAATGCAGCCTATACAAAAGGCCACACTGTCCAGTACTTAACTAGAAATTCCACCAGAAACCACAAACAGCACAGCCTGTACAGCCTTTTCCTCCAAAAAAAGCTTTCCTTTTCAGCAGAAAGCCTCTGGAATGATAGAGAGGAAGAAATGGACAGACAAGCCCCTTAGGCTGCCATTATGTGGCTTAAACAGGATACTGTGCCTTTAAGAGAAACTTCTAGAACCTCTCCCAGTATCCAAGAATGCACTGCAGGTCCCTTTTACTTTCAGTTCTTTTTTCTGGCTCCTGCTAGCAGGACCCTTGAGCTTGAGCTCTCCCTTTTCAAGGGGTTTTGGGATTATTTTAGCACTTTTTGGACTTTAAAAGTGTTAGTTATTGTGAACTTGGTTAACTCCTTTCATTCCTGTGTGTTTATTAGGCATTGCAGGGCTCTGAAATGCCTGCTTTATTCAATAAATGCCCAGTATGTGGGAGGAAGATGGCCAAGTCGGACCCACACGAGGTCTGTGTGATCTGCCTTCCTGAGGCACATGTGCCTGAAGATTGCAACATCTGCCAATCTTTTTTCCTCGAGGACTTTGAAGGAAAGACTGAAGAACAGGCTGCAAGGCCTGGAGGAAAGGCGTCTGCAGGTGGGTCTGGCCAGGTTGGGAAGGCTCCCTCTGCTTCTAATGAGGCCTCTGGGGGGCTCCCCAGAGGCAAAAAGACCAGCAAACGCTCCCGGTCTCCGTCAGCGTCGATGGCGTCGAGAGGGATGGCTGTGGTGTGTTCCCCTTCTCCCCAGGGCTCTGGGTCGAGAAGACGAGGGGTTTCGACGTCGAAGCCGCCGTCAAAGTCACCGCCGACGGATTCTTTTTTTTTTTAAAGATTTTTGAAAACCTTTATTTATACAAAGGGTGCACACAGCTATTTAGCCGAACATCCCGGAGGCACAGCAGCAAATTAGAAACTCAAATGTTTACGGCACACACGGACAATAGCACCGGATAAAATAAGTTAATTTTATGATTAATACAGGATATATACGGTGAAAAAATAGTGAATTTCAGTATAATAACGAAGAAATAGAAACAGAGGAATGGGAGGGAGCCGGCGACAGGGTCTAAATCGCATTCAACCAATGGGCGCATGAGGAAGCAGGTCCATCATTATAAACGACAACAATAAAATAAGCAATCAGTATATGCAGGCATTCCATCGCTAAATACACCCGGCTAATGCCCGCGCAATGATTCCAATGACAGGAGAAACTTAACGGCGAAAGTCACAGCATAGCATAGAGAATCCAAACGATAACCTGTCACACTGATCCCAAACCCAGAAAAAGAAAAAGGAGAGATAGTCCAATTAAACTAAAAGAAGAAAAAAGGGGGCCATAGAAACAAAGAATGGAAAAACAATAATACCCCACCCCCCAACCCCCACCCTGCACCCCTGCAGATGGCTACGGCCTACCCCCCTAGCAGCGTGCCTATCACCCAACTTCCAAAAACCCGAAATATAGAAGAAAAGGGATCAGTGTAAGGAAGGAAAATAGAAAAAAGAAGAAAAAGTGGAGGAGGAGAAAAATCACACATGCCCCCGGCCACACTACCCCCCGCCTGCAACGTACAGCCCCAGTCCTGAATCCAACCAACACACAATACATTTATATACAACAGCACCCAGGGAAGACGTCTGACACCGCCCCACCACCCGATAGCAAGAAAATGGCGGATCCCCGGTCCTTCACACACCCCAAAAGTCCAAATCGATCATCAGTCTCACCCTTGACCCCTGCGAATGTACACACTGAGTTCCACAAACTGCACTAGCACATCTCCCGGATGAATCAAAGTCCCAGCCAGTCCACGAATCCGTGTGGCGAGTCCGATCAAAATCCTCAGTCCTCCGCAATCATCAGCCGCCATGACACTCGCCGCTGTCAAACAAAAGTTCGAACATCTCAAGCTCCCACAAGACACAGCTCACACGGTCGGAAAACGTTTGCAGCATCCGTCGGGTCTTAATATCCATAGTTCCAGTAAGGGACAGGACCATGAACACGACCATAGACGGATGCATCAATAATGGTGGGCGATTCTCCAGAACAACGGGTCCGGCCACACCCTGTGATCCGGGCGATGGTATCGAGGCTTCGACACATGAGGGGTCTCGATCTTTTGGTTCCGGGGTTAGCGTAGGAGAAACAGCCAGCTCAGGGGCACCAGACAGATCAGGGTCCTTACACGATCGGTCAGTTACGGTGTTATCCGCGATCGTCTTGTGGAGCAGAGCAACCGTATAGGATTGCAGTTCCCTAATGGCGGCCATCACGGTTCTCAAAGACGGCTCTTCTTCACCCCGCACCGTCTCCACTTGGTCAGCTCCAGACATCTGTGTGCTCTTCGGAGTACCCGATTCCCCCGGGGACCGAAGTGCGAGCAGGGCAGGCGGGGACAGGAGGCGCACTGTCGAGCAGCGATGGGGCCTCTCGGGCGGGGGCTCCAACCCGGCAGGGCGGGATACCGCCGGGAAGGGGACCCCCGACCACACAGCCACTTTCAGGATTAATGCACCTCCGTATTGCGTTTAGAACCGCAGGCACTCCACCAATTCAGGGACAGGTTGCTCTCCACGTCAATCGTCCGGACCGTGTCTGGGTCCCCCAGCCGCTGTTGTTGCACTGTAACCAGTACTCGAGGTCCCAGGACACGGACGGCGTTAGGCCAAGAACTTCCGCACGACACAACTCCGCCAATCCGGGTGGTAAAGTTCCCGGGACCACACCGCCAGTATCAGCAATGGTTAACCCGCACGGGGGTGAGGCGTGAAAACAGGATTATCGACAGGATCTTCAAGCAACAGGCGGAGGTCGACGGAGCCGCAAGCTTATGCGGCCATCCTTGTTCGTCGCTAGGCTCCTCCTCCCGCCGACGGATTCTTCGTCGTCGACGTCAGCGTCGAGGCATTGGTGCCGAAGAGAGTCCAGCAGGCATCGGCGCTCGCCGTCAAGGCGACACCGCCGGTCTTCATCGAGAAGTGGCCCGACGTCGAGGGGATCCTCGTCGTCGAGGGCGTCGAGACGATCGACGTCGAGGAGCCATCGACGCTCGTCGTCGAAGAAAAGACGCTCGTCGTCGAAGGCAATGTCGACGTCGAGGATAAGGAGCTCGATGTCGCGGAGGCGACGCTCGATGTCGCGGAGGCGACGCTCGACGTCGAAGAAGAGACGCTCGACATCGAGGAGAAAGAGATCGGCGTCTCAGAGGATTTCTGGCTCTCCTAAGCGGCGCAGAAGGAGTTCTGGCACCGTGAGTCACGCTGGATCGGGGGAAGGACGCCGGAGACGGCGATCACCTACTGGAGGGGCTGGATCACAGTCCCCTCCTCCGAAGAAGTCACCGGACTCGGTGTACTCAGTGGTTTATACACCACCTCGACCTAGGACACCTACTCCTCCTCTTCCTCCTCCTCCTCATCGTCCGAAGTCACCACCTCCTCCTCTCCCGAAGGAGGCTCCTCCCGTCAAACCTCCTCTTCCGCCACAGGATATGCCTCCAGTTGCTCCTCCGAGATCGATGTCGTTACCCCGATTTCCTACACCTCCGAAGGGGACGCCTCAGCCGAAGCCCTTGGAGAGGCCAAGGAAGACGCCTCCGCGGAGGCCTGTGGAGCGGCGGAAAGGAGGGAGTTTGCGATCTCGCTCCAGAAGAAGGGGAAGATCGCGGAGTCGCGACAGGTCACGCTCTAGGCGACGTCACAGAAGACGTAGGTCCCGTTCATATACGGGGTCTTCCAGGGACTACTTGCCGACCTTGTCAGAGTCTCCGGATACAAGGGTCTCAGAGGTGGATGATCTGGTGTCCTTCCAGGACGTCCTCTTGAGAGGTGTGGTGAAGCTAGGCATCACATTGACGGTGCCCACACCCAAGACATCGTGATTTTCGAAACTTTACATAAAATACACCTGTCTCGACCGTTGCTACCGCTGGTGCCGGGCTTGGAAGAACCTGCCATGGATCTATTCCTTAACCCGGCGGTTACTAAGGCGGCGCACTCTCGCCTCCTGAAGAAATACAGGGCTCCCGACTCGAATCCGGCTTTTCCGAGGGTGGATCCTCCGCCGGATTCGGTTATAGTCACGGCGGCTCGGAATCTGCATGCCACCTCACCATCGTCCATGGTCCCGCAGATAAAGACTCTAATTGGCTGGACTCGGCGGGGCGAAAGGTCTGTGGAGCTTCAGCAACATCAATGAAGGCTGCAAGTGCGACAGCATTGCTTGGAAGATATGACCATTCACTCTGGGAATCCCTTCAGCAGTTTACAGACCTGCTGCCTCGGGACAAGAAGGAGGACTTCTTGGAAGTGGTGAATAAAGGGATGTTGGTGGCGAATCAGGTCATCAGTGCTGCGGCTGATTCTGCCCTCTTGGCTGCGCATGGCTACTGCCATGGAGTTCACCAGCGACGGCATGCCTGGCTTCGCCTCACCTCACTCAAGCCTGAAGCACAGCAAAGGGTTGCCAACCTTCCATTCTCTGGCGAAACCCTATTCGGCAAGCATGCGGATGATGAAATGGCCCGCATGAAGGCTGAGGCTGAGACACTCACGGCTGTGGGGCTGGAAAAGCCTTTGGAGGCGAAGAAGCCTTACCGACCGTTCCAAAAGCGGTTCGGAGGACAGAGAAAGGGTCGTGGCCAATCTTCGGGACAACAGCAGCAGCAACAACACCAGCAGCAGTACCGAAGACCCTTCCAGAAATGCCAGAAGGGCAGAGGTGGCCAGCAGTCGGCAGCAGCGACTAAAGGCCAGGCCGGGTCGAGGCCCTGAGCGCTTACTTCCCCTGCATCAGTTACCTACTGCGGTGAGGGAAGCGTTCAATTTTTTCTGGCAGAGTGGAGAAAAATTACTCAGACAAGTGGGTGCTGAATATTGTTTGCAATGGATACAGTCTTCGGTTCACGAGCCCGCCTCCAGCGATTCCGCCGGTAAGCAGCAGTTCCAGCTGCGAGAGCTTCAGGCGGAGGCAGATACCCTGTTGAGGAAACGGGCGATAGAATACGTACCTCGGTCTCAAAGAGGAAGGGGTCTGTACTCGAGGTTCTTTCTGGTTCGCAAGAAGGACAATAACGAGTTCTGCCCCATTCTGGACTTGCGGCAAGCAAACAAATGGATTCGCAGAGAAACGTTTCACATGCTATCGTTGCATCAGATTTATCCTCAGCTGCAACGAGGGGATTGGCTGTGTGCCATAGACCTACAAGATGCGTACTTCCATGTGCCCATTGCACAGAAACACCGGAAGTTCCTGCGGTTCCAAGTCAGCACCAATCATTATCAGTACACAGTACTTCCATTCGGGCTAAAGTCAGCGCCCAGGACATTCTCGAAGTGCATGGCAGTGGTAGCGGCACACCTCAGAAAGAACAAGGTGTTTGTCTACCCGTACCTGGACGATTTGTTGATCAAGGCATCCTCCTTCACGGAAGCTCAAGCGGACTTCCAGAAGACGTGCGTTCTCTTGAACAAGCTGGGGTTGCACATCAACATGTCCAAGTCTGTCCCGACTCCGGTCCAGTGCATTCAGTACTTGGGAGCCTCCATCAATACGCTGTCGGCAAGCGTGTCTCCTTCGGCTCTTATGACCGGTCCATCTACAACAGTGAGGACGGTGTCTTCTCTACTGGGGTCGATGGCCTCTTGTATCTTCCTCTCACCTCATGCACGGCTGCACATGAGACCTATGCAGGAGTGCTTGGAGGACCAGTGGGATCAGAAGAGAGGTTCTTTGGACGACAGGATACGACTGTCTCTTCATACTCTTCAGTCTCTAAGGTGGTGGTGTTCGGCGGAGAATCTCCTCAGAGGGATTCCTTTCCACAAGGACATTCCCACGCAGACCATCGTGACGGATGCGTCTCTCCAAGGCTGGGGAGCGCATTCTGGAGAATTACAGATTCAAGGGACGTGGTCCCAGACGGAGGCCACGTACCACATCAACTTCCTGGAACTCAGAGCTGTTCACTTAGCCCTGAAGGCTTTTCTTCCGTCCTTCCAGACCAGCTCTCTGCTTGTTCAGACGGACAGTACGACCACAATGTATTATCTGAACAAACAAGGGGGCTTGAGATCGCGCACTCTGTCTCAGGAGGCGCAGACGATCTGGCGAAGGCTTCTGGCCAGAGGACTGACGATAACGGCCACTCATCTACCAGGTGTGCAAAAGGTTCAGGCAGACGTGCTGAGCAGACTGATTTAGGAAAATCACGAATGGGTCATAAACGACGATGTGCTAGGAGAGGTCTTCGCAAGGTGGGGAACTCCAGACATAGATCTGTTCGCCACTGTAGGAAGGTGGATACCAGACTATGGTTGCCCCCAACTTTTTGCCTAGTGTTTAGCTGGTTTTTCGACATAGTTGGCCTGGGATCCTGCTAACCAGGGCCCCAGGCTTCCTGCTCTCTCTGTAAAATGGACTCCAGGTACCCTAGGTACATAATTTGATTGGATGCTGGTTCACCTTATCAGCCCCTGTACAGTGTACCTTAGGTACCCAGGGCATAGGTGTACCCAGGGCCTACCAGGGGCTGCAGCATGTATTATGCCACCCCTGGCTGGCCATCCAAAACTGACACAACTGGCTGCTAGACAGCTGGGGCAAGGTGGTGTAATCACCCTTTGCTATAGATATAGTATTCCTATATCTAACCTAAAGTGGGCACATATATTCCTATAAGTCACTCCTAAGGTAGGCCTCATCAATCCTGGAGGCAGAGTGCTTGGAAATATGTGAGATTGTGCTCTAGCATGAGCTGAGCCTGTCTGCAGCTTTTGGAACCATGTCCTTTAGCTGTTTCCACGGTAACGCTATACCATATACTCTTAAGTGCATTATAATCCTCGCGGTTATTGCCAACTTTGGTATAGCATTATCAAAACATGTCGAGTAAGGTGTCATACGATTTAGAATACTACCCCCACGCCAGTTCTGGCGACGGGGGTAGCATTCCACCCTTCTAGAGGGACACGACATGTCCAGAACCAGAAACCCGGTTAAATTTAACCAGAGCCTCAGCATCACAAAATGGATGCTGCCTAAGCATGGGCGGAAAATCCGTTACGCTCGCGGATTTTGCGGATTTTCGGGAAATCCGCAATCCGCGAGATTTGCGAATTTCCCGCAAAATCCGCAAATCCGCGAGCAGCGGATTTTGCTCGCACTGCTCGCACTGTTCGCGTGAGTTCGCGCCCCGCGAACAAGTGCAAAATTGCAGAAATACGATCTTAGCAAAACTGAAAGTAACTACTTACCAGGTTCAAAAGTTCAGGCACATCATTAGTAGCCATTTCCTGTAGTGCTTCCTGAGGGGCCCCTCCAGAGTTCAGTTGCCAGTTGAAACTATTATGTGACCCTGCTCTGAACCTCAGAATAGTTACACATATGCCACAATGGTCCTGAATTACAGCTAAGGGAGACAAGCAGGAGCCAGGCTGGAAGTTAAAATCCATTAATCAGCCCCTAATTCATTATTGTCAGTTGGGGCAGGGCAGGTGTTGTAACTAATTTTGCAACAATGAAAGCACTTAGCAAGTGCAAAAGATCACTAATCAGGGCGCACTAAGGAAGCAGGTGCCAGCTAAAAAAATATTCTGTGACACATTAATCAGCCCCAAATTAATTCAGGTCACTTGAGGCAGGGAAGGTGTGCTTTGCTTTGCCGAAAATAATGTACACTGGACAACCAGAGGGTGTGGTGATGAAACAGAGGGTGGCATTGGTGGGCCAGAGGGTTGCATGAGTAGTCAGAGAGTGGCAGTGGTGACAGAGAGTGGCAGTGATGAAGAAGAGTGTCCCAAACAGGCTGGACACGTAGAAACAACAAGTTCGCAAAACTTGCGACCCGACAGGTAAGTTCGCAAATTGCGAAATTGTAAAAACCCTCGCGAACTGGCAGAAACACGGGCGAACACAAAAAAAAAAAAATTCGCGCGAATTCGCGGATTTTGCGGATTGCGAATCCGCAAATCCGCAAAATTCGCGAACGCGAGATCCGAAAAATTCGCCCATGCTTAATGCTGCCACCAGACACAAGTCTGACCTCGTGCTGCTGGGAGTCCTTCCAGCGAGGGAGGCTTGGACAAAGGGTTTACTGTCCGGGGAGGTGCCAGCACCACCCCAGACGGACCCTTGTGTATTAGGGAGGACCAGGCTGAATAGAATGAGACATGCCTGGGGCACACAAGGTGTCCCTTGCATACACCGGTTCAAACCAGTCGCTAAGGCACTCATGCCCCAGCTCTGGCGCGAAACCTGACAAAGGAAAGGGGATGTAACCACCCCCCTTCCTGGTCCAACCCAGGTGAGGGACCTAGTCGTAGTGCAGCCCCCTTTAGTCGCATAAAGGTAGGAGCTGGTCTCAGCTAACATTAGATTAATCTTGACAACTTCCACGAAGAAACTCTTGACCTTCTGCCCTCTGACCATCAGAACTGAAGAATCTCCCCTATGGTCAGGGAGTGACCATCCTGCTTTGCAGGCACCATCAAGCTCCTGTGCGGTTTGCTGCAAGTCCTTCCATCCCGGAAACAGACGACCCAGCTCGACGAGGCCCGGACCTCCAGACGCCTCTGACCTCTACCTACATCCACAGCACAGCTGGGATCCGTGGGTGCGACGAGCACCTTGGAGACGGCCATCTTGAAGAAACCTGCACAGCGCTTCCAGCACGACCGCCGAGGGATCCTCATGTGAGTGCACCGGGGTCTGAGAAGCCCCACACCGAAGCAGCCCCTGCATCAAAGACCAGCCCCCCAGGATCCACGTGATCTGCATGGGGCCCTTTTGCTTGGTTCCTGCTTCCCTGGTTGTCTGGTCACTAGCCGGCTGGCTTGTGACCTCTGAGACGACGACCCGAAGATTTCGACTCTGCTAGTCTGGTCCCCCAGACTGGCCCTTGCATCCTTGTAAAAGGGAAGTACCCCGGACCCTCCTGGTCCGCGCCAGACGCCATCTTTGCTCCACCGCGTGGCTTGCATTTGCCAAGGCCTGTTGACCAGATCGACTACTCAACACCGCCAACAGCAGCAGACTTTGTGGGACAGCTCGTGCCTCCAGCCTGGTCGTGAAGAACAGCTCCTGGTCCGTGCTTCTGCAGAGAGAAGCGTCCCTTCTTTCACCTGATCGCGGCGACAGCACCTGGTTCCAGCACCGTCACTGGCTAGTGACCGAGACTCTGCCCCCTTCCCTTTCAGGACTTCTTCTTTCCCTTTCCATCCTTGGAACCACCGGACTCCTCCATCTGCCTGCCTGCCAGCAACTTCATGTTTCAGGCATCATCAGGACCAACGCAGCAAACCCGACACAACTTCAGCCCTATGCACCCGCAGTAGCCTGTGGGTTAGGTAACTAAAGCTTCTAGGTGCTGAAGTCTGTGTTCACTCTCCTAGTGTCCAGGTCCACTATTGTTTTTCCTCCATCCATTTGTGTTCGTCCGGAATCCTTACTTCTTTGAACTGTAGCATCCATAGGCGTTGGTACGCATCCCGCGTGAGAGTTTCCTCTCTGCACGTGGCTCCCGTGGGCCTCCTGCTCCTTACTCACCTAGTTTGTAGCGTAGTCCCAGCGATCCTCCAGCCTCTGGATCTCCTTACAGTATTTTCTTTCCTCGCATTCCATTGTTTACAGTATATGGTTTGTCGTGCCCCTAAGGCACACGTGTAATTATTGTGGAAACTCGTATTTCTTTTGTAGTATTGTCATGTGCTTAGGCCTCTGACCTCATCAAGAGTTCAGAGGTATTGTTACTAAATAAATGGACAGTTTATTTTTATAACATCTTGTGTGGTGTCTTTTCATTTGGTATTCAAAGGTTATATGTGGTAAAACAGCTGGCTTCACATGCCATTCAGAGTTTAGCCTAAAGACTGCTCTTGTCCACGCTACTAGGATAGCTGGTCTATAAGGTTGACTTACAACCAATTACCATAAGGGTTGTTTGGACTGATACAAAGTGCTCACTAGAACTAGTGAACATTATATATCAGGCCAACTTCTCACAGCCACCACAGAAAACAGAAAAGGCAGAGACTTCGCCTCCAGGTACTACCAGCAGGGGACGCTGGGGAATGCACTATGGATCGACTGGTCGAACAGCTTTTTATACGCTTTTCCACCCATCCCCCTGATTTCAGCGGTACTGGTCAAGTTGTCCCAGTCCAGGGCGTGGATGATCCTGATCGCCCCGGAATGCAGATGGTGCACCCGAACCTCTCGTCTTTGAGTTTGGCGGCATGGCTCCTGAGATAGTGCAATATGGCCATCTGAATCTTCCAGAGGATTGTATAGACATACTAAAGGAGGCAAAGCGGCCTTCCACTAGGACGTCTTATGCTTACAAGTGGAAGAGATTCTGCATCTGGTGCAAGTCCAAGAACTTTGATCCACCAAAATGTCAGGAAGATGTCATCCTTCCGTACCTTCTCCATTTGGCGCAGTCTGGCCTTAATGTTCATTCCATTAAGGTTCATCTTGCTGCGTTGACTTCACAGACTTCCTTCTTCCAGATCCCTGTGATCAAAGACTTTTTGGAAGGCTTGAAGAAATTGTTCCCTCCTGTCAGGCTTCCTTCGCCTTCATGGGAATTGAATGTGGTGCTGTCCAGGTTGATGAAGGAGCCTTTTGAACCCATTCATAAGGCTTCGTTGCAGCACCTGTCCTGGAAGGCGGCGTTCCTTGTGGCCATCACATCAGCCCGCAGGGTGTGTGAAATTCAGGTGTTGTGTTGCCAAGAACCTTATACTGTATTTCATGCTGCTAAGGTTGTTATGCGTACTCACCCTAAATTTCTTCCCAAGGTTGTCTCTGATTTCCATATAAACCAGACCATAACGTTGCCTACGTTTTTTCAGAATCCTTCATCTCCAGCGGAAAGGTCTTTGCATTCCCTGGATGTTAGGAGGGTGTTGAAATTTTATCTTGATAAGACCAAAGATATTCGTAGGTCAGACCAATTGTTTATCAATTATGGATCGGTCAGGACAGGTCTTGCGACCTCTAAGCAGTCCATCTCTAGGTGGATTGTGTCCTGCATACAATTGTGTTACCAAAAAGCGAATAAGACCTTAGGAGGTAAGCCTAAGGCTCATTCCACCAGAGGCAAAGCTGCTACGACAGCTTTGTTGCGTAATGTTCCCATTGCGGAAATTTGCAAGGCGGCCACTTGGAAGTCGGTTCATACCTTTGCTAAGCATTACTGTCTGGACACTGATGCCAGGGCAGATGCTCAGGTTGGACAGGCTTCGCTGCGGAATTTGTTTGCGCATTAGTGGTTGTTTCTTGGTCTCCACCGCCTGTTGTGGGGATGGGCTTGCCATTCTATTCACTAGATTATGATTATACACAGAGATCCCCTACTACAGAAGGAGTAGTTTCTGTCCTCTAACTCCAGTTCTGTAGTAGGGGTATCTCTGTTATAGTCCTAAGCGCCCGCCCTCCTCCCCGGTGGAGACAGATATTATAGGATGCAGTGCTACAGGTCTGGCGTGCTACGCCTTCAAAAAGAACTGAAAGTAAAAGGGACCTGCAGTGCATTCTGGGATACTGGGAGAGGTTCTAGAAGTTTCTCCTAAAGGCACAGTATCCTGTTTAAGCCTCATAATGGCAGCCTAAGGGGCTTGTCTGTCCATTTCTTCCTCTCTATCATTCCAGAGGCTTTCTGCTGAAAAGGAAAGCTTTTTTTGGAGGAAAAGGCTGTACAGGCTGTGCTGTTTGTGGTTTCTGGTGGAATTTCCAGTTGAAGTACTGGACAGTGTGGCCTTTTGTATAGGCTGCATTATCTGTCTTTAAATTCTCTCTTAAGTGTCTATGCAGTTTGCATTTTTTGACACCTTAAGAGATTATTTTTGATTGCTCCGGGGTCCGCTCACATGAGCGGGACTATTCACTAGATTATGACTATACACAGAGATACCCCTACTACAGAACTGGAGTTACAGGACAGAAACTACTCCTTTTATTACACGTTGTATGTCACCTTCTATCAAAAGAACAATGTCATATAGTCTTTTAATGCCCATGTCAGGTTCCGAAGCTGTGTTCTCACTATCTGTGGCATACCTTGCAGTTAATGTAGCAGCTTTCTTTTTCTGAAACAGAGGGCGTTGAAATTGAAAGTCGTCCTGCTTGCCTTTACCATCAGTCGGGCGGGGCTGCTCAGGTCCTTGTTGGGCGCCCCAACTTCTGCTGCGTTCTCCTCCACCGGCGTACATGCCTGATATTTCCTGTGAAGAACGAGGAGAACGTTGATCAGGAACCTGAAATCTATCAGGAGACCTCATTCTCGTGCAGCCGCAGAAATCATAAGTGTGCTCAGTAGACACTGGTATAGGTGACGCAGGATGTGACCCTTGTTTCTGTTGCTGCTTTCCCTGTTTTTTATTCTTCCAATTCTGTTTTGGAAAATTTGGACGGTTGTCTTTAGTAGACTTTGCCGTCTGAGTTTGCGGTTGTGCTTCTGATTTAGTAAAACACCCAAACTATTGCGGCCAATGGTCTTATAAGCCTCCACAATAATTTTCGGTAACACACAACACAACTCCGCCAATGCGGGTGGTAAAGTTCCCGGGACCACACCGCCAGTATCAGCAATGGTTAACCCGCACGGGGGTGAGGCGTGAAAACAGGATTATCGACAGGATCTTCAAGCAACAGGCGGAGGTCAACGGAGCCGCGAGCTTATGCGGCCATCTTTGTTCGTCGCTAGGCTCCTCCTCCCGCCGACGGATTCTTCGTCGTCGACGTCAGCGTCGAGGCATTGATGCCGAAGAGAGTCCAGCAGGCATCGGCGCTCGCCGTCGAGGCGACACCGCCGGTCGCCATCGAGAAGTGGCCCGACGTCGAGGGGATCCTCGTCGTCGAGGGCGTCGAGACGATCGACGTCGAGGAGCCATCGACGCTCGCCGTCGAAGAAAAGACGCTCGTCGTCGAAGGCAATGTCGATGTCGAGGTTAAGGAGGTCGACGTCGTGGAGGCGACGCTCGACGTTGGAGAGGCGCTCGATGTAGCGGAGGTGACGCTCGATGTCGCGGAGGCGACGCTCGACGTCGAGGAGAAAGAGATCGGCGTCTCAGAGGATTTCTGGCTCTCCTAAGCGGCGCAGAAGGAGTTCTGGCACCGTGAGTCACGCTGGATCGGGGGAAGGACGCCGGAGACGGCGATTACCTACTGGAGGGGCTGGATCACAGTACCCTCCTCCGAAGAAGTCACCGGAGTCGGTGTACTCAGTGGTTTATACACCACCTCGACCTAGGACACATACTCCTCCTCCTCCTCCTCCTCCTCATCGTCCGAAGTCACCACCTCCTCCTCTCCCGAAGGAGGTTCCTCCCATCAAACCTCCTCTTCCGCCACAGGATATGCCTCCAGTTGCTCCTCCGAGATCGGTGTCGTTACCCCGATTTCCTACACCTCCGAAGGGGACGCCTCAGCCGAAGCCCTTGGAGAGGCCAAGGAAGACGCTCCGCGGAGGCCTTTGGAGCGGCGGAAAGGAGGGAGTTTGCGATCTCGCTCCAGAAGAAGGGGAAGATCGTGGAGTCGCGACAGGTCACGCTCTAGGCGACGTCACAGGAGACGTAGGTCCCGTTCATATACGGGGTCTTCCAGGGACTACTTGCCGACCTTGTCAGAGTCTCCGGATACAAGGGTCTCACCGGTGGATGATCTGGTGTCCTTCGAGGACGTCCTCATGAGAGGTGTGGTGAAGCTAGGCATCACATTGACGGTGCCCACACCCAAGTCATCAGTGATTTTCGAAACTTTACATAAAAAACACCTGTCTCGACCGTTGCTACCGCTGGTGCCGGGCTTGGAAGAACCTGCCATGGATCTATTCCTTAACCCAGCGGTTACTAAGGCGGCGCCCTCTCGCCTCCTGAAGAAATACAGGGCTCCCGACTCGGATCCGGCTTTTCCGAGGGTGGATCCTCCGCCGGATTCGGTTATAGTCACGGCGGCTCGGAAGCTGCATGCCACCTCGCCATCGTCCACGGTCCCGCAGATAAAGACTCTAATTGGCTGGACTCGGCGGGGCGAAAGGTCTGTGGAACTTCAGCAACATCAATGAAGGCTGCAAGTGCGACAGCATTGCTTGGAAGATATGACCATTCACTCTGGGAATCCCTTCAGCAGTTTACAGACCTGCTGCCTCGGGACAAGAAGGAGGACTTCTTGGAAGTGGTGAATGAAGGGATATTGGTGGCGAATCAGGTCATCAGTGCTGCGGCTGATTCTGCCCTCTTGGCTGCGCATGGCTACTGACATGGAGTTTACCAGCGACGGCATGCCTGGCTTCGCCTCACCTCACTCAAGCCTGAAGCACAGCAAAGGGTTGCCAACCTTCCATTCTCTGGCGAAACCCTATTCAGCAAGCATGCGGATGATGAAATGGCCCGCATGAAGGCTGAGGCTGAGACACTCACGGCTGTGGGGCTGGAAAAGCCCAAGGAGGCGAAGAAGCCTTACAGACCGTTCCAAAAGCGGTTCGGAGGACAGAGCAAGGGTCGTGGCCAATCTTCGGGACAACAGCAGCAGCAACAACACCAGCAGCAGTACCGAAGACCCTTCCAGAAATGCCAGAAGGGCAGAGGTGGCCAGCAGTCGGCAGCAGCGACTAAAGGCCAGGCCGGGTCGAGGCCCTGAGCGCTTACTTCCCCTGCATCAGTTACCTACTCCGGTGGGGGAAGCGTTCAATTTTTTCTGGCAGAGTGGAGAAAAATTACTCAGACAAGTGGGTGCTGAATATTGTTTGCAATGGATACAGTCTTCGGTTCACGAGCCCGCCTCCAGCGATTCCGCCGGTAAGCAGCAGTTCCAGCTGCGAGAGCTTCAGGCGGAGGCAGATACCCTGTTGAGGAAACGGGCGATAGAATACGTACCTCGGTCTCAAAGAGGAAGGGGTCTGTACTCGAGGTTCTTTCTGGTTCGCAAGAAGGACAATAACGAGTTCTGCCCCATTCTGGACTTGCGGCAAGCAAACAAATGGATTCGCAGAGAAACGTTTCGCATGCTATCATTGCATCAGATTTATCCTCAGCTGCAACGAGGGGATTGGCTGTGTGCCATAGACCTACAAGATGCGTACTTCCATGTGCCCATTGCACAGAAACACCGGAAGTTCCTGCGGTTCAAAGTCGGCACCAATCATTATCAGTACACAGTACTTCCATTCGGGCTAAAGTCAGCGCCCAGGACATTCTCGAAGTGCATGGCAGTGGTAGCGGCACACCTCACAAAGAACAAGGTGTTTGTCTACCCGTACCTGGACGATTTGTTGATCAAGGCATCCTCCTTCACGGAAGCTCAAGCGGACTTCCAGAAGACGTGCGTTCTCTTGAACAAGCTGGGGTTGCACATCAACATGTCCAAGTCTGTCCCGACTCCGGTCCAGTGCATTCAGTACTTGGGAGCCTCCATCAATACGCTGTCGGCAAGCGTGTCTCCTTCGGCTCTTATGACCGGTCCATCTACAACAGTGAGGACGGTGTCTTCTCTACTGGGGTCGATGGCCTCTTGTATCTTCCTCTCACCTCATGCACGGCTGCACATGAGACTTATGCAGGAGTGCTTGGAGGACCAGTGGGATCAGAAGAGAGGATCTTGGGACGACAGGATACGGCTGTCTCTTCATGCTCTTCAGTCTCTAAGGTGGTGGTGTTCGGCGGAGAATCTCCTCAGAGGGATTCCTTTCCACAAGGACATTCCCACTCAGACCATCGTGACGGATGCGTCTCTCCAAGGCTGGGGAGCGCATTCTGGAGAATTACAGATTCAAGGGACGTGGTCCCAGACGGAGGCCACGTACCACATCAACTTCCTGGAACTCAGAGCTGTTCACTTGGCCCTGAAGGCTTTTCTTCCGTCCTTCCAGACCAGCTCACTGCTTGTTCAGACGGACAGTACGACCACGATGTATTATCTGAACAAACAGGGGGGCTTGAGATCGCGCACTCTGTCTCAGGAGGCGCAGACGATCTGGCGAAGGCTTCTGGCCAGAGGACTGACGATAACGGCCACTCATCTACCAGGTGTGCAAAATGTTCAGGCAGACGTGCTGAGCAGACTGATTCAGGAATATCACGAATGGGTCATAAACGACGATGTGCTAGGAGAGGTCTTCGCAAGGTGGGGAACTCCAGACATAGATCTGTTCGCCACTGTAGGAAGGTGGATACCTGACTATGGTTGCCCCCAACTTTTTGCCTAGTGTTTAGCTGGTTTTTCGACATAGTTGGCCTGGGATCCTGCTAACCAGGGCCCCAGGCTTCCTGCTCTCTCTGTAAAATGGACTCCAGGTACCCTAGGTACATAATTTGATTGGATGCTGGTTCACCTTATCAGCCCCTGTACAGTGTACCTTAGGTACCCAGGGCATAGGTGTACCCAGGGCCTACCAGGGGCTGCAGCATGTATTATGCCACCCCTGGCTGGCCATCCAAAACTGACACAACTGGCTGCTAGACAGCTGGGGCAAGGTGGTGTAATCACCCTTTGCTATAGATATAGTATTCCTATATCTAACCTAAAGTGGGCACATATGTTCCTATAAGTCACTCCTATGGTAGGCCTCATCAATCCTGGAGGTAGAGTGCTTGGAAATATGTGAGATTGTGCTCTAGCATGAGCTGAGCCTGTCTGCAGCTTTTGGAACCATGTCCTTTAGCTGTTTCCACGATAACGCTATACCATATACTCTTAAGTGCATTATAATCCTCGCGGTTATTGCCAACTTTGGTATAGCATTATCAAAACATGTCGAGTAAGGTGTCATACGATTTGGAATACTACCCCCTCGCCAGTTCTGGCGACGGGGGTAGCATTCCACCCTTCTAGAGGGACACGACATGTCCAGAACCAGAAACCCAGTTAAATTTAACCAGAGCCTCAGCATCACAAAATGGATGCTGCCACCAGACACAAGTCTGACCGCCTGCTGCTGGGAGTCCTTCCAGCGAGGGAGGCTTGGACAAAGGGTTTCCTGTCCGGGGAGGTGCCAGCACCACCCCAGACGGACCCTTGTGTATTAGGGAGGACCAGGCTGAATAGAATGAGACATGCCTGGGGCACACAAGGTGTCCCTTGCATACACCGGTTCAAACCAGTCGCTGGGGCACTCATGCCCCAGCTCTGGCGCGAAACCTGACAAAGGAAAGGGGGTGTAACCACCCCCCTTCCTGGTCCCACCCAGGTGAGGGACCTAGTCGTAGTGCAGCCCCCTTTAGTCGCATAAAGGTAGGAGCTGGTCTCAGCTAACATTAGATTAATCTTGACAACTTCCACGAAGAAACTCTTGACCTTCAGCCCTCTAACCATCAGAACTGAAGAATCTCCCCTATGGTCAGGGAGTGACCATCCTGCTTTGCAGGCACCATCAAGCTCCTGTGCGGTTTTCTGCAAGTCCTTCCATCCCGGAAACAGACGACCCAGCTCGACGAGACCCGGACCTCCAGACGCCTCTGACCTCTACCTACATCCACAGCACATCTGGGACCCGTGGGTGCGACGAGCAACTTGGAGACGGCCATCTTGAAGAAACCTGCACAGCGCTTCCAGCACGACCGCCGAGGGATCCTCATGTGAGTGCACCGGGGTCTGAGAAGCCCCACACCGAAGCAGCCCCTGCATCAAAGACCAGCCCCCCAGGATCCACGTGATCTGCATGGGGCCCTTTTGCTTGGTTCCTGCTTCCCTGGTTGTCTGGTCACTAGCCGGCTGGCTTGTGACCTCTGAGACGACGACCCCAAGATTTCGACTCTGCTAGTCCGGTCCCCCAGACTGGCCCTTGCTTCCTTGTAAAAGGGAAGTACCCCGGACCCTCCTGGTCCACGCCAGACGCCATCTTTGCTCCACCGCGTGGCTTGCATTTGCCAAGGCCTGTTGACCAGATCGACGACTCAACACCGCCAACAGCAGCAGACTTCGTGGGACAGCTCGTGCCTCCAGCCTGGTCGTGAAGAACAGCTCCTGGTCCGTGCAGCTGCAGAGAGAAGCGTCCCTTCTTTCACCTGATCGCGGCGACAGCACCTGGTTCCCTCCTGGTTCCAGCACCGTCACTGGCTAGTGACCGAGACTCTGTCCCCTTCCCTTTCAGGACTTCTTCTTTCCCGTTCCATCCTTGGAACCACCGGACTCCTCCATCTGGCTGCCTGCCAGCAACTTCTTGTTTCAGGCATCATCAGGACCAACGCAGCAAACCCGACACAACTTCAGCCCTATGCACCCGCAGCAGCCTGTGGGTTAGGTAACTAAAGCTTCTAGGTGCTGAAGTCTGTGTTCACTCTCCTAGTGTCTAGGTCCACTATTGTTTTTCCTCCATCCATTTCGGTTCGTCCGGAATCCTTACTTCTTTGAACTGTAGCATCCATAGGCGTTGGTACGCATCCCGCGTGAGAGTTTCCTCTCTGCACGTGGGTCCCGTGGGCCTCTTGCTCCTTACTCACCTAGTTTGTAGCGTAGTCCCAGCGATCCTCCAGCCTCTGGATCTCCTTACAGTATTTTCTTTCCTCGCATTCCATTGTTTACAGTATATGGTTTGTCGTGCCCCTAAGGCACACGTGTAATTATTGTGGAAACTCATATTTCTTTTGTAGTATTGTCATGTGCTTAGGTCTCTGACCTCATCAAGAGTTCAGAGGTATTGTTACTAAATAAATAGACATTTATTTTTATAACATCTTGTGTGGTGTCTTTTCATTTGGTATTCAAAGGTTATATGTGGTAAAACAGCTGGCTTCACATGCCATTCAGAATTTAGCCTAAAGACTGCTCTTGTCCACGCTACTAGGATAGCTGGTCTATAAGGTTGACTTACAACCAATTACCATAAGGGTTGTTTGGACTGATACAAAGTGCTCACTAGAACTAGTGAACATTATATATCAGGCCAACTTCTCACAGCCACCACAGAAAACAGAAAATGCAGAGACTTCGCCTCCAGGTACTACCAGCAGGGGACGCTGGGGAATGCACTATGGATCGACTGGTCGAACAGCTTTCTATACGCTTTTCCACCCATCCCCCTGATTCCAGCGGTACTGGTCAAGTTGTCCCAGTCCAGGGCGTGGATGATCCTGATCGCCCCGGAATGCAGATGGTGCACCCGAACCTCTCGTCTTTGAGTTTGGCGGCATGGCTCCTGAGATAGTGCAATATGGCCATCTGAATCTTCCAGAGGATTGTATGGACATACTAAAGGAGGCAAAGCGGCCTTCCACTAGGACGTCTTATGCTTACAAGTGGAAGAGATTCTGCATCTGGTGCAAGTCCAAGAACTTTGATCCACCAAAATGTCAGGAAGATGTCATCCTTCTGTACCTTCTCCATTTGGCGCAGTCTGGCCTTAATGTTCATTCCATTAAGGTTCATCTTGCTGCGTTGACTTCACAGACTTCCTTCTTCCAGATCCCTGTGATCAAAGACTTTTTGGAAGGCTTGAAGAAATTGTTCCCTCCTGTCAGGCTTCCTTCGCCTTCATGGGAATTGAATGTGGTGCTGTCCAGGTTGATGAAGGAGCCTTTTGAACCCATTCATAAGGCTTCATTGCAGCACCTGTCCTGGAAGGCGGCGTTCCTTGTGGCCATCACATCAGCCCGCAGGGTGTGTGAAATTCAGGTGTTGTGTTGCCAAGAACCTTAAACTGTATTTCATGCTGCTAAGGTTGTTATGCGTACTCACCCTAAATTTCTTCCCAAGGTTGTCTCTGATTTCCATGTAAACCAGACCATAACGTTGCCTACGTTTTTTCAGAATCCTTCATCTCCAGCGGAAAGATCTTTGCATTCCCTGGATGTTAGGAGGGTGTTGAAATTTTATCTTGATAAGACCAAAGATATTCGTAGGTCAGACCAATTGTTTATCAATTATGGATCGGTCAGGACAGGTCTTGCGACCTCTAAGCAGTCCATCTCTAGGTGGATTGTGTCCTGCATACAATTGTGTTACCAAAAAGCGAATAAGACCTTAGGAGGTAAGCCTAAGGCTCATTCCACCAGAGGCAAAGTTGCTACGACAGCTTGGTTGCATAATGTTCCCATTGCGGAAATTTGCAAGGCGGCCACTTGGAAGTCGGTTCATACCTTTGCTAAGCATTACTGTCTGGACACTGATGCCAGGGCAGATGCTCAGGTTGGACAGGCTTCGCTGCGGAATTTGTTTGCGCATTAGTGGTTGTTTCTTGGTCTCCACCGCCTGTTGTGGGGATGGGCTTGCCATTCTATTCACTAGATTATGATTATACACAGAGATCCCCTACTACAGAAGGAGTAGTTTCTGTCCTCTAACTCCAGTTCTGTAGTAGGGGTATCTCTGTTATAGTCCTAAGCGCCCGCCCTCCTCCCCGGTGGAGACAGATATTATAGGATGCAGTGCTACAGGTCTGGCGTGCTACGCCTTCAAAAAGAACTGAAAGTAAAAGGGACCTGCAGTGCATTCTGGGATACGGGGAGAGGTTCTAGAAGTTTCTCCTAAAGGCACAGTATCCTGTTTAAGCCTCATAATGGCAGCCTATGGGGCTTGTCTGTCCATTTCTTCCTCTCTATCATTCCAGAGGCTTTCTGCTGAAAAGGAAAGCTTTTTTTGGAGGAAAAGGCTGTACAGGCTGTGCTGTTTGTGGTTTCTGGTGGAATTTCCAGTTGAAGTACTGGACAGTGTGGCCTTTTGTATAGGCTGCATTATCTGTCTTTAAATTCTCTCTTAAGTGTCTATGCAGTTTGCATTTTTTGACACCTTAAGAGATTATTTTTGATTGCTCCGGGGTCCGCTCACATGAGCGGGACTATTCACTAGATTATGACTATAACAGAGATACCCCTACTACAGAACTGGAGTTACAGGACAGAAACTACTCCTTTTATTACACGTTGTATGTCACCTTCTATCAAAAGAACAATGTCATATAGTCTTTTAATGCCCATGTCAGGTTCCGAAGCTGTGTTCTCACTATCTGTGGCATACCTTGCAGTTAACGTAGCAACTTTCTTTTCCTGAAACTGAGGGCGTTGACATGGAAAGTCGTCCTGCTTGCCTTTACCATCAGTCGGGCGGGGCTGCTCACGACCTTGTTGGGCGCCCCAACTTCTGCTGCGTTCTCCTCCACCGGCTTACATGCCTGATATTTCCTGTGAAGAACGAGGAGAACGTTGATCAGGAACCTGAAATCTATCAGGAGACCTCATTCTCGTGCAGCCGCACAAATCATAAGTGTGCTCAGTAGACACTGGTATAGGTGACACAGGATGTGACCCTTGTTTCTGTTGCTGCTTCCCCTGTTTTTTGTTCTTCCAATTCTGTTTTGGAAAATTTGGACGGTCGTCTTTAGTAGACTTTGCCGTCTGAGTTTGCGGTTGTGCTGCTGATTTAGTAAAACACCCAAACTATTGCGGCCAATGGTCTTATAAGCCTCCACAATAATTTTCGGTAACGCTCAGGGTTTGTCGACGTCTGGGACAAGGCGCAAAGCATTTGACACCTCAAAGTTAACCGCAGCTCCCTTTACATTCGAAAGGATGAGATCAGCAACTACGTCAAACACTCCAACAAGCCTCATTCCCAACACGACACCCGCCTCCGGACCGTGCTCATCTTGAACATGTTTGATCACGGAGGGCAGGACAGTCATAGACGGTGTGTCGAAGTACTTCGCATATACTGCTGCAAATACTTTACCCCAATTCTCACAATCTGTTACCTCTGGCACTAAGTCTTTCTGCAAACTAATTGTGAGCATCCTGTGTTTTTCCACAGGAGTGGTATTAGGAAATACTGCTTCCAGTTGGTCAAGTTTCTCAGCAAGCCAATAAGGCATATCGTCCTTAGTTTGGGGGCGCTTGCCCTTTACCTAATTAACCATGACTGGACTAATTGACAACCCGCCCGGTCCAACTGGTTGCACCGCAACCCCAGGTGCCCCCACCTGGACATTGCGAGAAACTTATTGAACTAAAGCCCCATGTACCCCAATCAAAGAGGTATAAAGTTGACGCAAGTCGTTAATCTGGACATTTAGATAACGTGGATGTGGTGTGAACCCGGAAGACTGGCCAAGTGGCCCCAGGAATTGACAAGGGACCTAACCGAACCGGAGTCACGGTGTGGGGGAGGGCGCCATTCAACCAAGCACGATGCTGCCATGCCTAAATCAGAATCTCTTATGTCCTATATGGAGAATAGTTCACAGGTATCACAGTGTGAGAGTACGTATGGAATGTATGATCATCCGCATTTACTGTAGGAAACATAACCCGAGAGTAGAAAAGGTCAGAAGGGAACGCTGCATCGGCACTCACCACAGAGATGACAGACATATCATTGTCAGGCACTCTAAACTGCATCAAATGATGCCGGAGCGCTGCGTGACTATGCCGAGCTATATCAATGTCGCCCATAAGAACACAGAGAAGAAAAACAATTTATATAAATTGTAGCACAAAAAGGGTAGTAATTCAAAACGTGAACCTTTTTATAAATCTGAAGCTTGAATGAACCTATAACACATTTGTATATGTAGGTTAATCCGTCACTCCTGTTAACCGGAAACAGTAGTGAGGGTATTGTGGACAGATACAAGCACTAATCAATTGTCTCGAATATAAGACCAAACGTAAGGTGTGCCATGTTTCTGGGATTCTGCTCGTGCACAGAAGTATGCGCAGGAAACCAGGACCTCAGTGTATTACGGTGTACCAAAAACCCACCTCAGTGCCCAGAACCCTAATCCGACTTGCATCCGTGTCTTATTCGTTCTCCGTACTACAGCAAAGCTACCAATGATTAGACAACCCAGAACAAGCGACTTAGGAACCTCTCAGGATTGTGGGAATCAAGAACACTCTTTCAGTTTTTATTCTCATAAAAGTACACAACTTGAGTAATCAGAGACACGGTATAGTTTAAAATGTTTATTTCAACTAAGTGCTCTAAGAAGCAGTATCTTTCCCAACATAAGTAAAAAGATGCATAAAATCAATACAATCAGCATTGTTACAATTCCATAAAATACAAAGGGAAAAATCATATTATAATGCTAGTGGAACCAGGTCTATAGTGCCTTGTGTACCACCCTCCCTTGGCTAGGAGCTATGTATTATAATAATAGAAGATCTCTAGGTTAAAACGGGGAACCCCATACCTCCAAAATCAGGTGAAGTGAATCACATTCCAAATCAGCACAGCTCTTTGTTGATAGAAGGGTTTCTTCCAAGTGCCTGAAAACATGCCTGCAATGTAATATTAAAGGCAGTTTCAGATATTTGCAGCTGTGTGCGTGTTGTGTCTAGAGCGTGGGCCGATCAACCTGGATCAACAGCATACATTGTTATTATCACCTTGAAGACTTCTGCACGCAGTGTACAGACTTGAGGTTGCAGTGTGAGTCTAGAGATGTGAAAAACAGACTGTTCTCATGTGAATGAAAGCAAGCAGTTTGTTTTTATAAAAACTGAGACTTGTAGTGCTGTGTGCAAAAGCAGCAAAATGGCGTTTGAGCAACTAACTCACTTATGCTAACATAGCAATGTGTGCAGGCCGAACCGTATCCGCACTACAAGAGTTCTGCCAGTAAGTTCACAGGTAACGCTGGTGCCCACGGGATCCAGGTGTTTCTCCACACACCAACGAACCCATCATCTCCAAGCCACTTACTACCTCCTGGTAGTTCCTGGGGCCCACGCCTGCTGGATGAGGAATTCAGCCCCTTGTGAAAGGCTGACGTCCTGCCAGTGTCCCCTGGTAGTGTCACAGAGAAAACCTCTGTGCCTAGAGCTTATAGCTCAGTGAAGCACAACGTGCCCCAACCTTACACAGGACAAAGCATGTCCTTTTAGAAGACCCCTCACTCACCAACCTAGTTGGTGACATGCTTCATCATCGGGGTCCCACCCTGAAGGCCGAGTGCCAACAGGGTGTGCTGCGACACCTGACTACAGTGGAGCGGGTATTTGTTTTTCTTTTTATATGTGCAGAAATTCTAAGGTGATATGTAATTTAAAAAGGGGCCAATACTACTCACCACAAGACTTTATTCTCGAGTGATTGAACCCCCATAAAAAGGAATGTGACACCTATGCCTAATTAGGTAGGCTGCGGTGTCTAAGACGTGTAGTGTTTAAAAATAGCGAAGTGTGCTATGTGATTTTTAAAAAGAAGTTTGGTCTGCATGTTTCAACCATTTAGCGATTGTTGGTTTTCTTCAGGACCAGTGTGACTGACCTGGGTACTCCTCCATTTGTTGTAGAAAACTTAAGCAGGGGACCGGGAGTTCAGGGGACGGGGAGTTCCCACCTCACCTATTGGTTGAAAACCCTTACTCTCTCCTGTTGATTTGCAAAGTCCTGCCAGTGTCATCTGAAAGCCACCATGCATGAGATGAAGATGGCCCTCGAGGACCAGTGGGTGTGGCTGGCCCAGGTGATTTGTCAAGATCTTGGCAATGGTTGGAAGACATACCGGCGTGGCCCATGCAAGCTCCAGAAGGGAAGAGAACCATGCTTGTGCACGCCAAATCAGAGTGTTCAGCACCAGAGAGGCCCGTTGACGCCTGGCTTGGGCCGCCAATCAGTGAATAAATTGGAAAGGAGGGAAGACATAGACTTGAGTTGTCAACCAGTCTTGCAGGAAGGCATTCACCGCCTCCGGATCCGGTCTCCAGCTGACATAGCGCACAAGTTGGGTGTCCCATCTGGAGGCAAAGAGGTCCACTTGGCAAGGACCCCAAAATGACATGAGAGCCTGAAATACTCTAGGGCAGAGCCTTCGGTCGCTTGCGTCCCTGAGGTATCTGGAGTTCCAGTCTGCCACTAAGTTCATTGCTCCTGGAAGGTATTCCTCCATCACCGAGATCTGTAGTTGGAGGCAGTCATGCCAGAAAGCCTTGGCTAATTCTGCCAGAGCCCGTGAACAGGTACTGCCTAACTGATTGACATATTGCACTGCCGTCGTGTTGTCCATCCTCAACAGTACGCAGCAGGATATCCTGTCCCTCGTGAGGTATTGTATACCAAACGAGCCTGCAAGAATCTCAAAGCAATTGTTGTGGAGGCTGAGTTCCTCCTCCATCCATCTGCCTCCCATGGAGATCGAGCCGCATTTGGTTCCCCAACCCAGACGGTGGGCGTCCGACTCTTTCACCAGGTCTGGAAATGATCCGAAGATTGCCTGCCTGTTCCAGGCTTCCATGTGGTCTATCCACCACTGCATCTCCGTCCTGACTTCCATCGTCAAAGTCACCATCTCTGAATAGGTAAGGCCCCTCCCAAGGTGAGCTGCCTGCAGCCTCTGGAGAGCCCAGTAAAGTAATGGGCCCGGGAAGATAGCTTGTATCGAGGACGGTAATAAGCCAACAATCCTGGCCAGTTGATGCCGCGAAATACTGTCCCTCCGGAGTACCTTTCTCAGTTCTTTTTTGATCTTGGTTATCTTCTGGCTGGGTAAGCTCAGGGTCGCCACCCTGGAGTCTATACAGAATCCTAGAAAGGTCATGGTCTTTTGAGCCATCAGATTCGACTTCTATTGGTTTATGTCAAATCCCAGTTCTTCGGAAATGTATGGTGGTGTTTGGGTGGGCTATTAGGTGGTTCCGTGATTGGTCCATCAGCAGAATGTCGTCCAGGTAGATGATAAATCTGATGTCCAGAGTCCGGAGGTACTTAACTACTGGCTTAAGGAGCTTAGTGAAGCACCAGTGTGCCGAAGATAGGCCGAACAGGAAAGTCCGGAACTCAAATATTTGCCCTCTCCGTTCAAATTGGAGATATCTGCAGTGAGGTGGGAAGATGGGAACCGTCAGGTAGGCGTCTTGGAGCTCGGACGAGGGTTGCTCCGGAGTAAAACCGAAGTTTGCGGAGTTGCGGAGTGCGACCCAACATGGCGCCCGGACTCCTTTGTCCCCCTTTGTCCCCCTGTTCGGACCCACTGACTTGAAGAAGTGCCGCGGGCAGCGACTGGCGCCCGGCTTCGCCATCCCCGGCTGTTCCGGGCATTGGACATTTACTGGATTGGACTTTTTGCAACGGATTTGCACTCGGTTGGATGGCCGGGCGGATGCCCACGCTGTAGAGGGCACCGGGAGCGGACGCCCTGTGATCCAAGCGGTGGCCCGCCTCGCGACTCCGCAACTAGCTACGGCTTCCTGGCCAGTCCACTTCCATGGGAGGCGCAACACTCTGGCGCCACAAATCATCCGAGGGAGTTGGTGACCCTCACCCCGGGGCTATAGTGGGTGAGCGGGTCTGCCCGACTCGGCGACGGTTGTCTCCGCCCCCTCATCGGTGCCCTCGGACGCCGTGGCGGTGGCGTGAGCCGAAGCGGCGGAGTCTCCACAGGCCCTGGAGAAGGAGGTCGCCCATACCCGAATTGAGGACAAGTACCCGGGAAGGTCGTGGTCGACACCTGCACGCGGAGACGCCTACTCCGGGACCCTCGCGGAGTGCCCCTGGAGGCATGGGGAAACCTAGAGGAGCCAAGGGATCCACCCAGACCGCCTCGGACTCTGAAGCCCAGGACAAAGAGGAGCATGGGGACCCAAAAAGTTCTGGTGGCGCGCCGATGCAACACCAGTTCGACCGTGTCCTAGAGGCGATAGAGACCACGAGATCGGCCCTCCAACAGGACATTGCTCAGGTGGCGACGAGCCTGGGCCTCCTCAGAGCGGACCATGGCAAACTTTCAGACCGGGTCAAGGAGGTGGAGAGCACGGTGAAAACCTTGGAGCCGGCGCAGCGAACCTTGGCTGCGACGATGAAGGACGCCCTATCCCGAATTGAGTGGTGGGCCTGCCGGAAAAGATCGAGGATGGCGACATGGTGACATACTTGGAGACCTGGCTCCGAGACACGGTGGTCCCGGAGGGACTGTCCTCCTTCTACACTTTGGAGCGTGCCCACAGAGTCCCAGCACGGCCCCCACAACAGGGACGCACCCCGAGACCGGTGGTGGCGCGGTTGCTGCATTTTCGAGACAGGGACTTAATCCTCAATGCCGCCAGACACAATGGCCCGTTCAAAGTAGCGAACAGTCAGGTGAACATCTTCCCGGATTACACCTACGAGACTCAACGCAAGAGGTTCTCCTTCCTAGCGGTTAAGCGCGAGCTCAGGAGCGAGGGCATTCAGTATTCACTCCTCTACCCTGCAAGGCTCCGCATCATTGTCGATGACAAAACCCAGTTCTTCGACACCCCGGAGGATGTCTGTGTCTGGCTCGAGCTCTACAGGACAGGGAAAGATGGCTTTGGCTCCTCGTCCCAACAGGCAGATGAGCCGGAACAAAGGCGGCGATCCAAGAGGGTCAGGAATCGCCGCGGCCGCACAGGAGGGCCCTCAACTGCGGAGACATCATCGGAGCGGAGGGGAGTGCTGGAAGTATTGTCGGAGTTGTCGGGGGCACGGGATGAAGCCATCGAGGAGGAAGAAAACCCGGGTGCAGAAGGAGCACCATCGGACTCGGAGGACTCAGTGGCCGATAGTGCCCATACACCGGTGATCACACCGAAGTCGGTGGAGGACCTTTTGGATGGACAAGGGTAACGGGGTATGCTGCCTTGTTTTGGGTGGGGGCCCGGCAGGGGGGAGGCGGTTGCCGTCCTTTATTGCTGACAAAGAGGGAGAGAGGGTTGGGGGGCCTCTGCTTTTGCCCCGAGAAGTTTTTGGCACTGTTTGGGGCTTGTTATAGTCCTGGTGGCCTGAGCGACGAGGGCCCACTGCCTCCGCCCAGCCCGCACCTGGCCCATAAGGCCTTCCTACGGTGGCGACCGTAGGATTAGTGGGGGTTCTTGGGTTGATGAAAGACGAGGTTTGGATGGGATCTAGATGGTGCAGTTTGGGTCCTGTTCTGGGGTGGGTGGGTGGGGGTTTGGCTGGTTTTTGGGTTGTTTGGTTTTGGTTGGGGAAAATGGCCGCCATCAGCGCTGAGAGGATTGATGTCTTTTCTTTGTGGGGACCCGGAGGGGGGGACTGTGCAAGAACAATCTGGGACAATGGCTGATGTTGCTAACTTGAAATGTGTTACTTGGAACGTAAGGGGGCTTCACACTATCTCCAGGCGCCACAAGGTCCACGCTTATTTAGTGCGTAGGGGAGTGCAAATGGCGCTGCTGCAGGAAACTCATCTGAACAAGGCGGAAGGGGCGGCGCTTCAGCGTAGATGGCGGGGGCAGGTCTTTTCCAAGTCGTACTCCGCTTATGCCAGGGGGGCGCTAATATGGATCAGAGCAGGGGTCCCCTTCCAAGTCACGAGGACAGTGTTAGATCCAGAGGGGCGTTTCGTGGCCATCTCGGGCACTCTAGGGGGGAGGGACCTGAACGTTTGCTGTGTATACGCTCCTAATGTAGACCAGACTGCCTTCCTTTCCAGGTTATCGGGCTCGTTGGCCCACTTCTTCTCCGGGCCCCTCCTGCTTGGGGGAGACTTTAACTCCGTAGTGGATGTGGACATAGACCGCTCGCATCCCCCGCTTCCCGATTCCCCGGTCCGTCGCACGGCTAAGGGTCGTCAGGATTGGCAAACCCGCTGGGGTTTGACCGACATTTGGAGGGCGCATCACCCCGCATCTAGGGATTATTCATATTTCTCGAGACTCCATGAGTTGCATGTCAGACTAGATGGCTTTCTTGGATCGCCCGAACTGGTTTCGGCAGCGGTCCGATCGGAGTACTTATCTAGGACCATCTCGGACCATAACCCCCTCCTATTGGACCTTCGCTGGTTTCCCGGGACGCCGGCGGTGCCCACCTGGAAATTGCGACCCGAGATCCTCGAGGACAGTGTCTTCAAAGCGGATCTGGGGGAGAGAATATCGGATTACTTTGCGTCCAACGGCGGCTCCGCGAGTACTAGGGCGTTAGAATGGGACGCTTTTAAGGTAGTGGTGAGGGGTTACTGTATCTCTAAGAAGGTGGGCATGAGGCGCGTCATCCTGGCTGACTTAGACACAGCGGACCGGGAACTCCGCGAGCTTGAAATTCGCCGCCCCGGACACCCGGAATTGCAAGCACAAACGGCGGAGGCGAGGGAAAAGGTAGCGGCAGAGGTCGAACGGCTCCGCTGTTTTGATTATAAGGCCTATACGGTCCGGTCTATCGCGGAGGGTGACAGGTCGAGTGCGTTGTTGGCGTGGTTGGCCAACCCTACGCGCCAGTCCCAAACGACGACAAATATGCGTGGGGCAGACGGAACCGAGGTATGCACCCAACCGGAGATTCTTAGTTGCTTCCGGCATTATTATGAATGTTTGTACCGCAGTCGCTCCGCACGTGACCCTGACCGACTTGATAATTATCTTCGCCCACTGGAGCTCCGCACAGTGGAGCAGGAAGTGGCGAAAACCCTGGGATCCGACATTGAATTAGGGGAGATCCGCGGGGCCATTAAACGGATGGCGAGAAACAAGACCCCGGGCCTGGATGGCCTACCAGTGGAGTTTTATGCAGCTTACGCTGACCTCCTGGCCCCTCGATTATTGGTGGTCTACAGGGAGGCGAAGAGGCTGGGGCGACTCCCGAGCTCGATGTGTGAGGCGTTGGTGGTTCCTCTCCTCAAACCGGGCCGAGACTCATCCGACCCGGGATCCTACCGTCCCCTATCGATGTTGACAGTGGACTACAAAATACTGAGCAGCATCTTGGCCTCGAGGCTGCTGGGACGCATGAGTTCCCTGGTGCATGAGGACCAGGCCGGTTTCATCCCACGGCGGAACACGACTATGAATATTCGTAGGTTGTTCCGTTTGCTAGGGGAACCATTTGTGGATGCCCCGTCCCCGGTAGTCTTGTCGGTGGACCTGGAGAAGGCTTTTGATAGCCTGGAGTGGGACTACCTCTGCACGGTGTTACGGAGATTCGGCCTCGGGGAGGGTTTTGTCAGATGGACCGCGGTTCTTTATGCCTCTGCTTCGGCCAGGGTCCGAGCAGGCCCATTGATTTCATCGCGGTATCCGGTAGAACGAGGCACGCGGCAAGGGTGCTCATTGTCCCCACTTCTTTTTGCGCTGGCGGTGGAGCCACTGGCGCTGCACCTTCGATCGGGAGCCCACTATACGGGCTTGTGGACGCCTGCGGGCCCGCATTATGTCTCGCTATATGCGGACGACCTGTTGCTCTTCCTAGAGGACCCGATCGACGCTTTACGTGGAGCGGAGTTGGCGCTCACGGAGTTCGGAGAGGTTTCGGGCCTCCGAGTGAATTAGTCTAAGACCTGTCTTTTTCCGGTACGCAGGGGTACCCCCGCCCCTGCGCTAAGTAGGGAGATTAGATGGGAGGCCGACTGCTTTAAGTACCTTGGGGTATTTGTTTACCACGACCAACCCGACCTCCTAGATGGGAACATTGCCCGCTGCATTCGAGCACTCCGAGGTTGCATGGACTTTTGGGCCACGCTGCCGCTTTCGGTGGCGGGACGTATCGCCCTGCTCAAAATGGTGGCGCTTCCCCGGTTATTATATTACTTCCGGACTCTACCGATCTGGGTCCCGCCGGCCACGTTTCGCCAGTTACGCTCTATGGTGGTCGGATTCCTCTGGGGATCGGGCCGACGGCGGGTGGCCCTCAACACCTTGATGAGGCCGAAAGACGAGGGGGGGCTCGCTGTGCCGGACTTTGAAAAGTATTATCTGGCGGCGCAGCTCCAGACCTTCACCCAGGAGATCGCCAGGGAATTCCGGGGCCCGGAAGACGGAAGGGGGACGGGTATGGCCAGGCATGTTCTCTCCTTTATAGCGCTGCGACAACGTTTAGTCCTGCGGGACTTGTCGATGGAGGAGCGGACTGTCCGCCTGTGTTGGAATCGGGCCCACGCCCGAGGCCAACTGAGAACACCATATGCGCCTGAAATACCGTTGGGGATGCTGACGGCCCTCCCCCACGGAGGGGATTGGTCACGTTTGGCGGCCTGGGAGGATTCCGGTTTACAGCTCGTTGGTGATCTGTACGAGGACGGAGCGCTCTTGTCCTTTCAGGATCTCATTGACCTCTTCGGGATCCCCCGGGGTGACTTTCTGCTGCACTCGGCCATTGTGCGAGCGATCCAGGCACACTGGAGGAACGGGCAGGAGGAACCCCACTTATCTCAGGTGTGCCAGTACGTAATGATGTCGGCGGGCACGGTGAAGGCGGTCACTTGCCTCTACGGCAGGTTGATTAGCGAGGGATTGGCTCCTCTCACCACTTTGAGGAACCGCTGGAAGGAGGACATTGGTAGGGAGATCCCGGAGACGACCTGGTCCCAGTTGGTGAGACGAGCCTGGAAGGGCACACGTAACGCCCGTTTCCAGCTGGTCCACTATTATGTTCTCCATAGAGCGTACCTGACCCCGGTGAAAATCAGGCGATATTTTGCCACGGCTTCGGCGGAATGCCCTAGATGCCCGGCTCAGGAGGCGGACCTCCTACACATGTTATGGGCCTGTCCAGGACTGACGTCCTACTGGCAGGAGGTAGCGACGACCCTGGAGGAGGTGACAGGGAGACTCTTATCATTGGATGCGGCGGTGGGGCTCCTACACTGGTTCCCCCATACCCCCAGGAATAAAATTTCTAGTAAATTTATCGACCTAGGGCTCCTCCTTGCTAAACGAGAGGTGACCAGGAACTGGAAGGCACGAGCTGGTCCGGCAGGCAGCAGATGGCACAGTGAGCTTTTGAAGTGGGCGGCGGGAGAGAGCGCGCTGAGATATCAACTGGCTTGGAGGCAGGGTAATGAGAAGGCGCAGGAGGCCGCGTTGGGGTGGGAAATGTTGGTGCAGGCCCTCAGGGATTATTGTGCCCCCAGCGACTCTGAAAGTGAAGAAGCGACTCACCCCGAGTCCCGGTGAACGTTAGTACTGACAGTCCTATTGCTTTCCCCGTGGGTCCAATAGCAGATCCTATGTTGATAGCTCCCTGGCGCTGGTGGTGGAGGGGGGGGGGGTTTCTCTTAGTTAGTAGACATTTAAGGGGGGGGGTTTCTTTTGGGGGTTTTTAGGCTTGTTTGGAAAAGCAGATGACGGACAGTGCATTATCCGGACCAGCTCCAGCATCCTACTGACCCCCCATTGCATTTCGCCGCCCGACCCCAGGGTTGTGGGCCGGATGGCTGTGTACGGACTGTACGGTGGGGGGCCAGAGGGCTTTATTCTGTTAATATTGCTTATGATACAATGCTGGTCGTTATTGTAATGATCTACTAATTCCTGCAATAAAAATATATTTAAATAAAAAAAAAAACAGAACAGGGCTTACCGTTGTATCCACTGTTGTTGGATCCTCCTCGAGGTTAATTATGTTTCCCTCGACTGCCATTACGGGAGGGAAAGAAGGTTCTTAGACAATTCTAGCAACGGGGGTAGCATTCCACCCTTCCAGAGGGAGAAGACATGTTAAACTTACGATTCCCAGTTAAAGTTAACCAGAGCCCCGGCATCACAAAATGGACGCTGCTGCCACCAACACAAGTCTGACCTCCTGCTGCTGGGAGTCCTTCCAGCGACGGAGGCTTGGACAATAGGTTTCCTGCCTTGGGAGGTAATAGCACCACCCCAGACAGGACTTTGTGTATTGGGACAGGGAGGGCTGAAAGAAAAGAGACACTGCCTGGGGCACACAAGGTGTCCCATGCATAGCCCGGTTCAAAGCAGTTGCTGGGGCACTCCAGCCCCAGCTCTGGCGCGAAACTGGACAAAGGAAATGGGGTGTAACTACCCCCCTTCCTGGTCTCACCCATAGGAGGGACCTAGCAGGTAATCCAGCTCCCTAGATTAGTATATAGGTGGAAGCTGAGTCCTGAGACTTTAGATTAATCCTGACTGAAACCTGAAACGAAACTCTGGACCTTTGACGTTCTACTTGAAGATAGAAGACTTAAGAATCTCCCTTGTGGCCAAGGAGTGACCACCCTGTGCAAACAGGCACCATCAGCAATCAACAGCTTGCTTTGTCGACGTTCCTGCCGGAACCCTGGCACAGACCCTGACAAGACCCATACTTCCAGACTTCTTCGACCCTGATCCTCGACCACAGCAAGGTAGAGACCCGTAGAGGCGACAAGAGATGTGGGACAGGACCTCTTGAAAAGCCTGCAAATTGCTACATGTGCGGCTTCTGAGGCACCCTCGAAGTTTTGCATTGGGGATTGAGAAGCCCCAACTCAGAGCACCATCTGCACTGAAGATCAGCCATCCACCCTCCACGAGATCGGCGTGGGGCCCTTCTGCATTTTGCCTGCTCGACGTGTTGTCCGGCTACTGGCCCGCTGGCTAGTAGCCTCTGTGACAACCAACCCCTGCTTCCCTGTGAAAGAGAAGCCCCTCAGACCTTGATGGTCTGCATCAGAGGCCATCTTCGATTCCTGCGTGGGTTGCCTTTGCCAAGGCTTTTTTTTTCAGAACTAGAACCTTTGCCAAGGCTTTTTGACTCCAATCCGGAAGTCAACTCCTCCATCAGCGAGATCCTTCGTGGGACAGTCCGTATCCAGCTCCTTGTCGTCTTCGACGCCTCCTGGTCCACGTGGCTGCAGAGACAAGCTTCAAGACATCACCTGATTGCTCCTCGACATCGCCTGGTTCCTTCCTGTTTCCACGCGGTCACTGGCTAGTGACCCAGACTCTGTCCCCTCTGCTTTCAGGTACTCTTCATCCTCGATCCACCCTTGGATCCACCCGGACATCTTCCTCCTAGTCGCCTGCAGCCTCTTTCTCCAGGTCTCAATAGGATCCGGCTCCGAATTTGAAAGTAGACCGAATGCTGGAGTCATCTCTGCAGCCAGGGAACCCTTCAGATGGCAGGACAGGTTCGCTACAGAACCATACCAAGCCCCGTGCAGCAATATGTCCTGGCATATGAGTGATCCACTTAAAGCACTCTCACAGTTTGTACCGCTAAGAACACTTCTCAATCCCCACACCCGCATTGAATTCTGTATAGTAATTCCCAAGATTCCTTTAAAAAAAAAAGAAATTATTATTGGTCATTTCCCTTTTTTTGCAAGGAATAAATACATCAACAATCAGATATGAACAAATAAAAATAGAGTTCCTTGACAGAGAAAACTATACGAGAAGAAAATCAAGAACAACAGTTATATACACCAGAAAGAAAGCAGAAACCTAAATATAAAAAAAGGACAAAGGCACAAATACAATGATTGAAGAAAAAGCAAGGAAAGAGACAACTTTAATAAAACAAAGATATCTTTTAAATCCAGTCCGTAATGGGTCTCCAGATTTTAACTCCCATTGCCCTTTTTCTCCTGCCCTTGGTCTTATAAATAGCCATTTCCAGGTTATACATTGATAATAATCTTGCCCACCAGGTCAAAAAATGGAGTTTCAGTGTTGATCCACTCCTTCGTGATACAAGCTTGCGCGTGTGTGTAGCAATGTCAGAGCTCAGCCCAAACAGCACAAGTTCTGCTGTGATGTCATTTGTTACTCCCAACAGGGAATCCAAAAAATGCTCTATGGACAAGAAAAGTTCGGCTAATTTCGGCAAGAGAAAAACATATGAACTGTGTCTGCAGCAAACAACCCACACCTGTTACATTTAGTCCAAGCAGATGTGGCCCAGTTAGAGATCTTTTTTGGTGTATAATACAGGTCGTGAATAGCCATATAATGCTGGCTTCGCATCATCCCTGTCAACAAAACCTGATTTGCAAGACTTAACGAGTCTAGCATGTTAATCCCTGCTTGCCCAAGCTTTAGAGCCCACTTGTTTTGAAAAGTCTGTATATCTTCAGGGAGTACCTCAATCAGTAGAGTATACAGATGACCTATGGAAGCTTTACCCAGTTTCTCAATAAGCGGAATTGTTCTCAATTGATTTTCTCGCCCGAAACCTAAAGAATTAAAAAAACTCCGGATCTGAAAGTACTTGTAAAAATCGTGCTTAGGAAGGCCATATTTAGTTTGGAGCTCAGTAAATGATAGAAGCTGGCCTGCCTCACATAGATCTCCGAGTGTAACAATTCCCTTTAAGCACCATCTAAAAGAGATTTGATCACGGAAGATCAAAGGCAGCAGCCCGGCGGCAGAGAAGGGAATATAAGCACTAAGGTTGGGGATCTCTAGATGGCGCTTAACTTGTCTCCAGATACAATAAGCGGATTTAAGGATCTTGAATTTAGTTTTTTTTAAATAACTAGGCTCTAGGATTTTAACAAGACACCCATTAGCCTCCTCCCCCAGACTCAACGTAAATATTACTGGACTATGACAAACCAAAACTTCAGCGCTCTCAACCACTACTAATGGACTTATAACTTGCAGATCAGATGCCCAATAATAAAACAAAAAATAAGGAATACCCCAGCCACCACTATTTTTGGGCAAGACCATCTTCCTATAAGCCCTTCTCTGGCATCTATAACCCCATAAAAACCTAGAGCTAATGAGCTCTAATTTTTTGCTCTCAAAAACACTTGAACGCTGCGTACTCCTGCAACTGACACACCATCCTGACAACATCAATCTCCTGGACCCCCTCCAATCCGGCTTCAGACAAGGCCGCAGCACAGAAACCGCGATGCTGAACATCCTAGACGACATTCACAGATCTCTTGACGCGGACAAGTGCTGCCTCCCCATACTCCTTGATCTCTCCTCAACTTTCGATACGGTGGACCACAAGCTCCTCATCAAGACTCTTCAAGAAAGAGCCGGTCTTGGCGAGGTAGTCCTCAAGTGGTTCTCCTCCTTCTTGCATAACCGTACGCAAATAATAAAAATCAAGAACTTCACCTCCGAAACCCAGCAAGTCAACAACGGTGTCCCTCAAGGATCAGTGCTCTCTCCTCAGCTCTTTAACATCTATATGGAACCGCTCGCCAAGTTACTCAGGAATGCCAACATCCACTTCCACCTTTACGCGGATGACACGCAGATTTACCTGGAATCCTCTTCCCTTAATGACATCCACAGACTCAACGATGTCCTAAATCAAGTTCAAGACTGGCTGACAAAGAATCACCTGAAACTCAATCCCGACAAGACAGAAACACTCCTCATCTCAAACAAGGAAGATAACCCTCAAATCACCGAGTGGTTAAAGTCGATCGATGCTCTCAAAGGTAACCTCACGCTAGCCGACTCCGTTAAATCCCTGGGCTTCACCCTAGACCCCAAACTTACCCTGGCAAACCACATCAAGAATTCGGCGAAAAGCGCATTTTTCAACCTCAGACTTCTGAATAAAATCAAACCTTACATTCCCAATAAGGATCTCAAATTAGCCACGCAATCTCTAGTTCTATCAAGACTGGACTATGGGAACTCAATCCTAACAGGCATCCCCAAATCGCACCTGGCCCTACTAAAAACAACACTTCACGCGGCAGCGAGAATGATCACAGGCTGCAAAAAATCTGACCACATCTCCCCGGCACTCAAAGAACTCGAATGGCTCCCTGTGGAAATACGGAGTACCTTCAGAACGGCCTGCCTAACCCACAAGGCCCTCCATACCGGCAAACCGGAATACTTGACAAGCAAACTTAAAAAAGCAGGCAAAGCCAGAAATTTGAGAAGCTCTAACTCCCTGCTGCTCATCCTACCAAAAACCAGAAAGAAGAGAACTGCGGACGGCTCTTTCACAGGAAATGCCCCCAGAATATGGAACGCCATCCCCCTCACATCAGAACCATACCGTCCTATGCAGAATTCAAGAGTCAACTCAAATCCTTGTGCCTTATCCGCTCCCTTGGTTGTGGGTAACCTGGATCAGCAAGCGTCCCCAGAACCAAGCTGTAACGCTGAATCCTGTTACCAAGAAGTCCTGCTGTTCGAACTTTTCCACCTCCAAATGGTCGCTCGTTGTTCGCTTTTACTGAATTTGTGTCATGTTGTTCTCTTTTGCATTCCCTCTACTGTAAAGCGCTCTGCTACCTTCGGGTCTTGTTAGCGCTATAGAAAACTTCTAAATAAATAAATAAATCTCCTCAGACAGTGCAGACCGTAATCTTAATTGTTTGTTAATTATATAGCTCAGGGTTGCTCCGCGAGCGCCCGCTTTGAAAGCTTCCCAAACCATTTGGACAGACGCAGACCCACGATTAATCTTAAAGAAATCTGATATCCACTTGGACATCTGTTCGCAAAAATCGAGGTCCACCAATAATTTACGTTCGAACTACCAGGGTCTCAAGGGAGATCTATAGCCAGTTTCTAGCTCTAATAAAATCGGGTTGTGATCCGAGTTTATTTTAGGCTGGATATCAATCCTGGCAGAATTTGCGAGGTCAGCCGCCACAAAGAAGTAATCTAAGGGGACATGTTTTCGATGTGGTACAGAATAATAGGTGTTTCCTGACGCTCCATTCTCTTTCATACACCAAACATCTACAAGCCCAAAGTCCTATACTAGCCCTTTTGTTGCTTTAAAAGTTTGTCCCTTTTTCCCTGAATAATAGTAGTCGCTGGTTATATCTACATTCCCAGGTAAATGGAGATTAAAGTCCCCACAAAGGATCAGGGGGGAGGGCCATTGGGCTAGTTCAATACTAAGGTTGTTCAGCATACAAGGATCATCAAGGTTAGGGCCGTAAATAGAGTGTATGGTTACAACCCGACCATCTAAGCACAATTCCACAATCACCCAGCGACCGCAAGGATCCTCTTTCACCCTTTTACATCCCCCATCCGCACCTTTTCAGAACAGCCACCCCCCTGGTGGTGGTACCTTGTCGTGTACAGCAAACCAGCTCTAACCCCAGGTCTTTCAACCAGCCCCTATTGTTCTAAGCAATGTGAGTTTCTTGTAAACATAATAAATTACTTTCATTGATTTAAGTATCTGAGCGGTAATCCCCCTTTTCTTTTTATCGTTTAGGCCACAAATGTTCCATAAGCCGACTTCATATCTACCCATGTTCACAATGCGGTTGAGTTATCAAGTCTGAAATGACTTCCTCCCTTCTGAGCATAAGCATAGGAATTGCTATTCCAAACAAGTCAAAACATTTAGTGAAGAACATTTTAATCACACTTAAAAAGCTGTTACTGTATAAGCACAAAAATGTATTGTTCCTTGCCCCCCAACGCCCCCCAAACGCCCTCCCCAATTATCCCACCCTGAAGCCCCTCCCTACCTACCCAAGCAAACACCCAAATGAGGCAAAGGGACTGACTAGTCCCTATTGGTGATGGAGAGAAAGGACAAAATGCCCCCACCAAGCCCCCCCCACCCTCTAACTGAGGTAAACTAAATAAGCAAGAGAGTAACTGAGAAAAAGGGTGAACTGTTAATCGAACAATTAACCCCTTAATAATACCTTCCAGACATCCCACTAAATTGATCCCAAGAATTCCTTTGCTGCAATTTCTGAGATAAAAAATACTGTTTTATCCTTGAATATAATTTTACGTTTTGCAGGATTTAATAAATACGTTTCCGGCGCCTTAGCTTGAAATTGAGGGATCAACTGGTGAAAATGCCATCTCAGCTGTCCTGTGGCTTGGTAGTAGTCTGGGCGCACAAAGAATTTGCACACCTGCCCACGCCTCTTCCGATCATACAGGGATTCACAAAGTAAAAATGTTTTCAGACAGATCAAAATAGCTCTAGGCTTGCACTCTACACCAGTCTTGCCCCAACGTATCTGAAAAGGGAATCTATGCACCCCCTGCAATTCGAGTTCCCACTTCCACTTCGAAAGATCTGGAAATGCTTCCGAAAACAGATTGATGACTAATTGGCGAATGTCTGTTCCTTGAATTCCTTCAGGTACACCTAAAATATGAAGGTTATTCCTCCTTGATCTGTTTTCCATATCAGCCAGTTTCCAAGTAAAGTCAACTCGAAGAGACTGAAGGGAAAGTAAATCAGTTTTTTGTTGACTCTTATCATCCTCAATTGTTGAAATTCTACCCTCAACTTCACCAATCCTGGCAGAGATTTCCGTACAGTTCTTACTCATGCGGCGAACCGTATTCTGGAGTTTATGCACTGCACCCTGCAATCGGAGTCCTTCTGCCCGAGTCTCCTCCCGATGTGGCATTATTGCCTGGTATATAGAAGCTAAGGTGACGTTGTTCTGCATTGTCTCAGTGGAGCACAAACCTTCTCCCTGTACTTCTTCAATGACAGCCCGACTCTCGTTGGACCCTGCACCATAAGAATGAGGCAGCAAAGGAGATCCATTGTTAAGATCTGAGAGACCTTTATGGGAGATTATCTGAGGGACATCCTTCAGTTTTCTAACTGTATTAATATCTTCATGAACCAGAAGACTGTTTTCATCTTCGTCCGGAGGGGCTGAGCTGGTCACGCTTCTTTCATTGCCCTAGTCCCCTTCAGTGCTCCCGTTCTCAGAGTTATTAGAGAGGTCGGACATAGAGAAGAAGTTTACACCAGAGTCGCAAGAGTCCGGTTCTATTAGCACTGTTGGTGCTGCCGTACTACCGTTCTGACACAGAACATTGTCCACCTGCTGTGCGCTACTGGAGCCAGCAGTATCCGGAGCAAAATTTTCAGCAACATTGTCAGCATACTCCACTTTACTCTCAATACCCCCCTGCTCCTGCTCCTGCTCTTTCCCCTGCAAGCCAGGTAGGTTTTTCGTGCTGAGGAAATACCAATAGTTGACTCAATTAACTCAGATGTTGGACTAATAGCAAGTAGGGCTGAATTGCTATTACCTAAAAGACCGGCACAATCATTTATCCCTATCACTGTTTCAACAACAGGAAATGTCTTACCTCTGACTGAGGGTTGACTCTTTTTAATCATGCCCGGGATCTTCTTTTTGGCACCAGTATGACCTGTGCCAGACACAGCCCAGGGGGAAGAGAGTGTATTTTCTAGGATAGAGCAACTGTTAGACCCCACTTCTTGCATGGGGCCATTAAGGGCACCCGCCGGTGTCAAAGCATGAGCTGGAGCTTGGGCTGGAGAAGGTGCTGCATTCCCTACCTTGGCTGCTGTGACTCATGTCTTTGGCCCCTTCTGAACAGCACTAGCGTTTTTCGGGCCCATGCTTTTCGTAGGGCTCAAACTGCAACTCCGGTCCTGGTTTTCCACTGCGTTTGTTGGTGGTACAATGTTCTCCTGCAGCAAGCAAGAGCCCCACACTGTGCTGCTCAACTCTGTGGTTTGTGAGGCAAATGCTGTGGAACAAGCACCGAATGGGAGAGAATGCCTTGCCGCATCGCTCAGTGCATCGCTTGACTGCGGCACCAGCCAGGAGCCGCTACGATTCTCTATCGTCGCAGCCCGTAACTCTCTGTCGCAGCGCCTGAGGGTTGCATGCCGATAGTGCAACTGATAAAGTTGTGCCAGATAAAAGAGGAGCATTACTGCGAAGGCTCCAAAGCAGGTTTTAAACGAGGACCTCACGATTACCAGGATTTTGGTATTCAATCCTGCATAGGGAGTGTTTTGGTCACCCGCAGACAGCTCTCCCTCAGGTCGGGGATGTAGAGGGGTTGGACCGGTGGGAAGCACCTCTTGCCTGCCTATCTCGGACACGGTCGTGTCCGCCATCTTGCCTACTGATTCCCAAGATTCCTCGATTTATTCCCTACCCATCTTTTCATATTTGCCTGCCTGCTTATGTTCAAGGCAATACTGAAACTGGAAAGTAGCGACCGGGAGAGTTATGTGGCCATGGATGAGCCATTCTGTAGCCGGTGAGTCTGCTACGTTGAATACTAATCTGTCCAGTTTTTCAATACTAAGAATTGTATATTTTGCTCCCTTTTGTGCCATTTCTACCTGTTTATCTGTTAGATTATATTCAGAAAACAGAGAAGTACTGTTGATAAAACACCAAGGCACATAGCCTGCATGCAAAGATTGAAGCGCCTAGCCTAACAACATAACAGAACGTAACTGAGATGCAGTGTTGCAACATGGCCAAATCTTGTTCCAATATGTCTATCGCAGAAGATACAATGTTGCCTAAGGAATATATCCTTGAGGTCAATGTTGTTAACTCAAAAATATCAAAAAAGGGAGTGAAGAGGTGGTGCAACAAGGCACCGCGGTGGGCTAATCCTCCTCTTATGAACGCTTAAATAATCAACAGAGACCACCTGAAACAAATATACAATACATATTCCGATGTTGTTGGAATACACTCAGTGTGTTAAAATACCCCTCACACACCAAAAGGGCCCTTGGTGTCATGCTTCATCATCGGGGTCTTCCCGCCCCCGCTGCGGGACGGGGCAGTGCTGCGACAAGCGGCTACGCCGGAGCACCTTTTAATTGTGAGTACTATGTGAGTGATGATGGAGTGAGTGTCAGTGAGGTCAGGAGTGATAGACAGTGAAATTAAAAGATACCTGGCCTGGTGTTTAGAAAAAATTATTTAATAGGCACTGGCTGGTATCGTTAAAAGGGTGAGGCGGAGGGCAAGATCGGGTTACTAGTCTTGCTCTCCTGTGTGGGTCAACATGTTTCGGGGCGGCATGCCCCTTCGTCAGGACCGGGTTGTATAGATCCCCCTGTCACTCACTAATGCGCTACCACAGATAGAGAGTGTTGTGTTTGATCAATGTGTATAAATAATTTAAATACACGTGAAAAAAGCTCGATCAGTAATACTGATGATGTAAGCTTATTGAATGAGGAGACAATGCCCCATGAGCCAAGCTGGGCGAAGGGTATAGAGGGTCCAATCAACCCCCACACCTCAGTGCTTCCTCCTTCGTCAGTGGCTTCCGTGGTATTTTAACACACTGAGTGTATTCCAACAACATCGGAATATGTATTGTATATTTGTTTCAGGTGGTCTCTGTTGTCAATGTTGTTAACCCATTATTTACTACTGCCAAAGATTTTTCTAAATGTATACGGTCAATTTCCCGTATTTTCTCTGTGACCTTTTGTTGGGATATTTTCCATATTTCATTGTAGGCAGCGTAAACACCGGCATATATGAAACGTTTCAGACGTGGCTTCCTGGGACCTAGTAAGAATTCCCTAAGATCCACATCCTCTGTAAGTAAGCATAAGTGTTGTTTCACTTAGGTGAATGTTGAGGTTCCTAGCCAATCAAGGCACAACTTCCCAACACTGTAGGATGTCACTACCCCCGTATGTTGTCTTTGTAAATAACGTGGAACTGGCCTATGAATATTAATCCCTTCAGTTCTACCCAAGAATCTTGACTGACAACTATTGGTGTCTGTGGGCCAAATCAACCATTTCCTCCAATCGGGGTCTGATCTATTGTATTGAATGATGTCATCTAATGTAACTAGTTCTTGTGATGTATTGTTATCCTTGGTGTGTAATGTGTTGGCACCAAGGTGTGTTCAGGTCTTTGATCTTGGCTAGTCCAAGGCAAGACGGTTGTTGCACTGTCTCATTCAAAAACATGATCTGCTGAGGGATGAGGCATACTCTAAATAAAGCTTCCATCCCCTGAACTTACCAGTCTCTAGTATCCCAGACTGATTTTAGGTCTGTAATGTCTTTCCAAAGGTCGAACCCTTGTTGAGACAGCTTGGTAATAAAGGTAGCAGAGTAAATCTGTTTCGTATCTGTAAGCATATTTTTCTGTGCTGATGTAGGTGCAACCTTACCGTAATATGAGGCTGGGTGAGACATATTAAACCCTGAAAAATATGGAAACTTGTGCACGAATATTTTTGAACTGTCCTTTGGCGGTATTGGACAATGTTCCCACTGGTTTTATGTGAAGACATTTCTAGGTGTCGCGGATTTATGGAAAAAAGTATGGCCATAATGTTGATAACAATACATAAATTTATAATCTGATGAGCTTTCCAATGTTTCACTACTGGAAAATCCAGCAGATCTTTCTAAATCAGACAACATGTTATTTACAGTTTCAAAGTCCCAATCATCGGAAAATGTACTTGAGGTAATATCACTTAACGATATTCTATACAAATGTGGAATTTTTAAAAGTTCAGTCGGGCCAAATATGTCGAAATCAACTTTGTCCCACACTATACCATCCGGTACAGGCACTGCTGTAATGTTCACTGAAGACAAGTCTCTGTGTTCTTGATGAGAAGATGGATGTGGTGTTAAAATTAAATTCACGTTTTGGGCTGTAGAGCTTTGCCGAAGAAGGTTAGCATCCCAGCTTCTGCGGCAGTCCCTCCCACTTCCCCACGACAAAAGGGAGCGAGCAGAGCAGATGCCAGTAGCCAACACAAAACACTACGGGGGCAGTAACCAGAGCCCTGTCCGGCCACAGTAACGCCCGCACTTCTGTTCTGATTATTTTTAAATTGCCTGACTAGCTTTATAACTGTTGTAAAATGCCTGCTTTTAATTTGCGCCACATTTCCCGCTTTCACCAAAGTCTCCCCTGGTCCGCCGCGGCTGGTGCCGTTTGTGCGGAGGGGACCGACTCCGCCATTTCCTCTCCCCCTAGACTCAGGGGAGGTTAGCATCCCAGCTTCTGCAGCAGTCCCCCCACAACAAAAGGGATTGCGCAGAGCAGACTCGCACAGTGACACGCCAAAGGCAAGCCTGTTTGCGCCTGTCTGTCGCCAGGCGCCAGTCACGCTGCCTTTTTTATTCCTTTTTTACTCCTTTTTTAGTTTTATCCTTCTCAACTCATCACCCTTACTTAACATAAGAAATGACAATCATCAAATACACTAACCATGAGCTACACTCCTTAAACCGGGTCAGTACTACTTCCTTGATCACCAAGTTCCCTAACACCCCAGAATGCTTACACATTACTAAAGTAAGCGCACCAACAGTGAACAGCACCACTATCCCATGGCTTACCAATTCTAAGCCAGAATCAGAATTTATAAAAGCACTAGACTGCAATATACGCTCCCTCCCTAAGCACTCACTCCAAATATGGTCCCTACTAGACTCGGAGAAGCCAGACCTCTGCTTTTTTACTGAAACTTAGCTAAATGAGTCCTCTCAGCCTGACCTAGCGACTGCACTCCCCCCCCCGATTACCAGATGATCAGTCAGGCATGATAGGACGGGAAAGAAAGGAAGAGGGATAGCTATAGTGTTTAAATCTAACATGAAATTACGCACTGTTGAAGCCGTCCAGCCTGACTGGGGCGAAATCTGTATTTTCAGAATAGAAGGCACAAAAACTGAAGCATGGAAAGGTGCGCTCCTATACAGACCCCCGGGTAACAAAACTCAATTTGCGAATAATCTAACGGAAATGATTGCTCCACATGTTCTCACGGCAGATAGGTTTATATTCCTTGGAGATTTAAATTATCATGCCGAGCTTATAAATGACCCTTACACTGGAGACCTCCTCACCAACCTCGACTCACTCGGCTTAAAACAACTGATAGCAGACCCCACCCATAATGCTGGTCATACCCTAGATCTATTATTTACAAACTAACATTGCATAAAGATCAATCAAATTCTCCCCCATCCTAAGGTCAGACCATCACCTCATAAGCTTTCAAATAGGCCAAGGGATGCCTAAATTGACCTACAAAAAAGAGCAGAAGCTCTATCAATCATTCAGGAGTTTGTTGAAGCGCGACTACTCACCCGTAAGGGTCTCAAGGCGCTAGGGGTGGGGGGGATGTGGGGGGGTGCAGGTTCCATTCCATCAAGGAGGGGGTCTGTCGAAGAGCCAGGTTTTGAGGTTTCTTGCGAAGATGGGGAGCGATGTTGTCTGTCTGAGGTGGAGCGGAAGGGCGTTCCATGCTTTGGCCGCGAGGAAGGAGAAGGAGCGGCCTCCAGATCTGGTCTTTCTGGTGCGGGGGACCACAGCGTAGGAAAGCTGGGCTGATCGTAGGGTCCTTTGGGGTGCGTGGAATTTGAGTCGGCTGTTCAGGTATGCTGGTCCGGTGCCGCGGAGGGCCTTGTGTGCGAAGCTTAGCCGACCATGGAACAAGATCAACTTGAAATCATTTCAAACAGCCTTTGTCCCTATTCCTCCTTCTGAAATGACCAACATAAATGAGGCTGTGATAAAATTGGATGCGCCATAACCAGATCCCTAGACTCAATTACCCCGAAGAAAAAAATCAACTTCCCCATAAAATTATCCCCCTGGTTCACTCTGGATCTAAAACACATCAAGACAGCTGTCAGAAAGGCAGAACGTAAATGGAGACAAACTAAAAATACATCAGACAGATATCAATATAAAATGCTTCACCAACAATATATGGATAACATTGCTAATGCCCAAAAAACCTATCTTGGAAACCGCATCAATCAAGCCTCTAACTCCCACAAGGAACTTTATAAAATTCTAAAGGAGTTCACACACCCTGTCTCAGACATTCCTCCACATACCATCTCACAGGAGTGAGGAGACTCACTCGCAACCTTTTTTGTAAATAAAATAAATGATATCCATAAATGTTTTCCCCATGACTCTAACATACTACATAGTCAGAATAAAACTTCCCCCACCAGATACCCATTCTCTTTTTAGTAAACTTACAATAGAAGACACCTCCCTTCTACTTAATAGGATGAAATCCGGGTCACCAACCGACCCTGCATCTGCACAGATTCCACCCAAGATTGGTTCAGCACTCATCCCCAACCTGACCCATATCCTTAACCTCTCTTTATCAGAATCTACTGTGCCAGCACACTGGAAAAAGGCTATTCGACACCATCTCACATGACATTCTTTTAGAACGTCTAGGTGAGTTAGGTGTCGAGGGCCCGGCTCTGAAATCGCTAAAAAGCTACCTAGCGGAAAGGACTACAATGGTACAAATAGGGGATTTCTGCTACAATAGCCTAATCATTGATAAGGGTGTTCCTCAGGGATTCATTTTGAGTCCAACACTCTTCAACCTTTACGTAGCGCCGCTGGCCAAAATTATCAGAGACCATGGCTTCAGCACAATCTCCTATGCTGACGACACGGAACAGCTGATCACTCTTGATGCTGACCCAACTGACAAACAGCCACATTTATACAATGTATGACATCAGTAAACAAATGGATGTCAACTAATCATCTGCTCCACAACGAGAGCAAAACAGAGATCATGCTCTTTGGAGACGCTCTGAACATATGGTCCGCAGACTGGTGGCCTCCCTCACTTGGACCATGCCCATTGCCCAAAACAACAGTTCGTAACCTGGGAGTTATCATGGACAACAAATTGTCCATGAAGGACCATATCAACTCCCTGGTCCATACTAGTAACGGACAAATGCGCTCTTTGAAAAAAATCTTTAAATGGATCCCCTCAGCGCTAGGCTGCCACTAGTACAAGGCCTAATCATCAACCCATTAGATTATGGCAATGCACTGTTTGCATCCATTAATGAAAGACTTCTCTCTAAACTACAAGTGCTTCAAAACACTGCGGCCAGATTGGTCCTTAATCTCCCTTCCCGATCTCCATCAGCCCCCAGTCTTAGGACCCTCCATTAGCTGCTGATAAAAAAGAGTTTCTTTTAAATGATGTTGCTTCACCCACAAAACTCTGAACAACCAGGGACCTATCTACCTGGCAAAGAAACTGGTTAAATATCAGACAAGACGCCCCCTTTGCTTATCCAACAAGCACCTCTTGAACATCCCACAGGTATGCATGGTAAAAAATGGGGATAGGTCTTTCTCCAAAATTGCCCCGGAGCTATATAACTTATTGTCGATGCAACTCCACCAGGAGACGAATCATAAACATTTTTGTAAAGATCTCAAGTCATGGCTATTCTAACTCTTCTCTCCCCTCTAGTTACTGTTGTTGGCAAAGTGCTATGAGACCTAAGGGTGAAATATGCGCTCAAGAAATGTCTGTTACTACTACTACTACTACTATAAGGCACAGGCCATAGTTTGGAGACAATCGCTTCGTTTGGTTTCAACAGTAAAGCCAATCGGCCTGGGAAATATCTACACCGAGATCCTCGCCCCATGCCACACGAGCGAGGCCAGTGGAGTTAGAGGTGGCCGCCAGCGTGAGGGCATAGAGTTTGGTAACCAATTTCTGAGGAGTGGGAGACGAGTATAGGAAGTCGAAAGTGGTCATCGAGGGAGGGGGCTGGGGGAATGTAGGATGCAGTTCCCTACAGATGGCCCGTAACTGATAAAAAGGTAAAGTATCCATGGGACCAGAGACAGCAGCGGGAGAGTGGAACTTGCTCCCCGGGTAGAGGTCTGCTAATGTCGCCAGCCCCAGTCGGGTGTCGTGTTTAGCAGTGCCGGAGGGCTGGAGAGGGGGGAAGGCAGGATGGCGAACAATCAGCATTGTTTTTGCCGATAGCATCGGAGCACCAGGCATGCGCATAGTCCCTCCCAGGCCCAGCACAAGGTTTTGACTGTTTTCAGTGCGTGGGAGTTTGGCTGGGGCAAACAGGGCAGTGGCTAGAGTCCACGGGCTGCAAGATCAGCTTTGACCGCCACATGGGGCTGGAAAGGAGTAGGATGAATCCAGAAGTGCAAGAAACTGGCCTGAGCACATAATGCATAAAGCTTAAAATGAGGGACGTCCAGGCCACCACACGACATCGGGAGGGTAAGAGTGTCATATGCGATCCTGGGTTGTTTTCCTGCCCAGGTTAGAGAGATGATTAGCAAACTAATCCTATGAAAAAAGTGGGTTGTGAGGCGGACAGGGACGTTCAGGAAAAGATACAGGAATTTTGGGAGGACAACCAACTTAGCAATGGCTATATGACCGGTCAGAGATAGGGGCAGCCGGTTCCATTGGGGTATCTTGGACTCAAGCCAGTCCTCCGCACAACCAAAGTTAGCCCTCCAAAGTTCATCCACATTCCTGCTAAGCCACACACCCCAATAGCGAGTGGGACCAGACGAAAGGATAGTCTGGAGTAAAGGGCGTAGTGGCGTCAGTAAGAGGGAAGAGGACTGACTTACTCCAGTTCACCTGGATACCAGAGTATCCACCGAGCCATATGATCTCGCGTACCAGGGGGCTGAGATTTTCCTGAGCCGTAGGAGCTGGAGGGTGTTAAAATATTGGTTAAAGACCTCATGCAAGGGGGTGAAGCCTGCCGTATAAAGTTATGTGTAATACTCTGAATCGCGCATTGATTTCCTCAGGGGAGGTAGTTCGAGTAGAGCCACCATCCTGAAGCGCCGTGATGTAGGATGCAGCACGAGGTGGGCGGGGAAGGTTGGCCAGGGTTTTAACGGGCCGGTCACCAGCACCAAAGCGGCGTGCTCTGGCCTCTCTGCCGAGGAATGAGAGCTCTCTGTTGGCCTCCTCCGCAAATTCTGAGTATTTCTCGCGAATGCAAGCAAGAGTATCAGAGCTGGGGTAGAGAGCATGGACAGAGTCCAAAGACATGATTTCTGATTCTAGTTGATCAAGTGTGCTTGCGAATGGAGCGTAAAATCCCTGACTGTTTAGAAATGCATACACCGCGACAACCTTAAAACCCTCCCAAAGTGTGGCTGGAGAATCCACAGAGCCCTTGTTAAGCTCAAAATAGTTAGTGATCGCGGTCTGGACCTCGTCACAGAAGACAGAATCTCGAAGCGCATTCAGGGGGAGCCGCCAGGTGAAGGTCCGCCGAGGGGATTGGGGTAAACGAAGGTTAAGCTGTACCAGCGCATGATCCGAAAGGGTGCGCGCCATATGATCAACCGAGATAAGCCAGGAAAGGATATCTGGAGTGGTGATGAAGAGATCCAGATGGGATCAACCGCTGCAAGTTCCAGTGATGCAAGTGCCCTCGCAGGTATTAGTGCGCATGTGGCGCCAGGCATCGTACAGGGAGTTTTCGGCAAGGATGGAGCTAAGGAGAGCCACGGAGCGAGGGTCTGAAGCATAAGGGCCAGAACGGTCCAAGACTGTGGAGAGTGTCACATTAAAGTCCCCCCCCCACCAGAGGAGCGCAGCAGGGCCTAGGGACCAGATGTAGTGCCAGATTTGCACAAAAAAAATTCAGGTCATCCGTGTTAGGGCCGTATACTGCAGTAATTGTTAAAGGTTGGACCTGCAGGGAGCCATGGAGAATCACGTAGTGCCCTTCGGTGTCAGTGAGTACCTGGGACGTTTTCCAAGGGAGTCCCCTGTGTATCAGAATGGACACCCCCCGGGAGTAGTTGGAGTAGAAAGAGGAGTGTGATTCTCCCCAGTGTCAGGAATGTAGTCTGTTGACAGTTGCAGGTAGCAGGTGGGTTTCTTGTAACAGACAGGTGTCCACTTTGTACAGAAGGAGGTGGGCGTGGATTAGTTGGGCTTTACGGAGGTCATTTAGACTGTGGATATTCCATGTTCAAAGTACAGTGTCTGTCATGCCGTAGTAGTGAAGGGAAGAGAGGAAAGCAGTGCAGTCAGGTGCTTGGAGTGGGAACGCATGGTGGTGCAAAGCAACTAAGAAAAGGATGAGCAGTGTAGCAGTGGAGGGGATGCACATGGGCCGGCAAACACTAGCCTAAGCAGGGAGCTGGGCACTAAGGGAGGAGCATTTGCCATAGGATGGAGGATGGAAGTTGGTGTCGCACCCAAGAGCATGACCTTTGGGGTGTGTGCCATGCAATGCACCAAAGTCGTGCAGAGAGTATGTGTAACGGTGGTGTGATGCAAGCAATATGTCAATGGAATATCCAAATATAAAAAACAGCATTGCCTCAGGAGGAGGCTGAACATCCCAGATAACCCCCCATGCAAGCTTACCCCACACACACAAGGAAGTGCTGCAACATAGAACGTGCAAAATAACAACAGAATGCATACGGTCGAAAATCAAAGCGCCGCAGAAGGAGGACGCGAATATCTAATACCCACCCTCCCTCCGCCCACTCCAACCCCCCAAACAGGTTGAGAAACCACCCACAGCCACTCTGGGGAACCGCAACTTGGGAAGGGGGGATCAATAGCAAAGTGGGAATCATCCCGCGGAGGCAAGGCGTCACAGGGTAGTCCCCTGCCCAAGAGGGCAGGGTGGCCAAGCCAGATGTGGAAGCAGACTGCAGGATATATCTCAGCCTAAGAAGGTGAACAGATAAGCCAGGCCCCTAGACCTAGCAGCAGGAGGCAAACATCCAAAATGGCAAGGAGGCGCAATGCAGACATGTCAAACAGATAAACATGCAATTATGAAGGGAGAGATCAACAGCCCAGGGCACTAAAAAAATCGTGTCAGTCATTTTCGCTGAGGTTGCCTGCATCTGAGTCCTGAGAGTTAGCTAGGGCGGAGCGGTGGGTGCGATCCAGTTTCTTGGCGAAGGCAAGAGCGCCCTTAGGATCCGTGAAGACCAGAGTCATGGAGCCCTGCCTGCTTCGCAATTTGGCCGGGTAAGCCAGAGAGTATGAGATCTCATGTTTTTGTAAAATGCGCTTTGCGGGCAGAAACTCGCGGCGGGCAGCATGCACCTCCTGAGTATCGTCGGGGTAGAATGACAGTGAGTTGCCCTGGTGACGTATTTCCCCTTTTTCCCTGGCCGCCCGGAGGATTGCGTCGCGATCCCGGAAATTTAGGATTTTGGCGATGATAGGACGAGCTGGCAATCCGGCGGCAGGAGGGAGGCCAAGGGAGCGGTGCGCTCTTTCCACAAAAAAGACTGGGGAGAGCACATTACCGAACAGTTCACGCACCAGTTGCTCCTCATAGTCTTCCATTCCCGAAATGTTGGTAGACTCAGGCACCCCGTGATGCGGGGTGCCTGCAGGAGCGCGCCTCCAAATCTTCGTTCATGGTGTGTATTAGTTACAGGATTTTGTCCATTTGGAGTAGTGAGTGTCGGCATCCTCAGCGTCGGAGACCATTGACTCGACATGCAGCAACCGGTTGTTGTGAGAGTCCAGACAGGATTCGACCACATCGAGGCGAGAGGACAGCTGTTCCAACTGGGTGGCATGCCGGAGACTGCGGATTTGACATCCAACATGATGGCTTTGATGTCATCTTCACGAGAGGCGGTCATCCCTGTGGGGGCAGTCTGGTCGCCCCCGTCGATGGTCGCGCCCTTTTGGCGCGTCTGTCTGCACTGGTCGAAAGTGAGCCTTGGTTGTTTGGGGTCAGCCTTTCCCATATAGGCACCCCAAGAGATGAGGAGTGTGCAGAGGGAGCTTAGCAGGGGGTGAGGGAGCAATGACCAGTCCTGCAGCGGCCCGAGTGGAGAATCAGTGGAGCCAGGAGGCAGAGTAAAAGAGGTATCCGCCGAACGTCCGCCTTAAGGAGGCGCCAGCCAGGCCTCTGGACCGGTGTGGTGGGTGAGCCAGGGAGGTATGCCACCACGCAGGCAGAACGGATCTGAAGAGTGGGTCTCCAGCAGAGTCTTTTACCCCCACGCAGAAAGTCTTGACGGGGAGTGCGACCGAGGCAGACAAGGGCAGCGGAGATGCGAGGAGGCCGCACAACTCACCCACACGATGCCAGACCCATCAGGCACAGAGCCAAAACAGAAGGATTGGTGCAGATTGTGAGAAGCGGTGCCTCCTTGTACGTGCGCGCGCCCCCAAACCCCGCCTCGGTGGCCTCCGCAGTCTGCGCACTTACCCCTGGTGACGATCACAAGCCTTAGCGATTATCAGAAGACAGGTGGGGGCCCGACAGGAGGAGCAGGTAAATGCAGGCTGAGCAGGTGTGACTCGCAGGCTGCCGTGAGTGGCGGCAAACAGGAATACCTAGAGCAGGGCGGCCATCGATCGGGGGGCCGCTAGTGGGCCGCAGTCCGCAGGGAAGAGTAGCAACCCGCAGCATGGAGTCGTGGGAGGCACGCCATCCTCTTCACCAGACCCGATGGCGGAAAGCCTCTACAGTGAGTGCCGGAGTCCTGCGCGAGGCTCCCACCCATGAGCAGGCCGGGCTGGGTGGTACGACTTGCGCACTCCCGACACCGCCGCTAAGTACCCACACAGTAACGAGACTTACTGGCACTGACGTAGATTGGGCATACAGAGCTGGAGGTTAGCCACCAGGAGATCGCAGGCAAGCAGCACAGGCTGAACTAGGCAGGGCGCTTATGATGCAGGGCTCGGACCCAGGACACACGCGTCACTGGAGCCAAGCACCGCAGGGTCGTAGGGCAGCGGGAGACAGGCCAAACTGCACCCCGGGGTCAAGTAAGTAGCGAGGGCAGGGTTACAGGCTTCGATGAGTATCAGGTCTGCAGGATTTTAGCGGATTAAAGGCTTGGCCGGCAGAGCCCTCTCAAGGTGCGGACATCTTGCAGCTGGCTAAGCCACGCCCCCCCAAGACCTGCTAACCTTCAGAAGACTTCTTAAGACCAAGCTGTTCGAGCAGTAGCAGCACTTCCCCCCTTCTCCCCTAACGCCTTGAGACCCTCACAGGTGAGTAGTGCGCTCTACAAATGCATTGATTGATTGAATGCACTGTAAGAGAGCCATACATTAGGCCTCCTATACTTTATATGGAAAAAGGAAAGCAGCTTTCATATGGGCAGGACAGGCCCTTTTAGGCATGCTGCTACCCTTTCATTGCCATTGTGGCATCACTCCTTAGCAACCACAGCTGAAAGCCCAAGATCAGATTGGACATGGTTTGGATTCCCCCACACCCTAGAAATAAGGAACGATGCACACTAATGTATAACACCAACTGCAGTAAAGCTGTTTCTTTCACCAAATAGCGTAAATGCTTAAACTTTGCACTGTGTCTGACCCCTCTCCCCACCCCCACATTGTATTGTATTGTATTGTGGCATACTTGTATAGCCCGACCTGTCACCACCAAGGGCATCCTGGCGCTTTGACCCATAATTCAGCGAAAACAGTAGCTCAGCCTATCCTGGGAAAAAGGTGAGTTTTCAGAGCCTTTCTAAAAGCTAGGAGATCTTCAAGGCTTCTCAAGGATATTGGCAGAGAGTTCCAGAGTTTGGCCGCCGCTACATCCTTCCAAGGCCACCAACGGGCCTATGTAAAGTTTTTTAAAAAGCCTGTCTGGGCCTTACCTTGTGAACTGCCCTGCTCCGTACAGCAACCTGCAGTGCTGTGGCAGCGGCAAGCAATCATTGGACCAGCTGATGCACTGCAGAAATGATGATTTAGATGATAGACTGCCTCGAGTAAAATGGCTGCCTCTTCCACCACTGCAGACTTGCGCGCGTGGGAAGCAGTCGGAAATTGAGTCCTTGGCTTCCCGCCTGCCACACCCTTGCCCATCTCGGCACAGGCGCGTTGGGAAAGGGTGTGGTGACAAGCTCTCCACCCTCTGATTGACTTGGAGGGTTTGCGATCCCGGGCTTGTATTTAAAACCCCCGGGGCTAACTTTACCTCCACGCCATCAGGGGGTGGAGACTGCGCCTCGCAGCTAGGTCTTTGCCAAGCTGATGACATCACAGCCTGCAGGGCTTCTGTGAGGTTGTCAGCCCCGCAAACATGTCGGCTTCTTTGGGCCCGGCAGGGGATGTGAGGATGTGGTCCATTGGCTAGACTGCCGACTTTGGTGCTGGAAACCAAGGTTCGAGCCTCGGGGGTCGCGTTTGCATCCTGTGATTCTGGGCAAATCACTTAATCTCCCTGCGCCTACCCAAAAAGGCAAAAACAACAAAATGAACGTGTCCTTGTGTAATGAAACTCGGACTCATCCGTGAGCGGGCAGACAGTGCCCCTGTTCTTTTAGCAGCATTATACATAATAAGAGTAGAAGTTCTAAACTGCAATAAAGGTTTTGTTTTTATATATGAGCTGAGCATTTATTGTTGAATGTAGGGTGGGCAGATCGCCGCCCTGGTGCTGCTCAATACACAGTGACACACTCTTCAAGTGCTTCACTATCCTCAGCGCATGCGCAGTCATAACCAAAGGAAATCCTGCGCATGTGTACTTGTGACAAACCGCGTGTCCTGTGCATGCGCAGCTGCACATAATCAGAGTGGCTCTTGTCTCGCGCGGTCTGTTGTCTGTTGTGTCCTCTCAGGGCCCGGCCGCTCCTCACAGAGCAATGCACAAGAGGTGAGGGAAGACATGGGTTCGAGGCAGCGGTCCAAGTGCAATAAAGTATGAGAACTGCAGGGGGCGGGCATGTGGGGGCGGGGCCTGTGAGTGTGGGGCAGGCCTGTAAATGGGGGTCGGGCCTGTGGGTGAGTGGGGGGCTTGTGGGTGGGGGGTGGTGCCTGTGGATATGAATGCGCCCTCCTCTGCCGGGGGCGGGTCAGGCCTGTGCCCAGTTGCGCTCTCGCTGGCGGCAGCCCCGCAGCGGCATTCTTACCATCCACAACAGGTTAGTTTGGGAACTGCAAGGAGGGCGGGGCCTTTGGGGGTGGGGCCTGTGGATGTGGGGTATGTGGTTTTGGGGGTGGTCGCTGAATCTCAAGTTGCACATTCTTACCTTTCTCCTGGTCCACTGCAACCATGGACTTTGCCCATTTCCTGACCGCATCTATAAATGATGTTTTTGACACAAGTGTGTGCATATGAGCATCTTTTAATCTGGCTGATCTGGGACTTGCCGCAAATATTTTTTTTAAAGCCATGCTCTTGTATTTACAATCAGCAGAAGCTCATGTAGTGAGTGCTGGTGCTGTTCCTGACCTCCCATTCGGTTTGTGGAATTGCCCCTTTGTGGATACAGATCACGCCTACTGAGCTCTTATCGTGCTTCAGTGCTCAGGCCTGATGTGGCTGCCTTCACAGCTTTATCCTAAACCTTAGCTTGTACTTTAGTCAAGGGTACACAGATTTGAAATTGGAATTATCTTTTAATTCCCAACCATGTTGTATCCCCCTGAGATTTAGGCCTGAAGATGCTGTGATAACGCACATTGAGAATATAGACATAAGGAAAGCAAATTACAATAATCTTACAAAGATTGAAAGAAAAGCCCTGGGAAGATATTGAGAAGAAGCCTCACCGAGTCATAAAACCAGTGGATTAAGAAGGTGCCATTTTGATTCAGTCAGCAGATAACTACAGAGAGGCATATCGTAGCCTATTAGGAGACACCAGAAATGACAAAGTGTAGCAAACGAATCCAACTGAAACACTTCAGAAAGAGATTAATGTTTTGGATGAAGAGACCAAGAATGAAGAATGGATCACTGGAAAGGAAGCTGAATTTTTGATTACAGTGAAAGCTAAGATACCCTATTTTTATATTCCTAAAATACATAAACAGAGAACTCCTCCACATGGGCGCACTATCGTCTCGGCGTAGGTTCCGTTCTCGAGCCACTTTCCAAATTTTTGGATTGGTTTTATGGCCACTTGTCTCGGAAATTAGGTCCTACGTTAAAGACACAAAAAACCTGTTGAATATCATCTTGGATCCAGAGTTTGTTGTAACTTTCGAACTCATGATGTGCCTTGATGTGGAAGCCTTATACGCTAGCATTTACTGAGAAGAAAGCCTTCGAGTCATTGAAGGCATCCTAAATGAAAGGGAGTGGCCTTTGAAGCATTAGTCAAGTGGACTATACAACTAGCATGCTTCGCCCTAACCAGGAACTTCTTCCAATTTGAAGATACCATCTACTTACAATTACATGGAACTTCAATGGGAAGCGCTTTCACGCCTAGCATAGCCTGTCTCTATGTACACCAATTCGAACAACAGAACAAATGGAATAATAACCTCCTTTAAACAGGAGCTACGTCTGTGGTGCAGATGCATAGATGATGTCTTCATCATCTGACATGGCACCTTGGAGAATGCAAACCGCTTCTTAGATTAGCTTTACAGCCGAAACAAATTGAGATTCGCCATGACTACAAGCAATGATGAATTACCATTTCTTGATGTCTCGCAGATGGTCATCAAACGTTATACAAAACCTACAGATAAGAATAGCCTCTTCCACTTTCAAAGTGCACACCCACACGTACTTTCGAAAATTTACCAGTTGGACAGTTTCTCCGCATAAGAAAAAAATGCTCCAATATTGCTTTACTACAGTGAAGCAGCAGTCGTACTTGGAATCGAGGACGGGCCCACTTGTGGAGTCCATACAGGACTTGATTGTGTGCTTCCCGGACCACACTTCCCAGAATGCACAGTCTCATTTGAGCCTCCCATCGGTGGGTGTGTTATATATTAAATGGGGAAGTGGGTCGGCAGGTTGGGCACACCGCTTCCGTTAAAGCCCCTGAAGAGAAGCAAATGGAGCTTTGAAACGCGTCGGGCAGATCCCGTACGGAGCGGCGTCTACGAGTGGATCCCCGCCCTCACCTATACATAAACCAAGCTGCTGTTCGCATGCTACTCAAAGGTGGACACCTTCGAGCATTGATTTATACGCGGCCGTCCAGCCGCGGAGTATGCACCACCCCGGTACCCTGGGGGTCACTACAGTGAAGCAGCAGTCGTACTTGGAATCGAGGACGGGCCCACTTGTGGAGTCCATTCAGGACTTGATTGTGTGCTCCCGGACCACACTTCCCAGAATGCACAGTCTCATTTGAGCCTCCCATCGGTGGGTGTGTTATATATTAAATGGGGAAGTGGGTCGGCAGGTTGTGCACACCACTTCCGTTAAAGCCCCAGAAGAGAAGCAAATGGAGCTTCGAAACGCGTCGGGCAGATCCCGTACGGAGCGGCGTCTACGAGTGGATCCGTGCCCTCACCTATACATAAACCAAGCTGCTGTTCGCGTGCTACTCAAAGGTGGACACGTTTGAGCATTGATTTATACGCGGCCGTCCAGCCGCGGAGTATGCACCACCCCGGTACCCTGGGGGTCACTACAGTGAAGCAGCAGTCGTACTTGGAATCGAGGACGGGCCCACTTGTGGAGTCCATACAGGACTTGATTGTGTGCTTCCCGGACCACACTTCCCAGAATGCACAGTCTCATTTGAGCCTCCCATCGGTGGGTGTGTTATATATTAAATGGGGAAGTGGGCCGGCAGGTTGCGCACACCGCTTCCGTTAAAGCCCCTGAAGTGAAGCAAATGGAGCTTCAAAACACGTCGGGCAGATCCCGTACGGAGCGGCATCTACGAGTGGATCCCTGCCCTCACCTATACATAAACCAAGCTGCTGTTCGCGTGCTAGTCAAAGGTGGACACCTTCGAGCATTGATTTATACACGGCCGTCCAGCCGCGGAGTATGCACCACCCCGGTACCCTGGGGGTCACTACAGTGAAGCAGCAGTCGTACTTGGAATCAAGGACGGGCCCACTTGTGGAGCCCATACAGGACTTGATTGGCCACTCGCAGGCTGCCGTGAGTGGCGGCAAACAGGAATACCTAGAGCAGGGCGGCCATCGATCGGGGGGCCGCTAGTGGGCCGCAGTCCGCAGGGAAGAGTAGCAACCCGCAGCATGGAGTCGTGGGAGGCACGCCATCCTCTTCACCAGACCCGATGGCGGAAAGCCTCTACAGTGAGTGCCGGAGTCCTGCGCGAGGCTCCCACCCATGAGCAGGCCGGGCTGGGTGGTACGACTTGCGCACTCCCGACACCGCCGCTAAGTACCCACACAGTAACGAGACTTACTGGCACTGACGTAGATTGGGCATACAGAGCTGGAGGTTAGCCACCAGGAGATCGCAGGCAAGCAGCACAGGCTGAACTAGGCAGGGCGCTTATGATGCAGGGCTCGGACCCAGGACACACGCGTCACTGGAGCCAAGCACCGCAGGGTCGTAGGGCAGCGGGAGACAGGCCAAACTGCACCCCGGGGTCAAGTAAGTAGCGAGGGCAGGGTTACAGGCTTCGATGAGTATCAGGTCTGCAGGATTTTAGCGGATTAAAGGCTTGGCCGGCAGAGCCCACTCAAGGTGCGGACATCTTGCAGCTGGCTAAGCCACGCCCCCCCAAGACCTGCTAACCTTCAGAAGACTTCTTAAGACCAAGCTGTTCGAGCAGTAGCAGCACTTCCCCCCTTCTCCCCTAACGCCTTGAGACCCTCACAGGTGAGTAGTGCGCTCTACAAATGCATTGATTGATTGAATGCACTGTAAGAGAGCCATACATTAGGCCTCCTATACTTTATATGGAAAAAGGAAAGCAGCTTTCATATGGGCAGGACAGGCCCTTTTAGGCATGCTGCTACCCTTTCATTGCCATTGTGGCATCACTCCTGAGCAACCACAGCTGAAAGCCCAAGATCAGATTGGACATGGTTTGGATTCCCCCACACCCTAGAAATAAGGAACGATGCACACTAATGTATAACACCAACTGCAGTAAAGCTGTTTCTTTCACCAAATAGCGTAAATGCTTAAACTTTGCACTGTGTCTGACCCCTCTCCCCACCCCCACATTGTATTGTATTGTATTGTGGCATACTTGTATAGCCCGACCTGTCACCACCAAGGGCATCCTGGCGCTTTGACCCATAATTCAGCGAAAACAGTAGCTCAGCCTATCCTGGGAAAAAGGTGAGTTTTCAGAGCCTTTCTAAAAGCTAGGAGATCTTCAAGGCTTCTCAAGGATATTGGCAGAGAGTTCCAGAGTTTGGCCGCCGCTACATCCTTCCAAGGCCACCAACGGGCCTATGTAAAGTTTTTTAAAAAGCCTGTCTGGGCCTTACCTTGTGAACTGCCCTGCTCCGTACAGCAACCTGCAGTGCTGTGGCAGCGGCAAGCAATCATTGGACCAGCTGATGCACTGCAGAAATGATGATTTAGATGATAGACTGCCTCGAGTAAAATGGCTGCCTCTTCCACCACTGCAGACTTGCGCGCGTGGGAAGCAGTCGGAAATTGAGTCCTTGGCTTCCCGCCTGCCACACCCTTGCCCATCTCGGCACAGGCGCGTTGGGAAAGGGTGTGGTGACAAGCTCTCCACCCTCTGATTGACTTGGAGGGTTCGCGATCCCGGGCTTGTATTTAAAACCCCCGGGGCTAACTTTACCTCCACGCCATCAGGGGGTGGAGACTGCGCCTCGCAGCTAGGTCTTTGCCAAGCTGATGACATCACAGCCTGCAGGGCTTCTGTGAGGTTGTCAGCCCCGCAAACATGTCGGCTTCTTTGGGCCCGGCAGGGGATGTGAGGATGTGGTCCATTGGCTAGACTGCCGACTTTGGTGCTGGAAACCAAGGTTCGAGCCTCGGGGGTCGCGTTTGCATCCTGTGATTCTGGGCAAATCACTTAATCTCCCTGCGCCTACCCAAAAAGGCAAAAACAACAAAATGAACGTGTCCTTGTGTAATGAAACTCGGACTCATCCGTGAGCGGGCAGACAGTGCCCCTGTTCTTTTAGCAGCATTATACATAATAAGAGTAGAAGTTCTAAACTGCAATAAAGGTTTTGTTTTTATATATGAGCTGAGCATTTATTGTTGAATGTAGGGTGGGCAGATCGCCGCCCTGGTGCTGCTCAATACACAGTGACACACTCTTCAAGTGCTTCACTATCCTCAGCGCATGCGCAGTCATAACCAAAGGAAATCCTGCGCATGTGTACTTGTGACAAACCGCGTGTCCTGCGCATGCGCAGCTGCACATAATCAGAGTGGCTCTTGTCTCGCGCGGTCTGTTGTCTGTTGTGTCCTCTCAGGGCCCGGCCGCTCCTCACAGAGCAATGCACAAGAGGTGAGGGAAGACATGGGTTCGAGGCAGCGGTCCAAGTGCAATAAAGTATGAGAACTGCAGGGGGCGGGCATGTGGGGGCGGGGCCTGTGAGTGTGGGGCAGGCCTGTAAATGGGGGTCGGGCCTGTGGGTGAGTGGGGGGCTTGTGGGTGGGGGGTGGTGCCTGTGGATATGAATGCGCCCTCCTCTGCCGGGGGCGGGTCAGGCCTGTGCCCAGTTGCGCTCTCGCTGGCGGCAGCCCCGCAGCGGCATTCTTACCATCCACAACAGGTTAGTTTGGGAACTGCAAGGAGGGCGGGGCCTTTGGGGGTGGGGCCTGTGGATGTGGGGTCTGTGGTTTTGGGGGTGGTCGCTGAATCTCAAGTTGCACATTCTTACCTTTCTCCTGGTCCACTGCAACCATGGACTTTGCCCATTTCCTGACCGCATCTATAAATGATGTTTTTGACACAAGTGTGTCCATATGAGCATCTTTTAATCTGGCTGATCTGGGACTTGCCGCAAATATTTTTTTTAAAGCCATGCTCTTGTATTTACAATCAGCAGAAGCTCATGTAGTGAGTGCTGGTGCTGTTCCTGACCTCCCATTCGGTTTGTGGAATTGCCCCTTTGTGGATACAGATCACGCCTACTGAGCTCTTATCGTGCTTCAGTGCTCAGGCCTGATGTGGCTGCCTTCACAGCTTTATCCTAAACCTTAGCTTGTACTTTAGTCAAGGGTACACAGATTTGAAATTGGAATTATCTTTTAATTCCCAACCATGTTGTATCCCCCTGAGATTTAGGCCTGAAGATGCTGTGATAACGCACATTGAGAATATAGACATAAGGAAAGCAAATTACAATAATCTTACAAAGATTGAAAGAAAAGCCCTGGGAAGATATTGAGAAGGAGCCTCACCGAGTCATAAAACCAGTGGATTAAGAAGGCGCCATTTTGATTCAGTCAGCAGATAACTACAGAGAGGCATATCGTAGCCTATTAGGAGACACCAGAAATGACAAAGTGTAGCAAACGAATCCAACTGAAACACTTCAGAAAGAGATTAATGTTTTGGATGAAGAGGCCAAGAATGAAGAATGGATCACTGGAAAGGAAGCTGAATTTTTGATTACAGTGAAAGCTAAGATACCCTATTTTTATATTCCTAAAATACATAAACAGAGAACTCCTCCACATGGGCGCACTATCGTCTCGGCGTAGGTTCCGTTCTCGAGCCACTTTCCAAATTTTTGGATTGGTTTTATGGCCACTTGTCTCGGAAATTAGGTCCTACGTTAAAGACACAAAAAACCTGTTGAATATCATCTTGGATCCAGAGTTTGTTGTAACTTTCGAACTCATGATGTGCCTTGATGTGGAAGCCTTATACGCTAGCATTTACTGAGAAGAAAGCCTTCGAGTCATTGAAGACATCCTAAATGAAAGGGAGTGGCCTTTGAAGCATTAGTCAAGTGGACTATACAACTAGCATGCTTCGCCCTAACCAGGAACTTCTTCCAATTTGAAGATACCATCTACTTACAATTACATGGAACTTCAATGGGAAGCGCTTTCACGCCTAGCATAGCCTGTCTCTATGTACACCAATTCGAACAACAGAACAAATGGAATAATAACCTCCTTTAAACAGGAGCTACGTCTGTGGTGCAGATGCATAGATGATGTCTTCATCATCTGACATGGCACCTTGGAGAATGCAAACCGCTTCTTAGATTAGCTTTACAGCCGAAACAAATTGAGATTCGGCATGACTACAAGCAATGATGAATTACCATTTCTTGATGTCTCGCAGATGGTCATCAAACGTTATACAAAACCTACAGATAAGAATAGCCTCTTCCACTTTCAAAGTGCACACGCACACGTACTTTCGAAAATTTACCAGTTGGACAGTTTCTCCGCATAAGAAAAAAATGCTCCAATATTGCTTTACTACAGTGAAGCAGCAGTCGTACTTGGAATCGAGGACGGGCCCACTTGTGGAGTCCATACAGGACTTGATTGTGTGCTTCCCGGACCACACTTCCCAGAATGCACAGTCTCATTTGAGCCTCCCATCGGTGGGTGTGTTATATATTAAATGGGGAAGTGGGTCGGCAGGTTGCGCACACCGCTTCCGTTAAAGCCCCTGAAGAGAAGCAAATGGAGCTTTGAAACGCGTCGGGCAGATCCCGTACGGAGCGGCGTCTACGAGTGGATCCCCGCCCTCACCTATACATAAACCAAGCTGCTGTTCGCATGCTACTCAAAGGTGGACACCTTCGAGCATTGATTTATACGCGGCCGTCCAGCCGCGGAGTATGCACCGCCCCGGTACCCTGGGGGTCACTACAGTGAAGCAGCAGTCGTACTTGGAATCGAGGACGGGCCCACTTGTGGAGTCCATTCAGGACTTGATTGTGTGCTCCCGGACCACACTTCCCAGAATGCACAGTCTCATTTGAGCCTCCCATCGGTGGGTGTGTTATATATTAAATGGGGAAGTGGGTCGGCAGGTTGCGCACACCACTTCCGTTAAAGCCCCAGAAGAGAAGCAAATGGAGCTTCGAAACGCGTCGGGCAGATCCCGTACGGAGCGGCGTCTACGAGTGGATCCGTGCCCTCACCTATACATAAACCAAGCTGCTGTTCGCGTGCTACTCAAAGGTGGACACGTTTGAGCATTGATTTATACGCGGCCGTCCAGCCGCGGAGTATGCACCACCCCGGTACCCTGGGGGTCACTACAGTGAAGCAGCAGTCGTACTTGGAATCGAGGACGGGCCCACTTGTGGAGTCCATACAGGACTTGATTGTGTGCTTCCCGGACCACACTTCCCAGAATGCACAGTCTCATTTGAGCCTCCCATCGGTGGGTGTGTTATATATTAAATGGGGAAGTGGGCCGGCAGGTTGCGCACACCGCTTCCGTTAAAGCCCCTGAAGTGAAGCAAATGGAGCTTCAAAACACGTCGGGCAGATCCCGTACGGAGCGGCATCTACGAGTGGATCCCTGCCCTCACCTATACATAAACCAAGCTGCTGTTCGCGTGCTAGTCAAAGGTGGACACCTTCGAGCATTGATTTATACGCGGCCGTCCAGCCGCGGAGTATGCACCACCCCGGTACCCTGGGGGTCACTACAGTGAAGCAGCAGTCGTACTTGGAATCAAGGACGGGCCCACTTGTGGAGCCCATACAGGACTTGATTGGCCACTCGCAGGCTGCCGTGAGTGGCGGCAAACAGGAATACCTAGAGCAGGGCGGCCATCGATCGGGGGGCCGCTAGTGGGCCGCAGTCCGCAGGGAAGAGTAGCAACCCGCAGCATGGAGTCGTGGGAGGCACGCCATCCTCTTCACCAGACCCGATGGCGGAAAGCCTCTACAGTGAGTGCCGGAGTCCTGCGCGAGGCTCCCACCCATGAGCAGGCCGGGCTGGGTGGTACGACTTGCGCACTCCCGACACCGCCGCTAAGTACCCACACAGTAACAAGACTTACTGGCACTGACGTAGATTGGGCATACAGAGCTGGAGGTTAGCCACCAGGAGATCGCAGGCAAGCAGCACAGGCTGAACTAGGCAGGGCGCTTATGATGCAGGGCTCGGACCCAGGACACACGCGTCACTGGAGCCAAGCACCGCAGGGTCGTAGGGCAGCGGGAGACAGGCCAAACTGCACCCCGGGGTCAAGTAAGTAGCGAGGGCAGGGTTACAGGCTTCGATGAGTACCAGGTCTGCAGGATTTTAGCGGATTAAAGGCTTGGCCGGCAGAGCCCACTCAAGGTGCGGACATCTTGCAGCTGGCTAAGCCACGCCCCCCCAAGACCTGCTAACCTTCAGAAGACTTCTTAAGACCAAGCTGTTCGAGCAGTAGCAGCACTTCCCCCCTTCTCCCCTAACGCCTTGAGACCCTCACAGGTGAGTAGTGCGCTCTACAAATGCATTGATTGATTGAATGCACTGTAAGAGAGCCATACATTAGGCCTCCTATACTTTATATGGAAAAAGGAAAGCAGCTTTCATATGGGCAGGACAGGCCCTTTTAGGCATGCTGCTACCCTTTCATTGCCATTGTGGCATCACTCCTTAGCAACCACAGCTGAAAGCCCAAGATCAGATTGGACATGGTTTGGATTCCCCCACACCCTAGAAATAAGGAACGATGCACACTAATGTATAACACCAACTGCAGTAAAGCTGTTTCTTTCACCAAATAGCGTAAATGCTTAAACTTTGCACTGTGTCTGACCCCTCTCCCCACCCCCACATTGTATTGTATTGTATTGTGGCATACTTGTATAGCCCGACCTGTCACCACCAAGGGCATCCTGGCGCTTTGACCCATAATTCAGCGAAAACAGTAGCTCAGCCTATCCTGGGAAAAAGGTGAGTTTTCAGAGCCTTTCTAAAAGCTAGGAGATCTTCAAGGCTTCTCAAGGATATTGGCAGAGAGTTCCAGAGTTTGGCCGCCGCTACATCCTTCCAAGGCCACCAACGGGCCTATGTAAAGTTTTTTAAAAAGCCTGTCTGGGCCTTACCTTGTGAACTGCCCTGCTCCGTACAGCAACCTGCAGTGCTGTGGCAGCGGCAAGCAATCATTGGACCAGCTGATGCACTGCAGAAATGATGATTTAGATGATAGACTGCCTCGAGTAAAATGGCTGCCTCTTCCACCACTGCAGACTTGCGCGCGTGGGAAGCAGTCGGAAATTGAGTCCTTGGCTTCCCGCCTGCCACACCCTTGCCCATCTCGGCACAGGCGCGTTGGGAAAGGGTGTGGTGACAAGCTCTCCACCCTCTGATTGACTTGGAGGGTTCGCGATCCCGGGCTTGTATTTAAAACCCCCGGGGCTAACTTTACCTCCACGCCATCAGGGGGTGGAGACTGCGCCTCGCAGCTAGGTCTTTGCCAAGCTGATGACATCACAGCCTGCAGGGCTTCTGTGAGGTTGTCAGCCCCGCAAACATGTCGGCTTCTTTGGGCCCGGCAGGGGATGTGAGGATGTGGTCCATTGGCTAGACTGCCGACTTTGGTGCTGGAAACCAAGGTTCGAGCCTCGGGGGTCGCGTTTGCATCCTGTGATTCTGGGCAAATCACTTAATCTCCCTGCGCCTACCCAAAAAGGCAAAAACAACAAAATGAACGTGTCCTTGTGTAATGAAACTCGGACTCATCCGTGAGCGGGCAGACAGTGCCCCTGTTCTTTTAGCAGCATTATACATAATAAGAGTAGAAGTTCTAAACTGCAATAAAGGTTTTGTTTTTATATATGAGCTGAGCATTTATTGTTGAATGTAGGGTGGGCAGATCGCCGCCCTGGTGCTGCTCAATACACAGTGACACACTCTTCAAGTGCTTCACTATCCTCAGCGCATGCGCAGTCATAACCAAAGGAAATCCTGCGCATGTGTACTTGTGACAAACCGCGTGTCCTGCGCATGCGCAGCTGCACATAATCAGAGTGGCTCTTGTCTCGCGCGGTCTGTTGTCTGTTGTGTCCTCTCAGGGCCCGGCCGCTCCTCACAGAGCAATGCACAAGAGGTGAGGGAAGACATGGGTTCGAGGCAGCGGTCCAAGTGCAATAAAGTATGAGAACTGCAGGGGGCGGGCATGTGGGGGCGGGGCCTGTGAGTGTGGGGCAGGCCTGTAAATGGGGGTCGGGCCTGTGGGTGAGTGGGGGGCTTGTGGGTGGGGGGTGGTGCCTGTGGATATGAATGCGCCCTCCTCTGCCGGGGGCGGGTCAGGCCTGTGCCCAGTTGCGCTCTCGCTGGCGGCAGCCCCGCAGCGGCATTCTTACCATCCACAACAGGTTAGTGTGGGAACTGCAAGGAGGGCGGGGCCTTTGGGGGTGGGGCCTGTGGATGTGGGGTCTGTGGTTTTGGGGGTGGTCGCTGAATCTCAAGTTGCACATTCTTACCTTTCTCCTGGTCCACTGCAACCATGGACTTTGCCCATTTCCTGACCGCATCTATAAATGATGTTTTTGACACAAGTGTGTCCATATGAGCATCTTTTAATCTGGCTGATCTGGGACTTGCCGCAAATATTTTTTTTAAAGCCATGCTCTTGTATTTACAATCAGCAGAAGCTCATGTAGTGAGTGCTGGTGCTGTTCCTGACCTCCCATTCGGTTTGTGGAATTGCCCCTTTGTGGATACAGATCACGCCTACTGAGCTCTTATCGTGCTTCAGTGCTCAGGCCTGATGTGGCTGCCTTCACAGCTTTATCCTAAACCTTAGCTTGTACTTTAGTCAAGGGTACACAGATTTGAAATTGGAATTATCTTTTAATTCCCAACCATGTTGTATCCCCCTGAGATTTAGGCCTGAAGATGCTGTGATAACGCACATTGAGAATATAGACATAAGGAAAGCAAATTACAATAATCTTACAAAGATTGAAAGAAAAGCCCTGGGAAGATATTGAGAAGAAGCCTCACCGAGTCATAAAACCAGTGGATTAAGAAGGCGCCATTTTGATTCAGTCAGCAGATAACTACAGAGAGGCATATCGTAGCCTATTAGGAGACACCAGAAATGACAAAGTGTAGCAAACGAATCCAACTGAAACACTTCAGAAAGAGATTAATGTTTTGGATGAAGAGGCCAAGAATGAAGAATGGATCACTGGAAAGGAAGCTGAATTTTTGATTACAGTGAAAGCTAAGATACCCTATTTTTATATTCCTAAAATACATAAACAGAGAACTCCTCCACATGGGCGCACTATCGTCTCGGCGTAGGTTCCGTTCTCGAGCCACTTTCCAAATTTTTGGATTGGTTTTATGGCCACTTGTCTCGGAAATTAGGTCCTACGTTAAAGACACAAAAAACCTGTTGAATATCATCTTGGATCCAGAGTTTGTTGTAACTTTCGAACTCATGATGTGCCTTGATGTGGAAGCCTTATACGCTAGCATTTACTGAGAAGAAAGCCTTCGAGTCATTGAAGACATCCTAAATGAAAGGGAGTGGCCTTTGAAGCATTAGTCAAGTGGACTATACAACTAGCATGCTTCGCCCTAACCAGGAACTTCTTCCAATTTGAAGATACCATCTACTTACAATTACATGGAACTTCAATGGGAAGCGCTTTCACGCCTAGCATAGCCTGTCTCTATGTACACCAATTCGAACAACAGAACAAATGGAATAATAACCTCCTTTAAACAGGAGCTACGTCTGTGGTGCAGATGCATAGATGATGTCTTCATCATCTGACATGGCACCTTGGAGAATGCAAACCGCTTCTTAGATTAGCTTTACAGCCGAAACAAATTGAGATTCGCCATGACTACAAGCAATGATGAATTACCATTTCTTGATGTCTCGCAGATGGTCATCAAACGTTATACAAAACCTACAGATAAGAATAGCCTCTTCCACTTTCAAAGTGCACACCCACACGTACTTTCGAAAATTTACCAGTTGGACAGTTTCTCCGCATAAGAAAAAAATGCTCCAATATTGCTTTACTACAGTGAAGCAGCAGTCGTACTTGGAATCGAGGACGGGCCCACTTGTGGAGTCCATACAGGACTTGATTGTGTGCTTCCCGGACCACACTTCCCAGAATGCACAGTCTCATTTGAGCCTCCCATCGGTGGGTGTGTTATATATTAAATGGGGAAGTGGGTCGGCAGGTTGCGCACACCGCTTCCGTTAAAGCCCCTGAAGAGAAGCAAATGGAGCTTTGAAACGCGTCGGGCAGATCCCGTACGGAGCGGCGTCTACGAGTGGATCCCCGCCCTCACCTATACATAAACCAAGCTGCTGTTCGCATGCTACTCAAAGGTGGACACCTTCGAGCATTGATTTATACGCGGCCATCCAGCCGCGGAGTATGCACCACCCCGGTACCCTGGGGGTCATTACAGTGAAGCAGCAGTCGTACTTGGAATCGAGGACGGGCCCACTTGTGGAGTCCATTCAGGACTTGATTGTGTGCTCCCGGACCACACTTCCCAGAATGCACAGTCTCATTTGAGCCTCCCATCGGTGGGTGTGTTATATATTAAATGGGGAAGTGGGTCGGCAGGTTGCGCACACCACTTCCGTTAAAGCCCCAGAAGAGAAGCAAATGGAGCTTCGAAACGCGTCGGGCAGATCCCGTACGGAGCGGCGTCTACGAGTGGATCCGTGCCCTCACCTATACATAAACCAAGCTGCTGTTCGCGTGCTACTCAAAGGTGGACATGTTTGAGCATTGATTTATACGCGGCCGTCCAGCCGCGGAGTATGCACCACCCCGGTACCCTGGGGGTCACTACAGTGAAGCAGCAGTCGTACTTGGAATCGAGGACGGGCCCACTTGTGGAGTCCATACAGGACTTGATTGTGTGCTTCCCGGACCACACTTCCCAGAATGCACAGTCTCATTTGAGCCTCCCATCGGTGGGTGTGTTATATATTAAATGGGGAAGTGGGCCGGCAGGTTGCGCACACCGCTTCCGTTAAAGCCCCTGAAGTGAAGCAAATGGAGCTTCAAAACACGTCGGGCAGATCCCGTACGGAGCGGCATCTACGAGTGGATCCCTGCCCTCACCTATACATAAACCAAGCTGCTGTTCGCGTGCTAGTCAAAGGTGGACACCTTCGAGCATTGATTTATACGCGGCCGTCCAGCCGCGGAGTATGCACCACCCCGGTACCCTGGGGGTCACTACAGTGAAGCAGCAGTCGTACTTGGAATCAAGGACGGGCCCACTTGTGGAGCCCATACAGGACTTGATTGTGTGCTTCCCGGACCACACTTCCCAGAATGCACAGTCTCATTTGAGCCTCCCATCGGTGGGTGTGTTATATATTAAATGGGGAAGTGGGTCGGCAGGTTGCGCACACCGCTTCCGTTAAAGCCCCTGAAGAGAAGCAAATGGAGCTTCGAAACGCGTCGGGCAGATCCCGTACGGAGCGGCGTCTACGAGTGGATCCCCGCCCTCACCTATACATAAACCAAGCTGCTGTTCGCGTGCTACTCAAAGGTGGACACCTTCGAGCATTGATATATATATATATATATATATATATATATATATACGTTTTTGTATTTTTTTTAAATCATTTTAATAGCACACGATACATACATCTCTTGTGTGTACAATGTTAATAGATTGTGCAACATCAACCAATCCCCTTCCCGCATGAAAAGGCATGAATAATCAGGCATGGCATCATTTTATAATTCCACAAACAGATCCGCATCACATAGCACAGTCCCTTTGCAAGAATTGTCCAGTGGTATTGCGATTGTACATGACAACCCAAAGACCCCCAGCTACTCATCCCCTTGTTCACTCTGAGCCAGCAAAAATTCTCGCAGGGGAGCCCAAATGTCCTTAGGACATGAGGCCTTCGGTAGTTCTGCCGCATACAGTTCCAGCTGTGCACAACAATAAATCAGATCTGTGATCCATTTGTTGGTGCTCGGAAGCTGGCAACTATCCCACGTGAACAGCACCCTCCTCCTTGCCAGCAATAGCGCGATTTGTACAAAGTGCCCGACCGTGGCTTTCAGACCAGGCACATATCCTAGCAAATAAGCCAGGGGAGTGCAGTCAATCAGAAGGCCCGTCATATTATGTATAAGCCCCACAGTTTCCTCCCAGTATTGATGTACCAGCCTACAGGTCCATGCAATATGAAGGAAGTCAGCATCCCCTCGCCCACAGCGCTTACAACTGCTAGTATCTCTGAGCCCCATCTTGTGTAATTTCTGAGGTGTATAATACACCTGATGCAGAAACGTCTGGTGTATAATACGCAGATTCCAGTTAGACGACAGACTTCCCGTTAATAAGCATATCTTCTCCATATGTCCTCCGTGATTGGAGGATCTAGTATAACGCTCCAGCGTTCTAAGCTTTTGTCTCTTGGTGAACCGTCTCCTCCTGGACCACCCTATATAATCTGGTCAGCAGTTTTTTCTTCGATGAGGCCCCAATTACCAGCTGCACCACCTTCAACACCAATGGTTCATCAGGGAAGCTATAATAGTGATCCTGCACTGCCCTACGGAGCCCATAACATGTATACTTAAAGAGTGGTGTGGCATTTCGTATGTAGCCTAGGTCCACGCTTGTTACATATTTCCCATCAACAAAAAGGTCACCCATGTGTGTGTTAACCCCGCCTCCCTGAGAGCCGCAACTGGACCCTTCTCCCCAGCCACTGAGAAAGCAGCATGCCCAGCAATAAGAAGCGCAGGAGCGTATAGGGGCAGCCTATTAGAACACTTCCCAATTTCCTGCCATGCTAGAACAGTAGTATCAATCGTATTGATCTCCATCTTAGGTGTCTATCTTTGTGTTTGTGTAATAATACCATTCAGTTGTACAGGATACGCGTCTCTCTCCTCCACAGCCATGTGCGGAAGAAAACCATGTGGACGAAACCAACAATATGCATGCTGTGCCTGTCCTCACAAGTAGTACACGTAAAAGTCTGGAGCATTAAACCATCCCCTGGCGAACGGCAAAGTCAGTGTGGCCCAACTTATTCTCGGCTGCTTCTTCCCCCACACAAGTCTGAGCACCTGACACTGCACTGTTTAAAAAAATTGTTTAGTCAGGGGAACCAGAATATTTCCAAATAAGTATAGAAACTTCGGCAGAATTGTCATTTTTATAACCGCTATGCGGTCCGCCAGCAAGAGTGGCAACCCAACCCAGCGATCTATCTGCTTTACCATCTCGGTGTAGGCCCGACCATAGTTTTCCCTGATGACAGTTTCAGGGTCCCAATGGATCCGCACACCCAGATATTTAACCGGGTCTACCGATCAAACAAGAGGATACTCCACCTAGGGTGGCATCGTGGCAGGCGTAAGGAGAATGAGAATCTACTTCTCCCAATTGATTTGCAACCCCGACAAAAGGCCAAACCTAATATATTCTCTAATGATCGGGGAGAGATAGGTGTGCGGCTCACGCACATATACGACCATGTCGTCGGCATAAAGCGAAATCCCAATTGGGTGATTATTAGAATTCAAAGCGGCCGCCCTATGAGATTGCCGAATCTTTCTAACACAGTGGCAAAAAGAAACGGGGACAGTGGGCAGCCCTACCTGGTACCCCTCTCAATAGCAAACGGCTCAGATGTGAGTCCGCCCACCCTAACCCTCGCAGAGGCATCCGTCTACAGGACTTGAATCCAGCGCACAAAGATAGCAGGGAGACCCATTCTGCCCAGGATATATAACAGATATTTCCATTCTATAGAATCAAATGCCTTTGCCGCGTCCAACAACACGGCCACAGCAGGCAATTCCGGGTTGACCACATGAAGCATAGCAAAAATTGTGCGCAGATTAAAAGACGTAGACCAATCCAGGATAAAGCCGGACTGGTCCGGCAATACGAGCAAGGGCATCAACGGTTGCAATTTCGTGGCTAAGATCCTCGCCAAAACTTTTGCATCAATATTGATCAGTAAAAGTGGGCGATACAACTCACACCTTTCCGGGGGCTTATCCTTTTTCAACAAGTGACAATCAAGGCCTGCCGTAGGGACGGCGGAAGGGAACCCAAATCATGTGCCTCAGCATACATTGCCAGGATATGGGGCGTAAGGATATCAACATATTGTTTATAAAATTCAGGCCCAGGCGCTTTTTTGTTAGGCAGTGAAAGAATGGCCTCTCTAACATCCTCCTCTCCTATGGGAAGGCTGAGATATTTTCTATGTACGTCCGACAACCAAGCGCAGTCCGTGTCCTTCAAATAATCATCCATTGCAGCTTCAGGCATACCACCCGAGACGTATATATACCTTTATAAAAGGACCGAAACTGTTCTATATTACTACTCTGAGATTAGTGGTCACCACCGGCGTCGTCCACAATGTGATCAACCGGGGGCAGTCTACTCTATCCCTCAGCCTGCCAGCCAAAATCCTACCCGGCATGCCACCTTCACCATACGCTCTAGCACCATAGCGTTTGGATAGATTTTAATTTCTGTATTTACCAGCGAGTCATATTCCTCGACATACTAATTAATACGTGCCAAAACATCAGATGAGGGTGCCACAGCGTATTGGGATTCCGGGATTCCAGGATCCCTAGTTTCAGTTGTCCCCTCAAATCCCGCAAAATACCAGCGGAGGTGCTTATACACATGGCCCTTATTGTCACTTTAAAGGCGACCCACAGAATTGCCTGGCTCCCAACTGTGCCTGTGTTTATTCCAAAGTATTGTATGTTATCAGTTCTAATTGTGTCATTGAATACCGGGTCCAGTAGAGTCAGCGCGAAAACGCCAGGAGAAGGGTGGATGCAAACTATGGGGGACCGCCACCGTAAGAAAAACAGGATTATGATCCGATAAGGTTCTCGGCAACATGTGAATCGTGTCCACCCACCCATTGGCCTCCCGGTTAAGTATCCAATAATCTAGCCGGGACCAGCTGTTAAATGCGGGAGTAATATGTGTACACTCCTTCATTGCGCAACCGCCAAGCACACACCAGCCCCATCTCCTCCATAAAATCCAGTACACACTGTGCCACACTAACCATGCGCACCCCAGCAAGACTAGATTTGTCTACTTGCGGATTTAGGTGTGTGTTAAGGTCACCCACCCCCCATAATAATGCAGCCTATGGCCATGTGCAAAACACATTACAGCTTTAAAAAGGAGGACGTGTCATCCATCACCGGTCCATAAATTTTCGCAACAGTCACCAACACCCCCCTCCAATTTCCCATGCACCACAGCCCACCGGCCTTCAGCATCAACACAGGACATAAGAGGCTTAAACAGGACACCCCTCTTAATAAGAATGAGGACCCCCCTCGAGTATGTAGAGTAGGAGGGGGCCAGACGATAAGTTGCCCATCTGCACGCCACTGAACCCTCCCTGCTTTTACTCAAGTGGATCTCCTGAACTTTATATCTATCGAGAAGAGCAAGCATCTGTCTAGTCTTCTTAGGTGTATTCAATCCACGGACATTCCACGTAATGCAAGTGTAACTTTCACCTGTCATTTATGTAAAAAAAGAAGAACTGTACATGTAGCCTCTAACTTTGCAATGCGGAAATGTGAGTGTGGACCAAATCTGTCTGCCACAGTAAAATTGGACACCACACCCCAAATACAAGAAGTAGAAACTACCCCTCCCACCCTTCACCCACTTCGGCAGCCACAATTTGCCAAAGACACAATCCACCCTCCCCCAACAATAACATTAGAAAATCTCTCAGCTGGTGGGTACTGCCCATTGGGGGACGTAGTGGCTCAGTCCACTCCCTGTTTGTAGAGGGAGGGGGCCGCCGAACAGTTTGAGTACAGCCCACTACTTGGGCCAACCATGAATGAACCAAAAGCCCCATTGTACGGGATCATCATGTGAGTGACCTCAACGCCATAACCCAGACATTAACCCAGGACCACCAGCCCGGCCTCCCCGCATATCAGTTACATAATGCAGTGCTATCCTACAGAGTAGGCTAAAGCGGGCAAGCAATCTGAATAATCAAATAATCTATATAACAGCATTCACAAAATATATAAAACATGGGCCCGTCAGCCCCGAACATTCAAATTTGGGAATTGCACACAGCCCAACGTCTGTGCCCCCCTTACTGTTCAGTCAACATCCGACAGAGGAGCTGGAGATTTGCGACGGCGTTGTAGGGATCTGGCATGTTCCATAGCTTGCTTAGGATTTGAAAATGTTTTTCCTCCAGCAGCTTCCCCAAAGCGCAGCCTCGCAGGATAGAGCATGGCATAGGGAATTTGTTCTTTAAGTAGTACCTTTTTGACGTTCTGGAACTCTTTCCTAGCTGCCTGCACCTGTGCTGTGAAACCCGGATAAAACGATAGAACATTTTCCTGATACGTAATCGTGCCCTTTTGACGAGTTATCCTTAAAATGGCATCCCGATCTCTGTAATTGAGCAAGCGTGCGGGAGGAGGGCGCGCCGCCAGAGAACGATGAGTCGCTCCACAGCGAACATATGGGACAGTTCATCAGCACTGCAGACCTCCAGCAGCATCGTCTCCATATAGTCTTCAAGGCAGCCCACTTTGGTATACTCTGGAAGGCCTAGGACGCGAATATTATTGCCCCACAATCGCGCCTCAATATCCTCATTTTTCGCCTGAATGACTGCAAGCAGTTTCGAGATATCCGAAGTTTTCGCCGTTACTTGCTGCAGCCCATCCTCCGTGTCTGATATCCGCTGTTCGGCTTCGCCAATGCGCGCCGCCTGTTTGTTGTGCTTTGCGGAAAAACTGTCCATCCTCACATTAAGGGCTTCTATTTTGCCATCAATAGCTTGGAGACTAGCCTGCAGAGCAGCCAGCGACTTCTCCAACGCCATTGGGCACAGAGAGCTCAATTCTAGCTCCGAATCCGAAGCTGCATTTTGACTAGGTTTGCCACTTTTGCGCAGTTCGAAGGTGAGGCAGGGCTGATTCTTCTCTGGTTTCCCCCCAGTCACTTTTCTTACTGCAGGTATTACCAGCAAGGACCCAGGGAATGCCGCCCTTCGCAGAGTGTATAGACACCTCCCAGGGCCTGTCCAGAAGGAGCCCCACAGACCACAGAACAGGCCCAAACACCCTTCATGCTCTTCCCGCACCACCAGTGGGAACACCCTAGCAGAAACTGGAAAATGTGTTAAAAACACCCGGGCTCCACATGCACACCAGTGCTGTCAAGTTTCCCTGTCGGCAAGGAAAAAAACTGTCAAATAAGCGCCTCACGATCTACTAGGCCTCTGCCAAGTGCAGTCCTCCTCCTCACCCTGCAGTCTCCAACCACGTTGCCACGCAGGTATACCGGGGGAGGGGGGGTACAGCATGCGGTATGCACTGTGAAGGCCACTCCAGCCGCTCCTCAGCCCTGCTCGCACACCATCACTTGCAAGCCCCAGGAGTGCCAGTAGTACGAGAGTCACAACAGGCCCAGCAAGGGGGGCAACCTCCGCTCCGTGCCCCGTTAGACATACACCAAGGAAGCTCCATGAGTGTCAAGGGGAAAATATGCGCCGTGCACCCCCAAAACAGCAGCAGCGTTGGCAGTCTTATGCAGTGCTCCCACGAGGTATCGCAACAGCAAGCGGCAGCTCCCTCGTAGCAGTAGGCTACCGGGCCTGCTGCGATCCACCCCGCAGTCGGATGCCGGACGCTCGCGTATCTCTGCTTCCCTGTGCTCGCAGCAGGTCCACAGTCTGGCTCACTTCAGAGCCCGCAATCACCCAGCAACGCCACATATCTGCTGAAGGGGCCTCGCCCTGTGCCGCACGGTCTCCTCCAACTCGCCGACCACCCTCCGCTCCTCCACTCCGCAGGGCACGGCCAAGGATAGCACACAGCGTTCTGGACACAGGCCCTCAGTCCGCCATTACTGCCATGTGGCTGGCTCCTCTCACACGCTGTCGGCAACGCTTTGGGGCCTCCGTCGCGCTCAAAAATCACCATAGCCAGTCACCGCCACAACAGCTAGTCGGTCCCAATAAGGGTATCATTGGATGGTGCAGAAGAGGCAGAATAGGTGCAGGACATTGGTCGGCGGCCGGCAGAGCTACACTACAGTGCAGCCATCTTGCCTGACGCCAAGAAGCTGTCATACTTACCAATAAACTTTTAGATCGGCACTCTCTGGAACATTTGACTTAGGGAGCAAATAAAAGGGCACATAATAATCACAAAGAATAATTCCTAATGGATCAAAATATAAAATACCGAAAATAACTTATTTCAAGCATAGCAGTGTGCCGAATGAAGAAACTGGTGTATCCTTACATGCAGCAAACTTAGTTTTGACTAACCTCTGTTCTCATTTAAGCAAAACACCAGCTTAAGAAACTTACTGGTACCCACTAGATCACTAAGAACTGTCACCACCTCCCAAAATGCCTTGTAGAATCTTCCCAGTATTACGGGTCACTACCCTTGTGGCCAATACACATTCTGCCCATTTACCAGGAGGTCCACTGCAAATTATCTTATCTAAGAACTCCTTAGATTAAGAAGAGTCATACTAACTACAATTCTAACTGTCAGTTATAGTGGTGTGAAATTTAATAAAATATCTACTTGTCCATGGGGCAGGTTGCTTCATAAATCTACTTGTTTTGTAACAAAATCCACTTGTCACTTTGGTGCCATGTAGTGCGGCCACAAATTATGTCAGCAATCTCATAATATAAGACCTCTGATGTAGCCTCTCTGATTATGCCAGGGCTCATACCACAGTAGAGTTTGAATGCTTGCAATCCCCTTATGTTAATCAACAAGAGGGAGACAGAAGGGCATTTGGAAGGTCCAGCATACATACCCAGGCCAACACTAGAGAAGAGGGTATGCAGTTCCTTAGGTGGGTCAAGAGAATGTAAAGATAGATCTACAATGTGTATTGTCACAAAGAGAAATGGCAGTCCTAAAATAATCGGCGGGAGGGGAATTCCTCCTTTCGCAACTAGGGCCCTCACACACCCAGCCAGCTAGGTGCCATGCTTCATCATTTGGGCCTGCTCCTCGTTGGGATGGCGCTGCGAGGGCCTCTTTGGCAGAGATCTTTTGTTCTTTGCCGTTTGGTGCAGTGGAGGGAAGGGGCCTAAAAGTGTAGATGTGGTGTAATGGAAAGTGATTAAAACAGGTTGCGTAGTCCAAAGAATGACTTTTATTGAGGTTGGCTCCCCACCTGGTTATAAGGAAGAGTGGCGACTATTTGAATTAATGGTTCAGGATAACAGTACTCTACTATGTTGAAGGGGTCAGCATGTTTGTTGCCTAATAGTCTGGAGAATCAGTAGCAATTCACCAGGACCTAGTGAAAAACTATCAGTTCGTATGTTACATGCATGTTATGCTGTGTGTTATGTAGTTGGCTCCTCATATGCAATGCATTATCTCGCTCTTCTCGTTGAGTCCATTGTCTGTTGTGCTCAGACGTAGGATCATTTTTGCTTCGAAGCGTGATAGTAATCAGTGCAACATCCTTTTACGTGTTTTAGGACTGTCCATTTTATGTCTTGTGCCCCATGTCTTTTTTTCTTCGTAATGTTGTACCATGGTTGCATTCTGGACTTTGAATTTAATTCTTGATCTGTGTTGAGTGATCCTCTTTTTTACTGCCTGAGTTGTTTTACCTATGTATGCAAGCTGGCATGGGCATATTACACAATATATTACGTTGGTACTATTGTAATTTGTGAATTCTTCATGGATGATACTTTTGCCTCTGTATTCAAATGTATCTCCTTCGATGGTACTCGAGCATGAGATGCAATTTCCACATCGGTGGTGTCCTTTTATGGGAGGTAGTGCTAGTATGGTCTATATGGAAACCTTTGCTCTATTCATCTGTGTATTGGCACGTACCCGTTTGTCTTTGATGTTTTTGTCAGCTGACAGCTGTCAGGGGCCTCTGTTGGTTACTGTCTTAATTGAAAGAGTTTTCCTTGGGTTGGGGACAAAAGTCTGATCCAAAGGGTGTACTGAGCCAGATCACATGGTGGTACTGTCTGCCAACTGGGGTGTATCTGTGAACAAGTTAATGTTAGGTGCTGCACAGATGAGGAGAAGAGCTCCCAGTGGGTCAGTTCAGTGTCTCAGGAGAGTGTAGATAGAGGTATCCAACTGAGTTCAAAGGGGCATAGAACTGATGAGTGCCTCTGAAGTAGAGGGCCACTGTCCACGTTCTTTCGCCTAAGCATGTAATCTGATGTAGTATTGATATATTGGCAATCAACGTAGCATCAGTTTGGTACATTCATGATTGATTTAATGCCTTCGATCCATATTGAAATAGTCTTATTGAAGAACACCAAGTCGCTTATTCTAATTAAGAGATGCAATATCAAAAAGCTGGTAATCACCATCGCATCCAGCCAGATAAAATCTTGAAAGGATTATGCCTTTGTACTAGCGTGTAGCCTCGTCGGGGTATGCAAGGCTGACTATCGGATCTGATAGACAGACGGCCTTGCATGCAACGGTGAGTGCCTATATATCTATCCTACATCTGATTACGGAAATAGCACCTTGGTGAGCTCTCCTGCACCTGCTTCACTAATGATTGCTGCTCCTGTGTGGGCATAGGTTAGGCTTCAGTGAGCTCTTACCCCATCTTCAGCCCTGGTGCCACTGTGCCTGCTACACTAACAATAGATGTGTCCATGTGCTCTGTCCTAGGAGTATTTTGCACTTGGACCCCTAACATTCGGTGCCATGGGAGTTGGTTGCACTGGGCTGTTTACATTTATGTACCCACAAACCATACATTAGATAAGACCATTTCAACTCTGCGATCCGGAAGGGCCTCTCTGAAACCAGATATGCAGAGAATAGATAGAAGAAAACAAAGCAAGAGAGAAAATGGAGATATAAAAAGAGCGAATGTTGTAGAAAAACAAAATGAGAAACAACAAAGGAGAAACAAAGGTTATGAAGTGCGTGTGTGATTAGGGCGACCAGGTGCCCCGGATTTACCAGGACAACCCCAGTTTTTCAAATTTCAAGACATGTGTCTTGTGTCCCTGTTTTCATAGAGGGCTAACTGAAAGAGGCACATTTTTATGTATTACTAAGAAGGGCTGCCTACTTTATGTTATCAGAAAGCAATTTAATTAGCAGGTATAAACGGTGTTTAAAATGGCATTTTATTTTTTTCCTTGGCGTTTCGATGTTGATAAGCACTGTCATCCCATACCCCTCAGTTGATGTAAGATAGTTGTCCTTCTTCTAGTTTTTGAAATGTACAGTTTTTTTTGTTCTTTTCAAAATCTGGTAGTCTTATGTGTGACCAAAATAGCAAAAGAGATAGAAAGATAGACTAAGAGAATGTGAAAACGAAGTGAGAAATAGCATGAGAGAATGAAATAGGGTAAGAACCAGAGCAAAAGAGAAACAAATTAACATGAAAGTGACAGCAAAATCAAGGGAATTATAGAAGAGAGTGAAAAAGTCAAAGGTTAGCATTTGGAACTTGTGAGATGATGGATATCAGCCAGAGATTGTCAGATATGATGTCCCCCTTATTCAGAGTGCTTAAAGGTGCACACTCTGCAAGTAGGGTGGAGAATGAGAAAGATGAGAATAGAGCGCAAGAGGAAACCCAAAGGTATCGGAGAACAGAGTGAAAAAGAGGACAGAAAGAGGGTGATGCTGACAATGGATGAGAAGAAGAGCAAATAAGGCAAAAATAAAGAGAGAGATAAAAGGAGTCAAAAATGAGGATGAGAGAACAGAGGGATAAAAAGAGCAGCAGAGGTAGCAGAAGAGAACAAGATCAAGAGAGTGAAAATACAACAGACAGTGAGACATAAAAAGTAAAAGCAAGATTAAAATGAGTGAGAAAAAAAACCAAGATTGAAAGAAAAAAAAGGCTTTGAAAAAGAAGAAGAGAGCTAAAAGAAAATAGTGAGATATTAGGGGAGAAAGAAACTGAGAAGCTAGAAAGAGAAAGTAAGAGATACATTAAGACCATGAAGGTCCACTTGAGTGAGGGAATGAGAGGCTGAAAAAGATAGAAGAGGGACAACATGCATGAGAGTCATGAAAGGAGAGAAAGTAAAGTGGACTGAGAATAAAAGCAGCAGAGAAGGAATGTGTGATGTTAATGGTTTTTTTCTCATAAATTGCCCGTACCACTTCTGGATCCTCAAGCTGCTGTAAAGTACCTCATTGTAATTCTTTGCCTGTTTTGGACTGTACCTTACTGCTGTGTATTGTGATTCTGCATTGAGTTTTGTGTCTCATGTTTCTGTTCCTCAATAAAATGTAATTACAATTTTTTTTAAATCAGCTGGGGGCGCAAGGGGTTGAGAGTTCTCACCCACCATGACATGACCAACTCTCCATGATGGCACTTACAATTTTGACGTGGAATGTCAATGGTTTGGGTGGTAAGGTGAAGCGAATTCTGGTGCTCGACTACCTTCGTGGGCATGGCCCAGGCGTGGTGCTGCTTCAGGAGACCCACCTAAGGGGCAATCCCTGAAATGCAATGGATTGATATGGGTACAAGTTGCACATGCACGCAGGGTAGGCTCAAGGGCAGCGGGGATTCTAATTAAGGCATCTGTTTCACTGATAGTGAAAAGGTGTTGGCTTGACAAGCTAGGACAGTATGTAGCAATCACCAGCACTTGGGAAGAGAAAACTCTGAACCTTTGCTCGGTATACATTCCTTCGAGGCTGCTTAGTGATACCCTTACACTGCTGGGAAACACCATACTTGAGTTGCCCATAGGCATGCCCATTCTTGGGGGTGATATGTATGCAGTCATGGACCCGCAGTTAGATAGACTGACAGAGGCAATGGGGACACTCGGAAGAGAACCACTACAGGGATTGATAGCAGCGATGGGCATGATTGACCTGTGGCGGGCTCATAATCCAGTGAGTCGAAGTGCACACATACCTCCGCGGCACAAAAAAGCCCCTCCAGACTAGACTACATCTTCATATTCAAATCACCGGACAGGTGGGACAGTTTTGGGAGGCCACACACAAAGCGCTTTCTATATCCGACCACTCCCTCAGTCACAGTGCAATTAAAGGGACCAACGAGAAACACTACACTGCCATGGCACGTCAGAAACAAGCCGTTTGTGCAAAAGGTACAGATACATACTACACAATACTTTCAAGACAAAAAGGACTCGGTGGAATTGGCCTCCACTTTGTGGGAGGCTGTACTGACATGGTTTTTGGCTCTATTTCGGAGTGATGAAGACTTTAAGCTTGCTAACATCTATAGTCTGTATTCTTACCTTGTGTTGGCCCTTTTAAGCCCTTTTTTCCAGACCTAGAAGAGGATAGCTGCTTTATATGATGATAGATCCCTTATTCTTGACTCTAATCCATCTATTGCCTATTGGCTTTGACATAATTATGTGTCCTTTCATTATCCTGCCTATAGTAGAGGGTGGATCCTGTGGTCCTGACTTTATATTATACATTGGTATTGTTTGTGTAGGTACTCTGACAGAGCTAAGGGTTATTTCATCCTTCTCAGGCCTACAAGGCCCAGAACTAGAGAGACTCCATTTTGCTTTCTGTCCCTGCAGAGCTGAGATGCTTGTAGGGTAAAGGTAATATTTTAGTTTTGAGCTGTTGTTCGTCCTAAGCGAACCGGAGAGAACCAGCCAGAGCTGAATCTAATCAAGAAGTGTCCCTGGGCTCAGGTCTCTAGATGAAACAAGCAGTTGATCACTGTGGGAGCGTCTAGAGCAAGGAGCCTGGTGCATGGACCTGGTGGGAGGAGGCTGATGGCTGGAACTTTCCATGAGGAAACAGCATTCCATATTAATGAAGTGCAGAGGCGGAGTTAGTTGAGCTGGAGTTGCAGAAAGAGTTCGAGCTGGAAAGAGTTTGAGCTGGAAGCAGTTGAGTTGGATTGAAGCAGAGGAGAGGAGTGGAGTTGCAGAAGGAGTGGAGAATCAGAAAGAGTTTATATTATTATTTATATTATTGTTTGCCACTCGTAGATGCTATGTTATATGTATTTTTTATGGATTATATTTTGTTTTGAGTAATTTTGTTGTTTATATAACAGGTTTACATTGTGTATTTTTATTAATTGTTTTTAACCATGAATATTTGTTAATATATTAAATGAAACCTACCTTTTTTAATTACTTAGTTTGATGTCTTCCTTACGATTTCTCCCTTGTTATATGTTGATAATATGCCAATTTGTTTACACTGTTTATTTCCCTGTACTTTGAATTAATTTTCTGAACAGGGGGTCCTTGTTATTTACATTATACATTCACCCCAGTACAGAGATCTGGGCCTAAATCCATCATTTTTTTGCTCACCATGCCATTCCAGTTTGAACCCAGCCATATACAAATCAGTCTTGACCCTGTGCCCCATGTGAATAGTCCAACCCGAACTGCCAAGCCAGGTCCTCCCTGGACTGGAACTGGAAACAAGCATCCTACAACCGGTTTCGGTTCTAGTCAACATGATATATTGATAATCCAGCTGTGCTGTGTGACATGCCTGTAACTAATGTAGATTTTTATTCCAATGACATTAAGAATACTTTACTACATTCTCCTGATGTTTACCGAGTGGGAGCAGTGAATGGTTAGAGCATTGTATCAAACTTAAAGCTCAGGCAGTACCTCTCATTCATAGAGTGCGCTCTGTTTTTCTGAGGGTACGGAGTGAGCTTACTGCCCTCATACATGATTTATGATGTCGCCAATTCTTCTGAATGGTTTCACCAGTTTTTATTGTCCAGAAGAGGTCTGGGGGCATGCATCTTTTAAAGTTCACAGACCACAGTCCTTTGGTTTGAACCCTTGATGGTGTCAGTAAGGCCCCTGTAGGGCTGCTAAGGCTGTTTTTAAAATTACAACTTTGGCTTCAAATTAGTACACAGAGACATCAACTACATGGATGGCTGCTTATCTAGGAAGCCACTTTTGGGTAGTTTGGGTGATGAAGATTTGGATGTTCTTGAATGTTTGTGGTAGCGGTGTTAGACGCTGTCCAGGATGTTGCTTCTGCAGACCCAGGAGTGGTGCAAGTTAACAAGGACGTCACAGATGGTCTCCCCTGAGACTGGTGCTTAAGTGCTGAGGTGTTTGGGTGTGCTCAAGTGGCGGCAGAGCTAGCTGTGGCTCTGGGTATGGTTATGAGACGTGTGAGTGTGGATTCCTAATTGCTGGCCTGCCTGAAGTTATGATGCTGCTGACAATAGCGTGTCTGCTAAAACCGATGGCGTGACTGGTGGATCTATAAAGCCAAATAAGAGAAAGTTATCTACTGACACCACAGTCTTCGTGACTGAGACCAGTAATACTGAAGACTCTGAGACGCACAATAGTATTTACTCCTTTCAGAGCGTTATTGCTGCAGATGGAGTGAAGCCCAGAAGTAAGCACATTACTATGCAGGGAGTGAGTGACACTGTAGGGAGTGAGAGACACTGCAGGGAGTGAGTGTCAGTGCAGGGAGTGAGTGTCAGTGCAGGGAGTGAGTGTCAGTGCAGTCAGTGCAGGGAGTGAGTGTCAGTGCAGGGAGTGAGTAAGTCTTAGTGCAGTGGGCAGGGCCCTGGTCTCCTCTGGGGGTGATCTGCTCCCTTGATTCTGGGTCCTCCTCCTCCTCCTCCTCCTTGCTTTGCTTCCTTCTGTTTGGATCAGTTTGCCTCGTTTCCTGGGGGGGCGCTCTGGTTGTTGCAGAATGTATTGGGGCGCTTTACATGAGGCCCAGTCACTTTACACACGGTCACCTTCACTTTTTGTAGACCCGGGCGATGGAGTGATTTGCCCAGTCCCATGTCAGGACTCGACCCAAAGACGGCAGCTCTTGCCGCTACGCCACATCATTTTGAGTTTGTGTCTCTCACACGTGAAGTGCAGGATGTGGATTTCTGGTGAATAACAACATTCCTAATTGAGAAAGTCTATTTACCTTTTGAGTGTTTTAGGCTCATTTATGTGAAAATACTCTGTTATCGTCCGATGACCAGGGCAGTCTGCGCATGTGCGGAGGAGCGGTGTCCAGCCACTTCCGGTGTCTCGGCAGTCTGCACATGTGCGGAGGAGCGGTGTCCACCCACTGCCTCGGTCTCAGCAGTGTGCGCATGTGCGAGGCAGCCGTGTCCAGACACGGCCTCGGTCTCGACAGTCTGCACATGTGCGGAGGAGCGGTGTCCAGCCTTGGTCGGCAGTCTGCGCATGTGCGGAGGAGCCGTGTCCAGCCTCGGTCTCGGCAGTCTGCGCATGTGCGGAGGAACCGTGTCTGACAGCGCTGGTTGAAGTTACATTGTGTGAAGAAGGACTCAGGGACAGCAACGGCAGAGTCAGCATCAGCAGATCCCGTCTTCACTTCCGGCCGATTGTTGAGTATGGCCCAATCATGGTGAAACTTGTGTTCCGGGTCAGGGGCGACAGAGTCAGCACAAGCATTAGATCCTGATACCTTCCGGCTTCTTTCTGTGTTCAGCTGATTGCAGAAGCGGAAGGACCCCCTCTCCGGGTGTCTGTGCAGCCCCCAGATCTGCCCCGCACCCCCTCAGAATCCAAACTGTGGTATGCGCTCTAGTCTATGCGCGTATACGCGGTGACGCGTCACGCCATAGACTGGAGCGGATAGGCGCGCATGCGTAGAGACGTGAAGAGAAAGGCGCGAACTAGGAAAACGGCAGTTGGCGACCGGAGCTGGAGGCAGTTAGACGCTCGGCGCCCTTAGCTCTTTGATACTTGTTGTGATTGAATAAACCTGAGTTATCCACACTCACCTGACTCAGAGTGTTTCTGTGGGGTAGAGAAACGAACATTACATTGGCGACGAGGCTGGCATCCGAACACCACCGGTGCAGAGGACGACGGCAAACACCCCCACGACCCGCACCCACGAGCCGACAAGGCAGTCACCTACAAGGAAGAGCGAAGGGCGTGGCAGCAGCGCAGTGGCACGGTACTGAACCAAGCACCAACAGTACAAGCCAGGTCAGTGCGACCAAGACCCCAGGAGCTTCTAGCCATCAACCTGTCAACCAAGGGAGACGCCCCCGAACGAGAGGAAGGGGGGAAGAGTGAACAGACTGCGCGCAGTGAGAGGGATAACACCCCAGGCAGTCCAAGGGGCCAAGGCGACACGGCAGAGAGCGCAGGAGCGTCCGGTGAGCCTAACCAACGAAGGGCCCAGGAGGGTGAACCCAGAGGCGAAGCTAGAATGGCAAATCAAGCGTCAGCCCTGATGGCACCCGTACCGTTCCTACCCAGACCAGGTGAACCCCAATTAAAATGGGAAGACTGGAAAGAATATTTCCTAAATTACATTGAAGCCCTCGGAGACGAGAATGATGGGGAATACACGCCGGAAAGGAAAAAGAGACTATTGCTCCACAACTTAGGCCCAGAAGGTGTGAGGGTGTTTAAGAACTTGGTACCCAAGGAGAGGGATGCGACGGAGACGGATGTCTTCATGAATGCGCTGGACGACTTGGACAGTCACTACCGTCCAGCAGTTTGTGTCTCGATAGACCGCTATAACTTCCAACAGAGAAAACAAGAGGCGGGAGAATCCATCGACGACTATGTGGCTGCACTTCGAAGATTAGCAATCACGTGTTGCTACGGGACGCTGCAGGACGAATACATTAAAGACCAAATCGTAATGCACACAACCAGCAGAGCAGTGCAGGACAAGCTGTGGGCGATGAATGAGACATCCCTTAAAGAAGTGGTGGCGATGGTCAAGAAGGCAGAAATGTCGAAGAGAGGTGCTGACGCAGCAAAAAGAGAAAGTGGGCCGAGACAGATGATAAACAAGATCGATGAAGCACCGCAGTCCAGCAAGCCCAAAAGCGCCTACGGAGAACCGAGGAAGGACGTAAAAGGGTCGGGGAGACAAACGGCCCGCTCCAGCCCGGGGAACAAATTTGCGTGCTACAGATGCGGCAGTGCGGCGCACGCGGCCCAGGACAAGCGATGTCCCGCGTTCAGAGCCAGGTGCTCGTTCTGTGGTTTGAATGGCCACTTCGAAAAGGTATGTCGGAGGAAAGGGACGAAGTCTACGGTCAAATTCATCGACGCAGCCACGGCCCACGTAAGTGAGGAAGAAGATCAGGAAGATGACGATCTGGTCCTGTGCATCGAGGATCAGGTGCTGGACGTATCGGGGAGGCGAAGAGATAAGCCCCGCACAGACATGCTAATTGGTGGCGTCAAGGTACATGTGGCTGTGGATTCCGGGTCCCCCTGGACCATTGTGCAAAGATCGATATGGGAAGAGGACTTCGTGCCAGTTGTTGGGCCCGACCTGATGCCACCGGACATCAGACCCATCTTGTACACAGAGAACTCCATTCCCCTAGTAGGGTGCAGAGACCTGGTGTTCGAATTCAGAGGACGGTCGGCCACGTGCACCCTGTATGTAGCGGAGAAGGGCCCATCAGTGCTGGGATGGAGAGACGCAGGTGATCTCGGCATCATACTAAACCCTGGAGGGAAAGAGCAGATAATGTTAACCGATGAATGGCCCCTCACGAAAGATGAAGATTGGAAGGCAGCTTACCCCAAAGTCTTTGAGGGCACAGTTGGAAAACTGGACAAATTTGTGCATAAAATGGTCCTCAAGGAGGGGGCGGTACCTGTTGTTCACAAGGTCCGGAACATTCCCATCTCCACCAGTGAGGCCGTGCGCCAGGAACTGCAGAAGCTGGAAGAGCAAGGCATCATCGAGCCAGTGGATAGCGCGGAATGGTTGTCGCCCTTGGTGGTGGTCAAGAAACCGAGTGGCAAGGTCAGGCTCTGCGTGGACCTGAGGGAGCTCAACAAAAACCTCATCGTGGAAAGGTTCCCGCTCCCCAGGATAGAGGAGATGCTAGCAAGGACGAAAGGCATCACCTACTTCTCCACCATAGACCTCACGTCCGCGTATTATCAGATTGAGCTGCACCCGTCGAGCAGACAGTACACAGCCTTCATAACACCCTTTGGATGCTACCAATTCCGGAGAATGCCCTTCGGCCTCGCATCCGCTGCGGCTGTTTTCCAGAAACTCATGCACAGGTTGTTTAAGGACATCTCTGGAGTGCAATATTTTCAAGACGACATCCTAGTGATGGGCTCCAACAAAGGGGAGCATGATAGAAAGCTCCATCGAGTGCTGGGAGTGCTGCAAAGTAAAGGCTTGACGGCGGAATGGAGCAAGTGTAGAATCGGATCTCGCTCAGTGACTTACCTAGGGCACGAGATAGGAACGCATGGCATCTCGCCAAAGGAGCAAAATGTGAAAGCAATAAGGGACGCCAGGGCCCCAGCAACAAAGGAGGAGGTGCGGTCGTTCCTCGGAATGGCCGAATATTACAGTAAATTTGTCAGACATTTTGCCACTAGAACGTACAAGATGAGACAACTCATAAGGAATAATGTGAAGTTCGAGTGGGACGCAGAGGCTCAGTCCGAATTTGAGTCCATAAAAGACTGTATCAGCCACGCCATTCCATTGCAAGGGTATGTCCCCACGGGCAGGACCATCGTGACAACAGACGCCAGCGACAAGGGCCTGGGGGCTGTCCTGGCGCAGGAACGGGAAGATGGAACTAAAGAAACGATCAGTTTTGCGTCCCGGGCACTGTCCCCAACGGAACAACGGTACAGCGGGATCGAAAAAGAGATGCTGGCGGTCACGTGGGCGTTGAACAAGTTCCGACAGTTCATATGGGGCACGAGATTCAGGCTCCAGACGGATCACAAGCCACTCATCAAGGTGTTGACGTCGTCGGGCCACGATACGGCCACCCCGAGAATCGCCAAAATGACCCTGAAGTTGCTGGATTACACCTACGACGTAGAGTATCTTCCGGGCACGCAAAACAAGGTGGCTGATTACCTCAGCCGGGCAGCTGCGATGGAGGGGGCGCCGGAAGAGTCCCCGGACAATGAGGAAATGGTGGCCAGCATGGAGGATCACGAGATGTCGATCAGTGCTCAGGAATGGCAGGCGGCCTACGAGCTTGACGAGGAGAAGATGGAAGTCAGAAAACACCTCACATCGGGGTGGCCGGACAAGAAGAAACTGTCGGAGGGTGTGCGTCGATTCTACGAGATGAGGGAGGAATTATCTCTGAGCGATTCAGGAATTTTCCTGTACAGAGGAGAAAGAGTCGTGCCCCCAGTGACACTAATACCCAGGCTGCTGAAGTTGCTACATGAAGGGCATCTGGGCATAGTGAAAACGAAGGCGTTGGTCAAGCAGATGTACTGGTGGCCGGGAATGGATGCCCACATTGAGAGACAAGTGCGGGAGTGCGGGCAATGCCAAGGAGCGGACAAGGTGCTCCGCCCGCTCAGACCTGCGTTGGGGAAGTTCGACACCCCGCAAGGCCCCTGGGAGGATGTGGCCATAGACATTCTGGGGCCCGTTCTAGACAGTAGAGGTGTAAATAAGTACATTTGTGTGATAATGGACAAGTATTCCAAATGGCCGGAAGTGGACATACAAGAGTCGATGGACACGGACACGATTTTGAAGTTCCTAACATCAGTGTTCCTTAGAGAGGGAATACCCAAGTCCATTCTCAGCGACAATGGCCCGCAATTTGTATCGGACAAGTGGGGTAGATACATGAAGAGGAACGGGATTGAGGTGAGACACACAGCTGTGTACCATCCGGCATGCAACGGCCAGGTCGAAAGATTCAATAGAGTGCTCATGGGCTCGATTCAGGCAGCCATATCGCAAGGAAAGGACTGGGAAGTGGAAGTAATGAACATGCTATGGGCTTATCGCATCACGCCCTCCGTAGTGGGGTATAGCCCGTTCCAGGTGCTACAGGGGCGGCATCCCTTCACCCGGGACAACGTAACATGGAGGGAGAAGACCATAACCAGTAAGTGGTCCCCAGCGGTGGTGCAGTGCAATTTGGAGAAGGCCCAGAAGATCTACGCAGCACACTATAACAAGCGACGAAGCACAAAGGAAACGGCGCTGGAAGAAGGGGAGTGGGTTAGGATTAAACTCCCTACCCTACAAAAGAAGGGTGAAAGTAAATTCAGCCAGCCGCTTCAAGTCAAGGAGGTGCGTGGTAGGGCGGCTCTCCTCAGTGATGGAAAAGTCTGGTCGCAAGACCGCATGGCCAGGGTCAACAAAATAATAGTCTGGCCTAAGGCGGAGGAGAGCGAGAGGCGCATAGACCACCAAGAAGTTCGACTGCCCTCTGAGCACGGCACTGTTGACCACGGAGAAGGTGCAGGTGAGGACTGTGAGTCGCATGTCCCAGGAACCAAGCCCACCGACGGAGGGGGCACACAGGTGGATGCAGAGCAGGGAGCAGAGTTGAGAGATGCGGGATGTCCCAAGGAGAGACTGAAGCGGGAGAGAACATACCGGTAAGACACACCCGCAGTGGAAGGGCAGTCATAGTGCCCTCTCGGTACAGAGACTTTGTAATGGATGGACACTAGATGGTAGTGCCCCACATAGACTCTTCACTGCTGGGGACGCTCACCCTATGGGACACAATGTTATGTTTTGGTTATATTAAAGGAGGGAGATATGTGGTATGCGCTCTAGTCTATGCGCGTATACGCGGTGACGCGTCACGCCATAGACTGGAGCGGATAGGCGCGCATGCGTAGAGACGTGAAGAGAAAGGTGCGAACTAGGAAAACGGCAGTTGGCGACCGGAGCTGGAGGCAGTTAGACGCTCGGCGCCCTTAGCTCTTTGATACTTGTTGTGATTGAATAAACCTGAGTTATCCACACTCACCTGACTCAGAGTGTTTCTGTGGGGTAGAGAAACGAACATTACACAAACCTCCCCCCGCCCCCTCCAGGAGGTGGAGAGAGTCTACTATAAAAATCTGTGCATACTGTGCTGCTTTTTACTGCTCTCTGGGAAATCCTGCATGTTACTTTGCATTTCACTGCACGCGGAGGTATTTACAGCTTAATCTTTACATTTGTGCACACTGCATTACTTGTAATACTGTATGAGACATCTTTGCACACTGGACTGCTTTTTACAATACTGTGTGAAATCTGTGCACATTGTACGTGTTTATTACTTAACTATAAGAAATATGTGCACATTGCATTGCTTTTCATGGCACTGTGAGGGATATGTATAGCTTAAAGAGGTAATCTGTGCACAGGGCACTGCTTTTACCACACTATGAGCAATCTCTGTGCAATGTACTGCTTTTTACCACACTATGAGAAATCTTTGCACACTGTACTACATTTTACTACACTATGAGGTCTATATTCACAATGGACTGCTTTGTACTGCACTACAGGGGGGCATGCACAGTGAAAATGTGTACACTGCACTGATGTTTACTACACTAGGTGAGATGCATTATCGCGGCACTGCTTTATACTGCATTGTGAGAAATCTTTGCCACCACACTTCTTTACCCGCACATTTGAGGGAAATTTACATTCTCGTTGTTGCTGATTTTTTTTATACCATGGGAGGTTGGACTCACGCACCCATCGACGCGCAGGCTGCGCCCGGGTGTGTCTGGCCAGAAAGAGGCACTTCCGCCTTCTACTCTGACAAGGAGAGTGTCCACTTCTCCTGCTTTGCCGCGGTCAGCAGCCCCCTCCTTTCTTCCTCTTCTTCCCTCTCTCTGTCTCGCTCTTCCTCACTTGCTGAATGAAAGCGTGACTTCAAGAAACGGCTATTACCTTCTCTTTCCTCTCTTTTCCTTCATTTGTTCCCCTGTGAAATGGATCCAAAAGAGAAAGAAACACTTTTGCTGGAAATGTCGTCTTTTTCTCAAATTTTTCTATTCCAAAGTGCAGCCTAGGGATGAAGAGAAAAAAAGGTTAAAAATAAGAAAAATACAAAGTAAAGCAAAACAGAGGGGTCGCAAAGTGGCCAGATTGGTTTTATTCACACCTAAATACATTTTTGCCACTTCACGGAGTTTGCCAGTGAAACAGTACTTTCGTTTTCTCGTCTTTCTGTTGGTGCGTGGAGTGGAAAACGTTTAATGCAATCCTTATCGGCTGTTTTCCTTATTATAGTTTATAAAATGTGTACCACGGCTCTGTGTTCAATGATGTGGTCTTTTTAAATCGTACTGCTTACGTTTTGTAAGGATATTGGAAAGGGGCAACCACTCGGTCCCCCCGAACGTATGGTTGGGGGCCCGGATCCTCCCGGGAAACCGTTTTTGGGCGGGGGGCGTGTCACGGCTGGTATGCCCAAAGCGGCGTAGCCGGGGCGCGCCTTTTCCCGCCCAAGAGGGGTTGTCCTAGACACCTACACCGATGGCCACGCCCAGTAGGCGTACCAGCGGAGGGTTCACGCCCTCCCGACGAGGAATAAAGAGAGCGGGAATCCAAAGAAGCATCCTCTTGTTCCTGTGCTTGGAAGCTGCACCCACTCGTTGCACGTGAGAACTCGTGAGAATCTCTGGTCAGTCTTGGACTTAGCTATTGTGACTACCCTTGAATCACCCCTAATCAGGATGTGATCCCTACACAGACCTCCCTCCACATCTTTCTTATTCTTTGCAACCAGTTCGCTCACCCGCATAGCCCCATGGAACGCTAATGCAAAAGCGGCCCGGAACAGAACTGCTTCGAATTGGGAGGAACATGTCGTGGGTAGTATCGCCATAAGCAGGGACAACCTCTCTAACCCAATCGGGCGCCTCTCGTCTACTCTCCGACCCTCAAGGCGCTGCCAGCCACGAAGGGCTTTCTTTGCCAAAAAGGAAGATGTCGGGTCCTTGATGCCATGCACCTGCGCCATGAATGAAATGGCCGGCCGGTGCCTATTGGCCGTTGCCACTGATCGGCCTTCCCTGTGTAATGCTACCAGAAACCTTAGGAAGCAATCCTCCTGACCCCATTTCTGATCCCCTGCCGGACCCAAAAATGCACAATAGGAACGAAACTCTCCTTCGTATGCCTTCCTTGTCCTGGGGGCTAAGCTCGCTGCCACAAGGTCTTGTAATCCGGGGCACCGATTAGCCATAGTGCTTCGGGGAATGGTGCCGCCACTAGGTCCGCAGTAGGTAGATAACCCCTGAACGCCTGCATATGTGAACGAGAGAGTGCATCAGCAGCATGATTCAGTACACCCGGAACATGCTTTGCCCGGGATTGTACATTTAGTCTCATGCAAAGTAGTACAATTTCCTTCAACAATCTCAATATCCACTTGCAGCGTGCTGCCTTATTATTTATACATTCAACAACAGTCATATTGTCGGACCAAAATACCACAGAGCGATCTCTGAACTCGTCCGGCCATGCCATCAGAGCCACAAAAATAGGGAATAGCTCGAGGAAACCAATGTTACTTGTGAGACCGCTGGTGTGCCACCATATCGGCCATGTTCGCGCCGACCATCGCTTACCGAAAATGGCGCCAAATCCCACGCTCCCCGCCGAGTCAGTCCACAAACCTAGCTCGTCCGAAGACGCTGGCAGCTTGTTCCACACTACTCGACCGTTGAAGTCCGCCAGGAATGCCAACCAAATGCTCATGTCCTGGCGAACCTCTGCAGACAGTCTCGTGCGGTGGTGTCCTTCTTTGAGACCGACCATAGCCTGTGCAATAGAGCGTGAAAAGGGGCGGGCCATTGGTATCACCCTCAGGGCAAAGTTAAGCTGACCCACTGCCTGTTGTAACTGAAGCAGGGTCACTTTCTCCTTACTAAGGCACAGTTCCAGGGAAGCCCTAAATTTCGCTATTTTTCCTACCGGCAAACGGAAACATCCCTCCACAGAATCGAGCTCAATCCCCAGAAACTCGAGTGAAGTAGATGGTCCCACCGTCTTATCTGGTGCCAATGGCACCCCGAATTCCCTCATGAGGATGCAAAAGTCCTGTAGCGCCTGCGCACATGTTGTGTCGCCGGCTGCCCCCAAGAACAGAAAATCATCTAAGTAATGCATAACATGGCTATGCCCAGTGGCCTCAGTGAACGCCCATTCCAAAAAACAGCTGAATTTCTCAAAATAAGCACAAGAGATGGAGCAACCCATTGGCATGCATCTATCCATGTAGTAACGTCCTTGGAACACAAAGCCTAACAGACGCTGATCCAGGGGGTGTACCGGGAGCAACCGGAACGCCGACTCGATATCTGACTTCGCCATCAGCGCTCCGGGCCCCAGGCGATTCAACATGGTGACGGCATCATCGAAGGATGCGTACCGCACCGAACAAACTCCTGGGTCAATCGCATCGTTCACCGAGAGACCCTTCGGTGCTGACAAGTTATGGATCATCCTAAATTCCCCTGGGTCTTTTTTGGGGACTACTCCCAACGGGGAACTGACAAAATTTGTTACTGGAGGGTGCTGGTATGGGCCCGCCACCCGGCCCAGGGAAACTTCTTTTTCAATCTTCTTCTCTACCACCGCTGGATTATGCCGAGCCGATAATTGGTTTCTACAAAGTGATTCCCCACGAAAATCCCCCGCCGGGATGCGGAAACCATATAAGAATCCGTTCCTCAACACCCCAGCGGAGACATGATCAGGGTGTTTGTTTAGCCAGGGGATTATTGCCATGATATCAACGGGGGTAGGTAACGGTACACAGTGGTCCCCCTCAGTCTTGTTTGGACCCTCCTTTACCTCCCGACCCGCCATTTTTGGATCTGCACAAACTTTCCGGGTGCGAGGAATTCCCACAACCCGCACACGCATGCCTGAACTTACATGCCCCTTGCGGTCTGGAGCAGTTACCTCTATTAAAGCTCCAACAGACCCCCCGTTTTCCCCCATTCCCCCCGGTCTTTGGTTGGTGATCGCCACCGGCGCCCGCTCGAAAGGGCACCGCCGGCTGTTGGCGGGAAAGCCCCGTCCCATTCCCGCCTGGCGAGGACGTCTTTGTCGCGCCCGGCAGGAGCTGCTTCCGCCAAGAAGTCGAGTCGAGACAATCCCACGTCAGAGATGAATCGTACTCTTTGGCCTTACGGAACTTCATGTCGTAACCCATCCATTCGTTCCCCTCATATGTTTCATAAAATCCATTATACGTGCCTGATAACAAGATAATTCGGGTAATACCTCGGGCTTACGCTCCCCAATAATTGCAGTAAACATCGCAAAGGCCTTGGCCCAATTTGTTATAGTCTCATCCACCCTGAATCCCGCCATCTTGGCTCGCCAAACACTCGGGTGCCACAAATCTTTCTGCGCCTTAGCATACTCCATCTCGCGATGGTCAGTTAACAGAGAAAACATATTAACATACTTGTCAGCCCAAATTAATTCTTTCGTGGCCAACGGGATATGTTGAACCACTCTCTCCCGTCTTGAGGGCAATGAGCCCTCCCCCGCAATTGGCAATGCCTGCTTACCCGGTTCGGTTGACGTTCCCGCTGTTTTTTCCACGCCAGCTGCCGGTCCTTCCGGGGTTACCTGTGGGGGGACAAGAGGGAGATTCGCCTTTGCGGCATCTCGCGACTGCCGCAACTGCTGAATTAGTAACCTGGCCTCTGCGGCCGTGTCTCCAGGTGCCGTAGCACCCCCTGTTTTCCTGCCGAGCCATGCGGCCAACTGGGCGGCCAATTCAGGCGGCATGTCCTCCTCGCTAGCGGGCGTAATCACAACCGGAATCGGCTGACCCGCGTCTGGAAGTACCGGGGCCTCGACCGGAATGGCAGGGCTCACCGGGGGTACCTCGGGGACCGGGACCTCCCCCCCTGGAGCCCTATTCCTGACCCGCTTCCCCCTACCCTCCGGGGCAACCCCCGGCAATGCCAGGCCTATTACCTTCTTTGGTTTACCCGGATTGTTCATCGCAGCCATCTGCTTCTTCATGTTCGCCATATCTCGACCGAGGGCTGGGACCATACCAACGTTTCGTTCGATCTTCGCCATTCTGCTCACCAACATCCGGAGCATCTGGTCAGCCTCGGACTTCTTTCCTGCCTTCTTGCCAGACATTCCTTTCGAGTAGTCGCTCTAAGACGATCAGAAACGGTCCTAGATCTTTTAGCCTCGAAGTCGCTGAAAGAGAGATGGGCATTGAAACGGGTCCCTTCCTATTCCTGTAGTCATGTCCTTTACTTTTCAGGCAAATACACTCTTTGATTTCTAAATATTGAGTGTAAAAGTGTTAAGGTAACCATGTTGTTCCAGTTAATATTACACATGCTTTACTTAATCTTGCATTCCCTATAATTGTTTGCTTTTCCAGGAGGTTATTACTTTTTTTTTCAGGCAGTATATTGCTCTTGCCGAGTGCATAATTTGAAATGAGTCGCATCCAGGTGTTTATAGCGGGGCAAAATTGGGTTGTAGCTATAGGCAGTGCACGTTTTTCTCAGTGAACAAGTATATACATAATAGGGGCCATGCCCAAATTACTCTCAAATACCAGGGCAATAACATCAATGATGTAAAATCACAAAAGAATGGTATGGAGGGATCAATCAAAAACATTTATTTCCAGCCAGAGTATAATTAATTACCCTGCTAATCTCTATTCTTATGAAGGACAAATTAATTTCTGCTATTACAGCTTGTGTACGTTTCAAGTGACGGGAAAAGAAACACAGTATAGTCACAACAAACTAATACATATACAGTTTTCATATATACACACTGTACACATCTTTACACAAACAATTAAATCACACTCATATATATGATACACTACATATATACAATATATACAACATATACAACATATATCAAACACATACATATATCATAAATCAAAAAAAACAATAAATCAATGATTGGTTCCCCTACTGTGAACAAAACAAACAGCTTGTATACTCTTAAATCAGAGCAATACACTATAAAGTAGTCCTTACTGCACCAGAGGAATAACACCTTAAAAGATATTCAGGTGGTGCTTTACTTTATTCACAAAATTCTACGTGATGGGGCTCCTTTTTCTCAGTGGGGCAGTATGGTGTTCAGTGGGGGTGAGAATTTGGCTCTATGGCCAGAGATGCCGAATTTGGAACTGGTGAACCAGGTTCAGCATTCATTACCAGACCATTCTCCTGAGGGAGCATATTCCCATGCTAGACCTTAGAAGGCCCCACTGGACCTTGGTAGCCCTAGTGTCTTAGCACCAGCAGGTGGACCCTAGCAGTGGCAGGTATGGGTTGACCTTAAAGGTTACCACAATCTATACCGAAGTTCACCTCCAGTCTTGCAGGCAGGCCAATGAAGCAGCACACGCTATAGCGACAGTGACTTTGGCACTGAGGTCACATAACCCTTGAGGCCAGGCCACCTCACCCATTGGTGCCTCCATTGGCCTTGTTTTAGCAGTGGTAGGGCAACTCGTCAGAAATAGACAATGCAGGATTTGCACCCACACCAAACTAAGTTTGCAAACTTCACGGTCACTCTGCTTCAGACACAAGCACTTTTAACATCTGCTTGTGCATTAGGGTTTGTGTATCGTTTTAATCCACAGTAACAAGATCTTCAATTGTGGGGTACATCAAACGCTCTCTTTTCTACTTAGGCATATCTGTCTACTTGGGTAACATAGCTTAAAAACATTGCCAAAATCAAAAGCTCTGATTAAACACTTATAAGGTCCCAAAGGTGAGACCTATTGGCTATGCCATTGCTTGTTAATACATGTAAGTTACCCCTATGGTAGGCCCTGGGTAGCCCTAAGAGCAGGGTGCAGTATTTAAAAAGTTGGGCATGTGCTTTTACGTTTTACATGTCCTGGCCATGAAAAGCTCTTACGTTTGTTTTTTACTACAGCGCAGCCTATCTCTCTCTCGTAGGATAACATTGGAGTTGCTGTGTTACATTTTAGAAGTGTAATTTCCCAATGGGAAGAGATGTTTGGTTCAAGTTTGATGTCTCTGGAATCCTAATTTAAAATCCTAGCTCATGTTGAAGTTGAATTTTAAATTACAATTCTGAAAATGACACTTTTAGAATGTTACCATAAAAATTAATGGGGTTGCCCCATGTCCATCAGAACCTGGGTATCTAATGATATTGGCTACAATGTGTTCAGTTAGGTGTCGCAATTGTTTGAATGAAAAGACAGTTCTAGAATACATCACCAAGGTATGCAGATCAATATATGGTCTGGAAAATTAATGAAACAAAACACACAACATATTGTATTTATTTATTTTTATTTATAGAGTTTTGTATAGCGCGAACGTGACCCAAGGGTATCAGAGCGTTTCACAGTTACATGTGTTACAGTTAGAGTACAATGGTATAGAAGTGTTAATATATATTAGAGTCCGGTATATGTCTTTCTTAGCAGTTTCAACAATAACACATTTAGGATCTGTTTAGTGTACAAAGGTGTACCTCTAATCCTCTCCGAATGATCCCGATGTGTATTGCCATTAAGTTCTACATCAGGATTCCAGAGTAGTACTGATGGAAAGTCTTGCCTAAGGGAGGAACTTGTTCATTAGGAAGATCTCCGCTTCCCTCTTGAATGTTGCCGTGTTTGGAATTTTTCTAATGTTTGGAGGAAGTGAGTTCCAGATTCTTAATTCAAGACCTTCCTGAATCAACGCTCGGCGACGGGAGGTAGTGTCTGTCCTCCGCGCATGTGCAGTTGTTCACCCAAGGCCTCTGTAACCCGTGCTCCGCCGCAGTTGTGATCCACAGGCCCTCTTTAATCCGTGGTAGGCTGTGTTAATTCAAGACCTTCCTGAACCAGCGCTCGGCGGCAGGAGGCTGTGTCTGTCCTCAGCGCATGCACAGTTGTTCATCCACAGGCCCTCTTTAACCCGCGCTCCGCCCTGGTAGGCTGTGTCTGTCCTCAGCGCATGCGCAGTTGTCATCCACAGGCCCTCTTTAGTTCAGTCCTGGTGTTACGAAAAGGCCTTAGAAAGCTCAGCAGGGCCAGCCAAGGCTGCCAGACCCACAACAGGGACCACAGCACCCATATTAAACCCCAGGTGCGGTCATGAGATGGAAAGATTGAATACCTAATTATTGTATAGCTAAACATGAACAACAAACATTGGCATAGCCAGTAGGTCTCGCTTTTGGGACCTTACAAGTATTTAGTTATGCAGCACAATATCCTTGGTGCAACAACATCAACTGTTGCATGGCTAAACACGTATAAGTGTTTGCAATAGAAATGTCATCATACACTGCGGCAATGCATATCACTCACTGCTGTAATGAACTAGCACACACGAACTGCACCTGATAGATCTTCGCCGGGGATGAGGCTCTGCCCAGCCTACCATGACGCTTCGTGATGTTGTATGTTTGTCCTTGTATGTTGTGCTGAATAAAATACTTTAAACCTAAACACGTATAAGGTCCCAAAGGCGCGACCTATTGGCTATGCCAATGCTTATTTTCATTGGTTCCTGTTTGAGCCTTTTAGAGATGCATGCTTCTGTTTCGTCCTCGAGTCTAACTACTTGCGCCTTTTGTTGATCTAGGTCACAGGTACTCACAAACATTTTCCCGGAGGCCGCAAAGTTTGGTCTATGGTGTGACCGAGGGCCGCACTGATGCCAGCTGGGTGTAAAGTCAGGGTAGGGAAACAAAGCATGTATATCTAGTGGCTGCCTTTAAGAATGAAGGTGTTCCTAAAGTTAAGGGCCTAGTTACTTCCTTTTCCTAACTGCAATTAACCTTTAAATAAGTGTTTGCTGTATATGTACGTTTCTTTTTCATGTTAGTTCTGAGTCAAGTAAACGGCAGCCCAGTGCTGCTGCTGCCCAGGGGTCAGCATGTAAAGATCTGGAGGGCCTTATGCGGCCCGCGGGCCATACTTTGAGTATCACTGATCTAGATCCTCCCTGCGACCGCCCCAAAAAGGGGTCGGGGTTGAACCAGGGCCGCTGTATCTCCTTTGCTCTCGGTGGTCCCATGGGAGTAAAAGCTGCTCATTCTGCTAATCCTTCCCTAACTTTCCAGAAGTGTCAGAGCAGACAGGCTCGCTGAGTCATTCTTGGTTACTGAGCGAGTCTGTTACATTTTTGCAACATTTATTCAGCGAGTCTGTTTATTCCTAATGGTATGGTGACAAGAGGCTCAGATCAGACTCTTCCTGTTTCTCTTGCTAAGCCATAGCACGTTCATCGGGGGGAGTGGGAGGGGTAGAGCTGGGGCTGCCCTTCAAGATGCTCCCACCCTGCACAGCTCAAGAAGCTGCCATGGCTTAACAAGAGACACAGGAAGAATCAGAGAAACTGACACAGGTCACACACACAGTACCAGAGAGTAATAACTGATAACTTGCTTGTTTGCACTGTCTTTTTAAGCCAGAGTATTTTGAATGATTGAATGTATCGCTTTTAAAATTACTCTGAATGCTTCTAAGACAATCACATTTTAAATGTAAAACTTTTTTGAAACAAATGTTTTTTTTAAACTGAAATTAATTGAATGCTCACTCCCTGTGGGGAAGCCTGACTTACTTACGTCGAACAGTAGAACGGGAGTTGGGCGGGGCAGGACCAGTGAGCACAGCTGAGAGGACTCCCCTCGTGGGGAGCGAGGGACAGGTCAGCGCTCTAGTAGTTAAGCAAAAGCCTACTTATGGTGCCCGCAGCACAGACGCGCAGCGATACGCTGTGAGCGTGCCTTAGGCAAGCTCGTCTGCGTCCGGACATGGTCAAGGGCAAGGAACCATGCGGATTCGTCCCAGAAAACGGTAAGCTCATCACATGTGATAGAGCAGTATTACTCTCATTGAGATACTCGGGTAGAGCCCATTGTGAGATGACTCTAGCGCCAACAAGCTTGATAGGGAAGAAGATGTCATGCCCTATCTGTCGGACTAAGTTTAACTCAGGCAAGATTGAAGGGCCACTACAACTAGATAGGCTCACAAGGAATGAGCAATGGGAAATGGGGCTTATTAACAGTAGATCCTTGCCAGCACACACCACAGAAATCATAATGCTAATAGAGAATGAAGAACTTGACATTCTCTTCGTTACTGAAACGTGGTTGAAAGACTGGTCCGCCCCTGACATAATCCAAGGACTAACCCCAGATTTCCTTATCCAAAGACAAGAAAGGATGGGAAAAACGAGAGGCGGGGTAGCAATCATTTACAAAAACGACTATGAAAGCATGATATCGTCCATTACCACCACCAACAGTGAAACTGCACAATTCAGCCTAAAACATCGGCTACTAACTCGTTTTCAGGCACACTGCTCTATAGACCCCCAGGAACCCCCACTCCATTCCTAGAGGAATTTCCCAGCTTAATAGCAGACATGGTGGCCAGCAAGAGCTCCATTACATTATTGGGGGACTTTAACTTCCATCTGGATGAACCTGATAATACCACAGCAGTTAGATTAATTCATGACACGGAGGCCACGCAACTGAAACAACTGATAAACACAAGCACCCATGTAAAGGGTACCATACAGGATGCCATTTTTAGGTCTCGCATAAGCAGCGCGCATGCGTTGCCTAGGAGGACCTTTAGCCGTCGTTCTGCTCTTTTTGGAAGCACATAATCGTGCTTGTGGCGGCATCCGCCTTGCGGGAGCAAGGAGGGGCGCGCCACAAGCATGAGTGTGTGCTTCCAAAAAGAGCTGGCTGCGAGTGCACGCATGCTGACATTCTAACGTGCCGCAAGTGCACGCAGGCACTACTTGCATCTTCAAATGGCACTTGCTTTAACAAATCTCATCAAAGATTGCTCCTACAGGGCTCTGCACTGAGCACCACACTTTTTAATATTTACATGCATCCTCTTACAGGGATTGTACAAGAATTTGGTCTATCTAGTGTTGTACGCGGACGATACACAACTTGTATTATCAGTGACGAACTGCCCCCACTCCCTACACAGCAACCTAGGGCCGTGCATGACACAAATAGCTGAATGGATGTGTAAATAGTCCCTTAAACTGAATGGGGATAAAAATGAACTTATGTTCCTGGGAAACAAAACAGTCCCCAGGAATCTTATAAGCTGGCCTACTCAGTTGGAAGAACGACCAACCCCCAAGACTGCCATCAAAAACCTGGGAATCTGGCTAGACAAAAATGTAAGCATGGAGATCCAAGCAACGAAACTTTCAGGCCAATGTTTTGGCTTACTCCATATGCTTCCTAAGATTCTCCCCATCCTACCTGAACAATCTCGTAGAATTGTGATCCAAGCATTAATCGTGTCACAGCTGGACTAGGGGAACTTGCTGTATCTGGGCACACCAAAATGTGTCTTTAACCGGTTGTAGGTAGTGCAGAATGCCGCAGCAAGAACCCTGCTACAAATCCCGAAACAGCAGTCGGCCAGGGCAGCCCTGAGGACACTTCACTGGCTTCCAGTCCAGGCGAGGATCAAGTTCAAGGCACTGGGTATCGCCCACAGAGCCATGAATGACAGAGGACCGGTCGTAATCAAAAACACACTATACACCGAGTAGGACCCTAAGGTCATCAGAGGATCTTCTTATGCAACAGGGCAGAACAAAAAGAGCAAGATGGGGAGGAAGGCCCTTCAAGCACTTGGTACCTAAAATGTGGAACAGACTACCCAGGGACATGCGCATGATAACCAACGAATTAGCATTCAGGAAAAGACTCAAAACATTGCTCTTTCCCTAAAAACTCCCGATCTCAGGCACCTTGACTTAGACCACCGTAGTTATGTTTCTCTTAGCGCTGGGAAGCCTAAGGGCAGCTATGCACCTTACAAATACATAAACATCTTCTCTGAGCCTCTTGTCACAATGCATTTAAGAATAAACAGACTCACAGAAGAAATGTTGCAAAAATGTAACCAATTCACTCAGTAACCAAGAATGACTCAGCGAGCTTGTCTGTTCTGACACTTCTGGAAAGTTAGGGAAGGATTAGCAGAACAAGCTGCTTTTACCCAGAGCAGTGAATGAAAGTCTGCGCATAAAAAGCAAGTTGCATTGCTATATTGTTTAGACAAAGAAGGTTCAAAACAATATTGCACTTTGCCATGATTAGAGTGTGAAGCATGATAATGCAAAACAATATGCAGTTCGACGTTACAATATGAATACTTGACACCCTTCATTTAATTCATTCTGTCCTGAGAGGTCCTGACAGTCTGGGGGAAGGAGGGCGTCCATGTTTTTTGCAAGGGGGGAGTGGGGGAGGGCGCAAGTTTTGTTACACAACTGACCTGCACATAAACTTAATACACAAAAAGTTGTGAGCCAGCTCTTGTCACTGTACCTCTCAGAGAACCCCGAACTTGGAAATGAATTATCTACTAGCTGCAGGAACATGAGTTATCCACAGACCACTGTCAGGGAAAGCCATAAGCAGCAGCTAACTTAAAGAAACACTTCTAATCCCATTCAAGAATGAGAGAACTGAAAGTAGCCTATTCAATCCCAATCCAAAAGACTTTATTCGGATAGCAACATATTCATAAAAATAACACATGTACAGGATAAAAACCATTAGAAAACTATATAGATAGCAATGTCCAATCCATAATGTAGCAAAATACAGTAAACCTAGGTAAAGTGCAAATTGTGAATAGTACTATATGAATGACTTCATAGATCGCACATAGATTTCCGTGCATCCGTAGCTACTCTCAAAATGGTGCCAATGTGCAAGATCAATTCAACATTGTCCAATTTAAATTTGCAGTCAAGAGCGTCTGTTAAATTAATAGGTGACAATTTTTTTAAAATACAGAATTAACAACCATTGTGCATATTTCGTATAGTATTTCTAAAGACTAAAAAGTGTAAAAGCGTTTGACTGCTGTGACCATCACATGGACATGGCAGGGAGTCAAGTTTTGCGTTATACCCATAGGGAAAACAAAGCAAATATCTTACTGTCCCAGCTCTTAGACGGAATAGGAGGCCTCTCTCCCATTGGGACATCGGTAGTGCGATATCACTTGGTAGACAATGCGCAGGGTACTCAATGGATATAAATGTTGTGACAGTTTTTTTATTCAATTCCCTTTCTAGTCTTTTCACTCTATAAAGTGCGTACAATGCTGTCTTTAAAACTTTTTTGTCCATTGTTACAGCTGTGTTTGAATTGGCAAACAGTCTACCAAGGTTAACGCTTTCCAGACTCTTGACTACCCCAGGAAGCCATGGAATATCCATCTCTTTCTCACAGCGAAGACTATCATCTATTATGTCCCTTGTGAGAGAAGCCTCGGGATTCTTCATTATGGATAGCCAAAATAGTGCGGGGTGGGCCCTTATGATGTCTTCAATGTATCCTAATTTCAGTTCGCCTTGACATATGTACAAAGAGGTGGAGATTGGAGCGCCCAAGAGTTTTCTACAAAATCTATTTTCCTCTGATTGGATGCAAGAACATTTGGCAACACTCCATATCTCTGCCCCATAGGTAGCTATTGGTACTCACAGGATCTTAAAAATCTTTAAAAGGGCTGGAATTGTTCCCGATCTTTTAGGGCAGAGGAGACTGAGGATTGAGTTAAAAGCCATTGAGAACTTACTTTTACCATATGCCAAGTGTTCCCACCAGGTGCCGATCGCAGCGAAGACCATTCCCAGATAAGGGAAAGTAGCAGTGCAAGTTAATTTTTGGTCACCAACAGAGATAACATTTAAAGGACATTTCCTTGGCCCACAAGGCATTATAAAAGATTTCTTAAAATGTGTACATAAATCTAGGCCGGACATAAAATCTGTGAAACCTCGAACTAAAGTGTGTAGTGCATTTGGTGTGCGACCAATTAAAACTGCATCATCTGTGTATAAAAGCACTGGGAGAGGTTTGCCTTGAATTCTGGGAACATCATTAGTTAGTGGGATCAGTGATTTCTGTAAATTGTTTTTATGTATGATAAATAGGAGGGGGGCCAGAACACACCCCTGTCTGACCCCTCTAGCTACACTGATGTCATTGGAATCTTCTCAGGTCCGTATGGAGATAGGCAAAAAACATGAACAAGGGCCTCATCCAGTCCATTTTCTAAAAGGATGGGCCATAGACGGGACCAATTGACAAAATCGAAAGCTGAGGACAGGTCCATAAAAGCGAAGTAAAGTGGCGAGTGCTGTGCAAAAGTGTACTTCCCTATGATCAAATTAAGATTAAGACATTGCTTGTTCTTGCCAACTTTACCCCTGAAACCTAGTTGGCATTGTTCTAAAATCGGATTGTCCTCTGTCCAGGTTAACATTTTTGTGTATAAAACTCTGCCTAAAATTTTAAGGGTGTTATCTATGAGGGAGATCGGTCTGTAGCAACAAGGTTGTGTGCAATCGCCCTTTTTAAAAATGGGAACAATCGTGCTGGTACACCATGTCTTAGGCAGTGGGGCATTGGTTAGAATATTACAAATATTTAACAACAGTGGGGCCCAAAAATCTGGTTTATATTTAAGAAATATGGCAAACTCATCTGGCATTATACTTGAGGTATATCGATGATATACTGGTAGTGTGGAAAGGGTCAGAAGAAATGTTACGAAAACAACTTCATGAGTTGAATAATTGTCATGCCTTCATTAAATTCACATATACTATCAGTGCAGAAAAGATAAGCTATCTTGATATTATGATTGCGAGAGAAGGGAACACACTTGTGACAAGCGTCTTTAAAAAGACAACAGACAGAAATAATGCGTTACATTTTGACAGTTTTCACTCAGAATCACTAAAAAGACATTTACCATTGTCACAATTTATCAGGGCAAGGAGAATTTGTTCAAACGAAGAACAAGGGTTTGAGACCATCATGAGAATGCGTGGAGAATACAAAGTACGGGGGTACCCAGACTCAGTTTTAGATCAAGCAGAGAACAGAGTAAGAGTCATGCCTAGATCATCTTTGTTGGAAAAGAGAGTAAGGAGTAAAAGTAGAAGGGAAGTTTACGTATTGAAATTTTCCACAGCCGCAGCGGCTATAAAAAAATGCATAAGGAAACGATGGGAAATAATTGAGCAAGAACCTGACTTTCAACAGGTATTTCTAGATAAACCCTTATTTGCTCATTCCAGATCAAAGAATATCAAGGAGGTATTAAAAGGTCGTAGGTATGAAATGACAGACTTAGGTCAACAAGCATTAGAAATGCAATAGGTCTCGCAGCATTAGAGTTAGTGCTTTTAGAATTGTTTATGGGTTTTTTTGTAAATCTTTAGCATGAGGTTGAGGGTGAGTGAGGGTGAGTGAGGGTGAGGGGTTGAGGGTGAGTGAGGGTGAGGCTGAGGGGTTGAGGGTGAGGGTGAGTGAGGGTGAGTGAGGGGTTGAGGGTGAGGGGTTGAGGGTGAGTGAGGGTGAGGGGTTGAGGGTGGGTGAGGGGTTGAGGGTGAGTGAGGGTGAGGGGTTGAGGGTGAGTGAGGGTGAGTGAGGGTGAGGGTGAGTGAGGGTGAGTGAGGGTGAGGGTGAGTGAGGGTGGGTGAGTGTGAGTGTGAGTGAGGGTGAGTGTGAGTGAGGGTGGGTGAGTGTGGGTGAGTGTGGGTGAGGGTGAGGGATTGAGGGTGAGGGGTTGAGGGTGAGTGAGGGTGAGGGGTTGAGGGTGAGTGAGGGTGAGGGGTTGAGGGTGAATGAGGGTGAGGGAGGGTAAGGGGTTGAGGGTGAGGGGTTGAGGGTGAGTGGGGGTGAGTGAGGGTGAGGGGTTGAGGGTGAGTGAGGGTGAAGGTGAGTGAGGGTGAGTGAGGGTGGGTGAGTGAGGGTGAGTGTGGGTGAGTGTGGGTGAGTGAAGGTGAGGGATTGAGGGTGAGGGGTTGAGGGTGGGTGAGGGGTTGAGGGTGAGTGAGGGTGAGGGTGAGTGAGGGTGAGGGGTTGAGGGTGAGGGGTTGAGGGTGAGTGGGGGTGAGTGAGGGTGAGGGGTTGAGGGTGAGTGAGGGTGAGGGGTTGAGGGTGAGTGAGGATGAGGGGTTGAGGGTGAGTGAGGATGAGGGGTTGAGGGTGGGGTGAGGGTGAGTGAGGGTGAGTGTGAGTGAGGGTGAGTGAGGGTGAGGGTGAGTGAAGGTGGGTGAGGGTGAGGGGTTGAGGGTGATTGAGGGTGAGGCGTTGAGGGTGAGTGAGGGTGAGGGGTTGAGGGTGAGGGTGAGTGAGGGTGAGGGGTTGAGGGTGAGTGAGGGTGAGTGAGGGTGAGGGGTTGAGGGTGAGTGAGGATGAGTGAGAGTGAGGGTGAGTGAGGTGAGGGGGTGAGGGTGAGGGGTTGAGGGTGAGTGAGGGTGAGGGGTTGAGGGTGAGTGAGGGTGAGGTGTTGAGGGTGAGTGAGGGTGAGGTGTTGAGGGAGAGTGAGGGTGAGGGGGTTGAGGGTGAGTGAGGGTGAGGGTTGAGGGGTGGGGGTGAGGTGAGGGTGAGGGTGAGGGTGAGGGGAGTGAGTGGTTGAGAACTGAGACAGCACCCTATAAAAACACAGGTCATATGGTCCCATACGTGCAAATGGAAATCTCACATGTCAGAAGAGTGTGCAGCCACCCAGGCCATTTTGGAAAGGGGTGGTGGGGAAACAAACCACTATTTACAAACGGGGAGCAATGCAATAGGTCTCGCAGCATTAGAGTTAGTGCTTTTAGAATTGTTTATGGGTTTTTTTGTAAATCTTTAGCATGAGGTTGAGGGTGAGTGAGGGTGAGGGGTTGAGGGTGAGTGAGGGTGAGGCTGAGGGGTTGAGGGTGAGGGTGAGTGAGGGTGAGTGAGGGGTTGAGGGTGAGGGGTTGAGGGTGAGTGAGGGTGAGGGGTTGAGGGTGGGTGAGGGGTTGAGGGTGAGTGAGGGTGAGGGGTTGAGGGTGAGTGAGGGTGAGTGAGGGTGAGGGTGAGTGAGGGTGAGTGAGGGTGAGGGTGAGTGAGGGTGGGTGAGTGTGAGTGAGGGTGAGTGTGAGTGAGGGTGGGTGAGTGTGGGTGAGTGTGGGTGAGGGTGAGGGATTGAGGGTGAGGGGTTGAGGGTGAGTGAGGGTTTGAGGGTGAGTGAGGGTGAGGGGTTGAGGGTGAATGAGGTTGAGGGAGGGTGAGGGGTTGAGGGTGAGGGGCTGAGGGTGAGTGGGGGTGAGTGAGGGTGAGGGGTTGAGGGTGAGTGAGGGTGAAGGTGAGTGAGGGTGAGTGAGGGTGGGTGAGTGAGGGTGAGTGTGGGTGAGTGTGGGTGAGTGAGGGTGAGGGATTGAGGGTGAGGGGTTGAGGGTGGGTGAGGGGTTGAGGGTGAGTGAGGGTGAGTGAGGGTGAGGGGTTGAGGGTGAGGGGTTGAGGGTGAGTGGGGGTGAGTGAGGGTGAGGGGTTGAGGGTGAGTGAGGGTGAGGGGTTGAGGGTGAGTGAGGATGAGGGGTTGAGGGTGAGTGAGGATGAGGGGTTGAGGGTGGGTGAGGGTGAGTGAGGGTGAGTGTGAGTGAGGGTGAGTGAGGGTGAGGGTGAGTGAAGGTGGGTGAGGGTGAGGGGTTGAGGGTGATTGAGGGTGAGGCGTTGAGGGTGAGTGAGGGTGAGGGGTTGAGGGTGAGGGTGAGTGAGGGTGAGGGGTTGAGGGTGAGTGAGGGTGAGTGAGGGTGAGGGGTTGAGGGTGAGTGAGGATGAGTGAGAGTGAGGGTGAGTGAGGGGTTGAGGGTGAGGGGTGAGGGTGAGTGAGGGTGAGGGGTTGAGGGTGAGTGAGGGTGAGGTGTTGAGGGTGAGTGAGGGTGAGGTGTTGAGGGTGAGTGAGGGTGAGGGGTGAGGGTTGAGGGTGAGTGAGGGTAGGTGAGGGGTTGAGGGTGAGTGAGGGTGAGGGTGAGTGAGGGGTGAGGGTGAGTGAGGGTGAGGGGTTGAGGGTGAGGGGTTGAGGGTGAGTGGGGGTGAGTGAGGGTGAGGGGTTGGGTGAGTGAGGGTGAGGGGTTGAGGGTGAGTGAGGATGAGGGGTTGAGGGTGAGTGAGGATGAGGGGTTGAGGGTGGGTGAGGGTGAGTGAGGGTGAGTGAGGGTGAGTGAGGGTGAGGGTGAGTGCAGGTGGGTGAGGTTGAGGGGTTGAGGGTGAGTGAGGGTGAGGGGTTGAGGGTGAGGGTGAGTGAGGGTGAGGGGTTGAGGGTGAGTGAGGGTGAGTGAGGGTGAGGGGTTGAGGGTGAGTGAGGATGAGTGAGAGTGGGGGTGAGTGAGGGGTTGAGGGTGAGGGGTTGAGGGTGAGTGAGGGTGAGGGGTTGAGGGTGAGTGAGGGTGAGGTGTTGAGGGTGAGTGAGGGTGAGGTGTTGAGGGTGAGTGAGGGTGAGGGTGAGGGGTTGAGGGTGAGTGAGGGTGAGGGTAGGTGAGGGGTTGAGGGTGAGTGAGGGTGAGGGTGAGTGAGGGTGAGGGTGAGTGAGTGGTTGAGAACTGAGACAGCACCCTTAAAAAAAAGGTCATATGGTCCCATACGTGCAAATGGAAAATCTCACATGTCAGAAGAGTGTGCAGCCACCCAGGCCATTTTGGAAAGGGGTGGTGGGGAAACAAACCACTATTTACAAACGGGGAGCAATGCAATAGGTCTCGCAGCATTAGAGTTAGTGCTTTTAGAATTGTTTATGGGTTTTTTTGTAAATCTTTAGCATGAGGTTGAGGGTGAGTGAGGGTGAGGGGTTGAGGGTGAGTGAGGGTGAGGCTGAGGGGTTGAGGGTGAGGGTGAGTGAGGGTGAGTGAGGGGTTGAGGGTGAGGGGTTGAGGGTGAGTGAGGGTGAGGGGTTGAGGGTGGGTGAGGGGTTGAGGGTGAGTGAGGGTGAGGGGTTGAGGGTGAGTGAGGGTGAGTGAGGGTGAGGGTGAGTGAGGGTGAGTGAGGGTGAGGGTGAGTGAGGGTGGGTGAGTGTGAGTGTGAGTGAGGGTGAGTGTGAGTGAGGGTGGGTGAGTGTGGGTGAGTGTGGGTGAGGGTGAGGGATTGAGGGTGAGGGGTGAGGGTGAGTGAGGGTTTGAGGGTGAGTGAGGGTGAGGGGTTGAGGGTGAATGAGGTTGAGGGAGGGTGAGGGTTGAGGGTGAGGGGCTGAGGGTGAGTGGGGGTGAGTGAGGGTGAGGGGTTGAGGGTGAGTGAGGGTGAAGGTGAGTGAGGGTGAGTGAGGGTGGGTGAGTGAGGGTGAGTGTGGGTGAGTGTGGGTGAGTGAGGGTGAGGGATTGAGGGTGAGGGGTTGAGGGTGGGTGAGGGGTTGAGGGTGAGTGAGGGTGAGTGAGGGTGAGGGGTTGAGGGTGAGGGGTTGAGGGTGAGTGGGGGTGAGTGAGGGTGAGGGTTGAGGGTGAGTGAGGGTGAGGGGTTGAGGGTGAGTGAGGATGAGGGGTTGAGGGTGAGTGAGGATGAGGGGTTGAGGGTGGGTGAGGGTGAGTGAGGGTGAGTGTGAGTGAGGGTGAGTGAGGGTGAGGGTGAGGGTGAGTGAAGGTGGGTGAGGGTGAGGGGTTGAGGGTGATGAGGGTGAGGCGTTGAGGGTGAGTGAGGGTGAGGGGTTGAGGGTGAGGGTGAGTGAGGGTGAGTGAGGGTGAGGGGTTGAGGGTGAGTGAGGATGAGTGAGAGTGAGGGTGAGTGAGGGGTTGAGGGTGAGGGGTTGAGGGTGAGTGAGGGTGAGGGGTTGAGGGTGAGTGAGGGTGAGGTGTTGAGGGTGAGTGAGGGTGAGGTGTTGAGGGTGAGTGAGGGTGAGGGTGAGGGGTTGAGGGTGAGTGAGGGTGAGGGTAGGTGAGGGGTTGAGGGTGAGTGAGGGTGAGGGTGAGTGAGTGGTTGAGAACTGAGACAGCACCCTATAAAAAACACAGGTCATATGGTCCCATACGTGCAAATGGAAATCTCACATGTCAGAAGAGTGTGCAGGCACCCAGGCCATTTTGGAAAGGGGTGGTGGGGAAACAAACCACTATTTACAAACGGGGAGCAATGTGCGTGCTCAACACACCCACCCCATCGGCCAAGGGTGCAGGATTCGCTGTCAGCCTGGAAGCAGGAGGGAGGTGGCGCCTTTAAATCTCCTGCAGCCTCCATGTTGTCAGATTCCAACTCAATTGACATTTTTCCTGCGTCAGAAGAAAGGTGGGGAATGGGGGATGGAGGGAGTGTTTCATGAGACCAGCCTTTGGCCACTAGGCTGCGGCCGCACACATTATCCCGGAGCTTCTTAGTGAGTGAGTAGCAGTAAGTAACTAAGTGTAATGTTGCTTACTTCCACCAAATGAGGACCGGGACCCAGGTTTGTAGGTTTGCAAGCCAGTTATTTATTCATAATTACTGTACGCAGAAACAGCGCCGAGTGTGCATACAGCGCTACCGCTCCGGGCACTCTCGCGCACTAATCCGCTGAGGCGTGTTGCGTCACACGCACGCCAACGGAAAGCTGGAGCGCACACTACACGAAGGTCACTTGCAAAGAGGGCTTTAAGCAACGTTCCTCCGTGGGAAGCACCGTCAAAGCATAACAAGCGCGATACCGCAAAGGCAGCCACATTTTTATTTTCCCATCGAGCTTTCACTTGAAGTTAAAGCTCGATGGGAAAATAAACACGCAGCTGCCTTTGCCAAAGCAGAATGAGGGGAAAAAAAGTGCATCCCATCTAATGAGGAAAAGAGTGTCACGCCGCCGGTAAAAGATCGAATCCCGGTGCGCGTGGCCAAAAGGACACATGGCAGCAGCAAGGAGGGACTGTTCCAGTTGTCCCCAACCATCAGAAGGGCCTGCTGCACTGCCGCCAGCAACCTGGGGCGTAGATATTGATCAGTGTTACGGGTTCATCGTAGATAAGAGCTGTAACGCCAACCCATCCTTGATCAGACCAAGTTTTCTTCAAAGGTAATGAAATATGATTCTTTATCAGTATGGCTAAATCCGCTCTTCTTTGCTTCATGTATAAGCCTTGCTTAGGGCCATCTGAAGCCTGTTCTTTCAATACCAATGCAATGAGGGCAACAAAGCCCCACAGTTTGTTATGCCTTCGCAAGTACTGAAGACAAGCCGGAGGGAAGAGAGGGGAGGGGGGAGGAGAAATGCGACACGGCGGGAAGGGGAGGGGGCGGAACGGGGGAGGGGGCGGAGAGGGGAGAGGTGCGACACGGCAGGCAGGCAGGGGAGGAGAGGAGGAGGGGGGAGGAGAGTAGGGGAGGCACGGCCTAGCGGCCGTGCAATCAAGTAGTGAGGGGGCGGAGCTGGGGGAGGCTGTGGAAGAGAGTAGGCAAGGCGACACGGCGGGAGGGGGCGGAGCGGGTAAACAAAGACGGACATGCACGCGCCCGTGACTTTTAAGGTCAATGCGCATGCGCATAAGCTTAATGCGCATGCGCATTGACCTTAAAAGTCACGGGCACTGCAAGGAATCGCCACGATTCCTTGCAGTGTAGATAAAGAGTGGATAACTCGCAATACTCTCGCCTTGCTCGATGCGCATGCGCATCGACAGGCGAGACCTAAAAAGGGATGATGAAATGTCAGAATTGTGGCCATTGTGGCAATGTACTGGTAGGAAATTCATTTGCCCACCCTCAAACAGGTAAAAACATAATTTTGAGACACACGTCGGACTGTAATTCAAGTGTTGTAGTATATGCAATAAAATGTCCATGTGGGCTTGTATATGTTGGACGCACCACAAGGAAGGTGAAGGTTCGAATGACCGAACATAAAAGTATGATTCGAACAAAGAACATGAAATCATGTTTGGCTGTACACTGGTATGAAAGAGGGCACACAATACCTCAATTTAAATTTACTGTGTTAGAAAGATTGGTGGAAAAACCACATGTTGACACAGTTAGACTGTTGGCACAAAGAGAAACTTATTGGATAAAGTCCCTTAGGACGCTGACCCCCTATGGTCTTAATGACAAGATTGAAATGATGTGCTTCTTGTAACTATTGTTGAAATATATGTGACTGATATATGTATCTGATTTTAATGTTATCATTGTATAATGAGTGTCATTAATATTCATGCTCACAAAATCTCACGGAGAACATTTGGTGATTTTTTAGAATTGTCTACTTACTGGAATGTAGAACGCGCAATTATTAGCTTTATTTTCATTTTTCATTCACGTTTTGTTTATGATGAGGACAAGTGTCTATGTGTTCCGTTTTTGCGAGTAGTACACACGCGCCCGCCATTTTGGATGAGGCTTAAGAAAACAGTAGTCCGTTTTTCATGTCTCCCACATTCTGACGCCATATACCGGCATTTTGCATGCGAGTCGGTCTAACGATAGAGCGGCACAACGAGAGCCTAGTGGAAGTTGTACGGAGTGTTAGTGATAGTTGGAGAAAGGTAAGATTGCTCATAACGATCTAGGATAATCACTCGGTTTAGCGTTAGATATTGAAGCACTAAGGGAGTTTTTCTTCCATTGTAGCACAGATACCGAGATACGCTAGAGGAATACAGTCTCTCGACAGTGGGATCAGAAAGACTGAGTAAGTAGCGGTCCCAATTACATTCAGACATTAGACATTCCACCACAAATCTAGCGAGCTAAGAGGTTTGTTTCTATGTTGTTTTCAGAATTTAGAGACTACGAATTTTGACCTTTGTCGACTTTATTGTGGTTATTGTAGGTAAGAGTGCACAGACACAGCTATTTGGATATTATGTTTGGATTTATCACTGGTTTGAATTTGGTTGTAATTTGCACGTTTTCTCACAAGCATGCAGGCAGTTATAGGTGCAGTTTGCACTTGGGTGTTCACTTGGTTTATAAGGTGACAGGCGACCTTTTGTGAACTTTTGCGAGCATGACGTTTAATCACACACCGGATGTGCTTTTGACCCTTGGAGATCTTCTGGTTCCTGTATATCACATAAGTAAAGCAACAGTTTAGTTGTGAATGTAAAGAGTACAAGATTTTTCTAGTAGATATATGACATATTTTTTGTTATTTATAGTGCATTCCCCTGACGAAGGTGCATACCGAAATGCATTGGGATATGTCTACATTTGTTTAATGATGGAGAGTTGTTTGAAGAATTCAAAATAACATATCTTCTGATGAAAAAGAAGAATAAAAACTACTTTGAAGAAAAGAAATACGACCACCGTTTTTGATGAGAGTTTATTATTATTTCACTTTGTGATTTGTATATGCTGGGTTACATTAGCAGTCTGATTTATAAGACGGCGGATATATTCTTGTTTGGATTGTTTGGTGAAATATAAGGCTGAAAATGTAATATGTTTAGTTCTGATTAAAAATGCATGCAAAATAAGAAAAAAGTAATCACGTACTAGTGAATAAGTGAACAGTGCTCCCCAAAACACAGGTTTCTGTGAATTCTTTCCTATATGTACCAACTTGACTTGGGGCTAGTCAAGATATGGGGCAGCACCAGGTTTAATTGTTTAGTTGTTGAAAGTGACACAAGTTGTTAAAATAAGGAGTGCATATCACGCAATATTGTTTCATATTGACCTATTCCTAGCACCACATTCTGTCTGAGGCATTGGAACTGGAGACATCCACAACGTTATTTGTATTGGGTTGTGGTCCCCAAAGATTGTGGCCAGAATTTTGGCTTTAAGCAAGCTTGCTTCTAAAGAGGGGGAGATAAAAACATAATCAATTGTAGATGAACAGCCCTGCGGTTCAGGGGGGCATTATCTTTTGTAGTTGCATCAATTTCCATAACATTAATTAAGTTAAGGGTGTTCAAATGGTCCATTAGCTCTCTACCCCATTGCATGTTTGTCTGCTGCTGTGTAAATATTCACTTGACCATGAGAAAGATAGATTAGCATTAAAATCGCCCCCCAGACAGATTCCTATTGACTTAAGAGTCTTTGGATTTTCCAATAGATGCAATAAAATTAAACACATTTATAAAATGCATATTTGGAACAGAATGAAAATCATTGTTATAAAAATTAATTATCCAAAAGGAAATTCCCCTATTAAATAATATGCCTTGAACATTATTGTTATCTGTATGTACAGTTTTTATGCATCCCCCTGTCTTAATATTGACCCAGATTGATAAACCCCCAAATGGTCGACCCTGCTTGGGGGTTGTTGCTAGGATATTATGGCATTCAAACCCCTCAATATGCAATTTTTTTGTGGCCCATGTTAAGTGAAAAAAAGGATATCTTGGTCTTTAATAAGTTGTACCCAATCTGGCTGGTGAAGTTTAGAGTACAACCTTGCAACTTTCCAGCTTAAGATACGGAGGTCTGAACTTGCTGAGGCCTTCGTTAGCATGGGGGGATAAGTTGGTTGTGGGAATAGTACACTCAGTTACTAGCAGGGCATGAGGTAACCTAATAGCAGAATCAGTATTTTCCTTTAATTCGGATACATGGGAGCTTCTATGCCTTGATAGCCAGTCCGCACATTTATTGCGAAGCTGGTCCCATGGCTCATGCGGATCCATCTTTAAAGTAGGTACTCCTGCCAGTACCAACACTTAAGGGCAAGCAGCGGGCGACAGACTCCGGACATCCTGATTAGCCATTGATACTTGGGGTGGCAGGAACATTAATGCACAAGGTACTAGACAAAATGTTCTGATTCTAGCCGTTGGTCCTGTTTAACCTATGAGCACCATCCCTGGTGGGGTTGGTATTTGAAATGGTTAGTGGTATAGGTGGGTGGGGGGGTGGAGGAGCCGTTTCTATCTATAGGCAATTGACGCTGCCCCTGGATTGATTGTATATCGGGTGAAGGGTGATTGCGGGAGCAGTACCTCTGGCGGTTTGCCACACAATTTCGGCATCTAAAATACTCATACCAACACCTATGCTATCGATGACCCTGCTTCCATCAACCTCTTTGATTTCAGCCACCTTTTCCCCCTCTGTCCCCTTAAAACGTTTGGCTACTAAACTAGCCATCGGCCTTCTTATCCAGGGTAGATGAAAAGAACTGCTGGGGAAAGAGTTGTGACCTCATTCTATGCCAATCTTTGGAGAGGAGCTGTGTCTCCTGGAGGAGGCACACATCTGCCTCCATGTTATCCAGCTAGGAAAGGATGGACCTCCTTTTATTGGGATTGTTGAGACCTCTCGCATTGAGAGTGAGAATTTTCAGTGTGGGCTGGGAAATAGCGTGTCATAGTGAGTGCACCAGCTTTGGCCAGTCTTTGGGTCCCTTTGATCCCTCTTCCCCCTGAGCTCCCAACGTCTGCCCGGCCTCCATTGAAGGGGTATTAGAGCCAGGTCCTGGTACAAAGCTATGGAGTGGGCCTGATATCTTAGTCGTTGCTTGTCCCTGGCAGCATGTAGTATACACTCTTTTAGTTTAAAGTCTGGAATGTAAGCCAAAATATCCGGTGGGGGCGCCCAGTATGTTCCTGAAGAGACCCTGCAGGTATTGTGTGATGTCTGGTCCTTCTTCTTTAGGGGGCACTCCCTTAACGCTGATGTTGTTTCGCCAAGCCCGATTCTCCAAGGCTTCTGTGTGTGCCGGAGTTCGCTATGTAGAGCCTTGAGCCAGAGTATCTCTTGCTGTAGATGCTCCACCTCCTCTTCCCGGGTTTGCTTCTGATCCTCGATGGAGGCAATGCGGTCCCCAATGGCATCGACGTCCCGCCTTATCATAAGGCGGGCGTTTATGCCGTTTGGGAACGTGTGGCCTCCATTGGTTATCTCCTTCATCTCCCCGCTATTTCCCTTTTCAGCGTCTGCAAGCATCTGCAAGTCGCCTCGTAATGCACCGAATAGCGACTCTAAAAAGGCGTGGGTAACTGGGGCTTCAGAGGTGTCCGCATCTTGGCTGATTTGTGTCGTTGGGGAGAGCCTCCCTTTTCCGCTGCCAGTCATCTGGAGCTTGGTCAGCATCTTTTTTAGATTCTGATCCTTCTTGCTTCTCGCTGAGGACATGGCTGCTATATCTCTTACCACATCACCAGACCGGCCTGCCTTGTCGTCGGGGTCCCAGCCCCAGTGGGTGGCTGTCACCGGGTTGTCCTCCAGCTGAGCTCCACTACGCTGTTGCATGATGGTGAGGGCCATAGTTGTCACTCCCTTTCAGTCTCTTCCGGGCCTTGCTGCCTTCAACCATCTGCTATTGCCCTGCTGGGCATCTGCTGCTTGTTCTCAATACTCTAAGCACTTTGCGCACAAACCTGCAGTGAATCCCCCTGTAGGCCAGCAGCCCTATCTGATCCTGGAGCACTAGATGTCTTTTTGGACCACTGCGGCTAATTCCTGCACCATGTGCTTGCAGGCCGTGGCCTCCGGTTTCCTCTGACTTAGCAGTCAGCTCCAGAGAGACTAATCCATGCCCTGGCCCCTCATCCATTGGCACCTTGTGATTCTTACAGCGTTACAGTTCATATCTAATTCTCCTTATTGGATTTTGTCGTTTTAGTGTCATTTTGTTCAATACATTTTACTTTATTTTTCTATTTCGGTTTGGGTTTTTTATTGTTTTGCATTTTGTCTTTCTTTCTTTGATAACTTTATTTTGGTCAACGACCATAAAAGTACAGATAAACTATGTACATACAATAAAATACATAAATAATTAAGAACGAGCAGTTAAAACATTATTAAACAATCAGTTATCAAACGAGGAATGGCCATCATTATAATTAGTCGCAATTAATCAAAGTGGACCTTCTGCGCCACATGCCGTACAAAAAACGGGAAACTGAAAACACAATGAGGGGGGATGTATCATATTTTAAAATTCTAACGGCTTGAGCGCAATGTTTTAGTCCCAGATTTCTACAGAGTGGTATCAGCCAAGCTCTCCGAATTGAGCTATAAGCAGGGCAAAAGAACAGAACATGGGCAATGTCTTCTTTACTATTGTTGCAGACAGGGCAGATTCCCTCCTCTTGGCCTGTCCATTTGCAGGTCAATGTCCCAATTGGCAGGCAACCGTGCCTTAATTGTGTATATAATTTTCTTGCATGGGGGGGTTCTATAAAGTCCAGAAATTCCTCCCACCTGGGCACAAATTTTACTTGTAGAAATTCTGAAGATAACCTGCCCATACTTGGCGAGCGGTGCAGCAAACTTGTGTTATAGTGCCTCAAAGAGGCCAGCAGCTCAGTTCTCCGCACCACTGGGCAACTCTCCGCCGGAGTCTCCCATATTTGGGGCATTCCGATTTGATAGGCAATAGTTTTTATGTGGAGCAACCAAGGTATTTTCTTGCTCTTCAACGACACCCAGACAGCAGTGAACTCAGCTCTGTAATCCGCGAGCTCAGGTACTGTCCAGAGCCTTCTCCAGTACAGGAGTGGTCGGGCCGCTAGTAGTTCAGAGATGGGTTCCACACCTAGGTCAAATCTCAAGGGTATGAGGGGGGTGCTTTGGGGTAGACCAATCAAATTCCTCATAAAGGCGCGTTCAACCCTGAGAAGACTTGCTATACTCGAATGTCCCCAAAGTTCCGCACCATAAGTTACAGCAAGTCTAACTTGAACACTGTAAGTTTCAAGCGCAGGGGAGACTGGCTTAAATTGCCTTGTCCTCTGGAACTTACCTATGCCCCCTAATATCTTCGAGAGCTTTAGGGTAGATTTTGCAACCTGAGGGCCCCAACCAAAGTCCTCAGTCAAAGTGACCCCCAGGTATACAAAAGTTCTCACCCTTTCGAGCGGGGTACCGTTTAATGTAGGGCTAGGGCGGTTGCGTTTCGGGGGACCGAAGATCATAAATTTAGTTTTCTCTAAATAGATCTCAAGTCCCCGGGAGGCGCAGAATAAAACAAAGCCGCCCAAAACCCGCTGGATGCCTGTTGATGTTCGCGACAACAGTAAGGTGTCGTCTGTGAACATCAGAGCAGGCACCCGACCTGACACTAACCTAGGGGCATCGCTGTCCCCGACTCTATCTAGTTCCCCCACCAGACCATTTATATAGAGACTAAAGAGCGTAGGAGTCAGGGCGCAGCCCTGGCGTACGCCTCTAGTTACAGGGAAACGTGCAGAAAAATTCCCGTTCTTCCTGCACCTCACCCGGGCATAGTTCCCTGCATGAAACCGCTTCAAGGCCTCCAATAGATAGGGAGGAAGGCCAAGATCTTTTAAGACCCTCCATAGACTCCCCCTTGGCACAAGATCGAAAGCGGCCCGCAGGTCCACGAAGACCAGGTAGAGGCTGCCACCCTCGACACTTACGGTCTTCCAAAAAAGAACCTGGAGCCTGAAGAGTTGGTCCGTGGTCGAGATCCCTGTTCTAAAGCCGGCCTGAAGGGTAGTCATTACTTCATTCTCCTCCGCCCATCCCAGTATTCTATCCAGGAGTATCCGGCCCATCAGTTTCTGGGAAGTATCCAAGAGACTGATCGGTCTATAATTTGACGGCTCCAAAGGACACCCCTTCTTAAAAATGGGGATTTTGCATTTTGACTTTTACTTGTTTGGTTTCTGCATAAATGTTTTACATATTACCTTAAGTTAAGCCTGCCTGTTCGGTGCTTAGGTACCAGGGGGTTGATCCTAGGTTAATTGAAAGGCTTTAAAAGTTCACTCTGACAATGGTTGTGATTGTTCTTCATCTACCGCAAATAATAATTCAGTTTCTTACTGAAACTATCTGAAATTATCTGCAAAACAGGCAGTTGATAACCTACCAGGGTTGAAACATCCTGTGGACAAATTGGAATATGGGACAAGTATTGTGTGGCAATAGAACCTCTAAAAAAATTCAGCTTGCAGATGAACCAAGAATCACGCTTGAATGTCACAACTTTTAAAAACAAGGTAGTCAGGAAAGTGTGGCGAATATATTGCAGCTCTTTGCATTTTGACAGCCCGAGCAAATTTGAGAACAGAGTGGATGTATGTAGCAGAGACGAGTCTGTTCACCCAATGTGAGTGGTGAGATGTGCATTGCTGGTCTGCCTGAAGTTATGATGCTGCTGACAGTAGCGTGTCTGCTAAAAGCGATGGCGTGACTGGTTGAACAATAATTGCCAAATAAGAGAAAGTTATCTTCCGACACCGCAGTCTTCGTGACTGAGACCAGTAACACTGAAGACTCTGAGACTCACAACAGTATTTTCTCCTTTCAGAGCGTTATCGCTGCAGATGGAGTGAAGCCAAGAAGTAAGCACATTACTAATGTACCAACAAAGTTTAATATTGTTCATTTGTATTAACTGTTTCTCTTTTGAAGCATTTGGAAATGCATTTTGGAGTGTGGTGTAACAATATGTGTGATATACGGCTTCAACCAAGACGATCCCGAAGTCTTTGCAATATTGGAAAGGGAACTGGCAACCTGGCCCGCTCCCATTCTGGTATGCGGGGATCTGAATATATCAGCTGACCTGGTTAAGAAAAATCCGTACACAGGCCGTAAGCCTAGGGTGTTTAGGGCGCTTTGCTCCCTGATGCAGGCGCACAGGTTAGTGGATGTATGGGGAATAAAGGAGCCTGATGATCCCGGGTTTACATATTTTTCATGCCCATACCAGAAGTACACCAAACTGGATTATTTTCTAATTTCATCCACAGAAATAAGTAAAGTCAATATCAGGAAGCTCCCCAAGGTTCTATCGGACCATAGTCCGCTGGCAATAAGCTATGATGGTTTAGGGCCAGCTAGGAAACAAAGGGTCTGGACATTTAATAGAAAACTTTTGGCAGGTACCCTATTTACTGAACTTTTGAGGAAATGGGCTCGGGAATTCTTATAAGCCAACCGGTACAGTGCATCCAGAAATTGCGTATGGGATGCATTTAAAGCTGCATTAAGGGGGGAGACAATTAGCTATACCGCCCAAACTAGGAAAAAGCTACAGGTAGAAAAAGACAGGCTCCTAGCGAATTTGGCAAGAGCGGAAAAACAGGATATAATACAAGAGAAGGAAGGAAAGGAAAGTCAAGTCAAACTAGAATTTGTTCTGCTAAAGCAGAAATACATAAACAGATGACGGAAAAAGCGGCTTCAGAATATTGGACATACAGAGGGAAGATGTATGAAACAGGGGATCAGGCAGGATAACACAAAGAATATAATAACTAGCATCCAGGAGAATGGGTGTGAGTTTGCTGAACCGCAGGAGATACTTGGGGTATTTGCAAATTTTGATCAAACCTTATATAATGAAGAGGTAGTGGGTGAGGAGCCGCATGAAAGCTATCTGGATGGAGGACTCAAATTGGGTGAGCTTGAGAGGGAAAAGTTAGAGAGCTATATGACGGGCGACGAAGTACGTGAGGCGCTATTAGACCTAGCGGCCGCCAAAGCAGCGGGGCCGGATAGCATTCCATTAGAGGTATATTAGTGTCTATCAAGTGAGGTGGTCCCAATGTTATTGGACCTGTTTAATGGAATAATGTGTACTGGAAAAATACCTGAAACATGCAAATACACAAACATAGTGGTCTTCCATAAAAAATGTAAGCCGAAGGAAAACCCAGGGTCCTATAGGCCAATCTCGCTTATAAATGCAGACATTAAACTGAATGCAAAAATCCTGGTGTCGCGTTTGGAGAGGATCATTGGCGGTCTGGTATCCCCTTGGCAGCATGGCTTCATTCCGGGTCGAGGAACAACAGATCATATCAGAAGAGCAATCTCTCTGTTTGAGGCCCATGCTGTCGGGGGGGGGGGGGGGGGATATCGCTATGATCCTTCTTGACATGGAAAAAGCCTTTGATCGCGTCAGGTGGCACTACCTATGGAATGTCCTCGAAGGGAGAGGTTTTGGCCAAAGAATCCTGATGGCTATAAAGGCTATGTAGTAGTAGTAAAAGCTTTTATTCGACATTTTTGTCATGAAGCCAACATACATATAATACACATATTTATCGTTAAAAGAAAATTTGTTACAATGAATAAGACTTTACAGACATTCATATTGTGCAAAGAACGCTGATCGGTCAAAAGTGCAATTCAGGGCAAATTCATTAATCGTGAGTTTAAAGGGGAATATACATACCAGGGTTTTTTCCCTTTTTTTTTTTGTTTTTTTTTTACTAGACCAAATCATTTTTTAAGAACAGTTATATACAATTGTTATTATAAATAGTTAAAAAGCCAGATAATAAAAACAACGACATTCCAAGCTTCTTTCTAATTATGCAAACACCATGCAAAAACCTACTCAGACCAAATACTATTAGCCTACTGTTCGAGGATCTGAATATACGTTCTGCCTCTTTGTATGAACGTGTCCCCAGATTTTTACACAGAGGTATGATCCATCTTTTTCGAGATGGAACATACAGTGGACAAAAAAAGAGGATATGAGCCTCATCTTCTTTCAGTTTTAGGTCACAAAGAATACAATTAGGATCTTTACTTACGCCTCCCCACAAGCAGGAATTTGATTTAATCTGTAAAACCCCGTATCTGAATTTGAGGAAGACAGATTTAGCCAGGGGTGGCTCAATTTCGTCCATGAAGGGTTCAAATGAAGGGTGATCCTTAAATTGCAAAAATGTGGACGTTAATTGTCCGGTGGCACGTTCATATACATGATTGTTTACATAGTTCCAGTAGGCAGATTTTACTTGGGTCTTACAGCTGTTAGGCAAAGTGATAGATACAGCTGGTGTTTCCCAGAAGTGTGATAGGCCTATTTCTGTAAACCAGTAAGATACATGTCTCAGCCACTTAATTGTATTGAATGAATCCAACTCCCTGATTTCCAGTAAGCCTGCTCTATAGTTTGCTAGTTCCGGGGTAGACCATAATCGCACCCAATAGAGCAATGGTCGCAACTGGCATATAAGTTCGGTGCGCTTTACATTTATATCTAAGTAGACCGACACTAAAGGTGTTCTTAGGGGCAATCTTAATAAGCGTCTGAAAAACTTGTTTTCTTCAACGTCAAATGTTTTTTTGGAGTGAGGCCCCCAAATCTCGGCCCCGTACAAGGCAGCGGATTGGGCTTTTGCTTTGAACACATCAATCGCAGGAGTAATAGCTTTAGATGTGCTCCCACCATGAATCTTTAAGATGGGCAGTGAGTTCTGTGTGAGTGTTAACCTGCTTTTGACGAGTTGGTTGGCCCAAGACATTCTACTATCCAGCCTAATGCCCAGATAGTCAAATGAGTCCACATACTCAAGTTTGTTATTATTTAGGGCCAGATTCTTCTTAAAAGATTTGGAGGGATTAATTGCCATATATTTCGTTTTGGATGAATTAATTTCTAACCCCTTCGTTACACAATAGCTGTTAAATTTGTTTATTAAGTTTTGCAGGCCTTTGGGAGTTTGGGATATAAGGATGGTGTCATCCGCGAATAGTAGTGCTGTGACTGCCTCGTTGCACAATTTGGGTGAGTCATGATTGCATTGAGCTAAGTAGTGGGGAATATCATTTACAAACAATGAAAAGAGGGTTGGGGCCAAGACGCACCCTTGTCTCACCCCTCTTTTCACCGGAATGGGACGGGTAAGTTCTCCATTTCTACCCCACCTTACTTTGGCAAAATTATCTGTATGCAGTTTTATGATATTACTCAACAAATCGTCAAGGACACCCATCTTCTTTAAACATTCCCATAATAAGTGGCGGGGAACAAGATCGAACGCTGAGCGTAGGTCCATAAATGCAACGTATATTCTACTCTTCTTGATATTAACATATTTCCAGCATATACACATAAATCTGTACACTTGATCCACAGTGCTAGTCTTGGATCTGAACCCTGCTTGGTATTTGGAGAGGATTTCAGAGTCATCAATCCATATTAAAAGCCGATTTAAAATGTGTCTGGCAAAGATTTTCTGTAAAATATCGATTAAACTAATCGGTCTGTAATTCCCTGGATTGTAACGATCCCCTTTTTTAAAAATGGTTATTATTTCTGCCCCTTTCCACGTTTCCGGGATCGGGGTACCCAGTAAAATCGAATTGCACAAATAATTTATATACGGGCACCATACCTCAATATTATGGGTGAATAAATCACCAGGTAGTTTATCCGGACCTGGAGCTTTTCCTGCCTTTACTGCCTTTATTGCACAGAGAGTTTCATTGATACTGAATTGCACTGGATTAATGCACCGGGTGAAAACCCCGAGGTCATTATATTCACCTGGGGTCCCTGCTTGCTCATACAAACCCACAAAATGGTCAAACCAAACCTTTTTGTCCAGAAAGAAATCCCTGTTGGAACAGCCTTTTTTGTTGTTTTTGGCTATTAAATTCCAGAAAGTGCATTGATCATGTCTCCTGGTGGCACTCAAGAGGTCCTCCCAGATTCGATCATCCCATTCTCTTTTTGCATTAAGCATAAGGATTTTGTAAGCTTTCCTACACTCTCTAACCCTCAACTGGTCTTTAGACTTCACGGCAGTGATTAAGTTGGATTTTGCTAGATGGCACTGTTTGTTGTACCAAGGCGTTTCTAGTTCCAGATGCCTGTTTGCATTGGCTTTTTTAGTTGTACAACTTTTGCTCAGGAGGGGAGTTAGAGATTCCACTAGGTGGTAATGCATTTCCAAAACCTCGTGGGATCCCAGCCTTAGATTTGCATATTGGGGGACGATGTCTGAGAAGATGTTATAAATTCCCATGAGTGTCTCTTCTTTTAATAAAATGTGGGGCCATTTGATTGCCTTCCTGTTGTTAGAGACAACAACCTCAGCTACCCCGCTCTCACTTTCCGCCCCGCTATCTTGTGCCAAAAAAGGGTCAGATAGTAATCCTAACTTTAAAGGAAAGTGGTCACTCTCCGGTCTGCTCACGACCTTAAAGGCTAACAGTAGATACCAGAGGTTTGTTGAAATTAACATGAAGTCGATCAGGGATTTAGACAAACCTTTACTAAAGGTGAAATTGGCCGGTTTATCTGGGTCTAATCGACCGTTACATGCCCGCAATCCATGAGATACTGTCAGTTCGTAAATTTGCATAGCAGCCGTTGAACATTTTACATGCTTTACATTATCTAAGGGGGGGATGTCAAGCGCTCTATCTTCATTATCCAGTAGTTTTTCGAGCCCCATTATGGGCTCGAACTGGCAGTTGAAGTCCCCACCTATGTATATTTTAGAATCAGGCTCTATATTGACTAAGTAAGAACTGAGTTGTTCAATAACCATTGATGCCTTGTTTTGTGGGAAGGGTCTATTATAGACATTAATCATATGAACATCTCCCACGTTTCTCGTGGTTAACTTTACGCCGAGTATATCATTAGATGCAAAATACAGAGATGATACCACAACATCCAGAGAGATATTAATCCATATTATTAGACCCCCGGAGGGTCTACCTCTTGGTGATGGAATTGCCCCCTTAAAAAATGTTTTGAAACCAAGTCTATGTATAATATTAATAGCCCAAGTTTCCTGTAAAAGTATGATGTCATGCTCCTCAATAAAGGAACTCCAATTTCTGTCGCACAGGTTTCTGGACAACCCTGCGATGTTCCATGACAAGATCTTTAAGTCGCGCCTTGGCTTGCAGGTTTCTTGGCTGATTGGTTCTTGGTCAATTGGGTGGCTTGAAAGGGTGGGATATCCCTCGTTGGGAACCTCCTGGTTTGTCGATACAGGTACCTGATTCCAGTGAACTTGGTTGTGCAAGGGATCTGAAGAGGAGTCATAAGCCTCAGTGCTGCCTTCAGCAGTTACGGCTGGCCCTTGTTGGTCGATAAAAGTACTTCTAAATATTTCCCTTGTTTGCTTTAACTTGTAATGTTCATTCCCCACCTGCTGATCCTTTTCTAATGGGTGAGCAGGCTGACTTTTAGGTGCATCCTCTTTGTTTGTTTGTCAGTAACCCCACCATGACCAGTTCTTGTCCGATCCTGCAATTAGCGGTGGTATTCTTTCAAGTGGTGTCGGGGGGTGAAAAAAGGAATATTTATTGGCCATCAAGCCTTGTTGTGATGGTACTCTGCTATCTTGTTCTCCTTGCATTGGGTAAAAATAGCTAAGATCACAGGTCCCAATTCCTCGATTATTACTTCGTGGCTTTTGGCTGTATACAAGTTGGGCAACAGAAGGATCTTTAAAGTTCACCAAAATGCAATCCCCTTCAATGTCTTTTGATCTTGTTCCCACCCAACTGACTCTTCGGACATGGATGACCTGGCAGTTTACTGTGTAGGGTAGAGGTCTATTTTCTTTTAGCCAGTATAAAGTTTTGTTTTTTAACTCGTCGTAAGGCTCCCTTTTATTGGGTTTCAGAGGTGGGACCCCAGTGAGAACTACCACGTACGGTTGGCACCCTGGTGGAAGGTGTGCATTGTGGATCCTCTTGGGCATCTGCGAGTCAATGCTACAGACAGGTGTTTGGGCATTGGAGTTGTTGCTAGTGGCTGCAGATTGCGTTCCATTTGTTGGTTTAGTGGGTGCCTTGATTTCTAGAGTGGTGGTCTTTGATGTTTGTTTTATTTTGCGTGGAGCCGGCTCTGGAGGATCAGCCAATTTCGGTCTATCACTGGTCGTTGGATTTTTCCGGAACTCCGTACTCTGTCCTCCCTGCACAGTATTTGACCTGTTCGAGGCTACTGCCCTTTTTGAATTCACTGCCCTGGCTATGTATTCCGACCCGGTCGCCAGAATACAGTTTATGGGTGAGTGTTCGGATAAAATCGAGATAACAAGTGGCACCCGTCAGGGGTGTCCTTGCTCCCCCATCTTATTCGCTCTTTACATCGATCCATTGGTTAGGCAGATTTTGGGGAATCATGAGATCAAGCCGGCGATAACCAATAGATTCGAGAGTAAAATAGTAGCCTATGCTGACGATCTGGCAGGGATCTCATCAGAACCTGCCGAGGCTATGCGGATATTGGTGGAAATCACCAAGGAGTTCGAGCGGCATTCTGGATACCGTCTGAATGAGGGGAAAACCCAAGTGGTATGCACAAAGAACGTCATCAATTCTGATCATAGATATGTAAATTCGGCAAAATATATTGGAGTGATAATTAATGCAGCAACGGAATTAATTATAAAGAATAACTTTGATCCAATGTTAAAAACAATAGAGGAAGACCTGAAAGGAATGGATACGCTGCATTTATCTCTTATAGGTAGGTCAAATGTCTTGAAAATGACCATGCTGCCCAAAATTCTCTACCTGTTTCACTCCATCCCCTTCTTTATCGAGGAGGGGATGATAAAAAAAATGGAATCAATCTTTAATAGTTTTTTGTAGCAATACGGTAAGATCAGGCGGTCATTAAAATATATGACTCTCCCACAGGAACGTGGGGGTTTGGGAGTTCCGAATTTAAGGTATTATCATTGGGCCTGTTTGTTGACACAGATGTCAATCTTGTTTGATCCAGCGTCAAGCAAGGGATATACTCAAGATATACTCAAGATCCGGCATTTGAGATCTACGATATTCCCTCAATATATGAGTTATTAATGGTTAAGGAGGCGGTAGGTGCCTTGTTAAGAAAAACCGATCGTAGACACTTTAAGAAAATGCACTACAAGGTATCTATAAGCGCTTGGGAGTTGTGGAAAACACTCCAGAAAGTGCTACAAGTCCCAAAGATTAACCTGTACACGCCTTTGTGGAAGTCGGGCCATTTTCCCAATCTGAGCCTGGATGGAGCATGGAAAAGTTGGGAACAGCAGGGCATTCGGACAGTGGGGGACATAATGAAGGAAGGCAGTATCATGAGCTTCGATGCCATCCAGCAGAAGTACGTTATGTTTAAACAGGGTTTACAGCGAAATAGTCACTGGGACCTGGGTGGATAATTGCTATAAATAAAGGGGTCCCGGACTGGGAAAGAGAAAAAGTTTGAGAAGTTAGAGACAATATATAGCATGAGAAAAGAAACAAATATAAAGTACATTGTTTTTATTCACAAGGTACTGCACACCTTATTACTGGTTGTACGATATATATTCAGAATTTTTTTTCATTTTTAAGGGTACGCACAAGAGAAGTCTATCTTTTTAGTAGCTTCTCTCCTTTGCTTTTTGTTTTACTCTTTGGAATTGGTTTTTACCTCCTATGAGGTGTTGTATTTAAGGTTTTGTTGAGAGTCCAGGTGTTGTGTGCTCTCATTTGGGTTGTGGGTAACTTAGTTGGTTACCCCATGGGTATGTGCCGTTTTCTTGGTTGTGGGTGACATAAACCTGTCACCCCATTAGTCTTTCAAGGTTTTTGGGAGGTGTTTCCCCAATAGGGTGGTGATTTGCCCTATACAATTTGTTTCAAGGTTTTGGGAGGTGTTTTCCCAATAGGGAGGTGATTTGCCCTATACAATATGTTTTTGGGGGATGTTTTCCCAATAGGGAGGTGATTTGCCCTTTACAATATGCTTCGAGGTTTGGGGAGTTTTTTTTTCCCCTTACATTTTTGTATTTTCCTTTGGGAAGGAGGTGGGGTGAGGATGTTTTACCTCCGTTGTTGGGTGTGTACAATCTAGTCTCTGTCATTATTTAAATGTGTTTGGAGTGTCAGAAGGTTTAGAACTTGGATGTTGAATCGCTGTGTTATTTGGCTCTTTGTTTCTGAATCTTCTTGGCATTCTCTTTGTGCTTTTTCATCTTTGCACATTTTCTTCCTTGTAAATTATTTTGCTTGTGTGCTTATGATTCATTTGTTGATTTTGATTAAAGGGGGATGTGTTGTAATGTAACTTGTCTTGTGCATCCTCCCTATGCTTACCCCTGCTCTACTGCTTGGCCCTTGATGATGTCATTGGAATGTTGGGATGCTTGAACAGTAAGGAGATGTCAGTTGGCATGAAGGGCTGAGCAGTGGAACTGCTCCTGGTGGGGTCTCTAGTCTATCTCTACTTTATCACATGGATCTGAAGAAGAAATAAAGTTATGATCCTAAGGGTAAGGGAAACCACCCCTACAAGAACCAGGGTCGAAACGTAGACTGGCTACACCTTAGATACCAGCTTCTACCGCTAGCAGGATGTGTACGGCTGTAATAGAAGCCTGGTTTTGAAAAATATGTGTTGACTTTTGCAGGTTAATGTGGCCCCTTATTAGGGGACTACTTTAAAATTGTATTTACAAACAAAGAAAAATTGGATTTATTTGTCACCTGAATGAAGTTTGTATTATCTTTTCATCTTTTTTCCCGAACCCCTCTGTTACAATAAAGAAAGACCCACAGTCTGTAGGTGATATTAGGATCATAACTTTATTTCTTCTTCAGATCCATGTGATAAAGTAGAGATAGACTAGAGACCCCACCAGGAGCAGTTCCACTGCTCAGCCCTTCATGCCAACTGACATCTCCTTACTGTTCAAGCATCCCAACATTCCAATGACATCATCAAGGGCCAAGCAGTAGAGCAGGGGTAAGCATAGGGAGGATGCACAAGACAAGTTACATTACAACACCCTCCACATCACCACCCCTTTCCCCTTCCTTTTTCTCCTTCGTACTAGGGGCACATTTATCCTTAAAAATGAAAAGAAATTCTGAATATATATCGTACAACCAGTAATAAGGTGTGCAGTACCTTGTGAATAAAAACATTGTACTTTATATTTGTTTCTTTTCTCCTTTTTTATGCTATATATTGTCTCTAACTTCTCAAACTTTTTCTCTTTCCTAGTCCGGGACCCCTTTATTTATAACAATTATCCACCCAGGTCCCAGTGACTATTTCTGGGTAAACCCTGTTTAAACATAACGTATTTCTGCTGGATGGCATCGAAGCGCATGATACTGCCATCCTTCATTATGTCCCCCACTGTCCCCGAATGCCCTGCTGTTCCCAACTTTTCCATGCTCCATCCAGGCTCAGATTGGGAAAATGGCCCGACTTCCACAAAGGCGTGTACAGGTTAATCTTTGGGACTTGTAGCACTTTCTTGAGTGTTTTCCACAACTCCCAAGCGCTTATAGATACCTTGTAGCGCATTTTCTTAAAGTGTCTACGATCTGTTTTTCTTAACAAGGCACCTACCGCCTCCTTTCCCATTAATAACTCATATACTGAGGGAATATCGTAGATCTCAAATGCCGGATCTTGAGTATATCGCTTGCTTGACGCTGGATAAAACAAGATTGACATCTGTGTCAACAAACAGGCCCAATGATAATACCTTAAATTCGGAACTCCCAAACCCCCATGTTCCTGTGGGAGAGTCATATATTTTAATGACCGCCTGATCTTACCGTATTGCCACAAAAAACTATTAAAGATTGATTCCATTTTTTTTATCATCCCCTCCTCGACTAAGAAGGGGATGGAGTTAAACAGGTAGAGAATTTTGGGCAGCATGGTCATTTTCAAGACATTTGACCTACCTATAAGAGATAAATGCAGCGTATCCCTTCCTTCCAGGTCTTTCTCTATTGTTTTTAACATTGGATCAAAGTTATTCTTTATAATTAATTCCGTTGCTGCATTAATTATTACTCCAATATATGTTGCCGAATTTACATATCTATGATCAGACTTGATGACGTTCTTTGTGCATACCACTTGGGTTTTCCCCTCATTCAGACAGTATCCAGAATGCCGCTCGAACTCCTTGGTGATTTCCACCAATATCCGCATAGCCACGGCAGGTTCTGATGAGATCACTGCCAGATCGTCAGCATAGGCTAATATTTTACTCTCGAATCCATTGGTTATCGCCGGCTTGATCTCATGATTCCCCAAAATCTGCCTAACCAATGGATCGATGTAAAGAGCGAATAAGATGGGGGAGCAGGGACACCCCTGACGGGTGCCACTTGTTATCTCGATTTTATCCGAACACTCACCCATAAACTGTATTCTGGCGACCGGGTCGGAATACATAGCCTTTATAGCCATCAGGATTCTTTGGCCAAAACCTCTCCCTTCGAGGACATTCCATAGGTAGTGCCACCTGACGCGATCAAAGGCTTTTTCCATGTCAAGGAGGATCATAGCGATCCCCTCCCCCCCATGCCTGACAGCATGGGCCTCAAACAGAGAGAATGCTCTTCTGATATGATCTGTTGTTCATCGACCCGGAATGAAGCCATGCTGCCAAGGGGATACAAGACCGCCAATGATCCTCCCCAAACGTGACGCCAGGATTTTTGCATACAGTTTATTGTCTGCATTTATAAGCGAGATTGGCCTATAGGACCCTGGGTTTTCCTTCGGCTTCCATTTTTTATGGAAGACCACTATGTTTGTGTATTTCCATGTTTCAGGTATTTTTCCAGTACACATTATTCCATTAAACAGGTCCAATAACATTGGGACCACCTCACTTGATAGACACTTATATACCTCTAATGGAATGCTATCCAGTCCCGCTGCTTTGGCGGCCGCTAGGTCTAATAGCGCCTCACGTACTTCGTCGCCCGTCATATAACTCTCTAACTTTTCCCTCTCAAGCTCACCCAATTTGGGTCCTCCATCCAGATCGCTTTCAAGCGGCTCCTCACCCACTACCTCTTCCTTATATAAGGTTTGATAAAAATTTGCAAATACCCCAAGTATCTCCTGCGATTCAGCAAACTCACGCCCATTCTCCTGGATGCTAGTTATTATATTCTTTGTGTTATCCTGCCTGATCCCCTGTTTCATACATCTTCCCTCTGTATGTCCAATATTCTGAAGCCGCTTTTTCCGCCATCTGTTTATGTATTTCTGCTTTAGCAGAACAAATTCTAGTTTGACTTGACTTTCCTTTCCTTCCTTCCCTTGTATTATATCCTGACAATGTTGTTTTTCCGCTCTTGCCAAATTCGCTAGGAGCCTGTCTTTTTCTACCTGTAGCTTTTTCCTAGTTTGGGCGGTATAGCTAATTGTCTCCCCCCTTAATGCAGCTTTAAACGCATCCCATACGCAATTTCTGGATGCACTGAACCGGTTGGTTTAGAAGAATTCCCGAGCCCATTTCCTCAAAAGTTCAGTAAATAGGGTATCTGCCAAAAGTTTTCTATTAAATGTCCAGACCCTTTGTTTCCTAGCTGGCCCTAAACCATCATAGCTTATTGCCAGTGGACTATGGTTCGATAGAACCTTGGGGAGCTTCCTGATATTGACTTTACTTATTTCTGTGGATGAAATTAGAAAATAATCCAGTTTGGTGTACTTCTGGTATGGGCATGAAAATATGTAAACCCGGGATCATCAGGCTCCTTTATTCCCCATACATCCACTAACCTGTGTGACTGCATCAGGGAGCAAAGCGCCCTAAACACCCTAGGCTTACGGCCTGTGTACGGATTTTTCTTAACCAGGTCAGCTGATATATTCAGATCCCCGCATACCAGAATGGGAGCGGGCCAGGTTGCCAGTTCCCTTTCCAATATTTCAAAGACTTCGGGATCGTCTTGGTTGGAGCCGTATATCACACATATTGTTACACCACACTCCAAAATGCATTTCCAAATGCTTCAAAAGAGAAACAGTTAATACAAATGAACAATATTAAACTTTGTTGGTACCTTAGTAATGTACTTACTTCTTGGCTTCACTCCATCTGCAGCGATAACGCTCTGAAAGGAGAAAATACTGTTGTGAGTCTCAGAGTCTTCAGTGTTACTGGTCTCAGTCACGAAGACTGCGGTGTCGGAAGATAACTTTCTCTTATTTGGCAATTATTGTTCAACCAGTCACGCCATCGCTTTTAGCAGACACGCTACTGTCAGCAGCATCATAACTTCAGGCAGACCAGCAATGCAGATATCACCACTCACATTGGGTGAACAGACTCGTCTCTGCTACATACATCCACTCTGTTCTCAAATTTTCTCGGGGCTGTCAAAATGCAAAGAGCTGCAATATATTCGCCACACTTTCCTGACTACCTTGTTTTTGAAAGTTGTGACATTCAAGCGTGATTCTTGGTTCATCTGCAAGCTGAATTTTTTTAGAGGTTCTATTGCCACACAATACTCGTCCCATATTCCAATTTGTCCACAGGATGTTTCAACCCTGGTAGGTTATCAACTGCCTGTTTTGCAGATAATTTCCGATAGTTTCAGTAAGAAACTGAATTATTATTTGCGGTAGATGAAGAACAATCACAACCATTGTCAGAGTGAACTTTTAAAGCCTTTCAATTAACCTAGGATCAACCCCCTGGTACCTAAGCACCGAACAGGCAGGCTTAACTTAAGGTAATATGTAAAACATTTATGCAGAAACCAAACAAGTAAAAGTCAAAATGCAAAATCCCCATTTTTAAGAAGGGGTATCCTTTGGAGCCGTCAAATTATAGACCGATCAGTCTCTTGGATACTTCCCAGAAACTGATGGGCCGGATACTCCTGGATAGAATACTGGGATGGGCGGAGGAGAATGAAGTAATGACTACCCTTCAGGCCGGCTTTAGAACAGGGATCTCGACCACGGACCAACTCTTCAGGCTCCAGGTTCTTTTTTGGAAGACCGTAAGTGTTGAGGGTGGCAGCCTCTACCTGGTCTTCGTGGACCTGCGGGCCGCTTTCGATCTTGTGCCGAGGGAGAGTCTATGGAGGGTCATAAAAGATCTTGGCCTTCCTCCCTATCTATTGGAGGCCTTGAAGCGGTTTCATGCAGGGAACTATGCCCGGGTGAGGTGCGGGAAGAACGGGGAATTATCTGCACGTTTCCCTGTAACTAGAGGCGTACGCCAGGGCTGCGTCCTGGCTCCTACGCTCTTTAGTCTCTATATAAATGGTCTGGTGGGGGAACTAGATAGAGTCAGGGACAGCGATGCCCCTAGGTTGGTGTCAGGTCGGGTGCCTGCTCTGATGTTCGCAGACGACACCTTACTGTTGTCGCGAACATCAACAGGCATCCAGCGGGTTTTGGGCGGCTTTGTTTTATTCTGCGCCTCGCGGGGACTTGAGATCAATTTAGAGAAAACAAAATTTATGATCTTCGGTCCCCCGAAACGCACCCGCCCTAGCCCTACATTAAACGGTACCCCGCTCTAAAGGGTGAGAACTTTTGTATACCTGGGGGTCACTTTGACTGAGGACTTTGGTTGGGGCCCTCAGGTTGACAAATCTACCCTAAAGCTCTTGCAGATATTAGGGGGCATAGGTAAGTTCCAGAGGACAACACAATTTAAGCCAGTCTCCCCTGCGCTTGAAACTTACAGTGTTCAAGTTAGACCTGCTGTAACTTATGGTGCGGATTTTTGGGGACATTAGAGTATAGCAAGTCTTCTCAGGGTTGAACGGGCCTTTATTAGGAATTTGATTGGTCTACCCCACAGCAACCCCCTCATACCCTTGAGATTGGACCTAGGTGTGGAACCCATCTCTGAACTACTAGCGGCCCGACCACTCCTGTACTGGAGAAGGCTCTGGACAGTACCTGAGCTCGCGGATTACAGAGCTGAGTTCACTGCTGTCTGGGGGTCATTGAAGAGCAAGAAAATACCTTGATTGCTCCACATAAAAACTATTACCTATCAAATCGGAATGCCCCAAATATGGGAGACTCCGGCGGAGAGTTGCCCAGTGGTGCGGAGAACTGAGCCTTCTGGCCTCTTTGAGGCACTATAACAAAAGTTTGCTGCACCGCTCGCCAAGTATGGGCAGGTTATCTTCGGAATTTCTACAAGTAAAATTTGTGCCCAGGAGGGAGGAATTTCTGGACTTTATAGAACCCCCCCATGCAAGAAAATTATATACACAATTAAGGCACGGTTGCCTGCCAATTGGGACATTGACCTGTGAATGTACAGGCCAAGAGGAGGGAATCTGCCCTGTCTGCAACAATAGTAAAGAAGACATTGCCCATGTTCTGTTCTTTTGCCCTGCTTATAGCTCAATTCGGAGAGCTTGGCTGATACCACTCTGTAGAAATCTGGGACTAAAACATTGCGCTCAAGCCGTTAGAATTTTAAAATATGATACATCCCCCCTCATTGTGTTTTCAGTTTCCCGTTTTTTGTACGGCATGTGGCGCAGAAGGTCCACTTTGATTAATTGCGACTAATTATAATGATGGCCATTCCTCGTTTGATAACTGATTGTTTAATAATGTTTTAACTGCTTGTTCTTAATTATTTATGTATTTTATTGTATGTACATAGTTTATCTGTGCTTTTATGGTCGTTGACCGAAATAAAGTTATCAAAGAAAGAAAGACAAAATGCAAAACAATAAAAAACCCAAACCGAAATAGAAAAATAAAGTAAAATGTATTGAACAAAATGACACTAAAACGACAAAATCCAATAAGGAGAATTAGATATGAACTGTAACGCTGTAAGAATCACAAGGCGCCAATGGATGAGGGGCCAGGGCATGGATTAGTCTCTCTGGAGCTGACTGCTAAGTCAGAGGAAACCGGAGGCCACGGCCTGCAAGCACATAGTGCAGGAATTAGCCGCAGTGGTCCAAAAAGACATCTAGTGCTCCAGGATCAGATAGGGCTGCGGGCCTACAGGGCGATTCACTGCAGGTTTGTGCGCAAAGTGCTTAGAGTATTGAGAACAAGCAGGAGATGCCCAGCAGGGCAATAGCAGATGGTTGAAGGCAGCAAGGCCCGGAAGAGACTGAAAGGGAGTGACAACTATGGCCCTCACCATCATGCAACAGCGTAGTGGAGCTCAGCGGGAGGACAACCCGGTGACAGCCACCCACTGGGGCTGGGACCCAGACGACAAGGCAGGCCGGTCTGGTGATGTGGTAAGAGATATAGCAGCCATGTCCTCAGCGAGAAGCAAGAAGGATCAGAATCTAAAAAAGATGCTGACCAAGCTCCAGATGACTGTCAGCGGAAAAGGGAGGCTCTCCCCAACAACACAAATCAGCCAAGATGCGGACACCTCTGAAGCCCCAGTTACCCACGCCTTTTTAGAGTCGCTATTCGGTGCATTACGAGGCGACTTGCAGATGCTTGCAGACGCTGAAAAGGGAAATAGCGGGGAGATGAAGGAGATAACCAATGGAGGCCACACGTTCCCAAACGGCATAAACGCCCGCCTTATGATAAGGCGGGAAGTCGATGCCATTGGGGACCGCATTGCCTCCATCGAGGATCAGAAGCAAGCCCGGGAAGAGGAGGTGGAGCATCTACAGCAAGAGATACTCCGGCTCAAGGCTCTACTTAGCGAACTCCAGCACACACAGAAGCCTTGGAGAATCGGTCTTGGCGAAACAACATCAGCGTTAAGGGAGTTCCCCCTAAAGAAGAAGGGCCAGACATCACACAATACCTGCAGGGTCTCTTCAGGTACATACTGGGCGCCCCCACCGGATATTGTGGCTTACATTCCAGACTTTCAACTAAAAGAGTGTATACTACGTGCTGCCAGGGACAAGCAACGACTAAGATATCAGGCCCACTCCATAGCTTTGTACCAGGACTGGCTCTAATACCCCTTCAATGGAGGCCGGGCAGACGTTGGGAGCTCAGGGGGAAGAGGGATCAAAGGGACCCAAATACTGGCCAAAGCTGGTGCACTCACTATGACACGCTATTTCCCAGCCCACACTGAAAATTCTCACTCTCAATGCGAGAGGTCTCAACAATCCCAATAAAAGGAGGTCCATCCTTTCCTAGCTGGATAACATGGAGGCAGATCTGTGCCTCCTCCAGGAGACACAGCTCCTCTCCATAGATTGGCATAGAATGAGGTCACGACTCTTTCCCCAGCAGTTCTTTTCATCTACCCTGGATAAGAAGGCCGATGGCTAGTTTAGTAGCCAAACATTTTAAGGGGGCAGTGGGGGAAAAGGTGGCTGAAATCAAAGAGGTTGATGGAAGCAGGGGCATCGATAGCATAGGTGTTGGCATGAGTATTTTAGATGCCGAAATTGTGTGGCAAACCGCCAGAGTTACTGCTCCCGCAATCACCCTTCACCCGATATACGATCAATCCAGGGGCTGCGTCAATTGCCTATAGATAGAAACGGCTCCTCCACCCCCCCACCCACCTATACCAATAACTATTTCAAATACCAACCCCACCAGGGATGGTGCTAATAGGTTAAACAGGACCAACGGCTCGAATCAGAACATTTAGTCTAGTACCTCGTGCATTAATGTTCCTGCCGCCCCAAGTATCAATGGCTAATCAGGATGTCCTGAGTCTGCCGCCCGCTGCTTGCCCTTAGGTGTTGGTACTGGCAGGAGTTCCTACTTTAAAGAGGGATCCGCATGAGCCATGGGACCAGCTTCGCAATAAATGTGCGGACTGGCTATCGAAGCATAGAAGCTTCCATGTATCCGAATTAAAGGAAAATACTGATTCTGCTATTAAGTTACCTCATGCCTGCCCTGCCAGTAACTGAGTGTACTATTCCCACAACCGACTTATCCCCCCTATGCTAACGAAGGCCTCAGCAAGTTCAGACCTCCGTATCTTAAGCTGGAAAGTTGCAAGGTTATACTCTAAACTTCACCAGCCAGATTGGGTACAACTTATTAAAGACCAAGATATCCTTTTTTGTCACTTAACATGGGCCACAAAAGAATTGCATATTGAGGAGTTTGAATGCCATAATATCCTAGCAACAACCCCCAAGCAGGGTCGACCATTTGAGGGTTTATCAATCTGGGTCAATATTAAGACAGGGGGATGCATAAAAACTGTACATACAGATAACAATAATGTTCAAAGCATATTATTTAATAGGGGAATTTCCTTTTGGATAATTAATTTTTATAACAATGATTTTCATTCTGTTCCAAATATGCATTTTATAAATGTGTTTAATTTTATTGCATCTATTGGAAAATCCAAAGACTCTTAAGTCAGTAGGAATCTGTCTGGGGCGATTTTATTGCTAAGCTATCTTACTCATGGTCAAGCGAATATTCACACAGCAGCAGACAAACATGCAATGGGGTAGAGAGCTAATGGACCATTTGAACACCCTTAACTTAATTAATGTTATGGAAATTGATGCAACTACAAAAGATAATGCCCCCCTGAACCGCGGGGCTGTTCTTCTACAATTGATTATGTTTTTATCTCCCCCTCTTTAGAAGCAATCTTGCTTAAAGCCAAAATGCAGACTGATTCAGTTCTATGGTTAGGGGAAACATGAATCTTATTAACATCTGTTTATAGGCCCTGTTGCACACCCAGTGGCTATCAGCGCCTTTACAGAACTCAGTGGAGCCATTAAATCCTTGCTGCCTAAACCCATTTCTACAGCACAGCGCGAACCTAGATGGTTCAATCAGGAGTGCTCAATTGCCAACAGGAAGCTCCGCAAGGCCCTATCTCAAAACCCTAGGTGTAAAGATTTGGTCAAGTCCTTAAGGTTGACATATAAGCAGGCTATTGCTAATAGGAAGGAACAGTTATTAGGTGAGCACTGGGATGCGCTCATTAATGCTGCCAGCTTAAATAATGGGAATATATTTTGGACTACCATTAAAGAGTTAAGATCAATGGGACAACCGTTAACTGCCATCAGCTGCAACATAATGAGCACTACCTGGGAAAGTCACTTTTCCACTATTTACCAAGAGCCTGCTTTTGAATCCGACCCTTTTATGAAAAGGGTGCCACCTGGAGTCTCATTATCAATAAACGAGGTAGAGGAGGCTATTTGTAAACAATGGGAATATATTTTGGACTACCGTGGAGAAGCGTGGCTCAATGGTTAGAGCGGCAGACCCTGATGCAGAGGTCTGGCCCGGGACCAGGGTTCAATTCCCGCCTTGGCGGCTCTTGGACTCAATTTCCCCGGACCTGATCATTCTCGCCCCGGTGCCTAGTCTAATCATGGGTCCCACTCTGTGACTCTGGGCAATAGCTTGCTTAATCTCCACAGCGGCCCCGCCAGCGCTTGGATGCCTGGCTTCACCTTGGGGGTGCCCAGGAGTGGACATTTCACAGGAAAGCCAGGATGGGTTCCACAGCGGTATGAATACAGCGCTACGAGGCCTCCGGGTAGAAGTGCGCTATATAAATACTCTACACATACTCTACATGTCAGAGTGCGGGCAATAAAACTCCAGACTCTGATGAGATGCCCATCGATCTTATTAAATATAAACCAGAATTTTGGGCCCCCCTGTTGTTAAATATTTTTAATAATCTAACCAATGCCCCACTGCCTAAGACATGGTGTACTAGCACGATCGTTCCCATTTTTAAAAAGGGCGATTGCACACAACCTTGTTGCTGTAGAACGATCTCCCTCATAGATAACACCCTTAAAATTTTAGGCAGAGTTTTATACACAAAAAAGTTAACCTGGACAGAGGACAATCCGATTTTAGAGCAATGCCAACTAGGTTTCAGGGGTAAAGTTGGCACGAGCAAGCAATGTCTTAATCTTAATTTGATGATAGGGAAGTACACTATTGCACAGCACTCGCCACTTTACTTAGCTTTTATGGACCTTTCCTCAGCTTTCGATTTTGTCAATAGGTCCCGTCTATGGTCCATCCTTTTAGAATATGGACTGGATGAGACCCTTGTTAATTTTTTGCCTATCTCCATACGGACCTGAAAGCGCGGGTAAGGATTGGTGGTGGGGGAGAAGTTTCAAATGACATCAGTGTAGCTAGAGGGGTCAGACAGGGGTGTGTTCTGGCCCCCCTCCTATTTATCATATATATAAACAATTTACATAAATCACTGATCACACTAACTAATGATGTTCCCAGAATTTAAGGCAAACCTCTCCCAGTGCTTTTATATGCAGATGATGCAGTTTTAATTGGTCGCACACCAAATGCACTATGCACTTTAGTTCGAGGCTTCACAGTTTTTATGTCCGGCCTAGATTTATGCACAAATTTTAAGAAATCTTTTATAATGCCTGTGGGCCAAGGAAATGTCCTTGCACTGCTACTTCCCCTTATCTGGGAATGGTCTTCGCTGCGAACGGCACCTGGTGGGAACACTTGGCATATTGTAAATGTAAGTTCTCGAGGGCTTTTAACTCAGTGGAGTGGTGTGGCTCACTGGTTAGAGGCGGCAGACCCGGGAGCAGAAGTCGGCCCGGGACCAGGGTTCAATTCCCGACGCGGCAGGGTCGTGGACCTGGGTCAGCGGACTCGATAATTCTCGCTTCGGTGCCTACTCTAACCAGGGGTCCCACTCGGCAACTCTGGGCATTAGCTTGCCTAATCTCCACAATGGCCCCATCAATGCCGGGGGTGCCTGGCTCCACCTTGGGGACTCCCAGCAGGGACAATCCCACAGGGTAAGCCAGGACGGGTTCCCCAGCGGTATACAGCGCCAGGACGCCGGCTGGCAACAGTGCGCTTTACAAGTAATACATCACATTACATTACATTACAATCCTCAGTCTCCCCGCCCTAAAAGATCGGGAACAATTGCAGCCATTTTAAAGATTTTTAAGATCCAGTGTGTACCAATAGCTACCTATGGGGCAAAGGTATGGGGTGTTGCCAAATGCTCTTGCGTCCAATCAAAGGAAAATAGATTTTGCAGAAAACTCTTGGGCGCTCCAATCTCCACCCCTCTGTATATATGTCACTGCAAATTGAAATTAGGATACATTGAAGACATCATGAGGGCCCGCCCGCACTATTTTGGCTAGCCATAATGAAGAATCCCGAGGCTTCTCTCACAAGGGACATAATAGATGATAGTCTTCGCTGTGAGAAAGGGATGGACATTCCATGGCTTCCTGGGGTATTCAAGAGTCTGGAAAGTGTTAACCTTGGTAGACCGTTTGCCAACTCGAACACAGCTGTAACAATGGACAAAAAAGTTTTAAAGACAGCATTGTACGCACTTTATAGCGCAGAAAGACTAGAAAGGGAATTTAATAAACAAACTGTTGCAAAATGTATATCCATTGAGTACCCTGAGCATTGTCTACCAAGTGATATCGCACTACCGATGTCCCAATGGGAGAGAGGCCTCCTATTCCGTCTAAGAGCTGGGACAGTAAGATATTTGCTTTGTTTTCCCTATGGGTATAACGCAAAACTTGACTCCCTGCCATGTCCATGTGATGGTCACAGCGGTCAAACGCTTTTACACTTTTTAGTCTTTAGTAAATACTATATGAAATATGCACAATGGTTGTTAATTCCGTATTTTAAAAAATTGTCATCTAATAATTTAACAGACGCTCTTGACTGCAAATTTAAATTGGACAATGTTGCATTGATCTTGCGCTTTGGCACCATTTTGAGAGTAGCTACGGCTGCACGGATATCTATGTGCGATCTATGAAGTCATTCGTATAGTACTATTCACAATATGCACTTTACCAAGGTTTACTGTATTTTGCTACATTATGGATTGGTGACTGCTTCGTGCTGAGAGGAGTTTCCCTGAAGGCGGGAGAAAGCGGTGTGTGGCGTTTCTGGACCCCCTGGACTGAAAGGGGCTCCGTGGACTGCGAGGGCGGGACTGCGAGTCCCAGCAGGAGTAGCGCTCAGGTCACCAGCGCACCTGCGACTCTTCCCGCCCTCCCCCCTCCTCCCTCCTCCTGCTGTTGAAAGACTGCTCGCGGCCCCCGCTCTGCGGGTGCCGCTCGTAGCTGGTGACTGCTGGTGACTGCTTTGTGCTGAGAGGAGTTTCCCTGAAGGCGGGAGAAAGCGGTGTGTGGAGTTTCTGGACCCCCTGGACTGAAAGGGGCTCCGTGGACTGCGAGGGCGGGACTGCGAGTCCCAGCAGGAGTAGCGCTCAGGTCACCAGCGCACCTGCGACTCTTCCCGCCCTCCCCCCTTCCTCCCTATTTAGCCCCGCCCACTCACGCGCACGCGGGACGCGCGCGGGCCGAAGCCAGGGGCGAAGACCGGGCAAAGAGCAGGCCGTTCTAGGCCGTTAGAGGCCGGCAGAGACCGGACCGGGCCACCCCTCTGACGCTCCCGGCCCCGTAGCGCCTCCCTACACACTCCATAATGGCGACCAGAACTTCACGAAGTAAGTCCGCCCAACAAGGTCTAAGTACTCTGGAAAAATTCTTCCCAAAGGCGAGTAACCAAGCTAGCAAATGCTCGTCAATCACAGAGGCGCACCTCGAGATGGGTCCGGAAAGTGTGTTCTTGGAACAGGGGGATACTTTTTCTACAGATGCTAGCACACCGATCCCACTGGATGCCACCCATATGTCATTAATGGACAGTATTGATCAGACGATTGAGTCAGTCCTTCAGCAGTTAAGAACTCCCTTGACGCAGAGGGATAGGAACTCCTCCCGGTTATCTGGGATCTCTGACCACCCTGCCATTCCGGAAATTAGGGGAATAGACATGCAAGATGCAGGCCAGGTCGACCTGCTTCCAGACCCTGCAGGCAGTGGTGTGGAACAGCCTCCAAAAAGGAAAAGGTCCAGGAAAGCAAAGAAGGCAAAGAGGGCTAAAGTCGACACAATAGAGCTAAATCAGGTTGACAGTACAGACATTTCCGCCTCCCCTGATCTTAATTTGTCAGGGTCCAGGTCGAATCACATGGGCTCTCCAACTCCCGCCGCCCTACCCTTGCACTCGGGCCCTTTTATTTTTGGTGGGGCAACTTCTAATAGCACTGACACAATAATTAATTCACTCACAGATATCATGAAGAATTTGCTAATCCCCATCCCAGCTAAATTGGACGCCATAGAGACTAGACTGAAGGCCTTGGAAAACAGTCACTTAAGGAAAAGTCCTGAGTCAGCCATAAATGCGATAAATGCCCCTCCAGCCCCCCGGGCACCATCGGGGAATAGACCGCTGTCCTCTGCACCGTCCCAGGGCTCCAATACGGTACTGCTGAGTGCGGACGGTGCGCCTGTTCCCCAGACGCACCCTTTGCCACCTTCAGCACCTAGGCCCCCTGTCCCGGCCCCAAGGAGATCTAAGCAACTTCCTGCACCACAAACAGGGGGAGTAGTGAACTCTACCAATGGTCCTACTGATGGTACCACTCCCCCTTTTGACAGGCGCAGGGTGGTTAACCTGCCCCCAGAAGCAGTCCCATACACGGCAATCATGGTGGGAGTACCTGAGTTAACTGGTGATATGAGGGAGCCTCAAGACTCTTTACGCAATAAGGTGATAAGCTGGCTTAGTATTAATAGGCCGCTGCCTCCTAACCTGAAAGGCGAGGTCCTGATGGTTAGGAGGATCCCTTGGATTGGTCTTACTCCAAAGAATAGGGCAGGGGATTGTATTATTATAAGTTTTAAAAGCCCCCACGTTGCTAACTACATCTGCAACTGGCTTGTAAGGCCTGACAAGTCCAATATCGAATTAGTCCCCCTCTCACACTTCTACCCAAATGTTAGCAATACAGAGGCAGGGGGGGAGAAGGGGTGGACTAGAGTAGGCTTTGCTATAGATGGCTCACGTTACAGATCAAGGCATTACTTACCACCTGCCCAGGCAAATTTCATACATCATAATAGATTTTCCTGCCTAGATCAGGTCGACTGACCACAAACCGGGTTGACTTCTTTCAGCCCTGGGAAGATGGCGGATGAGGTGCAAAGTCGGGTGGGAGAGAGTACAGCCCCTGTAACTGAGCATGGTCCGCAGGATAATGCTAAAGTTGAGGTGCAAAGTCGGGTGGGAGTGAGTGCAGCCCCTGTAATTGAACATGGCCCGCAGGATAACGCTCAAGATCGATCACTTAGCACGGGTGACAGTCTGGGTCAACAGGGGCCTCCACCCGGGTGGCGGAGTTGGCTGGTCCATCCGCCATCGCGGATTGCATTACTGCTTTGCCAGGAATTCATCCACCCACAGTCTTTGCGCAACCTCCTATTGTAGGTCAAGGCCCTCTACCAACAGATCAGGGCTTGAGAATTGTCTCATGGAATGTGGCAGGCATTGCAAATAAGGAAGGCACACCGGAGTGGGACCATTTAGTGGGTAGTAGTGACATCCTCCTTCTTCAGGAAACATGGGCGAGGGACACTCAAACTAGGAGAGGGTTTGAAGTATTTGAAATCCCTGCCAAATGGAGTGGGAGGGGGAGGCCGTCAGGTGGCTTGGCAATCTGGATCGCGAGTCACACTGGGTGCCAGGCGGAACAGGTGCACACGTTCTCGCAGGACATCCAGTGCGTTTGGCTCACATGGCCTGGTAAACCATCATGGGCTATTGTGAATGTCTACTCGCGACCAGTTGCCGCGCCAAATGAATCACCAACCCTAAACGACTTGTCCTCCTTCCTTGGGCAACTCCCGGGAGATTTCAAGGTGGTGCTTGGAGGAGACTTCAACTGCCACTTTGAACCTCTCGAGGGCATATTGGAGGGTGCCCTCACGGGCGAGGATGACTACTGGGGGGTCCCACCCTCGTCTTCCCCTCATCCCAAAGCCTGGTCCCCCCTTGCAATACAACTTATGTCCCTTACCCTGAACTACGCACTGAGGGCTTGTAATGGGCGTACCCCTTCCGATACCCCCTCAGTGTGTACTTTCAATAGGAGGGGCCATGAGTCGAGGCTAGATTATATCATGTTAGATATTACACTCTGGCCCAAAGTCCTCGACTTTAGGGTAATAAACAGGTCAGATAGTGACCACAATGCCCTTTGTTTAAACATCCAGTGGCCCCTGCATTTAGCGGGCATATTGGTAGAAAATCCAGGGGGAGACACGGGGGAATTGGTCCTTACAACTAACAGGCGCCGGGTTAAGTGGGGAAAGCTTGTGAGTTCAGAAGAGGCCATCAGTAAGCTATACGAGTTGGCACTCCCAAGGTTTATGGAGGTGGACGCACTTCTAAATGCACCAAGAACCCCAGAATATAATGAGAAACTGGGTGGCATCCCAGGGATTTGGCTGAGGTATTTCACCCGGTGGTGCCAAATCGAAAGAAAAAGACCCATGTTCCCACCTGGTATACCTCCTCTTGTAGGGCAGCAAAGTCTGAGCTTATTGCTGCAATAAAAGAGGGGTCAAATAAGGCCAAGGTACGTGACCTTAGGAAACACTATAAAGCAGTGATGGCGACTGCTAGGACCGAGTGGGACTGGAATCACTGGCAAGATCTTCATGATGCCCTAAAAGTCAGGGACTCCCGCAAATTCTGGGCCCTTGTTAATAATGGGATAGGGGAACTTAAAAAAGCAGTGGAACCCAACATTGCCCCCGAGGTTTGGGAGGCCCATTTTGGGGCGCTTTACCAAGACACTAACTCCTGCCCTGATATAGCCCTGCTAGCGCCCTGTGGCGCACAGGACCATGACATGGAACTATCCCTGGGGGAAGTGGAGGCAGCCCTGAAGCATTTATCATCGGGGAAGGCGCCAGGTCTGGATAGGCTACCTGGGGATCTGTTCAGGCATCACTCGGACATCTGGGGTCCATACCTTCTCATTCTTTTCAATGCCATTCTAGGAGGTATGTCAATCCCCGGGTCGTGGCTGGGGGCAGAGATTGTTCCGATCCACAAGAAGGGATCTACTCTGCTCCCCGCCAACTATAGGCCCATTAGCCTAATAGATGTACCCCAAAAGCTTTTTGCACGCCTCATCCTTAATCACCTCCTGGACTGGGTGGAGGACAATGACATCATGAGCCCCCTTCAGGCTGGCTTCAGAAAGAACACGTCGACCATGGACCAGATCTTCCGCCTTCTCCTTCTATATTGGAAGACTGTAACACTAGAGGGAGGAAGACTGTACATGGTCTTCGTGGATCTGAGGTCAGCCTTTGACCTAGTCCCTAGAGGGAAACTATGGGAGGTTCTGCAGAAGCTAGGAGTACCCCCCCCCCCCCCACCTCCTTAGTATTATCATCAGGTTGCATGAGAACAACTATGCACAAGTGAGGTGTGGGAGGGATGGCAAGCTCTCGGGCAAATTTCCGGTCCGTCGAGGAGTCAGACAGGGCTGTGTCTTGGCGCCGACCCTGTTCTGTCTTTTCATTAACAGTGTCATTCAACATCTTGACACTGTTAAGGACAATGATGCCCCGCTTTTGGCAGGCAGGAGGGTCCCGGCAATTATGTTTGCTGACGATACCCTCCTGCTTTCCAAATCCCCCATGGGAATCCAGAGGATTGTGAATGGTTTTGGCCTCTTCTGTCGTCAACATGGGCTGGAGGTGAACACAGAAAAAACTAAGTTCATGATCTTCAATCCCCCTACCAAAACCAGACCCAATCCAAAACTCGGGGAAGTTAGTCTTGAGAGGGTCTCGACCTTTATATATCTGGGGGTAACACTACAAGAAAACTTAGCTTGGGACTGCCAGATAGCGAGATCAAGGCTGAAACTATCCCAGCTATCGGGCGCACTCCTGAAGGTGCCAAACAAGTCCACCTTTAAGCCTGTAAGCCCGGCCCTGGAAACATATAGATCCCAAGCGAAGGCAGCAGCCATGTATGGCATTGAGTTGTGGGGTCACAAAGCAGGGAAGGCACTGGCAGCGGTGGAAAATAGTTTTTTGAGACACCTACTTGCTCTCCCGCAAGGTACGCCACTCCTCCCCCTAAGACTAGACTTGTGTTTACACTCCATTGCTGAAGATCTCCTGTCGAAACCCGTGAAGTTTTGGCACCGGATATGGACTACCGAGGAACTGTACCATTACAGACAGGACCTTGTTCATGTATTGAGGCTGAATGGTAGCAACAAAATTCCCTGGCTGGCTTTTATCAAGACGGAATTGCTCAGTTTGAACTTGCCAGACCTATGGGATGATCCAGCTCAGGGCTGCCAAAGGATTACGCGCAAAACTCTCACCCAGCTCTACAAAAACAAAAATCTGGCTGACATGGATAAGGCTCATAACAGCGGCACCTTGACGGGACGTTTTATGGAATCCAAAAATTCTTATCTTTTCGAACCTTTTATGGATTTTATCTTTCCTCTTTTGGCGAGGAAACTGTTCCTGCAATGGAGGTTTGGTACACTCCCCACCAAAGTATTCACCCATAAATGGTCCACAGGGGGTGACAAACTTTGCCCTTGTTACAAAACTCAGGATGAAGATGATTTACACATAATGTTTGTTTGCCACGCCTACCTGAGTCCCAGGAAGCGTTGGATAGCACCGCTGTGCCGAAACCTGGGTTTAGGGAGTACTTACAGGCATACAGGGTCATGAAAACTAACACCCTGGGCCATATTGTCTTTGCTGTTTCAAAATTCCTAATGGCAGCATGGATAATAAGGAAGAAAATGTCCCCCTGAACTGGTACTACCATGTATTCCTTACCCCATGCAGACCCAGTAGATCTTTTTATATGTAAATACTGTGTAATATATGTACTGTATTTTATTGTATCTTTTATGGCCTATGTGGCCGAAATAAAGAATTTTTGGAATTGGAATTGGATTGGACATTGCTATCTATATAGTTTTCTAATGGTTTTTATCCTATACATGTGTTACTTTTATGGATATGTTGCTATCCGAATAAAGTCTTTTGGATTGGGATTGGATTGGCTACTTTCAGTTCTTTCATTCTTGAATGGGATTAGAAGGGTTTATTTAAGTTGGATGCTGCTTATGGCTTTCCCTGACAGTGGTCTGTGGATAACTCATGTTCCTGCAGCTAGCAGATAATTAATTTCCAAGTTCGGGAGCTCTCTGAGAGGCACAGTGACAAGAGCTGACTCACAACTTTTTGTGTATTAAGTTTATGTGCAGGTCAGTGGTGTAACAAAACTTGAGCCCTCCCCCCACTCCCCCCCTGCAAAAAACATGGACGCCCTCCTTTCCCCAGACTGTCAGGACCTCTCGGGCCAGAATGAATTAAATGAAGGATGTCAAGTATTCATATTGTAACCTCGAACTGCATATTGTTTTGTATTATCATGCATCACACTCTAATCATGGCAAAGTGTAATATTGTTTTAAACCTTCTTTATCTAATCAATATAGCAATGTAACTTGCTTTTTATGCGCAGACTTTCATTCACTGCTCTGGGTAAAAGCAGCGTGTTCTGCTAATCCTTCCCTAACTTTCCAGAAGTGACGGAGGCGGACAGGCTTGCGGAGTCATTCTTGGTTACTGAGTGAGTCGGTTACATTTTTGCAACATTTCTTCCGTGAGTCTGTTTATTCTTAAATGATTGTGACAAGAGGCTCAGAGAAGATGTTTATGTATTTGTAAGGTGCATAGCTGCCCTTAGGCTTCCCAGCGCTAAGAGAAACATCACTACGGTGGACTAAGTCAAGTTGCCTGAGATCGGGAGTTTTTAGGGAAAGAGCAACGTTTTGAGTCTTTTCCTGAATGCTAATTCGTTGGTTATCATGGGCATGTCCCTGGGTAGTGTGTTCCACATTTTAGGAACCAAGTGCTTGAAGGGCCTTCCTCCCCATCTTGGTCTTTCTATTCTGCCCTGTTGCATAAGAAGATCCTCTGGTGACCTTAGGGTCCTACTCGGTGTATAGTGTGTAACCAATTTTTTGATTAGGACCGGTCCTCTGTCATTCATGGCTCTGTGGGCGATACACAGTGCCTTGAACTTGATCCTCGCCTGGACTGGAAGCCAGTGAAGTGTCCTCAGGGCTGCCCTGGCCAACTGCTGTTTCGGGATTTGTAGCAGGGTTCTTGCTGTGGCATTCTGCACTACCTGCAACCGGTTAATGGCGTATTTTGGTGCCCCAAGATACAGCGAGTTCCCGTAGGCCAGCTGTGACACGATTAATGCTTGGATCACAATTCTACGAGATTGTTCAGGTAGGAAGCATATGGAGTAAGCCAAAACATTTGCCTGAAAGTTTCTTTGCTTGGATCTCCATGCTTACATTTTTGTTTAGCCAGATTCCCAGGTTTTTGATGGCAGTCTTGGGGGTTGGTCGTTCTTCCAACTGAGTAGGCCAGCTTATAAGATTCCTGGGGACTGTTTTGTTTCCCAGGAACATAAGTTCAGTTTTATCCCCATTCAGTTTAATGGACTATTTACACATCCATTCAGCTATTAGTGTCATGCACGGCCCTAGGTTGTTGTGTAGGGAGTGGGGGCCGTTCGTCACTGATAATACAAGTTGTGTATCGTCCGCGTACAACACTAGATAGACCAAATTCTTGTACAATCCCTGTAAGAGGATGCATGTAAATATTAAAAAGTGTGGTGCTCAGTGCAGAGCCCTGTAGGAGCAATCTTTGATGAGATTTGTTAAAGCAAGTGCCATTTGAAGATGCAAGTAGTGCCTGCTTGCACTTGCGGCACGTTAGAATGTCAGCGTGCGTGCGCTCGCAGTCAGCTCTTTTTGGAAGCACACACTCATGCTTGTGGCGCGCCCCTCCTTGCTCCCGCAAGGCGGATGCCGCCACAAGCGCGAGTATGTGCTTCCAAAAAGAGCAGAATGACAGCTAAAGGTCCTCCTATGCAGACCAAACTTTGCGGCCTCCGGGAAAATGTTTATGAGTACCTGTGACCTACATCAACAAAAGGCGGAAGTAGTTAGACCCGAGGACGAAACAGAAGCATGCATCTCTAAAAGGCACAAACAGGAACCAATGAAAACAAGCTTTGGCATAGCCAATAGGCCTTGCCTTTGGGACCTTATAAGTGTTTAGCCATACAACAGTTGATGCTGAAGCACCAAGGATATTGTGCTGCATAACTAAATACTTGTAAGGTCCCAAAAGCGAGACCTACTGGCTATGCCAATGCTTGTTGTTCATGTTTAGCTATATAATAATTAGGTATTCAATCTTTCTATCTCATGACCTCACCTGGGGTTTAATATGGGTGCTGTGGTCCCTGTTGTGGGTCTGGCACCCTTGGCTGGCCCTGCTGAGCTTTCTAAGGCCTTTTCGTAACACCAGGACTGAACTAAAGAGGGCCTGTGGATGACAACTGCGCATGCGCTGAAGACAGACACAGCCTACCAGGGCGAAGCGCGGGTTAAAGAGGGCCTGTGGATGAACAACTGTGCATGCGCTGAGGACAGACACAGCCTCCTGCCGCCGAGCGATGGTTTAGGAAGGTCTTGAATTAAAACAGCCTACCGCGGATTAAAGAGGGCCTGTGGATCACACCTGCGGCGGAGCATGGGTTACAGAGGTCTTGGGTGAACAACTGCACATCGTGGAGGACAGACACTACCTCCCGCCGCCGAGCGTTGATTCAGGAAGGTCTTGAATTAAGAATCTGGAACTCACTTCCTCCAAACATTAGAAAAATTCCAAACACGGCAACATTCACGAGGGAAGCGAAGATCTTCCTAATGAACAAGTTCCTCCCTTAGGCAAGACTTTCCATCAGTACTACTCTGGAATCCTGATGTAGAACTTAATGGCAATACACATCTGGATCATTCAGAGAGGATCAGTGGTACACCTTTGTACACTAAACAGATCCTAAATGTGTTATTGTTGAAACTGCTAAGAAAGACATATACCGGACTCTAATATATATTAACACTACTATACCGTTGTACTCTAACTGTAACACATGTAACTGTGAAACGCTCTGATACCCTTGGGTCACGTTCGCGCTATACAAAACTCTATAAATAAATAAAATATGTTGTGTGTTTTGTTTCATTAATTTTCCAGACCATATATTGATCTGCATACCTTGGTGATGTATTCTAGAACTGTCTTTTCATTCAAACAATTGCGACACCTAACTGAACACATTGTAGCCAATATCATTAGATACCCAGGTTCTGAAGGACATGGGGCAACCCCATTAATTTTTATGGTAACATTCTAAAAGTGTCATTTTAAGAATTGTAATTTAAAATTCCACTTCAACATGAGTTAGGATTTTAAATTAGGATTCCAGAGACACCAAACGTGAATCAAACATCTCTTCCCTTTGGGAAATTACACTTCTAAAATGTAACACAGCAACTCCAATGTTATCCTACGAGAGAGAGATAGGCTGCGCTGTAGTAAAAAACAAACGTAAGAGCTTTTCACTGCCAGGACATGTAAAACGTAAAAGCACATGCCCAACTTTTTAAATACTGCACCCTGCTCTTAGGGCTACCCAGGGCCTACCATAGGGGTAACTTACATGTATTAACAAGCAATGACATAGCCAATAGGTCTCACCTTTGGGGTCTTATAAGTGTTTAATCAGAGCTTTTGATTTTGGCAATGTTTTTAAGCTATGTTACCCAAGTAGACAGATATGCCTAAGTAGAAAAGAGAGAGTTTGATGTACCCCACAATTGAAGATCTTGTTACTGTGGATTAAAACAATACACAAACCCTAATGCACAAGCAGATGTTAAAAGTGCTTGTGTCTGAAGCAGAGTGACCGTGAAGTTTGCAAACTTAGTTTGGTGTGGGTGCAATTCCTGCATTGTCTATTTCTGACGAGTTGCCCTACCACTGCTGAAACAAGGCCAATGGAGGCACCAATGGGTGAGGTGGACTGGCCTCAAGGGTTATGTGACCTCAGTGCCAAAGTCACTGTCGCTATAGCGTGTGCTGCTTCATCGGCCTGCCTGCAAGACTGGAGGTGAACTTCGGTATGGATTGTGGTCTAAGGTTAACCCATACCTGCCACTGCTAGGGTCCACCTGCTGGTGCTAAGACACTAGGGCTACTAAGGTCCAGTGGGGCCTTCTAAGGTCTAGCATGGGAATATGCTCCCTCAGGAGAATGGTCTGGTAATGAATGCTGAACCTGGTTCACCAGTACCAAAGTCGGCATCTCTGGCCATAGAGCCAAATTCTCACCCCCACTGAACACCATACTGCCCCACTGAGAAAAAAGAGCCCCATCACGTAGAATTAAAGCACCACCTGAATATCTTTTGAGGTGTTATTCCTCTGGCGCAGTAGGGACTACTTTATAGTGTATTGCTCTGATTTAAGAGTATACAAGCTGTTTGTTTTGTTCTCAGTGGGGGAACCAATCATTGATTTATTGTTTTTTTATTTTTGATATATGAATATATGTATGTGTTTGATATAGGTTGTATATGTTGTATATATTGTATATATGTAGTGTATCATATATATGAGTGTGATTTAATTGTTTGTGTAAAGATGTGTACATTGTGTATTAATGAAAACTGTATACATACTAGTTTGTTGTGACTATACTGTGTTTCTTTTCCCATCACTTGAAACGTACACAAGCTGTAATAGCAGAAATTAATTTGTCCTTAATAAGAATAGAGATTAGCAGGATAATTAATTGTACTCTGGCTGGAAATAAATGTTTTTGATTGATCCCTCCATACCATTCTTTTGTGATTTTACATCATTGCTGTTATTGCCCTGGTAATTGAGAGTAATTTGGGCATGACCCCTACTATGTATATGCTTGTCCACTGAGAAAAACTTGCACTGCCTATAGCTACAACCCAATTGTGTCCCGCTATAAACACCTGGATGCGACTCATTTCAAACTATGCACTCGACAAGAGCAATATGCTGCCTGAAAAAAAAAGTAATAACCTCCTGGAAAAGCAAACACTTATAGGGAATGCAAGATTAAGTAAAACATATGTAATATTACCTGGAACAACATGGTTACCTTAACACTTTTACACTCAATATTTAGAAATCAAAGAGTGTTTTTGCCTGAAAAGTAAAGGACATGACTACAGGAATAGGAAGAGACCTGTGTCAATGCCCATTGCTTATATCCTTACGAAACGTAAGCAGTATGATTTAAAAAGACCACATCCCTGAACACAGAGCCGTGGTACACATTTTATAAACTATAATAAGGAAAACAGTCGATAAGGATTGCATTAAACGTTTTCCACTCCACGCACCAACAGAATGCGAGAAAACGAAAGTACTGTTTCACTGGCAAACTCCGTGAAGTGGCGCTAATGTGTTTAGGTGTGAATAGAACCACTCTGGCCACTTTGCGACCCCTCTGTTTTGCTTTACTTTGTATTTTTCTTATTTTGAACCTTTTTTTCTCTTCATCCCTAAGGCTGCACTTTGGAATAGAAAAATTTGAGAAAAAGACGACATTTCCAGCAAAAGTGTTTCTTTCTCTTTTGGATCCATTTCACAGGGGAACAAATGAAGGAAACGAGAGAAAAGATAGGGTAATAGCCGTTTCTTGAAGTCACGCTTTCATTCAGCAAGTGAGGAAGAGCGAGACAGAGAGAGGGAAGAAGAGGAAGAAAGGAGGGGGCTGCTGACCGCGGCAAAGCAGGAGAAGTGGACACTCTCCTTGTCAGAGTAGAAGGCGGAAGTGCCTCTTTCTGGCCAGACACACCCAGGTGCAGCCTGTGCGTCGATGGGTGCGTGAGTCCAACCACCCGTGGTATAAAAAAATCAACAACAATGAGAATTTAAATTTCCCTCAAATGTGCAGGTAAAGAAGTGTGGTGGCAAAGATTCCTCACAGTGCAGTATAAAGCAGTGCAGCGATAATGCATCTCTCCTAGTGTAGTAAACATCAGTGCAGAGTACACATTTTACTGTGCATGCCCCCCTGCAGTGCAGTACAAAGCAGTCCATTGTGAACATAGTCCTCATAGTGTGGTAAAAAGCAGTACATTGCACAGAGATGTCTTATAGTGTGGTAAAAGCAGTGCCCTGTCCACAGATTACCTCTTTAAGCTATAAATATCTCTCACAGTGCCCTGAAAAGCAATGCACTGTGCACATATTTCTTATAGTTAAGTAATAAACACGTACAATGTGCACAGATTTCACACAGTATTGTAAAAAGCAGTCCAGTGTGCAAAGATGTCTCATACAGTATTACAAGTCATGCAGTGTGCACAAATGTAAAGATTAAGCGTTAAATACCTTTGTGTGCAGTGAAATGCAAAGTAACATGCAGTATTTCCCAGAGAGCAGTAAAAAGCAGCACAGTATGCACGGATTTTTATATAGTAGGTTCTCTCCACCTCCTGGATGGGGGGGGGGGCAGGTTTGGAGTCTGCGGGGGTGGGGGGCAGATCTGGGGGGGTCGGTGAAGGTCTGAAGATGTAGATAGCTGCACAGACACCCGGAGAGGGTGTCCTTCCGCCTCTGCAGTCAGCTGAACAGAAAAAGAAGCCGGAAGGTATCAGCATCTAATGCTTGTGCTGACTCTGTCGCCCCTGACCCGGAACACAAGTTTCCCCATGATTGGGCCATACTCAACAATTGGCCGGAAGTGAAGTCGGATTATGCTGATGCTGACTCTGCCGTTGATGACCCTGAGTCCTTCTTCTCACACTGTAACTTCCCCCAGCGCGGTCAGACAAAGCTCCTCCGCACATGCGCAGACTGCCGAGACACCAGAAGTGGCTGGACACGGCTCCCCCGCACATGCGCAGACTGCCGAGACAGAGGCAGTGGCTGGACACAGCTCCTCCGGACATGCGCAGACTGCCGAGACACTGGAAGTGTCTGGACACCGCTCCTACGCACATGCGCAGACTTCCCTAGTCACCGGACGCTAACTGAGTATTTTCACATAAATGAGCCTAAAACACTCAAAAGGTAAATAGACTTTCTTAATTAGGAATGTTGTTATTCACCTGAAATCCACATCCTGCACTTCACGTGTAAGAGACACACACCCAAAACGATGTGGCGTAGCGGCCAGAGCTGCAGTCTTCGGGTCGAGTACCGGCGTCGGCTCACAGACCTGTGATTCTTGGCAAATCACTCCATCGCCCGGGTCTGGAACAAGTGAAGGTGACTGTGTGTAAAGTGACTGGGCCTCCTGTAAAGCGCCCAATACCTCCTGCTCGACTTTGACCATAAAACTGCAACAACCGCCCCCCCCCCAACCCAAACCCTGGAAACGAGGCAGAGCACGGATCCAAACAGGAACAAACAAAGCAACAACCTCGAGTTTAACACTCCCTGCACTGACACTGACTCCCTGCACTGACACTCACTCCCTGCACTGTCACTCACTTCCTGCACTGACACTCACTCCCTGCACTGACACTCACCCCCTGCACTGTCACTCACTCCCTGCACTGATACTCACTCCCTGCACTAACACTCACTCTCTGCACTGTCACTCACTACCTGCACTGATACTCACTCCCTGCACTAATACTCACTCCCTGCACTGACACTCACTCCCTGCGCTGTCACTCACTCCCTGCACTGACACTCACCCCCTGCACTGATACTCACTCCCTGCAATGTGGTAGATTCAGAGCATACGGTTCACTGACATCTGAGCCAACAGTGATTGAGCAGAGTCTCTCCAGCAAAGCAAAAATGCACAGGAGAGGTGAAGAAAGTTTAGGAGTAAGCCTCCAACAACTATAGCCCAGAGATCGGGAGGAGCAGGGGAAACACAAGGTTTGGCTGGGGTAAGAAGTGTGGGACAGGGACATCACAGCAAGAACGAGGTGCATGGGCTGACATGGCAGTGTCACACACAGTAAGGTCATAGACAGCTGGGTTAGAGTTTTCATGATCAGAGGTTGTAGAGGCTGGAGGAAAACAGGGTTGAGACACACTGTCACTCTCTCACTCCTCTCCTTTACTGCCAGTCGCTCACTTTTGCCACTTCACACACTCTCTTCCTGCACTTTCACTCCCTCCCTACACTGACACTCACTCCCTGCACTGTCACTCACTCCCTGCACTGACACTCACTCCCTCCCTGCACTGACACTCACTCCCTGCACTGTCACTCGCTCCCTGCACTGTCACTCACTCCCTGCACTGTCAGTCACTCCCTGCACTGACACTCACTCCCTGCACTGTCACTCACTACCTGCACTGACACTCACTCCCTGCACTGACACTCACTCCCTGCACTGTCAGTCACTCCCTGCACTGACACTCACTCCCTGCACTGACACTCACTCCCTGCAATGTGGTAGATTCAGAGCATACGGTTCACTGACATCTGAGCGACCAGTGATTGAGCAGAGTCTCTCCAGCAAAGCAAAAATGCACAGGAGAGATCAAGTCAAGTCAAGTCAGAGAATTTGTATAGCGCACTACTCACCCAGAGGGTCTCAAGGCACTTGAGGGGGGGGGGGGGGGGGGGGGTGTCGCGTTGGCTAGTTATGGAATAGCCAAGTTTTGAGTTGTTTTCTGAAGGAGAGATGGTTTTGTGTGAGGCGGAGGTGGGTGGGGAGAGAGTTCCAGGTTTTGGCCGCTAGGTAGAAGAATGATCTTCCACCCATGGTGGCTCTTCGGATGTGTGGGATCGCGGCGAGGGCTTGATTAGACGATCGAAATGGCGTGTGGGGATGTAGAAGGTCAGGCGCGAGTTGAGGTATTTGGGTCCTAGGTAGTAGAGGGCTTTGTGTGCGTGGGTGAGAAGACGGAACGTTATTCTCGTGTTAACGGGGAGCCAGTGAAGGTCTCTCAGGTGACCGGATATGTGATTGTGGCGGGGTGTGTCTAGGATGAGGCGGTCGGAGGCGTTCTGAATGCGTTGGAGTTTTTTCTGTAATTTGGCTGTGGTTCCGGCGTAGAGGGTGTTTCCGTAGTCCAGTCGGCTTGTGATAAGTGCTTGGGGGACCGTCTTTCTTGTTTCGGTGGGGATCCATCGGAATATCTTTCTGAGCATACGTAAGATGTTAAAGCAAGATGATGAGATGGCGTTGACTTGTCTGGTCATCGAGAGGGAGGAGTCTAGAATCAATCCCAGGTTGCGAGCATGGTCTGTTGGTTTGGGTGCGCTGCCCAGGGTTGGTGGCCACCATGAGTCGTCCCATGCGGAAGGGGAAGATCCTAGGATGAGGACTTCCGTCTTGTCTGAGTTCAGTTTTAGGCGGCTGTTCTTCATCCACTCGGCTACTTCTTTCATTCCTTCGTGTAGGTTGGTTTTGGCGGTGTTTGGGTCTTTGGTGAGGGAGAGGATCAGCTGTGTGTCGTCAGCGTAGGAGATGATGTTGAGGTTGTGTTGGCATGCGATGGCTGCGAGGGGGCTCATGTAGACGTTGAAGAGGGTGGGGCTGAGTGATGATCCTTGTGGTACGCCGCAGATATCTTCGGTAGCCTCTGATCTGAAAGGGGGAGGCGGGTTCTTCCGGCGAGGAACGAGATGATCCAATCCAATGCTCTTCCTTGTATCCCAGCGTTGCTGAGGCGTTGTACCAGGGTGCTATGACAGACCGTGTCAAACGCTGCGGAGAGGTCCAGGAGGATGAGGGCAGCTGTTTCCCCGTTGTCGAGTAGTGTTCGGATGTCATCTGTGGCTGCGATGAGGGCGGTCTCGGTGCTGTGTTTGGCTCAGAAGCCGGACTGAGGGGTCGAGGCAGTCGTTAGACTCGAGGAAGGCGGCAAGCTGACTGTTGACGGTCTTCTCTATGACTTTGGCAGGGAAGGAGAGGAGCGAGATGGGGCGGTAGTTCTTGAGTTCAGTGGGGTCTGCTGTAGGTTTCTTCAGGAGGGCACTGAGTTCGGCATGTTTCCAGCTTTCCGGGAAGTAGCGGTGTTGAGGGAGCAGTTGATGATATCTCGGAGATGGGGTGCGATGATGGAGTAGGCCTTGTTGAAAATGTGGTGGGGGAATGGGTCGGTTGGTGATCCGGAGTGGATGGAGTTCATCAAGCGGATGGTGTCTTCGGTACTGATCGGGTTCCAGGCGCAAAGCGTGGTGGTGGGGAGCTTCAATTCGGTGGTGGGGGGGTGGACTGGTCGTCGAAGCTATTATGTATGTCAGCGATTTTGCTGTAGAAGAACGAGGCTAGAGAGTCGCAGAGGTCTTGAGAGGGAGTGATGTCGTTGGTGCCGGCCACGGGATTGGTGAGCTCTTTGACAATGCTGAAAAGTTCCTTGCTGTTGTGGGTGTTGTTGTCGAGACGATCCTTGAATGCTGATTTTTTGGTGGATCGGATCAGCTGGTGGTGTTTGCGGGTGGCGTCCTTGAGGGCGGTCATGTTGTCTGTGGTTGTTTTTTTTTCGCCAAGTTTTCTCGAGGGTGCGGCAGTTCTTTTTGGAGTTTTTGAGGTCGTCATTGAACCAGGGGGCTTTTTTGCTACCTGGCTTGTAGTGATGGTTTTTCATGGGTGCTAATTCGTCAGCGCAATTGGTGATCCATTGTGCGAGATTGATGGCTGCTTGATTTGGGTCCGATGCTTTGGCGGGAGGGTTTTGGTTTAGCGATGTGGTGAGCTGGTCGGTGGTAATTTTGTTCCAGTTTCTGCGGGGTACTTGTTGTGTGTGGTGGTGGGTCGTGGTCTTTCTGAAGTTGAAGTGGACGCAGCTGTGGTCCGTCCAGTGGAGTCCTGTAGCGTGATTGAAGGAGACGTGCTTGCTGGAGGAGAAGATTGGGTCGAGCGTGTGTCCGGCGGAGTGGGTGGGGGTGTTAACCAGTTGTTTGAGTCCGAGATTGGCGAGGTTGTCCAGAAGGGTGGAGGTGTTGCTGTCGTTGTTCTTTTCCAGGTGGAAGTTGAGGTCCCCTAAGAGATTGTAGTCCTCGGAGGGGAGGGCGTGTGGGCTGATAAAGTCAGCGATGTCTTCGCTGAATTGTGTGCGGGGTCCTGGTGGTCTGTAGATGAGGGTGCCTCTGAGTGTGGTCTTAGGGTCGGTGTGTATCTGAAAGTGAAGGTGTTCAGCGGCTGAGAGGGGGGCGTCGGAACTGGTCGTGATGCGGATGGTGTTCTTGTGGACGATGGCGATGCCTCCTCCTGTTTGGTTGGTGCGGTCCTTTCGGATGATCTTGTAGCCGTCCGGGATGGCTATTGCGATGTCGGGTGTTGATGATGCGTTCATCCAGGTTTCTGTAAGAAAGGTGACGTCCGGCGTTGTGGTGTCCAGTAGGTTCCACAGTTCAATGGCGTGTCTGAGGATCGAGCGGGTGTTGAGCAGGATGCACTTCAGGTGGTTGTTGTCGGAGCTCTGTTTGGCGTTTTTGGGTGTAGTGTGGGTCTTGTTGCAGCAGAATTTGCAGGAATGGCAGGTGAAGGGTCCATGGGTGAGTCTTGGGGCGGCTTGGTGGCAGACGGGTAGGCGGACGCTGTTGAGAGCATGGAGGGTTGCGGCGTCGTATGTTAGGCGGGTGGTGGGGATTTTGCGGGGGCCGGGGGGTCTGGCGCTGGGCGCGGTCCAGGCGCGGACGGGCGTAGACGGCTTACCTTTGGCGCGCCTTCGGCGCGCATGGGGCGCGTCCGCTGCGCGTGAACGCTGCGCGAAAGTGCATCAGTCATAAGTGGATAGTGAAGGGGGCGGAGCGAGGGAGGGGCAGCTGGGAGGTGGGAGCGGGGTGGCGAGTGGGGAGGGGATCGGTGAAGCTGGAGGGAGCGGGGGTGAGGCCGGAGCAGCGTCAGGAATGGAGGAAGAATCGAAACCCAAACAAATGGAGGCAGGAGGCACAGTAAATAAATACAGGGGCACGGAGGCACTATTAAAATCACTACAGGCACAATATGCACAATATGAAGGCTCAAACACCACTACATATACGGGGGCACGAAGACACGATTAAATCAATGCAGGCACAAAATGCTGGGTCAGTACTTAGCTCAGGACCACTACATATACGGGGGCACGAAGACACGATTAAATCAATGCAGGCACAAAATGCTGGGTCGGTACTTAGCTCAGGAAGGCAGTGGCAGCGGGAGGAGCGACCGGCTCTGACCAGGTCAGGTCGTTTAGGAGTAAGCCTCCAACAACTACAGCACAGAGATCTGGATGAGCATGGGAAACACAAGGTTTGGCTGGGGTAAGAAGTGTGGGACAGGGACATCACAGCAAGAGGCGAGGTGCATGGGCAGACATGGCAGTGTCACACGCAGTAAGGTCATAGACAGCAGGGTTAGAGTTTTCATGATCAGAGGTTGTAGAGGCTGGAGGAAAACAGGGTTGAGACACACTGTCACTCTCTCACTCCTCTCCTTTACTGCCAGTCACTCAGTTTTGACACTTCACACACTCTCTTCCTGCACTTTCACTCCCCTTTCCTGCATTGACACTCACTCCCTGCACTTTCACTCACTTCCTGCACTGACACTCACTCCCTGCTCTGACACTCACTCCCTGCACTGACACTTCCCCTTCCTGCACTGTCTCTCACTGCCGTTGTGTGCTGTTAACACTGGATCTTTGGAACACCCTGATAAGCCACGAGTATTCAGTGATCACAGATTTAACCTCTTTATTTGCAGGCATGAAGGGAAAATAGCTGCAGCGCAAATGATGGACGGAATGCTGAATGAATCAAACATTCACCCCCAGTCAAGAGATCTATTCTGTTGCTCACCATGCCAGCCCATGTTGAACCCAGCCATATGCAAATCAGTCTTGACCCTGTGCCTCATGGGAACAGTGCAGCCCGAAATGCCAAGCCAGGTTCCTCCCTGGACTTAGAACAATCATCCTGGGATCAGTTTCGGAGTAACACCCCTTATCAGCCAGGCTAGCTTGAATCTAGTGACACAGTGAGCAAGAGACCCACATCTGGGCAAACCCATCCCACTTAGGATGAAAAGTGCTGCAGCAACAAATGATGGAGGGAATGCTGAATGAATCAAACATTCACCCCCAGTCAAGAGATTTGGGTTAAATCCATTGTTGTTTTGCTCACTTCACCACCCCAGTTTGGACCCAGCCAAATGCAAATCAGTCTTGACCCTGTGCCTCATGGGAACAGTCCAGCCCGAACTGCAAAGCCACGTCCTCCCTGGACCGGAAACAAGCATCCTGGGGCCGGTTTCAGGGTAATACAATCAGCAAGGAGCTGTCTAAACTCCAATGGACACTCGACATGTGATCCTCAAGAGATTGTATAGAGTTTCATATATCCCGTTCAATATCAAAATTACATGCAACTCCTCAGTCCACTCTTCCCAACAAACTCCTTGACCTGACTCTGTGAATGCAGCTTAAGAATCTCCCTTGAAACATGCAACTTGACAGAAAGCTTCTCCAATAGCGCTCTTCTTGAATCGTATGCGGCAAGAACTAAAACTTAAGTCCAGGCGGTGGTTGCGAGCTGGAAAAAAAGGGCCCTGGATTTTGCTCCATGCTGTCACTAGAGACACAGTACCACAGTCCGTCATTGCGTCAGCAGCCCATATAAGATCCACAGAACCACGTCACTCGTATCCCTGCACCTCCTGATAGGGATGGGCGATGTTTCAATGACCTGGGAAGAAGGACCAGTTCTGCGGGAGCCACTTCTGTAACGACAGGAAATGCTCTGCTAGTCCAGTGTGTAAAGATAGTTCACCTATTACCGACCTCATCCACAAGCGCAGGCGCTGTGACAGGAAGGCAATAATAATGGGAGGAGCCAGCCTCAGCATCCATAGTCTGCACTCGAACGATGGTTTCTAATGCTGGTTTGGCTCCCATTACCAGGAAGACTTACGTAACTGGATACCACTGATCTTCACCTCCAACTGTCCAAGATCCATCCTCTTGCAGTCTGGTAAAGATGACAGTGCTGTCCTTCTGGGTGACTCTGTCTCCCAGCTCTTTGCATCACCCCTGGGGAAGGAACAGGAAGTGACCAGGCATCCACAGGTCTCGTCTGATCCTGCAGGATGGGATTTCAAGGACAACTCTTCCACTTCCGGGTCCCTGCCAGGAGGTACCCTGCTGCAGCCAAAACCAGCTCCTTACCTGGGCCTAGGTAAACTGCCTCAGGTCATGCAAAACTTTAAAATCCAACCACTGGAGTTTAAAATCCATAGGGAAGAGCCTATTATGCTGGACACTATGTTCTGTAAATAAGCAAATTAAACCTTGTTGTAGTCCTGTGAGAAGTTGGCCTGGCATATGATGTCCACATAGACCCCCCAGGATATTGCGGCATAGATTTGCAAATTTTGCGGCAATAAAATTGAAATTTAGCAGCACAAAAAAGAAAATTGTGCAGCATTATTGCAGCACTTTATTTGACCCGTAATCATCCCTTTTCAGCCTTAAATCAATGGAACCTTTTTTAGCAGAGTATTCCACTTTGAAACAGGTATGTTTAAAGTTTCTCCAACTCTGTGGAGAAGTGTGGCTCACTGGTTAGAGGAGGCAGTCCCTGATGCAGAGGTCAGACCAGGGTTCAATCCCTGACGCGGCAGGGTCTTTAGCTCAAAATGTCCACGGACTCGATAATTCTCTCCTCGGTGCCTACTCGAATCGTGGATTCACACAACTCTGGGCAATAGCTTGCTTAATCTCCACTACGGCCCCACCGCGATGGGATGCCTGGTCTTCACCTTGGGGATGCCCAGTAGGGGTAATCTCGCAGGGAAAGGCCAGGACGGGTTCCCAAAGCAAGCGCCTTGAGACCTTACGGTGAAAGGCCCTATATAAGAACGTATGATTTACGATTTATTTACTCTACGGAAGCATAGCTCCGATCCTAACCTCATGGGATTTCTCTCTGAGATGTTCTAGTGCCCATGCATGCACCCCTGCACCACTTTCACCACTCCCTGGGTTTAGTCATACAGCCCCCTTCGCTTTCTGGTTTCAGTCACACAGCCCCCTTCGCTCCCTGGTTTCAGTCACACAGCCCCCTTCACTTTCTGGTTTCAGTCATGCAGACCCCTTTCGCTCCCTTGCTGCACTCATACAGCCCCCTCTTGTGTTGCGTGCACTGGCTCCCTGCCCCCCCCCCCCCCCACGCTTGGTCTGGGCTCTTTTCATGTCCGTGAAAGCTTTATGGCGTCTCTCTGGAGATACAATAGGGTCCCCTTAAAGACACTGAATGAGCCATCAGCCCTTTCTTGGACTTTATGCCAGAAGCAAAAGTAAATAGATCCATCCATGAAGCTTTTTGTGCAAATGTGTCCCTTTTCCACAGAGACAAAACCGGGGCAACCCACCTGGGTCCTATTGATACAAGAAGACACACACATTTTTATTGTGGGGGGGTGGGGGGGGTCATTGGTTCCAGACTTATCGCTATTTAGGAATAAACCAACTGTGCCAAATGTTCCTGTTAAAATGCATAGATTTCAAGTAGTGGTAAATATAACAAAGCACAACAGACATACCAAAGGGACAGATTTGAAGTAGTGGTAAATATAACAAAGCACAAAGGACATATCAAAGGGACAGATTTCAAGTAGCGGTAAATATAACAAAGCACAAAGGACATACCAAAGGGACAGATTTCAAGTAGTGGTAAATATAACAAAGCACAACAGACATACCAAAGGGACAGATTTCAAGTAGTGGTAAATATAACAAAGCACAACAGACATACCAAAGGGACAGATTTCAAGTAGTGGTAAATATAACAAAGCACAAAGGACATACCAAAGGGACAGATTTCAAGTAGTGGTAAATATAACAAAGCACAACAGACATACCAAAGGGACAGATTTCAAGTAGTGGTAAATATAACAAAGCACAACAGACATACCAAAGGGACAGATTTCAAGTAGTGGTAAATATAACAAAGCACAACAGACATACCAAAGGGACAGATTTCAAGTAGTGGTAAATATAACAAAGCACAAAGGACACACCAAAGGGACAGATTTCAGGTAGCGGGAAATATAACAAAGCACAAAGGACACACCAAAGGGACAGATTTCAAGTAGCGGGAAATATAACAAGCACAACAGACATACCAAAGGGACAGATTTCAAGTAGTGGTAAATATAACAAGCACAACAGACATACCAAAGGGACAGATTTGAAGGAGTGGTAAATATAACAAAGCACAAAGGACATACCAAAGGGACAGATTTCAAGTAGCGGGAAATATAACAAAGCACAAAGGACATACCAAAGGGACAGATTTCAAGTAGTGGTAAATATAACAAAGCACAAAGGACACACCAAAGGGACAGATTTCAAGTAGTGGTAAATATAACAAAGCACAAAGGACATACCAAAGGGACAGATTTCAAGTAGTGGTAAATATAACAAAGCACAAAGGACATACCGAAGGGACAGATTTCAAGTAGCGGGAAATATAACAAAGCACAAAGGACACACCAAAGGGACAGATTTCAAGTAGCGGGAAATATAACAAAGCACAAAGGACATACCAAAGGGACAGATTTCAAGTAGCGGTAAATATAACAAAGCACAAAGGACACACCAAAGGGACAGATTTCAAGTAGCGGTAAATATAACAAAGCACAAAGGACATACCAAAGGGACAGATTTCAAGTAGCGGGAAATATAACAAAGCACAAAGGACATACCAAAGGGACAGATTTCAAGTAGTGGTAAATATAACAAAGCACAACAGACATACCAAAGGGACAGATTTGAAGTAGTGGTAAATATAACAAAGCACAACAGACATACCAAAGGGACAGATTTGAAGTAGTGGTAAATATAACAAAGCACAACAGACATACCAAAGGGACAGATTTGAAGTAGTGGTAAATATAACAAAGCACAACAGACATACCAAAGGGACAGATTTGAAGTAGTGGTAAATATAACAAAGCACAACAGACATACCCAAGGGACAGATTTCAAGTAGTGGTAAATATAACAAAGCACAAAGGACACACCAAAGGGACAGATTTCAAGTAGTGGTAAATATAACAAAGCACAACAGACATACCAAAGGGACAGATTTCAAGTAGCGGGAAATATAACAAAGCACAAAGGACACACCAAAGGGACAGATTTCAAGTAGCGGGAAATATAACAAAGCACAAAGGACACACCAAAGGGACAGATTTCAAGTAGTGGTAAATATAACAAAGCACAACAGACATACCAAAGGGACAGATTGGAAGTAGTGGTAAATATAACAAAGCACAACAGACATACCAAAGGGACAGATTTGAAGTAGTGGTAAATATAACAAAGCACAACAGACATACCAAAGGGACAGATTTGAAGTAGTGGTAAATATAACAAAGCACAACAGACATACCAAAGGGACAGATTTGAAGTAGTGGTAAATATAACAAAGCACAACAGACATACCCAAGGGACAGATTTCAAGTAGTGGTAAATATAACAAAGCACAAAGGACACACCAAAGGGACAGATTTCAAGTAGCGGGAAATATAACAAAGCACAACAGACACACCAAAGGGACAGATTCCAAGTAGTGGTAAATATAACAAAGCACAACAGACATACCAAAGGGACAGATTTGAAGTAGTGGTAAATATAACAAAGCACAACAGACATACCAAAGGGACAGATTTGAAGTAGTGGTAAATATAACAAAGCACAACAGACATACCAAAGGGACAGATTTGAAGTAGTGGTAAATATAACAAAGCACAACAGACATACCAAAGGGACAGATTTGAAGTAGTGGTAAATATAACAAAGCACAACAGACATACCCAAGGGACAGATTTCAAGTAGTGGTAAATATAACAAAGCACAAAGGACACACCAAAGGGACAGATTTCAAGTAGCGGGAAAAATTAACAAAGCACAAAGGACACACCAAAGGGACAGATTTCAAGTAGTGGTAAATATAACAAAGCACAACAGACATACCAAAGGGACAGATTTCAAGTAGCGGGAAATATAACAAAGCACAAAGGACATACCAAAGGGACAGATTTCAAGTAGTGGTAAATATAACAAAGCACAACAGACATACCAAAGGGACAGATTTCAAGTAGCGGGAAATATAACAAAGCACAAAGGACATACCAAAGGGACAGATTTCAAGTAGCTGGAAATATAACAAAGCACAACAGACATACCAAAGGGACAGATTTCAAGTAGCGGGAAATATAACAAAGCACAAAGGACATACCAAAGGGACAGATTTCAAGTAGCTGGAAATATAACAAAGCACAACAGACATACCAAAGGGACAGATTTCAAGTAGCGGGAAATATAACAAAGCACAAAGGACACACCAAAGGGACAGATTTCAAGTAGCGGGAAATATAACAAAGCACAAAGGACACACCAAAGGGACAGATTTCAAGTAGTGGTAAATATAACAAAGCACAACAGACATACCAAAGGGACAGATTTCAAGTAGCGGGAAATATAACAAAGCACAAAGGACACACCAAAGGGACAGATTTCAAGTAGCGGGAAATATAACAAAGCACAAAGGACACACCAAAGGGACAGATTTCAAGTAGTGGTAAATATAACAAAGCACAACAGACATACCAAAGGGACAGATTTCAAGTAGTGGTAAATATAACAAAGCACAAAGCACATACCAAAGGGACAGATTTCAAGTAGTGGTAAATATAACAAAGCACAACAGACATACCAAAGGGACAGATTTGAAGTAGTGGTAAATATAACAAAGCACAACAGACATACCAAAGGGACAGATTTGAAGTAGTGGTAAATATAACAAAGCACAAAGGACACACCAAAGGGACAGATTTCAAGTAGCGGGAAATATAACAAAGCACAAAGGACATACCAAAGGGACAGATTTCAAGTAGTGGTAAATATAACAAAGCACAACAGACATACCAAAGGGACAGATTTCAAGTAGTGGTAAATATAACAAAGCACAAAGCACATACCAAAGGGACAGATTTCAAGTATTGGTAAATATAACAAAGCACAACAGACATACCAAAGGGACAGATTTCAAGTAGTGGTAAATATAACAAAGCACAACAGACATACCAAAGGGACAGATTTCAAGTAGTGGTAAATATAACAAAGCACAAAGCACATACCAAAGGGACAGATTTCAAGTAGTGGTAAATATAACAAAGCACAAAGGACATACCAAAGGGATAGATTTCAAGTAGCGGGAAATATAACAAGCACAACAGACATACCAAAGGGACAGATTTCAAGTAGTGGTAAATATAACAAAGCACAAAGGACATACCAAAGGGACAGATTTCAAGTATTGGTAAATATAACAAAGCACAACAGACATACCAAAGGGACAGATTTCAAGTAGTGGTAAATATAACAAAGCACAACAGACATACCAAAGGGACAGATTTCAAGTAGTGGTAAATATAACAAAGCACAACAGACATACCAAAGGGACAGATTTCAAGTAGTGGTAAATATAACAAAGCACAACAGACATACCAAAGGGACAGATTTCAAGTAGCGGTAAATATAACAAAGCACAACAGACATACCAAAGGGACAGATTTCAAGTATTGGTAAATATAACAAAGCACAAAGGACATACCAAAGGGACAGATTTCAAGTAGAGGTAAATATAACAAAGCACAAAGGACATACCAAAGGGACAGATTTCAAAAAGAGGTAAATATAACAAAGCACAACAGACATACCAAAGGGACAGATTTCAAGTAGTGGTAAATATAACAAAGCACAACAGACATACCAAAGGGACAGATTTCAAGTAGTGGTAAATATAACAAAGCACAACAGACATACCAAAGGGACAGATTTCAAGTAGCGGTAAATATAACAAAGCACAACAGACATACCAAAGGGACAGATTTCAAAAAGAGGTAAATATAACAAAGCACAACAGACATACCAAAGGGACAGATTTCAAGTAGTGGTAAATATACCAAAGCACAACAGACATACCAAAGGGACAGATTTCAAGTAGCGGGAAATATAACAAAGCACAACAGACATACCAAAGGGACAGATTTCAAGTAGTGGTAAATATAACAAAGCACAACAGACATACCAAAGGGACAGATTTCAAGTAGCGGGAAATATAACAAGCACAACAGACATACCAAAGGGACAGATTTCAAGTAGTGGTAAATATAACAAAGCACAACAGACATACCAAAGGGCCAGATTTCAAGTAGCGGGAAATATAACAAGCACAACAGACATACCAAAGGGACAGATTTCACGTAGTGGTAAATATAACAAAGCACAACAGACATACCAAAGGGACAGATTTCAAGTAGTGGTAAATATAACAAAGCACAAAGGACATACCAAAGGGACAGATTTCAAGTAGTGGTAAATATAACAAAGCACAACAGACATACCAAAGGGACAGATTTCAAGTAGTGGGAAGTATAACAAAGCACAAAGGACATACCAAAGGGACAGATTTCAAGTAGTGGTAAATATAACAAAGCACAAAGGACATACCAAAGGGACAGATTTCAAGAAGCGGGAAATATAACAAGCACAACAGACATACCAAAGGGACAGACCAAAGCTCCATATTCAAATCATTATCATGGTATATTTTATGATTATTATTCAGCAACAGAAAGGTGCACAGTAGTGCATAATGTGGCAATGAAATGCCCAAGTGAATTTAGTGTGCATAATACAGTGAAAAGACAAAGCAGAAAAGAAAAATGGAACAGTGGCAGTCATAAATTTAGGCAAAGTTGGAGGTGGGGAATTAGCCAAACAGTTCCCCTTAAGCAGACCGTGCAGGGACAGATGTTGAAAAATGAGAATCCCTAGGAGAAGTTAATTAATCCAAGGAGACAGGACTGACTTGCTAGAGGACATAAAAACCATGCGGAATCCAGGTAAATCCCCAGAATGTGCGCTGATAAATGGCATACAGAATCAATAGTTCAGGCAAAGAGACAGTGAAACCATCACCCTCCTCCTGAAGCCCAATATCTTCAACACAGTTCAGATGACGACCCCGAAATTCAGTAACATTGCCTCGAAATACTCTACCAATCTGGTTCTAAAATGCAGCTTTGTTTTTTAGCGTGTGTTTCATTGTTCGGAATACTTATCGCTATTTGGCTTCTGCACATTTTCTGGCATAAATGGTTTATTCCTAGCAGGCGAGAGGAGTTGGCCTAACGGCTAGGTCGTTCGACCTCAGACCTTGGGAACCAGGTTCAAGTCTCGGCAATGATGCTGAACATCCTGTGCTTCTGGGCAAATCACTTAATCTCCCCGCGCCTAACAAAAATGAATATGTCCTCATGTAAAGCAACTGGTGCTATGTAAAGCACTCGGATACATGATTCGGGTCAAGTTCGCGCTATAGAAATCTCTGTAAAATAAAAATAAAAACATTTAAAAAAGGACAGAGGTCTAGAATCAATGGACATGAAGGAACGATTTTAGTTCTTTTCATGCCCATTTCAAGCGCACAGAACCTCTGCCTCTGGTAACAGATCTCTTCCACAGGCAGAAGCTTTATCAGCCGCAAGGTGTGAGATTCCCTTGGAACAATGCCCAGTCTTCGTTTTCGAGCACCACTCTAAAGAAACATGCTGACTGTACGGGTGAGACCTGATCATCTTGGCTATGACCTTTCCCTGTGCTCACGAGCTGGAATCTTCATTTTTAACACTCTTCCAATAATACGAACGCTCAGAGCACTCGTAGTGTAGTGTAGTTCCTATATTCCCAATAGGCTCTGCGCATTGGAATAATATATCCTATAGATTTGACGTAGGACTGAGGTCGACTAGGTCTCTATCGTTTATAATACTTAATAGTGAGTGCCAGCTAGCTCAGAGGTCACTAGAAAATTTCTCGAATTCACAATAAGGGATTCGTTTCTGACAACCGCTTAAACATGGCAACTTTGTTTCAAAAGAGTAAGAAATGTATCTCTAGAGTTGTGGAAACAATAGATAGTTATTTCACTCAGTCAATCGTGCATGCTTCGTTTCACCAGAGGTGTAGAGAAATAGAAAGATGGGCATTTTAATAAAAGGATTGATTGAACAGTCTTCTTTCTCACACAGAATAAATGAACTGCTACAATCGTAATACAGGTTGCAAAGTATAATGCGTGCAGCATAAACAGTAATATGAAATAATACTGCATGAGCATTGTATGGGTTCTAAGCCATATAAAATAACATACATAAATAACAATGACTAAAAGTACTCAACTGGTGCTTCTAAAATACGCCTACCCCGGTGTACCTAACCTAAGTCTAGTATGAGGCCAGAAGTAACTGTGGTGTAGTATAGGTTTAGTATTCTTTGCCAAGAATATATCCAAGATTTCTCTTAGGGTCTAATCAGCTCCGTACCTTGGTTTTAGAATGAAGGAGGTCTGGTATCTTTGTCTCAGACTCGATTTCCCAACACCCCGCAAGGGGAGCTTGGAAACACTGGAGCTGGATTTCTCAGCGAGAGAAAGGACAGCTTCTCGATCAGTGCGTCAGCTGGAGGGTCAGCTTCCTTCGGCACTTGCTGTGGCGAGCTCCGTCGTGCAAGTAGATAGTCGAACTGCTCCAAACCACAGTGTGTTTGCTAGAGCAAGTGAAGGCATATTTATACCTTGAAGGTGCCTAGTTTGACGTAAAGTTGGGCATAATAACCTCATAAAAGACCTCAAGGGAATGGAAGTTCTTTGAAAACTCCATGAGTTCTTGGACAAATCATTATTCAAGCAAGGGGAGGTCCCTGACTGCTCTCAGCCGATTTTCCAAGAAATCGTTGTGGCTTTTTGGAACTAGTGGAAGTAGCAATGCCTGTATTTGGACTGCATGGGCTATGTCTAAATATGGGTATGATTTCTATGCCTATATTAGGGCAATGTGAATTTTACCTATATAAGGGCATGAATCGGAAAAATTGCGCTCAGATCCTAAAACGCCATAAAACAGTAGCCTTCACAGAGTTTACCGGTAAAGCACAACTTTAATTTTCTTTCGATTTTCTTTCAACTACATTAAGGAAGCAGGCAGCTATTACGGCCGTGCAGCGCCACTTACACATAGTGACGTGTGCACGTATGGCCAATAAAGTGACACCATTTTTTTGTCTGTCTGCTGGAGGTCGTGTTTAGCGGCCAAAAAGGTACATTTCACCGTCATCGAGCTAGATCGTTGATTTCGCGATTATTTCACAAATCGCGAAATCCTGGAGGGTCTGTCTAGTGGGCACCTTGCACCAGTCCAAACATCCCTTATTGATGGTAGGTTAAAGACAACCTTTATTGAAAGCTATCCTAGTGGTAGCTGTGAAGAGCAGCCTTCAGGCTAAGTCTTGGAGGAGTGTAAAGCAGCTTGTTTTACCACATTGTAACCTCCTGAATGACCAAATGAGAGGAAAACCACACAATATACATATATATAAAATATATGTATTTATTTCTAAACACTCACTAATCTCTTTATTAGATTAGAGTCCAAGATACACAATAATACAGTTCTAAAAGAGCAGTAAATAGCACAATATACAACGGGCCCGGGGGGGAGGGGGGGGGACCAAACCATATATTATGAAAGTGGTATAAGAACCACGACTAGACTAGACACAGTGCCTAGAGCCCGTAGAATCGGTGGGACCCCAAGGAACCACCCAAGGTAGTGACACAGGGGACCCACGGGGGACATGTGCAGTGTGAGAACACAGCCGCGAGCTCCGTTAGCTTTTATGGGGAAAGTCGCAGTTGGAATTTACAGTGTAAGGACACTTAGGAGAGGACTTTGAGCAAACCCCTTTAGACTTAGGAGGTTCTAGGGCCAAGACCCACGGGATCACCAGAGTACTCGAGTTACCCCACCCAGGGAAGCCGGGTGCATACGTGTCAAATGGTGTCGAGCTGCGTCGTCATTTTCAATGGCGACCTGCTGCAAAGTGCTGCTGCTGGGAAGAAGAGAAGTTTCCGGAGGTATCCAAGCCTGGATCGAAGATCAGAAGAACCTGAAAGTAGAGGGGACAGAGTCGGGCCACTTGCCAGTGACCAGGGGCAAGGTAGACGAATGCCTACCAATGTCAGGTGCAATGAGGTGAAGCTTGACTCTGCAGCCACGAGGACTAGGAGGCGTCGACAACGAACAGGAGCTTGATTCGAGCTGTCCCCCGAAGGATGTCAAGTGCTGCTGCTTCGGTGCTCGGATTGAACACAACAAGACTTGGAAACAGCAACCCATGCAGGAAGAGAAAAGATGCTTTGGTGCAGAGCAGCAAGGTCTGGGCGACTTCCCAAGTGGTGGAGAGTCAGGGCATGTCTGGAGCAACCAGGGAAGCCGTTTGAAAGTTAGAGTTCCCTTCACAGGGACCCATCAGTCTACGGACCAAGGATCGCAAATGGACCTCGAGAGGAATCACACAATACAAGCCCACGGGACACTCAGTGAGTGTAGTACAAAGTTCATAGGTCGCACGCTACTCCACCATTCCAGCGTGTGTACCCCAGGAGCATCACGGTAGATGTAGTTTTCTCAAAGCGGGTGCGCTTATCGAAAGTTCAGAAGTGTGATGCACAGTTGCAGGCCAACTCTGGACACCGGTGTTTCTGGATAATTGTCCGTCATCAGCAGAGTGTAGGATGAGTTTCAGGGGTTGCTGTGCAGGCTGCCAAAGTGTTATCAGGTATGGTACCTCTCCGGGCGCGTAGGGCGTTACCTGAGCTCGTCAGCTCAAGGCTCAAGGGAGCCGAATTAAGTACAAAGTTCATAGGTCGCACGCTACTCCACCATTCCAGCGTGTGTACCCCAGGAGCATCACGGTAGATGTAGTTTTCTCAAAGCGGGTGCGCTTATCGAAAGTTCAGAAGTGTGATGCACAGTTGCAGGCCAACTCTGGACACCGGTGTTTCTGGATAATTGTCCGTCATCAGCAGAGTGTAGGATGAGTTTCAGGGGTTGCTGTGCAGGCTGCCAAAGTGTTATCAGGTATGGTACCTCTCCGGGCGCGTAGGGCGTTACCTGAGCTCGTCAGCTCAAGGCTCAAGGGAGCCGAATTAAGTACACACGCTGGAATGGTGGAGTAGCGTGCGACCTATGAACTTTGTACTTAATTCGGCTCCCTTGAGCCTTGAGCTGACGAGCTCAGGTAACGCCCTACGCGCCCGGAGAGGTACCATACCTGATAACACTTTGGCAGCCTGCACAGCAACCCCTGAAACTCATCCTACACTCTGCTGATGACGGACAATTATCCAGAAACACCGGTGTCCAGAGTTGGCCTGCAACTGTGCATCACACTTCTGAACTTTCGATAAGCGCACCCGCTTTGAGAACTACATCTACCGTGATGCTCCTGGGGTACACACGCTGGAATGGTGGAGTAGCGTGCGACCTATGAACTTTGTACTTAATTCGGCTCCCTTGAGCCTTGAGCTGACGAGCTCAGGTAACGCCCTACGCGCCCGGAGAGGTACCATACCTGATAACACTTTGGCAGCCTGCACAGCAACCCCTGAAACTCATCCTACACTCTGCTTATGACGGACAATTATCCAGAAACACCGGTGTCCAGAGTTGGCCTGCAACTGTGCATCACACTTCTGAACTTTCGATAAGCGCACCCGCTTTGAGAACTACATCTACCGTGATGCTCCTGGGGTACACACGCTGGAATGGTGGAGTAGCGTGCGACCTATGAACTTTGTACTTAATTCGGCTCCCTTGAGCCTTGAGCTGACGAGCTCAGGTAACGCCCTACGCGCCCGGAGAGGTACCATACCTGATAACACTTTGGCAGCCTGCACAGCAACCCCTGAAACTCATCCTACACTCTGCTTATGACGGACAATTATCCAGAAACACCGGTGTCCAGAGTTGGCCTGCAACTGTGCATCACACTTCTGAACTTTCGATAAGCGCACCCGCTTTGAGAACTACATCTACCGTGATGCTCCTGGGGTACACACGCTGGAATGGTGGAGTAGCGTGCGACCTATGAACTTTGCACTCAGTGAGTGTAGGCCAGTAATTTTCGGTGGAAAGGCTGCTAGGGGCTTGGACTACAAGTAGCCCAAAGCACAGCCTCAAGAATCACCAAGAAGAATATGCACTTGCAAATGTGCACGGTATCAGGGGGTTCTGGTTCCACGGTCCCACGAGGGCTATGGGTCTCAGCTTTGCTGGAAGCTCGGGTCGGCCTCTGGGAAGTCTGGGAACCCACCTCCTATGTTGCAAAGTCTTCGGAGTCCGGCAGGAGCTTCAGAGATGCCACCCGGTCAGATGCGTCTTAGGTGCCTGCCAAGCAGGGGAGATTCTTCAGTTATCTAGCGCCTTGTAGATCATCGATGTTCCAGGATTATGTGTCAGAGTTTCGTCCAGGTAAATCTAAAGTCCTGTAGTCAGGGGTTCCTACTTTATACCCAATGAAGGGGTGGGACAAACTCTGGGGAGCCTCCTATGGGAGGGTCAGGGTAGTGGGGTGGTTACACCCATATCCTTTGTCCAGTTTCACACAAGAGCAGGGGTGATAGCGCCTGCAACCGGTTTGAGCTGGACTATGCGCAGAAACACCAAGTGTGCCCCCAGTGCAGACTTCAAAGCACTTTCAGAGTGCACCCACCTAGCCACAATACACTAAAGCCTGTCTGGCAGGTGGTTACACCTCCCTGTGACAGGAAACCTATTGTCCAGCCTCCCCTGCCGGACTTTCGTCCAGCATCAGGAGGCCAGACTTGTGTCTGTGGCTGCAGCATCCATTTGGTGATGCCCTGGTTCTGTAAGCTGGTAGCGGGTGTACCTGTTTAAGCACCAGCCTAGAGAAAGGAAATGTTACAAATACTTAGCTGATACCTAGAGCTCTGTACTCTCACTAGGGATCTTCAACTTTTAAGTGGAAACACTGTGGGTACCAACGGCGAAACGCGATATCTCCATGCACAGATAGGCTGATGAGACACAACTCCATCACAGGGTCGGTGGCAATATTCAACAGCTGAGGGCATGCTGCCAGAACATCCTCCTGTGAGATTCACTGACAATCCCTGAAACTTTCAACCCACTGAAGAGCCCATTGTCTGGCCTTGGACATGGGTATCAATTAAGCTTCAGATAAAAAATTAATCCAACTATAACTTCTCTTATGTTGCTTGCCCTTAATTTAAAAACGGTGCTATACAACACATGACCACCACTTGAACACAATGACTCTAGCCTTCACCAGTGCATGAACACTGGCAATATTAAAAAGAGTAATGTGAATGAATACAAAGATAACGACAAGCCAAGCCTAACTACTTCAGGCCTACCTCCTTCATTCATCATACCTGCAGAAGCGTTCTGTGAAATGGATTCCATGGCAGACAGTCCAGCAATAAGTAGAGATAAAAGAGGGGACAAAAGCAGCAAAACAGAATATAAACAAATTCAAGAAGCTGGACCACGAGACAAAGTGCAAAGGCAGAGTGCAAAACTATCATGGAAACTACAAAGGACTTTGAGAAAGTCAATGTTTACCAAGAGCGAAGATGAAGGGTGTGCTCCCTCTACTGCTCCACTGTCGTCAGAAGCATGCTGTGGTTACTGTTGTGCCATTCTCCATTGTCAATGACGGAACACTGCACGAGGCAGGATCAGTGATTACCACCCTCCCCTGCTGCTCCGTCAGTGATGGAACACTGCAGGAGGCGGGATGAGTGGTTACACCCTCCGCTGCTGCTCTGTGAGCCATGGAACACTGCACGAGGCAGGATCAGTGGTTATCACCCTTGCCTACTTCTCTGTCTGTGATGGACTCCTGCATGAGGTAGGATCAGTGTTTACCACCCTCCCCTGCTGCTCTGTCAGCGATGGACTCCTGCATGACGTAGGATCAGGGTTTACCGCCCTCCCCTGCTGCCCCGTCAGTGATGGACTCCTGCTGAAGAACCGGGCCTTTAGGCCTGGCGGCGCAGGGCACGCCTGAAATCTTCGAGTTCACCTGCCTTGTTGCACAGAGACACGGAATACTCTGTTGGCGTAGAAAACCAAGTTTATTTGCTCCAGCTAAGCACAGTTGTCCAAGAAGTACACCAAGTAGGTTCTCAGGAGACTGCCACTTTACTCCGTGGATCACAAGCTTTTATAGCCAAAATACATCTGTACAAACATACACCCAATGCACAAAGTTTTAGCCAATCAGAAGAGTTTGAAAACAAGGTGTTGTGCAACCAGAATGTTCTCTGCATACATGCTGTGTGTTATCCAGCCCCCAAAGTTAATCAATACTGGTACCCATGGTTCAGTGTTGCAATGGCAGGACATGTCTGTATGCTTCAAAAGAAAGTTTGTGGAATAGGAAAACACAGGGAGAGAACAGCGAAGGCCAAAAGATAAGATACGGCAAGAGAAGAATACTAAAGGCTAACAGATAGTTGATACAGGGATTAGGTAGCCCAGACAAGAATTAATTAGGCCGGCTGGTGTCTGAGATTGGTTTCAAAACAAGGACGAAGGGGGTTTTCGACACGTTGCAGTTCAAAGGGCAGAGACACTTCGTTCATCGAGCAGCCTGTGTAAAGGCAACACAAAATGGCGGCGAATGTAAGATGGAGTCGAAATTAAAGAACTTCAGACCCTCCTTTTGCCATTACGTAGGCAATACACAAAGACTCACGCTAATCTGAATCAATGTTGATGGTCATGAGGTCGTCAAGCTGTTGCTGCAACATCATCTTCATATACTCTGTTTTCTGTGACATGGGTCTTGGGACACATATAGTAGCACAAAGACCACAGATTGCGGGGCCACATTGCAAACAAAGGCAACACGAAAAGATGATGGACAAAACTACTCCAACAAAAGTCAATACCTCCCATCCCCATGTGGACAGCAGTCCCCAAAACCATCCCATCAGAGACCAATTTCCTTCGGCCTGGTGGATGGACTCAGCAATGTGGTGTAATTTAGAGATGGCCTGGTATACTGTAGGTGCGTTGACAGGTATGTAAATGCAACAACTGGATCCGATCAATTTACAGACTCCACCACGATCTGCAAGAATGATGTCTAACACCATTCTGTTTTGTAATGTCATAAGGCGATCCGCCTGAAGCTCAGCAGTGATATTACCCAGTGCTCCGACAGTTTCATTTATTGTTGCTTCAACTACTCGAATGAGATGCCTGATATTTCTACTATTGGCCATAGGGCCCCAAAATGGGAGGAATCCTTTAAGGAAGTCGCCTCCTTCTTGTCCTTCTGTGTCTTCCATAGCAATAACCCCTCTACCGTACCTTGTCTTGTGATGTCCCGAAGGAGCTGTATATGTTGGAGGGAGGAGAAAAGCCATATAACAAGTTCCTGAGAAATCGGCTGGTAGCCATGTATAGGCTCTGTCATGGCAAACGAAATATGTTCCTTGAGACGCAACCAGTGGTGGAGACGTTTGGGATGTATAGATATATGTAATGTTACAAGTGCTCTTTCCCAATTGAGCCCTAGGACTTTGACCATTTCCTTGGAGACATTGGTGACCTTGGTGGGGCACAGTATATGTAGGTAGGGACCTTTTCCTTTTGGCTCTGTCCGTAAGACTAGTGACGTAATGTGTTACATTCCAGTCAATGTATGCTTGTCGTTCATCAGTGGGGAATTCATTAAATTTCTTATAATGTTTTGACATAGCCACTATTCCTTTTATTAGTGCATCATGACTAACGTCAATTCCATCCCTATACGGACCAACAGGATGTCGATGTTGGTTCTAATAGGCATTGGCAAACATAGAGGTGTAAGTCCAAGCAGAACGTTTTAGGGAGAAGGGTAGAACTAAATATGGCATTCCTTTATCTGTATTATGGGGTAAAAGTCCACATACCCAGCAATCGGTGGTATTGATCACCAATTGATGCTGGTGTAACAATTGAATGAAGGAATTGTTGAAATACTCCATTCTCCTAATTTGCTCATGCTCTGGTAGCGTATGAAATTGGTGTGGGGAAGCAGTAGTGCGAAAAGTTATGGGCTGGGAGGTAGATATAGGTACAGATGTTGGCTGCAAAGTGTGAATAACCCAACCCACACAAGCTAATAAAACACATAGCAAAGTTAAAACACATAGTACTACGCCACATCTATTAAATAATAATTTACAATCTTTCTTCATTATATTCCTTTCATCATTTTTTTCTAGCATAGTAGAATCCATCTTCTAGATGTTGCTCGTGGCAGTCTTCCTTCTTCACTTAGCAGTGATTATTAGCCGTCCTATGACACTGCAAGTCCTGCAGACCTATTGCCACGACTCGGGTCACTAACTAAGGCTCTTACCACGAACATGCAACCTAATTAGATGGTCAACGTCACAAAAAGCACACAGAAAAAAGTTCCCTAATTGTCCTTAGTTGCTCTAGATCTCAAATTGTATCTAGTTTTGTTTGGTACAGTCGGATCCTGAAAAAGTGTCTCTGGATTAGTTGTGTTCAATCTCAGATGTGGTGGGATAGCTTCTTGCAAAATATCATCATCTTCTTTCTCAGACTGAGTCCATTCTAGGTGTGCATCACCAAAAGGTAGAAACCGGGGGACCCTCTCTCCTTCACAATCACCTATACCTTCGCGAACCCATTGATCGAAGGGCAAAGGCAAGGGCAACTTTTTGCAGTGCACACCATGGATCCAGCTTTTTTTCCCAACAACTTTCACATCTGTACGTGTCGTCAGCAGGACCTGCCTCGGCTCCCGCCAGCGAGGCTCCAAATTCCTCTTCCTTTGGAAGTTTTGCAGACACACCCAGTCGCCAGGTTGGAGGGTGTGCCCTGGATCCGAGGAAGCCTGCGGCAAGGTGTCTTGTACCTGCTGATGGAGAACACGCAATTTAGTGGTGAGGTCATGCAAATAGTCAATTAACATTGGATATTCTATGTCAGAGTACTTCTTGGGTCTAGGGACACCCCAGACATTAGCCGGGCGTCCAAACACAATCTCGTATGGGCTAAGTCTCACATGAGAATGAACAGCTGTTCGAGTTGGCAAGAGGGCTAAAAGTAAAGCATTGGGCCAGGCAACACCTGTGCTGGCTTGTATCTTCGCAAGTTTAAGCTTGAGAGTGCCATTATAGCACTCTACCAAACCCGCTGACTGAGGGTGGTTTGCCGCATGGAATTTCTGCTTAATACCAAGACCTGCACATACTTTCTGCATGATTTGACCCACAAATTCACTTCCGTTGTCACTCCAGACAATTTGAGGTAAACCAAACCTCGGGAAGTATTCTTTCAGAAGGACCTTGGCTGTAGACAAGGCAGTATTATCCTTTAGGGGATAGGCTTCTATCCATCTAGAAAAGGCACACACCACCACCAGGACATACTTTAGGTTATTGCATCCCTCCATATGAATGTAGTCTATCTGCAATACCTCAAAAGGATACGTTGGGGGAGCAAATGGCCTGCTGGGGTTGGTGTCCCTCTTCCTGGGTTGTGCATCAAACAAACAATGCAATGTTTAACAAGATTGTCTGCACATTTAGGAATCCCTGCATTCTGCCATACCGGAGCCAAAAGCTTGCATATTCCTTTCGCACTGATGTGGGCTGGACCATGCGCCATAGTTACTACTGGAAGTACATAGGCATCTGGTAACAGCCAACGTTGGTGTTCCGACAATTCTATCCAACACCCCGTTGCATCCAACATTCCCGTACCATCTCTCCACTTACTCAATTCTTTTTCTGTAGCCTCTTCCTGAATCATTTACACACTTTCTATTGTGTCCTCACACAATCCTCCTTAACTGACCCATCTAGCAGGTCCAGCAACATACATATGACTCGTCACATCTCTCGCTGTCTCTTTCGCTATCTGATCCGCAAAAGCGTTTCCTTCACCCACATCATCAGTGATCCTCTTATGCGCACTACACTTCACAATTGCTATCTGAGTGGGTAAAGCAAGTGATTCCAAAAGGTCATTCACTAACTGACCATGCTGTATTTTAGTACCATGTGAGGTAAAGAATCCTCTTTCCCTCCAAAGGTGGTCAAAACTGTGGGCCACCCCAAATGCATATTGGCTGTCGGTGAACACATTCACTCTCTTCCCTTTAGCCAATACACAAGCTCTAGTCAGAGCTATCAATTCAGCTGCTTGGGCTGAATTCTGCCTAATGCGTGCTGTCTCTACAATTGTAGGCAAAGTGGAAACAGCATAGGCTGCAGTCGTTTCACCATTGGGGAGCTTAAAACACGATCCATCCACCCATAGGATCCCATCCGGGTCCAGGAGCGGCGTATCTTTTAAATCAATCCTACCTTTTGTCTCCTCCTCTGTACGGAGAAAACAATCATGTTGCTTCTGAATGTCTTTCTCTACTGGGATCGGTAACAATGTAGCTGGATTTAGGGTATTACATCGCTTGATGTGCACGTGACTAGCCAAGAGCGTCAGCTCATACCCCGATAAACGGGCGCTTGTAAGATGCTGAGTTTTTGTCCTGTTTAGAAGTCTACCCACTGCATGTCACCATGACAATAAGCGTATTGTCTAGCACCAATCCAGCAGATTGGCGAATAGAAACTGCTGCTGCTGCTGTAGCTTTCAGACAACTAGGTAATGCTTTAGCTTCAGGGTGTAACGTAGCCGAAAAATAAGCACACGTGCATTGCTTGTCACCAAATTGTTGTGTCAAAACTGACAGTGCGCAACCTTCTCTCTTGTGCACATAAAGTGTGAACGATTTGCTGTAATCCGGAGTACCCAACACAGGAGCAGAACACAAGGAAGTACGCAAATCAGTAAAACTTTTCTGGCATTCCTCTGTCCAAGGGAGAGGTTGTGGTGTATCTTTAAGGGTAAGGGCTAACAAAGGTTTCGCTAACAAAGAAAAATTCGGAATCCATTGTCTACAGTAAGAGGTAATGCCCAAAAAGGCACGCACCTCTCTCTGTGTGCATGGTACAGACATTTGTGCAATTGCTTGGATTCTTTCCTGGGTCAATCGCCGTCCCTCCTTCGACAAGAGATGACCTAAATAGGTAAACTCTTGGCGACAATATTGTAATTTAGAGGGCGAAACCTTATGATGAAGGTCAGACAAGTGATGCAACAGTGAAACAGTAACTTGTTTACAAACGTCCTCAGAATCAGCAGCAACCAGCAGATCATCTACGTACTGAATAAGGGTGGCACCTGGAGGCAAAGTGAAAGCATCGAGTTGAGTTTTCAAAGCCTGACTATAAATAGAGGGACTTTCACAATAGCCTTGAGGCGCACGCTTGAACCAAAAACTTCAGCCTCCCAAAGAGAAACCAAAAATATCCCTACTTTCCTCAGCAATGGGAATGCTAAAGAAAGCATTCTTAAGATCAATGACCGAAAATCAGGCAGCCGAAGCAGGTATCATTGTCAATAAAGCAGTGATATGTGGGACGACAGGAAACTGGGGTACAACAATCTTGTTGACCTCCCGGAGATCGATCACAAAGCGATAAACAGGTGGCTGGGAAGAGTCAGTAAGTTTAAGGACAGGCAAAACAGGACTATTGCACACATTTCCTCTAGTCTCTTCAACCACACCTTTCTCAACCAAATCATAAATGATAGCCATCAGCGCTCTCTCACCATCACTCGAAATTCTGTACTGAGGAATGCGAGGTAACCGAACATTGGACTTGAGGGTGACAATATAGGGTGGAATCTGCAAGAGACCAACATCATTGGGGCCTGTAGCCCAAAGAGTAGCAGGCAGGGAACGTAATTCAGAAGGGAGTTGGTCTCTAGACAAATATGTCGGGGAAGTCAATCTCTTACCTAAAGTAAGATGTACACCAGAAGGAGAACAATGCAGTGTCGCATACAGTCTTTTCAACAAATCCAAACCCAACAAATTCTCACCACAACCAGTTGTTAAAATAAGCGGAGCCTCCAAATCATAAGGACCAATGGAGATAGGCAAAGGACAAGAAACTGGGTTACGAACTGGGGCGCCAGAAAATCCTACAGAAACATTTGTTAAGCCAGACAAAGGTGCCCCAGGGAGTTTAGAGTGGATGATAGAACTCTTCGTTGCACCAGTATCCAAGAGAAATGGCTTTGACACACCAAGCACAACGACATCAACATAAGGCCCATTTTGGCCCACTGGAACTGAAATGACTCCCTCACTTTGTCTACGGCTGTCCTAGCTAGAGAAACCCTGATTCTCATCTTCCATATAATAATCGTCATTATAATATTGGGCAGACTGAGTATTTTGCTGATCAAAATAATTCATGGAATTTTGAGGCGGAAAGGAACGTTGATCCTGGGACATGGTACTTCGCCCCCTCCCCCTAGGTGTTGACTGGAAGCCACCTCGGCCTCGCGGCCCAGGCGTACCACCAGCACGCTGCAATAATATCTGGCAATTATTCTTGAAATGACCTTCTTCCTTACAATAGGCACATTGATTAGGACCCAGTGAAGGCCGAGGGACAAAGGGCTCAGGTTTCTGAAACACCTTCTGAAACTGGGGAGTTGGCTGAAACTGGCTCTGAGCAGGTCGAGGGAGATAAGCCTGTTGCAAAAGAGCCTTCGTCTTTAAATCTTTAGTCTTTTTATCCAATTTATCCTTTTCCTCCTTATCCCTATTTTCATAATATTGGGCAGTAGCCAATATCTGGGCTGAAGAAGAAACAGCCCATGAACTTTCGGAATCCTTTAATTTATTAGAGAGCTCGGGAAGCAAATTAAATACAAATTTATCTACGAATAATCGATGTCCCCCCTCTGTGCTCATATCCTGACCACTGTGATCAAGAAACGTTTCTTCAAAACGAGTGAAAAAGTCAGAGACACTCTCATCCTTCTTCTGCTTGCAGGCAGCTAACTTATCCCAATTAACCCACAGAGCGGGCATCATAGTTTTCATTAAGGTGATTATTCTACCAAGAAGTTGCACAATTAAATCATCAGGTTTAGCACCGCCCACTTGGAGTCTATCAGCAGCAACTATACCATCCCAATAACCTCCTAATTCATTGGTGTGGTTCTCTTTCCGAATCCTAGCCCACAATGGTTGTGGAACAACATTTCCCATCAACATATCTATATCAGCCAAATTCATAATACAAGCATCAACCGTCTGAGACAATTCCTTGTAATAACCCGCAGGGTTTTTACGGGGGTCAGGTAAGGACTGTATAAGGGCCAGAACCTCAGATCTCTTCCAAGGTACATGTACCCATATACGTTGGAAGTGAGCTGGTATAGGCTGATTACCACCCTGGGCTGGAACCGCATCTCATCCCTGAAGCCCAAAGAGTAGTAGGCAGGGAACGTAATTCAGAAGGGAGTTGGTCTCTAGACAAATATGTCGGGGACATTATGGCTGAGATACCCGCCACCCCCTCTCAACACAATCCCCAAGGATGGGAAACCGGAAACAGTTCTGAAGTTTTTGGAAGACGGGAGGGAGTGACCCTCTTCAGAGCACAGGAACAAGAGGATGCCTTCTGATCTTGCTTCTCCTTTTATCCGTCTTCAGGGCGGGCGTAAACCCGCCCCTGCCTGCCCCAAGGGCGTGGCCAGCCGCGTCAGTGTCTAGGCCAACCCACTCTAGGGCGGGAAAAGGCGCGCCCCGGCTACGCCGCTTCGGGCATACCAGCCGAGACTCGCCTCCCGCCCAAGATGGCTTCCCGGGGGGATCGTGGTACTCCGCCATACGTTCGGGGGGACCGAGTGGTCGCCCCTTTCCATATGGCTGAGATACCCGCCACCCCCTCTCAACACAATCCCCAAGGATGGGAAACCGGAAACAGTTCTGAAGTTTTTGGAAGACGGGAGGGAGTGACCCTCCCGGCCGTATTTATTAAAATATGAAACAAAATTAAAACATGAAATAAACAGTTTCATATTATGTACAATTTCATTACCACATTGCGATGTTTGGCTAACCTTAACAGATTCTCTAATACAAAGGTTCTCCTAGCCGAACTAACATCCTACAAAACATTTACTTGAAATTTTGAAATTGTACATCCTAACGTTTAAGGGCCAACGGCAAGGTCGTAACCGGTGTCAAGATCCCTAACCCAGAAATATCGCCCTCACTTGTGAGGGGCGGCCCAGAGGCGTACCTCAAGTGCAATTACCAATTTCCCTTGACTTGACGGGGGCCCCAATAAAACTCGACGCCACTTAGAGGTCGTACGAGGACTCGTGTGAGGTATCTAGAAGGTAGCGTAGACCCCCCCCCCAAACCCCACACAACTTACCACATCTTCCGTCGCAGACGTCCTGGCCCCGGGAAATTCCCCAGGAGGGGGCTGTAACCCCTCCTACCCAGGAAGGGGCCTTGACCGCCTTTCCTTTTCTTTCGGCGACCCATCCTTAGAAGGGACCGCCTCCCCGTTGAGGGGCCAATAGCCACCTCCCCCGAGCACTCCCATCCGTGCTGGGTGACGCCCACTCATAGGGATCTTCCAATTAGTGCTCACCGATCATGACCTTACCGCCCGACCAAAATAAATACGACAATGCTAACTAAATGACTAAACTAAAAAAGACAGTAGCAACTACAATTTTATTAAAAGCATGCTTACCAATGAACACTAAAGCAGAATTTCTTTATTTGCGAAACGTAACACAAATCGACCATTCTTTATTACATACTCAAATTATCACAATAATACCACAACCTGTAAACGAGAATCAGAGTTATCCATCAACTTTATTCAAAAAACCACTTGCTGTCCTCAGGGGCTGGTGGGTGGGTCAAAATTGGCTCTTCGTTCCGTCTCGAGCTCACGTGCAGCGAGGAGGTGCAGCTTCAGAGCACAGGAACAAGAGGATGCCTTCTGATCTTGCTTCTCCTTTTATCCGTCTTCAGGGCGGGCGTAAACCCGCCCCTGCCTGCCCCAAGGGCGTGGCCAGCCGCGTCAGTGTCTAGGCCAACCCACTCTAGGGCGGGAAAAGGCGCGCCCCGGCTACGCCGCTTCGGGCATACCAGCCGAGACTCGCCTCCCGCCCAAGATGGCTTCCCGGGGGGATCGTGGTACTCCGCCATACGTTCGGGGGGACCGAGTGGTCGCCCCTTTCCATATGGCTGAGATACCCGCCACCCCCTCTCAACACAATCCCCAAGGATGGGAAACCGGAAACAGTTCTGAAGTTTTTGGAAGACGGGAGGGAGTGACCCTCCCGGCCGTATTTATTAAAATATGAAACAAAATTAAAACATGAAATAAACAGTTTCATATTATGTACAATTTCATTACCACATTGCGATGTTTGGCTAACCTTAACAGATTCTCTAATACAAAGGTTCTCCTAGCCGAACTAACATCCTACAAAACATTTACTTGAAATTTTGAAATTGTACATCCTAACGTTTAAGGGCCAACGGCAAGGTCGTAACCGGTGTCAAGATCCCTAACCCAGAAATATCGCCCTCACTTGTGAGGGGCGGCCCAGAGGCGTACCTCAAGTGCAATTACCAATTTCCCTTGACTTGACGGGGGCCCCAATAAAACTCGACGCCACTTAGAGGTCGTACGAGGACTCGTGTGAGGTATCTAGAAGGTAGCGTAGACCCCCCCCCAAACCCCACACAACTTACCACATCTGCCGTCGCAGACGTCCTGGCCCCGGGAAATTCCCCAGGAGGGGGCTGTAACCCCTCCTACCCAGGAAGGGGCCTTGACCGCCTTTCCTTTTCTTTCGGCGACCCATCCTTAGAAGGGACCGCCTCCCCGTTGAGGGGCCAATAGCCACCTCCCCCGAGCGCTCCCATCCGTGCTGGGTGACGCCCACTCATAGGGATCTTCCAATTAGTGCTCACCGATCATGACCTTACCGCCACAGGCCGGATAGTTGACCGGCTATCCGGACCCCCCACAACACTCCTACCTAAAGGTCATGGTATAACGTTTTTAGCCATGCTAAGAAGTCTCCTATGAGTAACTCATTCCCCACCCGAGACAAATGCACTCCATCCCCCAAATACATACTGTCATCATTAATACACCCATGCGAAATAGAATGCAGTGTCTTGGAACGGAACAACCTACTCACTTTGTTATTAAGCTTTCTAACAGAACGATTTAAAGCAGGAACCGAAATAGCCCCCCGCCACACTTTTCGTGGGATTATATGGGACCACGCAATTGTGCACCCTGGAACTCTCCTCGCTAACCAACTTACAGTGGAAAGCATTGCCTCAAGAAGAAGTCGTCTACCAGTGGTGACCAAATCATTACCCCCAAGATGTACTATGACTACAGACGGCGGTGACCTCGTCCGCCCTAGCAAACCCTCAAAAAATGATTGAAACTGGTCAATACAGAGACCGCCTCTTCCGTAGAAGGACACACTGTACCCGTATTCCCCAGCTACGTGAATCATGTCACCTGCTTTGAATACGTCCGCGGCACGTCTCACGTATGAGTGGCCCACGACCCACACCTCCTTTTCCACAGCCGGTGATGTCTGACCGCTGGCCCGGAGTTGGGTCGACTGCAAAGTCCGCCCCGCCTCGTAGGCTTGCGCAACTGAAAACCAAACAAAAACAAGAAGCGTGAGTACATCGTTACAGCTTCACAACATGTGCAACCGCACATACCTTTTATAACAATTGGAGGACCAACGCCCCACACGTTTAACTTGTTCTACATTCAGACCCCTGGCTGTAGCTTCTGTAGCAGCCCCTATCCGAAAGGAATGGGTCCCAAACTCGCCCGGGTTCAAGCCCGCAGCGGCAATCGACATCGCAAGCACCCGCTGAAACTGAAACTTTGTCAGTGGGGTGGCGTCAGCGTGTCTCAACAAGGTCCCCCCCCATGATGCCACCCTTCGTGCTAAATAATCTTCTAAACACTTTACCGGGCACATGGAGGACCCGGGAATCCTGCGTATGATTACGCAGTCACCCATCCCACTTTGATCGGTCTTGGACCTGACAAATGAGACCGTCATTGTCTCCCCTCTGATCTGGACGTGCTCCTGGCACAATCCTCCTGTCACATCCACCTTGTTCCTCGCCACTAGTTCGCTTACCCGCATAGCCCCATGGAATGCCAGCGTAAAAGCGGCTCGGAATAAAACTGTCTCAAACTGAGATGAACACGTAGCAGGGAGTCTGGATAATAACTGGGCCAGCCTATCCAAACCTATCGGGCGCCTTTCGTCTACTCTGCGACCCTCAAGGCGTTGCCACCCCCGTAGCGCTTTCTGTACAACGAAAGACGCTGTCGGGTCACGGATCCCATGAGCCCTAGCAACAAAGGAAATGGCAGCCCGATGCCTCTGAGCCGTGGCCACCGATTTCCCGACCCGATGTAAGGACATCAGAAAATTTACCACCCACTCCTCCTGGCCCCAAAGCTCCTCTCTATCAGTCCCCAAAAAGGCTAAATAGGACCGGAACGCCCCTTCATATGCCTTCCTCGTCCTGGGTGCTAAACTCTCTCCCACGAGGTTACGAAGTTCGGGGCACCGAGAGACCAGAGAGCTTCGGGAAAGGGTGCCGGCTCCGGGTCCGCTGTGGGAAGAAAACCCCAGAAAGCCTGCATACGAAAACGAGACAGTGCATCAGCCGCCTGGTTCATCACCCCTGGGACATGTCTTGCTCTGAATAGCACATTCAATTGCATACACAGTAAAACAATTTCCTTGAGCAGTCTCAAAATCCATTTGCATCGTGCTGCCTGGCTATTGATACACTCGACCACGGTCATATTGTCAGACCAAAATACCACAGAGTGATCTTTGAACCCTTCGGGCCAAGTTCTCAGGGCCACTAAAATGGGGAAAAGTTCCAGGAAAGCAATGTTACTTGTCAGTCCACTGTCATGCCACCATGTCGGCCACTTTTGTGCAGACCATCTTGTGCCGAAGATGGCACCAAAACCTATGCTCCCTGCCGAATCTGTCCACAGCCCCAGCTCCTCAGAGGACACGGCCGGTTTGTTCCAGACGACTCGACCATTGAAATCCGCCAGAAATGCCAACCAAATGCGCATGTCCTGGCGGACCTCTGCCGAGAGCCTTGTGCGATGATGGCCCTCCTTCAGGCCGACCATGGCTTGAGCAATCGAACGGGAAAAGGGGCGGGCCATTGGTATAATCCTCAGGGCAAAATTCAACTGTCCAACTAACTGCTGTAATTGATGCAGCTTAACCTTGGGTCCACTTATACACATTTGCAGGGATGTCCTGAACTTTAACACTTTGTCAGCTGGTAAACGAAAACAACCCTCTCCGGAGTCTAACTCGATCCCCAGAAACTCGAGGCAAGTGGAAGGCCCCACAGTCTTACCTGGTGCCAATGGCACGCCAAACTGATTCATCAAGACACAAAATTGCGCCAAAGCCTGCCCACATTCCGGATCCCCGGCTGCCCCCAGGAACAAAAAATCATCAAGGTAATGCATCACATGTTGGAAACCCGTCTTCCTTGTGAAGACCCATTGTAGAAAACTACTGAATTTTTCAAAATAGGCACAAGATATAGAGCACCCCATCGGCATACACCTATCCATGTAATAATGACCCTGAAACATGAAACCTAGGAGACGCTGATCGTCTGGATGTACCGGGAGAAACCGGAACGCTGACTCGATATCAGATTTTGCCATCAGCGCCCCGGGCCCCAGGCGATTCAAAATGGCTACGGCCTCATCGAAGGATGCGTACCGCACCGAACACACTTCCGGGTCTATCGCTTCGTTTACGGAAAGACCACGTGGGGCTGATAAATTATGTATCAGCCGAAACTCACCCGGGTCCTTCTTTGGGACCACACCTAAAGGGGAACAAACAAAGTTCAGAACCGGTGGTACACTAAACGGACCGGCGATTCGACCTCGAGCAACCTCCTTCCGGATCTTTTCTTGTACCACGGTCGTATGCTGTAAGACCGATATCTGGTTTTTACATATTGCTACACCCTGAAAGTCCCCCACTGGGATGCGGAAACCATAAGAAAACCCGTTCCGCAACACCCCAGCAGAAGTACGATACGGGTATTCACTGAGCCAGGGAATCATTGCCAAGGTATCAATCGGGGTAGGTAAAGGCGCCCCTCGGACTATGTTAGACCTGTTTGGCGCCTCCTCTACCCCCGTTATCACCCGTTTTGGCTCTGCACGTGGACTCAGGATGGGATGATTGCCCACACCCACTACATTCGTGTCTAAATTTGCACGATCCCTGGGGCCTAGTACATTTACCCCTGTTGAAGTTCCAACAAACCCCCCTTTTTCCTGTATTGCCGGCAGGCCTCGAGTAATTGTCGGTACCCGCACCTGATCGAAAGGGCGTCCCCGCATACTGGCGGGAGGATTCGCCAACGTTACTCCCTACTAATGGCAATTTTAACATACCAGTATCCTTCATTTTGGACCATGACACAGAATCATAACAATCCCACGTTAAGTTTTTATCATGTTCTTTAGCCTTTCTAAACAGGTTATCATAGCAGAACCAATGATTACCCTCGTGTGATACCGAGTACCCCATGATTCGTGACTGATAAATCGGCAATTCGGGTAGCAGATCGGGCCTTTGTTCCCCCAAGATCGATGTAAAAACCCCCCACGCATGGCCCCAATTGCCAATGTTTTCATTTACCTTAAAGGCGGCCATTTTTGCGCGCCAAACACTCGGATGCATGAGATCCTTCTGGCCCTTCACATGCTCCATCTCATAGTGATCAGTAAGCAACGAGAAGATGTTTACGTACTCCCCTGCCCATATCTTCTCTTTAATAGCCAAAGGAACATGCTGACCCAACTTCTCCCTACGAGAGGGTGCTGACTCATCCCTCGCAATCGGCAATGGCCGCTTACCTGAACCGGACGTTGCCTCTGCTACTGAACCCGTCCCCTGTGGCTTCTCTACTGCGGCAGCCGGCGTGGGCACCTTCGCCGTTTCCCGTGACTCACGCAGTTGCTTCATCAGCTCCTGCGCGTCGACAGCCGTGGCGCCCTCGCTACCTTTTCCCAACCACGCTGCTAATTGTGCTGCCAGCTCGGGCGGCATATCTTCCCCGGACACGGGGGTGACCACAACGGGAATCTGATTCCCTTCCTCCGGCACGGGAGTGGGTGCCTCGAGCGGGGTACTGGGACCCGGGTTGTCTCCCCCAGCTGCTCCCCTCCTGGGCCTCTTGTTTTTCCCTCCCGGGGCTGCTCCCGCCAAAGGACGTTTCGGCCCCCCTTCCTCGTCTTTATCCATTCGCCTCTTTAGGTCGGTCACCTTTTTCATGAGAACGCGCAGCATCTGGTCAGTAGTCATGCGCTTTCCCGCCTTCTTCGGCATTCTCCAACAGAGTATCTGAAAAACAAACAAGAACGATTACAACGCTCAAAATTGGCTCTTCGTTCCGTCTCGAGCTCACGTGCAGCGAGGAGGTGCAGCTTCAGAGCACAGGAACAAGAGGATGCCTTCTGATCTTGCTTCTCCTTTTATCCGTCTTCAGGGCGGGCGTAAACCCGCCCCTGCCTGCCCCAAGGGCGTGGCCAGCCGCGTCAGTGTCTAGGCCAACCCACTCTAGGGCGGGAAAAGGCGCGCCCCGGCTACGCCGCTTCGGGCATACCAGCCGAGACTCGCCTCCCGCCCAAGATGGCTTCCCGGGGGGATCGTGGTACTCCGCCATACGTTCGGGGGGACCGAGTGGTCGCCCCTTTCCATAATCTCTTGCCTAAAGTAAGATGTACACCAGAAGGAGAACAATGCAGGGTCGCATACAGTCTCTTTAACAAGTCTAACCCCAACAAATTCTCACCACAACCAGTTGTCAAAATAAGAGGAGCCTCCAAATCATAAGGACCAATGGAGATAGGTAAAGGACAAGAAACTGGGTTACGAACTGGGGCGCCAGAAAATCCTACAGAAACATTTGTTAAGCCAGACAAAGGTGCATCAGGGAGTTTAGAGTGGATGATAGAACTCTTCGTTGCACCAGTATCCAAGAGAAATGGCTCTGACACACCAAGCGCAACGACATCAACATGAGGCCCATTTTTGTCCACTGGAACTGAAATGACTCCCTCACTTTGTCTACGGCTGTCCTAGCTGGAGAAACCCTGATTCTCATCTTCCATATAATAATCGTCATTATAATAATGGGCAGACTGAGTATTTTGCTGATCAAAATAATTTATGGAATTTTGAGGCGGAAAGGAACGTTGATCCTGGTACATGGTACTTCGCCCCCTCCCCCTAGGTGTTGACTGGAAGCCACCGTGGCCTCGCGGCCCAGGCGTACCATCAGCACGCTGCAATAATATCGGGCAATTATTCTTGAATAACTCAGTTAGACTTAAGACCAAAACTTAAATTAAAGTGAGACAAAAGTCTAACTTTACTACACGTAAATACCTTTTGTGAATACCAAAAGTTGCAAAGTTAGACTTTCGTCTCAGTTTACATTTGTGAATCGGGCCCTAAGTGCGGGCCTCTCCCAGGCTGCCAGTTCACATGCGCGTGGGGGAGTGTGTCTGCCCATTGGAGCGCTTCACTGGTGACGTGGCAGTGGCGCTTGTGCTGAGGCCCCGGCTCAGGGCTGCTGTAAGTCCACCTGCATGAGAGTCTGCTGGCTGCAGACATAAAGTCGTCCGAGTTGTCACTCTGATATCTGGTGCTAGGATGCAGCAGACACTTGACCTGACTATGGCATGCTCCAGCACACCAGGAAAGAGTACATTCCCTGCTGCTGCCTGCTGCAAAGCTGGTGGCCCTTTGGGGAGGTGCTGGAATGTCTGCCTCGCTGCAATTATGAATAAGCGTGGCAAGCCTTGCCAGAACATATCAATAGGCAAGGCACAGCCTCATGGATCCACGTGTGCCTGGCGCTGTCTGCAGGTGATGGCAGTTATGTTATCACCGATTGAGGAGCAGCTACGCACGCCCATAAGACATGGGTTGACTCGGCTACTAATAATGATTTAGGACTTATTTTTGCCTGTGCCAGAACCCAGACCCGAGTAAAATCGACAACATAATGCAAGCACCCCCTCCCCAGGATTGGGGCTGTAGGACATAAATACCGGCTGTGGCAGGCACTATTGTGACAGAGCAAGCCACGGCACGACTGGAAACTGAAACCGGCCCCTGCAGACAGCTCAGCATTGGGCAAATCATTGCAATCCTACGTGACGGATTGGAGTGCCATGACTGAATGTAACTGAACCAGAACCCCTAAACGTGCGTTGCCAGCTTTGCTCAGTTTTACTCTTAATTATTATAGCATCGCTCCAGCACTTGACAGCTCAGAAAGCTATAAAAATGTGTGAATCTGCATTTCAGTACGGTGATGCGGACCACCACATTGAAATGCGTTAGTCTAACCGGTGATGCGTGGTACTTTTCAGGCCTGTTCCCCTCAACGCAGGCACCCTTGCACTATGGTTCAAGGCTGCCTGCATTGGTGCTCAGCAGCTAAATTTAGTACCAGCACAGGAAGAAACACAGGGCTGCGCTATATTCTTGTAAATACTGTGCACCCCTGCATTTCAGAAGTGGAGAGTGCGTTGTTAAGCCAAGGAGGCTAACGCCGTACACCTCCAATTGCTTGTAAATATGCTCCTTAATGACAACAGCCTGACCTTTTGTATCAAGAGGCAGAAAGTCCTCTTATTTCAGAGGATGCACCACCTTGATGTAGCATTGCTCCAGGAAACACACCTGTCACCTATTGAACATGATAAACTCAGAAGGATTTGGATGAGTACATGCTAGCAGGATCTAGACTACCCTTACACACCCATCTACTCCTGTGGAACAGGGGCACAGTGGGTTGGACATCTTATTTCCCAAATCCCTGGGCGTTTGCACACTGCGGACATTGCGGGACCCCCTTGACAGATGTATAACTTTGTCAAGGTTCAGATACCAATTGACTCTTTGTGTGTGGGCTCTATCAATGCCCCGGCGGCTGACCAAACTCCTGCTCTCCTTTGGGACAGCCAGGGTATTCATGAGGGGGGTGCTGGAATATGGTACCTTCACAAGTCCAGAAACCACCAGGCAGCCCGAGACCGGTTCATCCTCTCTGACATTATTGATGATCATGCCTTGATGGATCCATGGTGATGAACGCACCTGAGGGACGCGGACTATACTTTCACCTCCTGCGTCCATTGTTAACGTTTTCGCCTTGATGCTCCCAAACAGTACCTCTGATCATGATCTTCTGCTACTCGACCATAAACTTCGAATGTTGCAAATCCCTCAGGCCCGTTGGCGTATGTATACAGCATGGTATAAAGCCCATGAAAATAAGCACAGATGGTGCCAATATCTGAGCCAGTACTTGGAGGAAAACATTGGGTCCACGTCCTCTGCACTGGTGCTGTGGGAGGGCAGGAAGGCCTTTTAGAGGTAATTTGATGAATGATTTGGCTGCCTATAAGTGCCACTGTGAGGCATAACAGCGTTGGTTGACTGACCTCATGCTTCTCCTGGCTCAGACGTATAACGCATTGCTGACAACTGCTCGTCTCAAGGAGCTGCTTGGGGCCAAGTATGATCTGAACTCCGATTACACAGTGGAGGACCAGAGGGATATGCTCTGTGGACGATATATTAGGGGACGGTGAGTTGGCCCCCTTTGCTACACTCATGCGTGATTATGGGCTGCCACAGTCGCATCACTGACAGTACCGACAGCTCATGCAGAGCCTGCCACACATGCTGGCTGCTCTCCCTTACGATCTAGAGACTGACCCAATGTTGCATTATATCGTGATGTGGAAAGGATTCAAGGACACTATGGTGGGATTGTATGTTACCACTATGGACAGCCATTCTTCGAGCACCACTGCCCACACTTAATGCTGTTTGTGGGAGCAGAGGCTGGGCCTCTCACTCTCTGAGCAGGATGGATACGACCTTTGGAAAGAACATGGCAGTTTCCTCCAGGAGGTCAGGTTGAAATTCAGTTATTTCAAGTTCCTACACCACTGGAACTGGACGCCTGAGTGGATCTATAAAGCACATACGGCAGACGATTCCAAGTGCCGGAGGTGCTGAAGGTGTGGCACACTCGCCTGTGACTTTTTACATTTCCTGCGGACTGTACAGTGCTTTGTGCTACTGGGGCTCCGTTTGGGATACCTTGATGACCAACCAAGGGGTGGCACCGCAATTGATGGCCCGTCTGACCTTGCTTCACAAAAAGTCAGCCTTCCAGGATTTAAGCCACCACTGTAAGAGTTAGCTGGCTATGGCCTTCATAGTGGGAGTTGGCTTTTTGGGGGCGACCATGGGGCTTGGCACCCTGACATTTTTTTTTCATGTTCCCATGTCCCTTCCCCTCGTGTTCTCCCTCATCCTCCTCCCCTGATTATCTGCGGGGTTTTCCGAGCCACATCAGCTCTATCTAAAGGGGTTTGTTTCATTTATTGTTTTTCCTGTTTTCAATGTCTTCTCACAAGTTCTAGTTTACACAGTATCTTGGACTCCGCTGAATCGATAAACTTCCATCCCTGTAATATGCTCATTGTATTTGAAAAATCAATAGAGAATTGAGGTATTTAAAAAAGACACAGGGAGTGGTGTCACTTAACATTTGACTTTGACAATTCCAAAGGAAGAGACATTACTGAATTTATAGACATGATCAGCACACATGTAAAGTGATAAAATTACAACCAAGTCTCACTAAAATAGACATTCAATCCAACATTCTACTGAACTGTGTGCAGTACTCATGGTGAAATATGAGAAAAGTGTTGCACCAAAATGTGGGACAGAGGGTCTGCTTTGCAGAATAGTCATGTGTGAAGTTCTAGTTAATCCCCATAGTTTGGGAGAGTGGGCCAGGTTTGTGTGAGACCTCAGCACGACCTCCAAATGTGTTAGTGTCACTCGTGATGAGTGACGCTTGAAGGCTCTGATATATGCATGTCCAAATTTATGTTGCTGTTGAGGCATTCAAGGCTGCTTGCATGACAATGCTGCAAAGAGTTGATGCACTCACTAATCAGCGGTGTATTGATGACGAGTGTACTATGATGGAGAAGCGTGGCTCAGTGGTTAGAGGCGGCAGACCCGGAAGCTGAGATCGGCCGTGGACCAGGGTTCGATTCCCTGCCTCGGCCTCAAAAATTCCACAGACTCGACAATTCTCGCTCCGGTGCCTACTCGACTCACGGGGTCACACTCTGCGACTCTGGGCAATAGCTTGCTTAATCTCCACTACGGCCCCTCGCGGCGGGATGCCTGGCTTTCACCTTGTGGATACCCTGCCGGGATATCTCACAGGGGAATACCAGGACGGGTTCCCTAAGCAAGCGCCTTGATACCTTCGGGTGATACGTGCGCTATATAAGTCGCAATACATTTACATACATACATTTACATGATATAGGGGCCTATGTGAAGGAGTAGAATATTTTCGAGTAGTGAAATGCCCCTCCCCTGTTCCTCAGACCAGTAACACCCACTCATTTTTATGATACAATGCAAACTGTGTGAGAAATTTCTGGTTCATACTTGGTTGCCCTATTTTAGGAATAAATTGTTTCAAAGATAAATTGTTTTATTTTTTGTCAGTGAATCTTTGTTGAAAGAGGATGGTGGTTACTGTAAACAAAACACCAAAGCCTGGAAGAGACCGCTATCTTAATATTTTAGGAGACAGTTGTGCTCTTAAACCAGAAACTCAAAACCTAATTAGAACCTACAATTCAGTCTTGTTTGAGGATATAAAACCGAATTAAATATAAGGAATAAGCCACAGGAAAATTAGAAATAAGCTGTTCCATCAATTGTCGCTTTGACACATGACCGATGCCGCATTGTCACTGATCTGGTGTCTTAAACTTCATGGTATTTACCTCTGTTTACTTTGCTATCTAGCACGTTGTGGATTTGAAAAACTGCAAATAAATTATTTAAAAGAATAAATAGGCTGCCCAGTTTAATTGGAAAACTGACTGATATTCTGATATATTCTTTGAAATACAGATATATTCATTGAAATACAGACAGCCACTTCCAGTTGTCACCTTTCTGTAAATACTCTTAAGTCCTTTACATCAGGGTTTGGAAGCTGCTCATCTGAAGTGAAGCTATAAATACTTTTTTACAGCAGCAAAGTGTGAGGCCCTGTACTTGAACTGTCTGACCCTTAAAAACATTCACATCTGTGACATCTGAAATCCCAGGTCTTTACAGGCACCAATGCTTTTTTGTGTGAGCCTGGAGGCGGTGGTTCCGTCAGCGGCCACCAGAGGGCGCCCCTTGCCTGCTGATGAAATCCACTGATCTGCATGTTGTATGGAAGGGAGAAGGGTTTCCTCTTCCGGGTCAGCGGCGGCAGAGACAGCACCAGCAGCGTTGGTGACATCACTTCCTGTCTCTCCTGTTGTGTCCAGCCTGCTGCAGAGGAGGAAGGAGCCCTGTCTGGTGGGCAGATACCTTAATCTTCAGACCCCCCCTCAGACCCAAGATCTGCCCCCAGGAGGAGGAGAGAGCCTGGACAGGTTTCTGCTCAGGTAGGAGCTGCTAACTCACTTAGCTGCAATTTATTAATACATGGATCTTCCTCCTGCTGAGCTTGAGTGGGGTGCAGAGGAGGAGGGGCCTGTTCAGGGGTGCAGAGGAGGAGGGGCCTGTCCAGGGGTGCAGAGGAGGAGAGGCCTGTCCAGGGGTGCAGAGGAGGAGGGGCCTGTCCAGGGGTGCAGAGGAGGAGAGGCCTGTCCAGGGGTGCAGAGGAGGAGGGGCCTGTCCAGGGGTGCAGAGGAGGTGAGGCATATCCAGAGGGGTGCAGAGGAGGTAAGGCCTGTCCAATGATGCAGAGGAGGTGAGGCCTGTCCAGGGGTGCAAAGGAAGAGTGGACTGTCCAGGGGTGCAGAGGAGGCGAGGACTGTCCAGGGGTGCAGAGGAGGTGAGACCTCTCCAGAGGTATAGCGGAGGTGAGGCCTGTCCAGGGGTGCAGAGGAGGAGAGGCCTGTTCAGGGGTGCAGAGGAGGAGAGGCCTGTCCAGGGGTGCAGAGGAGGAGGGGCCTGTCCAGGGGTGCAGAGGAGGTGAGGCCTGTCCAGGGGGTGCCGAGGAGGTGAGGCCTGTCCAGGGGTATAGAGGAGGTGAGGCCTGTCCAGGGGTGCAGAGGAGGGGTGCAGCGGAGGAGAGGCCTGTCCAGGGGTGCAGATGAGGTGAGGCCTGTCCAGGGGAGCAGAGGGGGTGAGGCCTCTCCAGGGGTGCAGCAGATGAGATGCCTGTCTAGGGGTGCAGAGGATGTGAGGCCTGTCCAGGGGTGCAGAAGAGGTGAGGTCTGTCCAGAGGAGGAGAGGCCTGTCCAGAGGAGCAGAGGAGGTGAGGCCTGTCCAGGGGTGCAGAGGAGGTGAGGCCTGTCCAGGAGAGAGGATGAGGTGAGGCCTGTCCAGGGGTGCAAAGAAGAGGCCTGTCTAGGGGTGCAGAGGAGGTGAGGCCTGTCAAGGGGGTGCAGAGGAGAGGCCTGTCCAGGGGTGCAGAGAAGGTGAGGCCTGTCCCGGGGCATGCAGAGGAGGTGAGGCCTGTCCCGGGGCATGCAGAGGAGGTGAGGCCTGTCCCGGGGTGCAGAGGAGGTGAGGCCTGTCCTGAGGGGTGCAGGGGAGATGCCTGTCCAGGGGGAGCAGAGGAGGCGAGTCCTGTCCGGGATGCAGAGGAGGTGAAGCATATCCTGTCCATGGTGTTAAGAGCAAGTGAGGCCTGTCCAGGGGTGCAGAGGAGGTGAGGCCTGTTTCTGGGTGCAGAGGAGGTGATGCCTCCCCAGGGGGAGGAGAGGAGGTGAGGCCTGTCCATGTGTGCAGAGGTGATGAGGCCTGTCCTGAGGGGTGCAGAGGAGAGGCCTGTCCAGGGGTGCAGAGAAGGTGAGGCCTGTCCCGGGGAGTGTAGATGAGGTGAGGCCTGTCCAGGGGTGAAGAGGAGGTGAGGCCTATCCAGGGGTGCAGAGGAGGTGAGGTCTGTCCAACGATGCAGAGGAGGTGAGGCCTGTCCAGGGGTGCAAAGGAAGAGTGGACTGTCCACGGGTGCAGAGGAGGCGAGGACTGTCCAGGGGTGCAGAGGAGGTGAGACCTCTCCAGAGGTATAGCGGAGGTGAGGCCTGTCCAGGGGAACAGAGGAGGTGAGGCCTGTCCAGGGGTGCAGAGGAGGAGAGACCTGTCCAGGGGTGCAGAGGAGGTTAGGCCTGTCCAGGGGTGCAGAGGAGGAGAGGCCTTCCAGGGGGGTACAGAGGAGAGGAGGTGAGGCTTGTCCAAAGGGTGCAAAGGAGGTGAGGCATGTCCTTTTCAGGGGGGGTTTGCAAAGAAGGTGACGCATGTCAAGAGTTGCAGAGGAGGTGATGCCTCCCCAGGGGGAGGAGAGGAGGTGAGGCCTGTCCTTGGGTGCAGAGGTGATGAGGCCTGCGAAGCTGGGGCAGAAGAGGTGAGGCCTGTTCCGTGGCGGTGCAGAGGAGGAGAGGCCTGTCCTGGGGGGCAGAGGAGGAGAGGCCTATCCAGAGGTGCAGAGTAGGAGAGGTCTGTCCAGGGGTGCAGGAGAGGTGAAGCCTGTCCAGGGGTGCAGAGGAGGTGAGGCCTGTCCTGAGGGGTGCAGGGCAGATGCCTGTCCAGGGGGAGCAGAGGAGGCAAGGCCTGTCCGGGGTTCAGAGGAGGTGAAGCATGTCCTGTCCATGGGGTTAGGTGCAGGTGAGGCCTGTCCAGGAGTGCAGAGGAGGTGAGGCCCGTCCAGAGGTGCAGAGGAGGAGAGGCCTGTCCAGGGGTGCAGAGGAGGAGAGGCCTGTCCAGGGGTGCAGAGGAGGAGAGGTCTTTCCAGGGGTGCAGGGGAGGTGAAGCCTGTCCAGGGGTGCAGAGGAGGCGAGGCCTGTCCTGAGGGGTGCAGGGGAGATGCCTTCTCCAGGGGGAGCAGAGGAGACGAGGCCTGTCCGGGGTGCAGAGGAGGTGAGGCCTGTCCCGGGGCATGCAGAGGAGGTGAGGCCTGTCCCGGGGTGCAGAGGAGGTGAGGCCTGTCCTGAGGGGTGCACGGGAGATGCCTGTCCAGGGGGAGCAGAGGAGGCGAGTCCTGTCCGGGGTGCAGAGGAGGTGAAGCATATCCTGTCCATGGTGTTAAGAGCAAGTGAGGCCTGTCCAGGGGTGCAGAGGAGGTGAGGCCTGTTTCTGGGTGCAGAGGAGGTGATGCCTCCCCAGGGGGAGGAGAGGAGGTGAGGCCTGTCCATGTGTGCAGAGGTGATGAGGCCTGTCCTGAGGGGTGCAGAGGAGAGGCCTGTCCAGGGGTGCAGAGAAGGTGAGGCCTGTCCCGGGGTGTGCAGATGAGGTGAGGCCTGTCGAGGGGTGAAGAGGAGGTGAAGCCTATCCAGGGGTGCAGAGGAGGTGAGGTCTGTCCAATGATGCAGAGGAGGTGAGGCCTGTCCAGGGGTGCAAAGGAAGAGTGGACTGTCCAGGGGTGCAGAGGAGGCGAGGACTGTCCAGGGGTGCAGAGGAGGTGAGACCTCTCCAGAGGTATAGCGGAGGTGAGGCCTGTCCAGGGGAACAGAGGAGGGGAGGCCTGTCCAGGGGAGCAGAGGAGGAGAGACCTGTCCAGGGGTGCAGAGGAGGTTAGGCCTGTCCAGGGGTGCAGAGGAGGAGAGGCCTTCCAGGGGGGTACAGAGGAGAGGAGGTGAGGCTTGTCCAAAGGGTGCAAAGGAGGTAAGGCATGTCCTTTTCAGGGGGGGGTTGCAAAGAAGGTGACGCATGTCAAGAGGTGCAGAGGAGGTGATGCCTCCCCAGGGGGAGGAGAGGAGGTGAGGCCTGTCCTTGGGTGCAGAGGTGATGAGGCCTGCGAAGCTGGTGCAGAAGAGGTGAGGCCTGTTCCGTGGCGGTGCAGAGGAGGAGAGGCCTGTCCAGGGGGGCAGAGGAGGAGAGGCCTATCCAGAGGTGCAGAGTAGGAGAGGTCTGTCCAGGGGTGCAGGAGAGGTGAAGCCTGTCCAGGGGTGCAGAGGAGGTGAGGCCTGTCCTGAGGGGTGCAGGGCAGATGCCTGTCCAGGGAGAGCAGAGGAGGCGAGGCCTGTCCGGGGTTCAGAGGAGGTGAAGCATGTCCTGTCCATGGGGTTAGGTGCAGGTGAGGCCTGTCCAGGAGTGCAGAGGAGGTGAGGCCCGTCCAGAGGTGCAGAGGAGGAGAGGCCTGTCCAGGGGTGCAGAGGAGGAGATTCCTGTCCAGGGGTGCAGAGGAGGAGAGGTCTGTCCAGGGGTGCAGGGGAGGTGAAGCCTGTCCAGGGGTGCAGAGGAGGTGAGGCCTGTCCTGAGGGTGCAAAGGAGGTGAGGCATGTCCTTTTCAGGGGGGGTTGCAAAGAAGGTGACGCATGTCAAGAGGTGCAGAGGAGGTGATGCCTCCCCAGGGGGAGGAGAGGAGGTGAGGCCTGTCCTTGGGTGCAGAGGTGATGAGGCCTGCGAAGCTGGGGCAGAAGAGGTAAGGCCTGTTACGTGGCGGTGCAGAGGAGGAGAGGCCTGTCCAGGGGGGCAGAGGAGGAGAGGCCTATCCAGAGGTGCAGAGTAGGAGAGGTCTGTCCAGGGGTGCAGGAGAGGTGAAGCCTGTCCAGGGGTGCAGAGGAGGTGAGGCCTGTCCTGAGGGGTGCAGGGCAGATGCCTGTCCAGGGGGAGCAGAGGAGGCAAGGCCTGTCCGGGGTTCAGAGGAGGTGAAGCTTGTCCTGTCCATGGGGTTAGGTGCAGGTGAGGCCTGTCCAGGAGTGCAGAGGAGGTGAGGCCCGTCCAGAGGTGCAGAGGAGGAGAGGCCTGTCCAGGGGTGCAGAGGAGGAGATTCCTGTCCAGGGGTGCAGAGGAGGAGAGGTCTGTCCAGGGGTGCAGGGGAGGTGAAGCCTGTCCAGGGGTGCAGAGGAGGTGAGGCCTGTCCTGAGGGTGCAAAGGAGGTGAGGCATGTCCTTTTCAGGGGGGGGTTGCAAAGAAGGTGACGCATGTCAAGAGGTGCAGAGGAGGTGATGCCTCCCCAGGGGGAGGAGAGGAGGTGAGGCCTGTCCTTGGGTGCAGAGGTGATGAGGCCTGCGAAGCTGGGGCAGAAGAGGTGAGGCCTGTTCCGTGGCGGTGCAGAGGAGGAGAGGCCTGTCCAGGGGGGCAGAGAAGGAGAGGCCTATCCAGAGGTGCAGAGTAGGAGAGGTCTGTCCAGGGGTGCAGGAGAGGTGAAGCCTGTCCAGGGGTGCAGAGGAGGTGAGGCCTGTCCTGAGGGGTGCAGGGCAGATGCCTGTCCAGGGGGAGCAGAGGAGGCAAGGCCTGTCCGGGGTTCAGAGGAGGTGAAGCTTGTCATGTCCATGGGGTTAGGTGCAGATGAGGCCTGTCAGGAGTGCAGAGGAGGTGAGGCCCGTCCAGAGGTGCAGAGGAGGAGAGGCCTGTCCAGGGGTGCAGAGGAGGAGAGGCCTGTCCAGGGGTGCAGAGGAGGAGAGGCCTGTCCAGGGGTGCAGAGGAGGAGAGGTCTTTCCAGGGGTGCAGGGGAGGTGAAGCCTGTCCAGGGGTGCAGAGGAGGTGAGGCCTGTCCTGAGGGGTGCAGGGGAGATGCCTTCTCCAGGGGGAGCAGAGGAGACGAGGCCTGTCCGGGGTGCAGAGGAGGTGAGGCCTGTCCCGGGGCATGCAGAGGAGGTGAGGCCTGTCCCGGGGTGCAGAGGAGGTGAGGCCTATCCTGAGGGGTGCATGGGAGATGCCTGTCCAGGGGGAGCAGAGGAGGCGAGTCCTGTCCAGGGTGCAGAGGAGGTGAAGCATATCCTGTCCATGGTGTTAAGAGCAAGTGAGGCCTGTCCAGGGGTGCAGAGGAGGTGAGGCCTGTTTCTGGGTGCTGAGGAGGTGATGCCTCCCCAGGGGGAGGAGAGGAGGTGAGGCCTGTCCATGTGTGCAGAGGTGATGAGGCCTGTCCTGAGTGGTGCAGAGGAGAGGCCTGTCCAGGGGTGCAGAGAAGGTGAGGCCTGTCCCGGGGTGTGCAGATGAGGTGAGGCCTGTCAAGGGGTGAAGAGGAGGTGAAGCCTATCCAGGGGTGCAGAGGAGGTGAGGTCTGTCCAATGATGCAGAGGAGGTGAGGCCTGTCCAGGGGTGCAAAGGAAGAGTGGACTGTCCAGGGGTGCAGAGGAGGCGAGGACTGTCCAGGGGTGCAGAGGAGGTGAGACCTCTCCAGAGGTATAGCGGAGGTGAGGCCTGTCCAGGGGAACAGAGGAGGGGAGGCCTGTCCAGGGGAGCAGAGGAGGAGAGACCTGTCCAGGGGTGCAGAGGAGGTTAGGCCTCTCCAGGGGTGCAGAGGAGGAGAGGCCTTCCAGGGGGGTACAGAGGAGAGGAGGTGAGGCTTGTCCAAAGGGTGCAAAGGAGGTGAGGCATGTCCTTTTCAGGGGGGGTTGCAAAGATGGTGACGCATGTCAAGAGGTGCAGAGGAGGTGATGCCTCCCCAGGGGGAGGAGAGGAGGTGAGGCCTGTTCTTGGGTGTAGAGGTGATGAGGCCTGCGAAGCTGGTGCAGAAGAGGTGAGGCCTGTTCCGTGGCAGTGCAGAGGAGGAGAGGCCTGTCCAAGGGGGCAGAGGAGGAGAGGCCTATCCAGAGGTGCAGAGTAGGAGAGGTCTGTCCAGGGGTGCAGGAGAGGTGAAGCCTGTCCAGGGGTGCAGAGGAGGTGAGGCCTGTCCTGAGGGGTGCAGGGCAGATGCCTGTCCAGGGGGAGCAGAGGAGGCGAGGCCTGTCCGGGGTTCAGAGGAGGTGAAGCATGTCCTGTCCATGGGGTTAGGTGCAGGTGAGGCCTGTCCAGGAGTGCAGAGGAGGTGAGGCCCGTCCAGAGGTGCAGAGGAGGAGAGGCCTGTCCAGGGGTGCAGAGGAGGAGATTCCTGTCCAGGGGTGCAGAGGAGGAGAGGTCTGTCCAGGGGTGCAGGGGAGGTGAAGCCTGTCCAGGGGTGCAGAGGAGGTGAGGCCTGTCCTGAGGGGTGCAGGGGAGATGCCTTCTCCAGGGGGAGCAGAGGAGGCGAGGCCTGTCCGGGGTGCAGAGGAGGTGAAGCATGTCCTGTTAAATCTGGTAGCAAATATTTGGCACACTCCGAGATGCAAGTAATACTGAATGGCCAGTCCCACATGAAATACTGGCTGCGCACGGAGTTTCCACCGCGTGGGACGGGATCGTCCACACGTAAAATTGATAAATAGCAAGGATTTTGACTTCAGGGTGTAATTATAGCTCCCGGTAATTCTGTGCTACATGTACACGCGTGCAGTGTGTGGTGACAGAGCTTGTAGAAAGATATTACACCCATTGAATAATTTGTTAAAAACTTAAGTGCCAGGGATCTGGTCAGGAGGCATGTTAAGTACAGCACATACCAACATTATAATTAAAACAAGAAGTGCAAGCAACAAGCGCGGGAGTTGTGCGCGCACACGTGCAAAAAAAAACACGCGAGTGGTGCGCACGAAAGAAGGAGAGGCCAAAGCGCTGAAAGCTGGTGGCTGCGCACGTGAACGCAAGCGCTAGGCAGTGTGGCAGCACTTTTAAAAGCCCTAACAAAATGTCTCACAGTGCAGCGCATGCGCTGGCTCAGGCAAGACCTAAAAAGGGAAAGTTCTAATGGCAAGCAGGGAGAAATTATCCCGCAATAGGCGGAGTATCCCCAAGCATATAGATTATTAGATGTCTTGGAGAGACAGCGCATGCACGCTGCCTAGGCTAGACCTAAAAATCACCAACTGATGGGACACCAACAATCAGCCTAATTATCCTAGTGAAAACACATCACATTTCATTTTTAGGTTGAGCCTAAAACAGCGCATGCGCTGTTTGCTCGACTTATAGTAAAGGGCATCTCGAAAGTGCTACCCAGGATTTCATGGCTGGCTACAAGCTTGAGTGCACGTGCGCATGCACGCGCAGAACAGCCATCTGTCTCCTCCCTCCGGGTCATTAAATAGCTTTCCTCTCTGCCTCCATCGGATCACTTTAACTTTCGCTTTCGTCGCTTGGCTTGTTTATACCGGTGGGGTGATGCAAAGCTCCTTATTTGTGTCCTTTGAAAAGCTTGCAATGTCCTTGTTTCCCTTGCCTCGGCAAAGTTTGTTTGCATTTTGAAATAACTATTATTTTATTGCGAAATAATGTCCTCCTCAGCCAAACTTTCGTCCCCTTTTCCCCTCTTTTTTGAAAGGTAAAATAGCTGCCGGGTCCAGCCTCTGTCCCCTGTTGCTAGTGCCAAAGTGAGGCGTCCAATCGTGCCACATCCACCAATCATGCCGCGTCTACCACCACCACGTCCACCACCACCACATCCACCACCACGTCCACCACCACCACGTCCACCACCACCACCGTAAACCACCACCACCATGTCCACCACCACCCCCACATCCACCACTAGCACGTCCACCACCAGCACATCCACCACCCTCACGTCCACCACCACGTTCATTACCACGTCCATCACCACATCCTCCACCACGTCCACCACCACATCCACCACCATGTCCACCACCACCACCACCATGTCCACCACCACCCCCACCACGTCCACCACTAGCATGTCCACCACCACCACCACATCCCCCACCACCACCATCTCCACCACCATGTCGACCACCGCCACCACATCCACCAATACCAAATCCCCTACCACTACCACCACCACCACTACCACCACAAATACTACCACTACCACATCCACCACATCCACCACCACCATGTCCACCAGCACCCCCACCACCACCAAGTCCACCACTAACACGTCACCCACCACCATGTCCACCACCACCACGTTCACCACCACCACGTCCACCACCACATCCCCCACCACCACCACATCCACCAACACCACGTCCACCACCACCACATCCACCACCACCATGTCCACCACCACCATGTCCACCACATTCACCACCATGTCCACCACCATCACCACGTCCACCACCACCACATCCACCACCACCATGTCCATCACCATCACGTCCATCACCACCACGTCCACAACCACCACGTCCACCATGTCCACCACCACCACCACACCCACCACCACATCCACCACCACTATGTCCACTACCACCATGTCCACCACCACCGCGTCCACCACCACCACCCTCCACCACCACCACCACCACGTCCACCACCATCACCACACCGCCACCACCACCACCAGGTCCACCACCCCCACATCCACCACATCCACCACCACCATGTCCACCACCGCGTCCACCACCACCACCTCCACCACCACCGCGTCCAACACCACCGCGCCCATCACCACCACGTCCACCACCACATCCATCACCACCACATCCACCACCACAATGTCCACCACATCCACCACCACGTCCACCACCACCATGTCCACCACCTCCTTCATCACCACCACTACATCCACCACCAACATGTCCACGAAATCCACCACCACCATGTCCACCACTACCATGTCCACCACCACGTCCACCACCACATCTACCACCACTACGTCCACCATCACCATGTCCACCACCACCACGTCCACTACCACCACCCTCCACCACCCCCACACCCACCACCACTACCACCACCACCAAGTCCACCACCGCCATGTCCACCACGTCCACCACCACCAGGTCCACCATCATCATGTCCACCACCACGGCGTCCACCACCAGCACATCCATGTCCTCAACCACTACATCCACCACTACCATGTCCATCACCAACACCACCACATCCACCACCATATCCACCACCACCACATCTACCACCACCATCACGTCCACCACCATCACATGCACCACCACGTTCACCACCACAACATCCACCACCACCACATCCACCACTACCACGTCCACCACCACCCCGTCCACCACCACCACCATGTCCACCACCACCCTGTCCACCACCACGTCCACAACCACCTTCACATCCACCACCACCATGTCCACCACCACCACCAAGTGCACCACCACCAAATCCACCATGTTCACCACCACAATGTCCACCAACACCACACCCACCTCCACCACTACCACCACCACATCCATTACCACCACACCCACCTCCACCACGTACACCACCATCACATCCACTAGCACCACCACGTCCACCACCACGTCCACCACCACCACGTCCACCACCATCACATCCACCACCACCACGTCCACCACTACCATGTCCACCACCAACATGTCCACCACCACGTTCACCACCACTATGTCCACCACCACTGCTTCCACCACGTCCACCACTACCGCATCCACCACCACCATCACATCTACCACCAACACATCCACCACCACCATGTTCACCACATCCACCACCACCACCATGTCCACCACCACCACGTCCACCACCACCATGTTCACCACAACCACAACCACTAACAACACCACGTCCACCACTACATCCACCAATACATCCACCACCTCCACCACCACCACATCTACCACCACCACCACATCCACCACCACTACGTCAACCACCACCATGTCCACCATATCCACCACCACGTCCACCACCACCATACCACCACCATGTCCACCCCCACCACCACAATGTCCACCACCACCATATCCACCACTACCACGTCCACCACCACCATGTCCACCACCACCATGTCCACCACCACCACCACCACCATGTCCACCACCATGTCCACCACCACCGCATCCACCACCACCATGTCCACCACCATAATTTCCTATGCAATGAATAACATTAACAGATTTTTCAGTGGCGCATCTGCAGAAAAATCCTCTTCCTTTTGGAAATTAAGAGAAACCTAACCCCTCACCCAAACAATACAAAATGGACTGAATGAGAGCCGGGGCCTGCGGCCTTAGTGCTCCAGTAATATTACACCTGGCGGACAAGAAACCAAGCGCGTAGAAGTCCTGTGCGCACGGCCTCCGCCCGCAGACACACGCACCGCGGCGGCCATCTGTGCGTTCTGCCCCGGTAGCTTGCGTTGTTTAATGTAACAGGCGATTGGCTTTGAATAGATCCCACGGGCTTCCCAGGGGCGGGATACACTTACAGGGACAGATTTTATCTTCCATGAAAAATCCGTGGGATGACAGTGAAGCATGGGACAAAGAGGCGCGAGCGCTTCATAGCCGCTGCCAAAGCTACCACTGGACATGACTTCTTCAAACAGTATCTGTCCATCTTCACCTTTGACCCAGTAATGCACACCAGAACCGGAGTCCTCAAGGACAACTGTGGCGATCAAACCACACAACAGGTATCTAGGTAATCCATAGAATTGCTTCTGTTGTGGGGTGGGAAGGGGGAATTCCATAAATCTAATGCTATTTGAATATAATTAAATTGGGGACTTTACTATAAGGACAATAGTACTTCAAGGAAGTAAGCGGCCACTGAGGCATTTATACCACACACATGTTTATTTGTTGACAGGAAAATACACTATGCAAAATGTTTCAGTAACTGACAGCTTTTGGTTAAACCTGGGCAGAATCATTCAAATTCAAACTTTGTTGACAACGAATTAGAAATTTATGGTTGTGTGTACAGCGCCCTTGGCCATAAGGGCCCACACAAAAGCTTCAAATTTAAGTTTTCTAATGGTACTGAAAAGACCATGAGACGGAAGATAACAAGCATTTGCAAAGCAACAGGTCGCGCATTTTCACAAGTTTAAGCTATTGGGATTGTAAATGACAAAGCATTTTATTTATGTTTTGAAACCCAAAACACAAATAAAAGGCATTGTCATTTATAATGCCAATAGCTCAAACTTGCGTCAATGTGAGACCAATTGCATTGCAAATGCTTGTTCCAGTTTGTTGTGAGTCCAAACACCCATTTGGTAGCTGTTAGACGGACCGGGAGGGTCGGCCGAGGACAGGGGGAGAGGCCTCCGGGGAGAACCGTCTCCAGCGATCGTACAGACAAGTAACTTCCCCCCCACAGACGTACACCACACAAGGATAGGGTTCAACGATACTTTATAAGCAATTCTTTAAGTACGGTAAAATGGTACAAGGAGGTCTGGACTCAGGGGTCCCCTCGGTTCGGGTCTCTGGATTGGGAAAGGGGTAGCGGGACAGTCTTGTTACCAATTGGTTAGGTGAAATAGCTCTCAATCCTCGAGCTCGGCGTTCTAGATGATCGGGCCGCGGCGGAGCCGGCAGGTCCCGAGATGGTTGAAGGTAGCGACGGTCCGCGGCGGAGCCAGCAGGTCCCGATGAAGGTGGTGGTTACAAACGGTCCGCGGCCACGCCAGCAGGTCCCGACGACGATGAAGGTTTCAGAAGGTTGCGGCAGCGCCAGCAGGCAGGACGATAGTTCGCAAGGCAGGGCTACCGCAGCGCCAGTAGTCCGTCAAGGATGAGTTCTTCTCTGCGTCTCTCGACTCCAGGATACAACTGCCTTCCTGCTCTGGAGCTGCCCCAGTTATAGGTCTGGCGCCCTTTGATGTCCGGACCCTCGTACTTGGGGGTCGGGAGGTCCGGGATGAGGGAGTCCAGACACCCAGCGGGGGGGTGGAGCCAGCGCCTGGGGGAGCTGGGGGCGATCGGCCCTTGGCGGGGGAGAGCCATCGACACCTCTTTCTCCCATTGACCGGCCAAGTGGGCCGCTCACCTCCTGGGTGGATGGTGGTGCCGGGATGGCGGGCCTGGCCAGGCCCAGGGTTAGGGTCGATCGGAGGCCACGCGGCCGCGTGGTGCTGTGTCCAAGATGGCGCCCAGGTCGGGCGGGCAGGCCGGTAGGGAATCGTGCCCATGAGGTCGAGATGTACAGAGGCAGGGGTCCCGGAGGGGACGGTAAACGGGTCGTGGTGGTGTGTAACACTGGGGTAGCCGGGCTTGGGCCTGGTCGTGCGGGGAGGGAACGAGCCCTTCATGTGGCCTGTCCAACATGCGTCCCCCCCAGCTGAAGGCGGGGAGAGTCACCCATCTTCTTGGGGACTCTCCTCGTCGAGGCGGAAAAAGCGTGACAGGCCATCTGCGTTGGCGTGGTCTTGCCCAGGTCGATGTTCCACAGTGAAGTCCATCCCCTGCAGGGAGATGGACCAGCGTAGTAGTTTCGGGTTTTCCCCCCGCATCTGCATTAGCCATTGCAGGGGCCGATGATCGGTCTGGACCCGGAAGTGGGTGCCGAAGAGGTAGGGCCGGAGCTTTTTGAGGGCCCACACCACGGCGAAGGCCTCCCTCTCGATGGTGCTCCAGCGTTGTTCTCGGGCCAGGAGACGCCGGCTGATGAAGGCCACTGGCTGGTCAAGTCCTTCGGTGTTCAACTGGGAAAGGACTGCCCCAATGCCATGGTCGGAGGCGTCCGTCTGGACGATAAATTCCCGACTGTAGTCGGGGGCCTGGAGCACCGGGGCGGAGCATATGGCGGCCTTCAGCTTCTCGAAGGCCGCTTGACAGTCTGGGGTCCAGTTGACCTTCTTTGGGTGATTTTTGGATGTGAGTTCCGTGAGGGGCCCCACAATACTGCCATAGTCTTTCACAAACCGCCGGTAGTAGCCTGTGAGTCCCAAAAAGGCGCGTACCTCAGTCTGGGTGATGGGGGGCTGCCAGGACTGGATGGCAGCGATCTTGAGTTGCAGAGGGGCCACCAGACCGCTTCCCACCTGGTGTCCGAGATAGGTCACGGACCCCTGGCCAATTTGGCATTTGCTGGCCTTAATCGTGAGGCCAGCTCGTTGGAGGGCCTGTAGCACCTCTCGGAGGTGGTGGAGGTGGTCGGACCAGTGATGGCTGTACACAGCGATATCGTCCAGGTAGGCGGCGCTGAATTCTTCGAGTCCCGCCAGGACCTGGTTTACTAGCCGCTGAAACGTTGCTGGGGCATTCTTCATGCCGAAGGGCATGACTTTGAAGTGATAGTGTCCATCCGGAGTGGAAAATGCAGATCGTTCTTGGGCCCGGGGTGTGAGGCCGATCTGCCAGTAGCCCGCTGTCAGGTCGAAGATACTGAGGTAGCGGGCAGCTCCCATGCGGTCGATTAGCTCATCTGCCCGGGGGATGGGATGCGCGTCTGTTCTGGTGACCGCATTCAGGCCCCGGTAGTCGACACAGAACCGGAGTTCTGGGGTGGTGCCGGGGGCGGCTGCTTTGGGGACCAGTACTACTGGGCTGGCCCAGGGGCTGTCGGAGGGCTCGATGACTCCGAGCGTGAGCATCCGGGTCACCTCCTCTTGGATGCAGGCCCGTACCCGATCTGGTACGCGGTAGGCCAGGTGGCGGATAGGGGGACTGTCCCCAGTGTCTACATCGTGTACGCACCAGGGGGTGACCCCTGGGGTGAGGGAAAACAGGCTGGCGAACTGCAACAGGAGGTCTCGGCATCCTTGGCGTTGTTCCAGGGTGAGGGCCCCTGAAAGTCGGACCCCGTCCACGGAGCCGTCCTTCTCCCGGGTCCGTAGGAGGTCAGGGAGGGGTTCGGAGTCCTCCTCGGCCCCATTGTCTGTTGCAATCAGGAGGCTGAGTTCTGAACGCACAAAATGGGGTTTCAGTCTATTAGCGTGGAGAACCCGGAGAGGATTCCGTGAAGATTCCATATCGACGAGATAGGTGACAGGGCCCTTGCGCTCGATTACTTTGAAGGGCCCCGTCCATTTGTCTTGCAGGGCGCATGGTTCTGTGGGGGACATCACCCATACTTGTTGGCCGGGTTCAAATTCGATGGAGGAGGCATTTTGGTCGTACCACCTTTTCATGTCTTCCTGACTGGCCTCCAAGTTTGCTTTTGCCATCTCTCGGAATCGTCGGGTCTGGTTGCGGAGGGTTAGGAGGTACTTGAAAACATCTGGAGGGTTTTTTAGAGGGGGCAGTTCCCAGCCTTCTTTGACCAGGCTGAGCGGCCCTCGCACCGGGTGTCCATACAAGAGTTCAAACGGGCTGAAGCCGAGGGACTTCTGCGGGACTTCTCGGTAGGCAAAGAGAAGGCACGGTAGTAGCACATCCCACTGGCGACGGAGGGGCTCTTCCAACCCCCCAATCATCCCTTTGAGCGTGCGGTTGAACCGCTCAACGAGTCCGTTTCCTTGAGGGTGATAGGGGGTCGTGAATCGGTAGGTGACCCCACACTGTTGCCAGAGGGACTTCATGTATTTCGAAATAAAGTTTGTGCCCCGGTCACTGACGACCTCTCGGGGGAAGCCCACACGGGAGAAGATTCCCATCAAGGCCCGGCCGACTACCGGGGCTGTCACAGTCCGCAGGGGGACAGCCTCAGGGTAGCGGGTGGCGTGGTCCACTAGTACCAGGATGAACCGATGTCCTTGTGCGGTGCGGGGGTCGAGGGGCCCCACAATGTCTATCCCCACCCTCTCGAACGGGGTGGTGACCACTGGGAATGGTTGCAGGGGGGCTTTCAGTTTGCGGCCGCTCTTCCCACTGGCTTGGCACGTGGGGCAAGACCGGCAGTGTTGGAGTACGTCGTTCCTCATCTTAGGCCAGAAGAAGTGGGTTACTAGGCGACTGTAGGTTTTATCCTGACCCAGGTGGCCAGCCAGGGGGACATCGTGGGCCAGGTTTAGCAAGAAGTCTCTGAAACGGAGGGGCACCACTAGTACTCGACTGGCCCCTAACTCCGCGATTCTCTGTTCGCTGTACAACAGGTCATTGTCCCAATAGACCCAATGTGTTCCGGAAGTATCCCCTGCGCTCTGAGCGAGGGCTTGTTGGCGGAGTCCCTCAAGGGAGGGACAGGTTTTTTGTTCTTGGCGAAACTGTTCCTGGGTGGGCCCCCCCTCTTGCTGCCACTGATCCAGGCCGGAGAGGTCCGGAAACTGAACGGGCCCCTCGGGGGTTGGTTCTGGGGGAGCAGCACTGTCGGCGTCTTCTACGGGAGCAACCGGTGGAGGAGGTGCCGGCCATTCAGGCTCTTCGGGTCGGGGGATGGCACGGGCGGCCATGGACCGGGTGGTGACGCACGCCCAGTCCGGGATGCCCAACATCCCCAGGTGCTCTCTTCTTTCGACGGCGGCCCACGGGGAGCTTTCAAGGTCATTCCCCAGGAGACAGTCTACGGGGGCGTCGTCTCGGACCGTCACTTTTAACATGCCGGAGACCCCTCCCCACTCGAAGGGGACGCAAGCCATCCGACATAGACTCTCCGAATTGTCGGCTGAACGGACAGGGCAGAGAACGTTCGGTAGGATCTGTTCTGGGGTCACCAGGTGACAGCGGACGGCTGTTACACTGGCCCCGGTGTCACGTAGGGCTTCGGCCAGGCGTCCATTAATGCTCACCCATTGACTGTACTTCCGGGTGTTGGCGGGTAGGGGGACCCGCGGGACCATGTCTTTTCCCCCTAAGCATGCTAGAGCCATGGCGGCTGGCTCCCATTCTTGGTGTTCTTGCTCATATTCTTCATGTTCCTCGGAGATTTGTTCTTCCCCCAGGGCGGCGGCAGCCATCTGGCGGGGTCTCGGAGTCTGGCTCTGTGGACAATTTGGGTCGTTTGCGTAGTGGCCGACTCGCTGACATCGGTGGCACGTGACATTGGCTCTGTATCCCGGCCGCGCCGGGGTGTTGCCCCGGTTGGCCGGGGGTGGGGTGCTGGTAGCGGGGGCGGCCGGAGCGTTGTCCTTTCCTCGTCCTTGGCCCCCTCCTCCTCCTCGGGGACGGTGCTGACCGTGGTGGTTCCGGTTCGGTTCATAGGACCCATTTCGGCCCACTCGGGTGATTTCCCACCGGTCAGCCTCGGCGGCGAGCTGCCGTGGATCAGTCAATTTGCTGTCGAGGAGGTGCTGCCTGAGCTCGATGAAGCAGTTGTTTGATAGATGCTCCCATACCATGAGATTGAAGAGTTGTTCGTAAGTTGTGACGTTGCTCCCTTTGATCCAACCCTCGAAGGCCCGGCTGAAATAGTTCACGAATTCCACCCAAGTCGTACCCGGGATTCGGGTGCAGTCTCGGAACCTCTGACGGTACATTTCGGGTGTGAGCCCATAGCGGGTGAGGAGGGCAGCTTTCATGTGGTCATAGGAGGTCATCAGATGGTCTGGGAGCTGTAGCAGGGCATCGCGGCCCTCATTGAGGAACCTCCCCCATAGACCGGCTCCCCAGTCGCTTCGATCGATCCGGTGGGAGGTCATAGCGATCTCGTAGGCCTTGAACCATTGCTGGATGTCGTCCTCTCGGAAATATTCTCGAACGACATCCTTGGGGATGTGTACCTTTTTCTCTGTTGCCCCCGGGGTGCGAGGTTGCTCGGGCACCCCTAATTCTTTGTTCTGCTTGCGTAAGTCTATCTCAGCTAATTTGCGCTCATGTTCATATGCCAGTCTCTTTTCCTCGAGCTCTCTTTGTCTCTGTTTCTCTTCTCGTTCTTCTCGGAGCCGCAGATGTTCTAGGCTCAGTTTCTGTTCGGCTAACTTGAGTTCACCATCCATTTTGAGCCGGGCCATTTCTAGTTCATGTAGTCGGGTTCTTTCTCGTTCTTGGATCTCGTCTTGTGAGAGACCCGTTCTCCGCTCCTCGGGAGCCGTGGTGTCTTTTTCTGCTGCTGCGACATTTTGGTCCGGGGGTCTGACGGCCCCGGTTTCTGCCCAGGACTCAAGGGCGTGCTTGAAATCGTCTTTAGTACTTAGGCCGGTGGTAGCGATACCCAGTTCAATGCAGAATTGTTTTAACTCACGATGGCTGTATTCTTCCAATTTCTCCATCTGGAATTTCTCGGTGGATCCGCTTTCTTTGGTTGTCATTGTGATTTCGTCGTGGGGTGAGCTTCTCACTGTACGATTATGCGGTGATTCGGATCGCGCCGCTGGCCACCAATGTTAGACGGACCGGGACGGTCGGCCGAGGACAGGGGGAGAGGCCTCCTGGGAGAACCGTCTCCAGCGATCGTACAGACAAGTAACTTCCCCCCCACAGACGTACACCACACAAGGATAGGGTTCAACGATACTTTATAAGCAATTCTTTAAGTACGGTAAAATGGTACAAGGAGGTCTGGACTCAGGGGTCCCCTCGGTTTGGGTCTCTGGATTGGGAAAGGGGTAGCGGGACAGTCTTGTTACCAATTGGTTAGGTGAAATAGCTCTCAATCCTCGAGCTCGGCGTTCTAGATGATCGGGCCGCGGCGGAGCCGGCAGGTCCCGAGATGGTTGAAGGTAGCGACGGTCCGCGGCGGAGCCAGCAGGTCCCGATGAAGGTGGTGGTTACAAACGGTCCGCGGCCACGCCAGCAGGTCCCGACGACGATGAAGGTTTCAGAAGGTTGCGGCAGCGCCAGCAGGCAGGACGATAGTTCGCAAGGCAGGGCTACGGCAGCGCCAGTAGTCCGTCAAGGATGAGTTCTTCTCTGCGTCTCTCGACTCCAGGATACAACTGCCTTCCTGCTCTGGAGCTGCCCCAGTTATAGGTCTGGCGCCCTTTGATGTCCGGACCCTCGTACTTGGGGGTCGGGAGGTCCGGGATGAGGGAGTCCAGACACCCAGCGGGGGGGTGGAGCCAGCGCCTGGGGGAGCTGGGGGCGATCGGCCCTTGGCGGGGGAGAGCCATCGACACCTCTTTCTCCCATTGACCGGCCAAGTGGGCCGCTCACCTCCTGGGTGGATGGTGGTGCCGGGATGGCGGGCCTGGCCAGGCCCAGGGTTAGGGTCGATCGGAGGCCACGCGGCCGCGTGGTGCTGTGTCCAAGATGGCGCCCAGGTCGGGCGGGCAGGCCGGTAGGGAATCGTGCCCATGAGGTCGAGATGTTCAGAGGCAGGGGTCCCGGAGGGGACGGTAAACGGGTCGTGGTGGTGTGTAACACTGGGGTAGCCGGGCTTGGGCCTGGTCGTGCGGGGAGGGAACGAGCCCTTCATGTGGCCTGTCCAACAGTAGCAAGTAGCAGGTTTACCCCAACTGCCTGGTATTTACTAAACATCAAATGAATCGCTAGTGGGCTGCCAACTATCAGGGTCGCACTGAGATAGAGAATATTTACCGGCACCAAAATAAAAATGCTCCCCATTAGTGAATAGCTGAAGAAGTGGCATCTATAAGCTAACTGTAATGCACGCTATCATGCAAAAGGAAAATAATAACAGACTACTGCCTAGAATATCGGTGCAATGCATAGATATGCAAGTCAGCTTCAGAGAGGACTATATTCATTCTATATCATGCATTACAATATTTTAGCTGTCTCCCACTGGAAACTAGCTCTGCCCAATAAAAGTTAATGTTAACATGTTCCCACAGGTTTCATTAAAACTCTCCCACATTGTTGTACCAAAATAAATTTAAGCCTTCTTTATTCATGTACATGAGGGTATACGCTGCTCATGTGCGTGCTTATATTACGTGAATCACGGTTCATTACCATTAAAGAGAAGCATAATAGATTTGCAATGTCCCTCTCTGTGACATTACTGCACACTGCCTATGCTAATTTGCAAACCTTGCCCCTCTAAAACCTATATTTTGTTTTGTTTAGGGCTCGTGCCCCCTGTACTTTTCATTTTTGTACTTGCGGTTTGCTGTTTTCAGTATCTGTATGGACTTAAATATACAAAAGTGATGTTATTACAATCCTTAAAATAGCAAATGTGTCACAAATTGTGGCTTACGTGAGGACGGAGGGAGACTGATTAGTTAAGTGGTGAATAAATACACCAGACTTGTCACCCTCACACTTCCTTGAAGACTTGACGAGCCTGTCTGCTCTGACACTTCTGGAAAGTTAGGGAAGGATTAGCAGAATGAGCAGGTTTTACTCCCAGGGGACCACCACGAGCAAAGGAGATACAGCGGCCCCGGCTCAACTGCGACCCCTTTTTGAAGAACGTGGAAATACACATGTAGCTGGGGTGGTCGCCGGGAGGATCTAGATCAGTGATACTCAAAGTACGGCCCAGTGGCCGCATAAAGCCCTCCAGGTCATTACATGCGGACCCCTGGGCAGCAGTAGTACTGGGATGCCATTTACTCGACTTAGAACTAACATGAAAAAGAAACGTACATATACAGCAAACACTTATTTAAAGGTTAATTGCAGTTAGGAAAAGGAAGTAACTAGGCCTTTAACTTTAGGAACGCCTTCATTCTTAAATGCTGCCACTAGATATACATGCTTTGTTTCCCTACCCCAACTTTACACCCCGCTGGCATCAGGGCGGCCCTCGGTCACACCACAGACCAAACTTTGCGGCCCCCAGGAAAATGTTTGTGAGTACCCGTGACCTAGATCAACAAAAGGCGGGAGTAGTTAGACTCGAGGAGGAAACAGAAGCATGCATCTCTAAAAGGCTCAAACAGGAACCAATAAAAACAAGCATTGGCATAGCCAATAGGTCTTGCCTTTGGCACCTTATACGTGTTTAACCATGTAACAGTTGATGTTGTTGCACCAAGGATATTGTGCTGGATAACTAACATGTAAAAGGTCCCAGAGGCGAGACCTACAGGCGATGCCAATGCTTGTTTACCTGAGGGGCATTGGCTGACCGCTGCCTGGTCACTGAGGCCCTAGTGAGGTTGAGACATATTTGGGGGAGTTTTAGCCTCATCAGAAGATGCTGTGCAGGCCCAGGCCCAGGTGCAATGAGGCGCAGTCTGTGCTGCCTGGGAGTGTGTTCTTTCACTTTCGATTGGCGGGGCTGCCCCCCTCCACTCTGGTGAAAGACACAAACGGGATTCAAGCCGATCTTCTCATCACAGACTTTTCAGGTGAAACAAATGTCACCGTTTGCTGAGGCCTTCAAAAGAGTGACCCAACTCCAGCAGCGAGGAACAATGAACATTGTTGATACAAAATAATCAACGATTGATGCAGACAACAACAACAAATGAACCCCGGAGAGCAGGCTCGAGACCCTCCAGCAGCAGACAGTCTTTGTATCTCTTGACCTCACCTGGGGTTTCATGCGGGGCCTGTTGTGCTCCCTGCTGAGCTGAGGCCAGGACTGCACCATGAGCGCGGGGTAAAGAGAGCCTGTTCATTGGCAACTGCGCATGCGCAGGAGATGGACACGGCTTCCCACAGCGCGGGTAAAAGAGGCCTTGGATTAACTGCTCATGCGCTGAGGACAGACACTGCCTCCTGCAGCGGAACGCGGTTTAAGACGGCCTGATGGATGGACAACTGCGCATGCGCCGAGGACAGACACTGCCTCCCGCCGCGGAGTGCGAGTTAAGGAAGGTCTTGAATTAAACAACTGCGCATGCGCCGAGGACAGACACCGCTGTTAATGCAATCAAACTCCAGAAGTAGTTGCAAGAAATATTGCTTTATTTAGTTCACAGCATGGAGTGCAGCACAGGCACCGACAGCACGGAGCGCAGTAAAGGGCCACAGCTCAGAGCCAGCACAGGTGGGACGGGGTCCGCGCAGGAACATAAAGATGCACAAGAATGACAGGGGACACAATAGGTACACCTAAGTGCCTCCAGCCGCGGAGCACGAGGCGCCTCGCGCCACAGCACAGGGTGAGATGTATTGAAGCGCAGAGCTCTTCGGTTCGGCTGCTCTATGGGGGGGGAGTGGGGAGTCTCTTTGCTCTGCGCAGGCGCAGTGAGGCTGAGCGTCCTTTGTCCAGGGCAGTTCACAGTCTGTCTTAGTGCAAGGTCCTAACTCGGCGCCAGGAAGTAGTGTCTTCGCTCCGCACATGTGACGCGCGGTGCTGCGCGTGTGCAGCTGTTATGAATTGTTTTGTTCTCACGTGCGATGGTGGCTCGTGCAGCGCCGTGAGCGCGCGCGTCACTCGGGGGCAGTAACACACCGGGCCCCACACACTCCTCTCAGGCAGCCGGGCCCCCGGTGCCCCCCCTCTCCCCAGGCCCCGCAGCCCCCACTGACCGGTGCTCAAGGAGAGGTGAGGTGTCCTCAAAGCGCCAACCATGTGTGTGTGTGTTGTTTTTTTAAAATAATATTTTTATTGGATTTTATATTTTCCCAAAAATAAAATGTGTTGTTATTTACAAGCAACAAAAGAGAGACAATGACATCGTCATAGTGAAACCATTCCGTGTAACCCCGTTCCCTGTGAGTGTGTTTGTGATCCCAGGTGATGTCCCTGGTGTCTGATTCCTGGTGTTTGTTTAGGTTTACAGGAGTCCAGAGGGTACAGATCAAACCTTGTCTATGCATGTGTAAAGAGTCAGGGGACTGGCAGTAGATTAAGTTATTTAATGGCATAAAAGACAACACACCGTGTGCATGTGCAGCCTAGCAGGGAAAGCAACAGCTGTCACTGTCAACTGTCAACGAATACACAGCTGTCAACATTGGCTGGACACTAGCCAATAGCGCGCAGGGGAATGGCACGCGCTGGGGAGGGTAAGTGAAAGGGAGAAAGGGCTAAGTCCCAACACATCTCTTTCCCTACGGAACAAAAGGTTAAACTATTTCAACAACAAAGCTGTAATGACTTAACCCCTTGGGCGCGGCTGTGATTCTGCGCCTGTGCGGCAGAATCGCGAGTGGGTGGTTTATGACGGCCCCCAGCCGTCATCAGCACACGAGCCCCGTGATGCATGACGGCTGGGGGCCGTCATCAGCATCGAAGGGGTTAAAGAGAGTCAATCACAAACAAAGTCTTTATACTTGTTGGGTAGGTTCAGAATGCGACCATAGCTACTTGTGTTAGCGCTTGCTTCTCCAACGTCACTCCTGGTCATACTCTCAGTGTCAACCTGGGCTGTACCTGCAGCGCACACAGAGTTACCAGTCTCCTTTGAACTGAGATTACAATCCACCACCCCGCTCTCCGATGTCTCTAGTTTGGTTTCCGTAGTACTGGTCTCCCAGTTGCCTTGGGACACAACTGACTCATCAGAGCGAAGATTCTTGTCTGCACCAATGGATTCAATGAGCTCGCTGTCCCGACTCCTTCTGGTCTCTTGGTCCTCCTTGGGTGTAATCTGGTTGTTATCCTCCAAATCGGACTCGTCTTCCTCATCTTCCAACCCTTTTAATTTGCGTCTTTCCTGCACGTCCCCTTGTTCTTTTCCTTCACGTTCCTTAACTCCTGGTACGTGACACACAGCCATTCTAGAGGCATGCCAAATTCTTCCATCACTGAGTAATGCTGAGTTACAATAAACTTCAACCACATCCAACGGTGCTGAAGATCTATTATCACCCTTGACGACATGTCCACTCTTTTTATCCTCACTTTGTCGCCATTCAGTCACTCTCGCTGACTTGAGCCATCAAATATTGTCTTTAGAAATGGGGGTTCTTCCTCTCATAATTTCGAATGGGCTCACCAACGTTTTTTCTCCAGGCGTAATTCTGTACCCCCAAATCATTTTCTTTACCTCCCTTCTCCAACACTTGCCGCTGTTGTTAGCCTATTGGAAGGGTTCCTTTTATCACCCTATTAAATCTTTCCACTTCTCCATTTCCCGCCGGATGATAGACCAAGGTTGTCTTGTGGGTGATGACATTCCTTTCTACGAACTTCTTAAAAGCGTCTGAAGTGAATTGACTGCAATTGTAACTACCTATGGTTTTAGGGATTCCTCCCCTAGTGAACACATCGTCCAAGAATGTCAAAAGATCACTTGTATCCACCCTCCTGCATACTTTTAATTCTGGCCATTTGGACAGGTGATCCACCAAAACCAGTATGTACACTTGCTCATCCTGCCATTTTATGGGTCCAGTTATCTCAACTCCGATCCTTTCCCATGGCATGTTTGGGCAAGCCAATGGTTGCAGCGGTGGTCTTAGGGTCGTTTGTGTCTTGTCAGCATTTTCACAATCATCACAGTCTCTTACAGCCCTCTCTATTTCTATGTCACAGCCTGGCCACCAATACCAACTTTTAATCCTTTGTTTTGTTTTGTTCACACCTAAATGTCCTTCTTGGCATATTTTAATTACTCACTCTCTTTAGCGTCTTGGGTGGTACGACTTTTCCTTGTCTCAGGATGAGTTCGTCCTCCACGGAAAGTTCATTCCTTAATTCCCAAAATATTCTTAACTCAACTTCCTGACATTTCTTCCTTGTCCAACCTTTAACAATGAGTTCCCGTACTTTTTGTAAGGTTGTGTCTTTAAGATAACCCTGGGTCCACTCATCTTTCCGAATGGTAGGGAATTCTTTGCTGATGCTTGCCACGCACAAATCTTCATCTTGTACCTGTTTCTCCATGTTCTGTAGTGGCAATCTGCTGATAAAGTCCGCCACTATGTTTTTGACCCCCGGCAAGTACTGTACCTCGTAATTATAATCCAGAAGTCTTTTGGATAAGCGTGCCAACCTAGGTGACACGTTGTACAATCCTTTCACCGTTAACACCTTGGTTAGAGGCTTGTGGTCACATCTCAGAATGATTTTCTTGCCCCAAATGTACTGGCGGAAATGTTCCATTTCCCACACACACGCCAGTGCCTCCCGTTCGATTACGGAGTATCCTTCCTCCGTTTCTGTTAAAGAGCGGGAAGCAAATGCGATAGCCACCTCCTTTCCAGACTTCTCTATTTGAGAGAGTACGGCCCCTATTCCTTTTCCACTAGCATCAGTGGTGATCACGCACTCCAGTTCACCATCGAATCCTTGCAAGGGTGGTGCTTCGCAAATTTCCTTTTTTAGTTTTTTGCAACTCTCTTCACACTCACGTGACCATTCAAATGTATTCTTGTTCTTCAGTAGTGATCTTATATGGTATGTTTTTGCTGAGAAGTCTCTTACAAATTTAGAGTAGTACTCTACTAAACCTAGGAATGCTCTTAGTTCCTCCTTGTTCACTGGAACCGGTGTGTCTTTAATTGCCTTTATGAGTTCTTTTTTTGGTTTTATTCCTTCTTGAGTTATCTCATGTCCCAAGTAAGTTACGCTGTTTTTTCCAAACTTGCATTTCTTGTATTCCGCTGTCATATCACATTTCTCCAATTTCTTAAGTACCTGTAGGATCCTGCTCTCATGGTCCTCCTGATTTTTACCCATCACCAAAATGTCATCCTGGAAGATGAGTATGTTCCTAACTCCTTTGAAGATTTCTTGCATAAGTCTTTGAAATAACGCTGCAGCCGACGCTATACCAAAGGGTACCCTTTTGAACCTGAAACACCCAAAGGGTGAGATGAAAGTTGTAAGGTGTCTACTCTCTGGATGTAATGGTACCTGATGGTACGCTGTGGCTAGATCAATAGTTGAGAACACACTCATTCCCTTGGTGAGTGACGACATTTCCCCGATTCTAGGTAGTGGGTACTGGTCAACCACTATATTTTTATTTAGATCACGCAGGTCCATGCACAATCTCAGCTTGCTGTTAGGTCTTCTAGCGACCACCAAGGGTTCGACCTACTCAGCCGATTCCGTTGGCTCGATTATGTCGGACTCCAATAATTTGTTAATCTCATCCCTAACTTCCTCCTTCAGTGTAATAGATATGTGTCTTACCTTATGTAGGCAAGAGATGGCGTCTTCTTTCAGCTTTATTCTGTGTTGAAAGCCCCTAAGCTTCCCAATCTTCCCGTTAAATACACTTGGAAATCTGCCCAGAAGATCACAGTCAGATAGAGAGTTCTGTTGCACAACTAGGACCGGCTCAGAGCTGTTGGGGTTAAGGGTAATGCCGAGCTTCCTCTGGTCTTTCCATCCTAGTACTGATGGACCAGTGGTTGCCACATACAATTTTCTGTTCATTTCTCTTCCCTTAAACATGAAAGTTAATTCCCTGAAACCAACTAGCTCGCTAGGTTCTCCAGTGAAAGTTTTCAAAGTAATATCCGGCCTTTCCTTTCTCCCTCCTAATGCACTACAAAACTTTTTTCTCCCACACCTCGCGGTTAACAATAGTGCATGTTGAACCTGAGTCCGCAGTTATTTCAAGCTCTATTCCCCCTAACTCCACTTTGCACACAGGTTTCTTCTTATTGTTCTTCCCATCTCCATTATTATTTGTTACCTCCAACACACAGATTGTATTCCGAATCATCAAAAGAGTTAGTCTCTTCCTCGTCAACCTCTTGAACCAATTTTAAATTAGCTCTTCCACTTCTCCTGCAAGCTTTCTGAAAATGTGCCACTAAGCCACACTTGCTACATTTGTTGTTTCTAGCCGGGCAGTTCCAGTCACTTGCCAAGTGCTTGTTGCTGCTGCAACGATATCATCTTAATTCCTCAAATCTTCTTTCTTTACTGCTGGTTCTTGGACCATCCTTTCCTTTGCTCTTATAGTTCACACATGTTTTCCTTGCTCCACTTACTTTAGCAACCACATTAGTCTCTTCACTTTTACTCTTGTTTTCATTTATGACTTTCTTAGCACATCGACCCGTAAGTTCTGCCTTTTTGACCACATCTATGACCTGTTGTAGGGGTTTCTCACCTTTGGCCCACAGAGCATCTTGTATATTAAAATTAGCGGCACACATGACTATTTGATCCCTTATGAGGTCATCGTGCATATTGTCAAATTTGCATGATAGCGCCAGATTCTTTAAAGCAGCTACATAGAGGGGAGGAGCCAAGATGGCGACCTGAGCGGACGCGCAGCCCTCGGCTCCGCCGGCCCCGGAATCCCGCACCACAATCCTGCTTGCTTTGTTCGCCAGTTTTTATCCAGAAAGGTGCGGGCAACGGAGCTGATGCCACCGGTGTTCCGCCGGCCTCTCCACCCGCCCGGATTCCGAAGCTGTGGACAGACGCGCCCTGGCCCGGGACCCAGCTTGCTCCGCAACGCTCTGCGGACCTCGCGTCCCCTCCCGCAGTTGATCTGCTGCCGGGGTGGTGCGACTAGACGGCGCTTCCTTGTGGGGACACGACCTGAGCGCTGCCTGCCGACGGGGACCATTGTACACTCCCTGGGCTACACGGTGACGGAGGGCAGAGGCGCCTGACCAGCGGGTCCTTTGTTCTTGGCCGCCATACTTTTGCTTCGTTCCACGGGTCCCTCTGAACTATGACGGCGAGCCCCACCCGGATCTGTGTGCCTCACCACGCAATTGTCGGCCTTTAAGCAGTCATTTGAGTCGGGCGGAATATTGCTAGCCAGGGATTGTCGATAGCTGCCTGATCGCGTCCCGCTACTTCCCCCTGTCTCCCCCCGCACTACCGCGTTGGGTAGAAGACAAGATGGCGATGCCGGCGGCTGGCCACTGAAGGGCGATCTTACGAAGTAGCGAGCTCCCCGGCGTGAAAGGGATCGGAGCAAATTCTTCCCACGGGACTGTAACAATGGGGACTCTACAGCCTGAATTCACCCTTGCAGATGTGTTGGCAGCCCTGGGTGAGTTGCGATCGGCGGTGAAGAGTAGCTGTAGCGCGCTGGGGGCACGACTTGATGCCTGTGCCCAAGCTTCCAGCCAGGAGCAGGGGAATTGTCTCCTACAAAATTCCGGACGGGAGTTGTCGCAGCCTACCCCCGCAACATTGTCTCGAGGAGACGCAGTGGATGATACTGTAACCATCGTTGTGGCTGGTAGCGGTCTGTTGCCACTTAATAGTACAGTCACCGATACAGTGTTTCTCCCTTGCTCCGTGCTCGCTTGTGTGCAGCTATTCGAGGTGTCGAGGATCTGGCTACCAGCGTTTCGCCCTCCTGTTTCATTACCAGCATGCTCGCCTTGGATTTTGATCGCCTTGCTCTGTGACTTTAACGGCTGGACCATGCCAGAGAGGACTGAGACCGAGGGGGATTCCTTTCCTGGGACCGGACGCCATTCTTTCTTCGTCTGTGCACCTCCCCCCTCCCCCGGGCGGCCATTTTCTCCTGTTCTCCTGCACTACACTGGACTACCGAGCGGAGGGGGTGAGAGACTGAGTCCCAGATCTGGCCAGGGATAGGAGACTTTCTTTGTTTAGCATCCGGGCGGGTGGGTGGAGGTAGGGTGGACCTCGAATTTGGCCTGTTTTGTCGCTGACTGTGCACTGACTCTCCCCAATTGATTGCTTACTGTAGCTCTATCTGATGTTGCTATTGGGGCGGGGAATGCTTATTGGGCCGGCGGAGTTAGCACGTATGTTTAATTGACCCTCCTCCCGGATCTTCTCTTGTGGGAGTTCAGGGACGGGTTTCTGTTCCTACTCCCTATGTCATTGGATTATACTCTTTTCTTTTTACTTTCTCTTTTGCTTTCTCTCCTTCCTCTCTTCTCTTCTCTCACTATATTTCGGGTTTATGGGGCGACAGACACTCTGCTAGGGGGGGGGGCAGGCCATAGCCTCTGCATGTGTGTAGGGTGGGGGGTTAACTTTTAGTTCGAGTTTTTTTTTTCTATGGTGCCTTTCTTTGCTCTTTTATGATTTTTCCCTTCTTTCTTGGGCCCGTGCTAGGTATACTGGGGGATGGGTGGCGGTCCATATGCAGATGGGTTGTTGAGGCAGCTTCTTGATGACTGACTATCTTGTGGCCATCCTCTGGTCGGGACTTGCATGTTGTGAATTGCTCTGCCAGGTACTGATGTTTCTTGTCAAGTCCCGCCTACATGGACCTTGCTCTTTTTCTTTTTGTAGTTTAAGTACGGAGTAACATGACCTGATCTTAATATTCGCACAAAAAAAGAATTTTAAAATTAACCTACATTACTCCTGTGCCTGGGTATTGTGGCGCTTTTCAATCTGTTCTTTCACCGTAACCATTGCCATGCCGCATTACCTTGTCGCCGTATTGCATGCACCAGTGCTACATGAGAGATCGTGGCCGGCCGGATGGTTGTGGGCCCGTATTTGTACTGTTTTTGAGCACAATAAAGCTTTTCAAAAAAAAAAAAAAAAAAAAAAGCAGCTACATAGTCATCAATGCTCTCGTCTTTACCCTGTTTCCTTCTGTAGAATTTGTACTTATGGACAGCAACACACACCATAGGTTTATAGTAGCTATCCAAATCCTCTATAGCATTATCATATACATTTCTATCCACACCATCATGTCTTTTTAGGGCTCGACCTACGTCCCACGAAGTGGGCGTGGCCTAAGAGTCCTTTTCTGAGGGCTTTGAAAATCGTACCTACCGAATTCCAGAAAGCTTGTGATTTTTGCTGGTTTTTTTGCCAGCTGCATGGCAATTGGCCCTCGCATGCGTGTGTTTTTACAAGAGAGCACGCAATAGGCCATAGGCGTTAGAGTTGTTCCGCCAAGTGCATATTACGCGCGGACACGCGCAGCAGAAGGGCATATTTCTTCAATTACCAGCTGTCAGGGCCCGCGGTAATTGAAGACAGATGCGGGGCTATCTGGCTGCAGCCTTCTGCGGCTCGCCCAGCTCTAAAAAGGGAACATCCCCCCCTCCCTGAACAAGGAAGTTGGCTTGTATGATTGCGTATTTCAAGAAAGACCTTAACGGCTTTCTTGTTTGTAACCTCGCCTGGCACGTTTTGAAACGAGCAGTTTATTTTTTATCTTTATGTAGTCAAGTTGGACTTGGTAAAATGCAGCAGCCATGCGGTGGAAGAAGCTTATGCTTCAAGCTTAAAAGCGTTGCTTTTTCTCTTCACTACATAAATTGCCTTTTGGACAAGAATATTTTTATCCGTGATTAACACTGTTTATACGAGTCAGAGCACTGTTATTCCCGAGTGACGAAACGAAACCGCCAAAGTCCCGGCCACACAACACTCATGTGTCCTGTCCGAAGTGCCAGCCTGTCACACACATGCAGATAACCATCACTCGCATTAACCTGAGACTGTACGCCGTACTGTTGCCCATCACCTCCCCAATCTTTCCGTCCTTTCCGAAATAGCAGACGGTAGTCATCTTGCCTACACGTCCCGAATATTTAAGCCTGTCCCCGTCTATTCCATAACTAAGTCGTTTCTTGTTTTACAATTGGATCGCTTTCGCGATCCGTTGAAGTGCCGCTTGTTTTCTCATTGTATACGTGCCCCCATGCATGCATTCCAGCTGAAGATCGCGACCAAACACCCTTCCTTTTTTTTTGTAATTAAAATGTTGCTTATTCTGAAAAATGCCTATCCAGATATTCGTCATCTTTTTATAATTCCTCACGTGAGCCTTCCTACGTGTTAGCATATGAGCACATGTCACCCTGTCTGTAAACTGCACTTTTAGCAGCATTTACAGCCTTATTCCTGAAGGCTAAATCGGCTCGCAAAGGGCCGGATTCTGAGAATCCGGCCCTTTGTGAGTGCGATTTTTGCTTTTGGGATTCAGCATCCCAAAAGCAAAAATCGCTAATTGCGATGTCGCAAATGTGCGAGGAAATAACATTTAAGGAATCTCTATTAGAGATTCCTTAAATGCTATTCATGACACATTACAAAATTGAGATTTTGCAAATTTGGGCCGCTATTTACCGAGAGGTCAGACCTCTCGGTAAATAGCAAAAACTTAGAAAAATGCTTTTAAAAGCATTTTTCTAAGTTGCATGTTGCACACACACATGTCCTTTGGACATGTGTGTGCGCATCACCTGTTACAATTTGCATTTAAGGGGTGCTACAGGGTGTCCTTTGGACACCCCTGGCACCCTTAAAATCGCTATCTGATTTGCGAGTAGCAAATTGCTACTCGCAAATAAGGGATACTTTCCATTCATTCCTATGGGCCTTTTGGCCCATAGGAATGAATGGGGAGTTATTCCTTTTTTTGCGAGTAGCAAATTGCTACTCGCAAATAGAGAACATGTAGGAATCGCTATTTATTTAGCAATTCCTACATGAATGCCGTTTTGCGTGTCCTCAATAGCGAGTCGCTATGATTCGCTATTAGGGCCACGCAAAACTGCCCGTACATGAATCAGGCTGTAAGTACTTTTCACGAGGGTCAACTCTGTGTACAGGAGCTTTCACTTGTGTTAGAAAGCTGAGTTGCTTTGTGTGCTTGCTGCAGATGGCTACTGCCTGTATGCCACTAGTTTTCTTCAATGAGAACCTGACTCAGTCTCCCCCTCCCCCTGATCAATAAAATAAACTCGTGCCATTCACTTTGTTATACTTCCGGGTGGTACTGCGCCGTGAAGCCCCAGTACTGCCACTGAGTGCTGTGTTTTTGTTGTTCTCAAATTGCACCTACCACGTCTTCGGAGAACCAGGGAAACTTCGATTAACCTGTTTGCGTGTAGTAGTTGCCCAGCTCTGCGAAAAGGGCCAGGATACATTTGTGTTCGCCTGGCTCCACTGGGTACCTGGGCATGGAACAGACCCGGCATTGTTATCACCACCTCCTCTGTGCGATAAGGGGGCGCGGCCGGGTGGGTCTGTGTTAGTTCTCAATGCGTGCCGCGTCCCTGGGGCCCGGCGGGTGTAAGGCACCCTGGCAAGTGATGAGACGGGCGCTGCCTCTCTCTTCTTCACATGTGGCTGCAGGCGAGGGAAAGGCAGCAGTAAATGAATGGAAAAAACACAAACCTGCCATTTGGGAAAGCACCCGCCCAGAGGCTCTGTAATATACCGGGACTGTACTTTCTTTGACACAGCACCACGTTCAAGAGCTTGAGTCCACTGTGTCCACACTATGTTTCTAGGACAGATATAGACACACTTTCAAGGTCTGTAATTTTATAGCTCAGCCTCTTTGATGCATTGAACGCTCCTGACGACTACACCGTGTTCTACATTTTAAACAGTTACGTTATTTGTTTATTTATCTGAAAAGTACTTTCTGGAACGTCCTCCCTCCCACCCCTTAAATCCGATTGTTTACCAACTCTCTGCAGCGTGCGGGATAGTACACGGCGGCCCCCGCAACCTGCCAATGTGGAATGTGTGACTTGTGTGAGCAAGTATTTTAGTTTGAAGCTCACTTCTGATGTTGCAAATCCAGACATAGTTGTTTGTTTAAATCACTTCTTTCTGAACAGACATAGTCCATTTGTGGCTAAGCTCAGTTTACTGTTCAGAGCTGCCGGTGGCTTGCGGCTTCGTGGCACTTTGCAAAATATCCCTATGGTAAATATGTTTATAGGGGGTGACAATTACTTAAATCCGGATCAAATTGCTGTGACACGACCCTTTAATTATTGTTTTAAACAAAGTGCTGTTTTCAATTTCTGTGGAGTGTAAACAGAAATGATTTTTTTCTGCGCACTGGATAATCACATATAAACTGTGTTTGGAAAACGTTAGGCAATAGTTTAATTACTAGTCAAATTAATGTAAATTATCGGGAATATAGACTTTGAATTGGATGTCCGCAGAGGAGGCTTGTTGACCATGGAAAAGAACTGTGGCGCAAATTATGTACCTCACTAAAACTTATTGTGGGGGAGTGTAAGTGTGGAATCTGTAGTCGATGACGACGCGCTGATGGGTGGAGAGCTTTCTGAAACCTGCAGAGTGAGAGTGAGTGCAGAGTGAGAGTGTGTGCAGAGGGAGAGTGAGTGCTGCAGAGTGAGAGTGAGTGCAGAGTGAGTGCAGAGTGAGAGTGTGTGCAGAGTGAGAGTGTGTGCAGAGGGAGAGTGAGTGCTGCAGAGTGAGAGTGAGTGCAGAGTGAGAGTGAGTGCAGAGGGAGAGTGAGTGCTGCAGAGTGAGAGTGAGTGCAGAGTGAGAGTGAGTGCAGAGTGAGAGTGAGTGCTGCAGAGTGAGAGTGAGTGCAGAGTGAGTGCAGAGTGAGAGTGTGTGCAGAGTGAGAGTGTGTGCAGAGGGAGAGTGAGTGCTGCAGAGTGAGAGTGAGTGCAGAGTGAGAGTGAGTGCAGAGGGAGAGTGAGTGCTGCAGAGTGAGAGTGAGTGCAGAGTGAGAGTGAGTGCAGAGTGAGAGTGAGTGCTGCAGAGTGAGAGTGAGTGCAGAGTGAGAGTGAGTGCAGAGTGAGAGTGAGTGCAGAGTGAGTGCAGAGTGAGAGTGAGTGCTGCAGAGTGAGAGTGAGTGCAGAGTGAGAGTGCAGAGTGTGTGCAGAGTGAGAGTGCAGAGTGTGTGCAGAGGGAGAGTGCAGAGTGAGAGTGAGTGCTGCAGAGTGAGAGTGAGTGCAGAGTGAGAGTGCAGAGTGTGTGCAGAGTGAGAGTGAGTGCTGCAGAGTGAGAGTGAGTGCAGAGTGAGAGTGAGTGCAGAGTGAGAGTGAGTGCAGAGTGAGTGCAGAGTGAGAGTGAGTGCTGCAGAGTGAGAGTGAGTGCAGAGTGAGAGTGCAGAGTGAGAGTGCAGAGTGAGAGTGCAGAGTGTGTGCAGAGGGAGAGTGCAGAGTGAGAGTGAGTGCTGCAGAGTGAGAGTGAGTGCAGAGTGAGAGTGTGTGCAGAGTGAGAGTGTGTGCAGAGTGAGAGTGTGTGCAGAGTGAGTGAGAGTGTGTGCAGAGTGAGAGTGAGTGCTGCAGAGTGAGAGTGAGTGCAGAGTGAGAGTGCAGAGTGTGTGCAGAGTGAGAGTGAGTGCTGCAGAGTGAGAGTGAGTGCAGAGTGAGAGTGAGTGCAGAGTGAGAGTGAGTGCAGAGTGAGTGCAGAGTGAGTGCAGAGTGTGTGCAGAGTGAGAGTGTGTGCAGAGTGAGAGTGTGTGCAGAGGGAGAGTGAGTGCTGCAGAGTGAGAGTGAGTGCAGAGTGAGAGTGAGTGCAGAGTGAGAGTGAGTGCTGCAGAGTGAGAGTGAGTGCAGAGTGAGAGTGAGTGCAGAGTGAGAGTGAGTGCAGAGTGAGTGCAGAGTGAGAGTGAGTGCTGCAGAGTGAGAGTGAGTGCAGAGTGAGAGTGCAGAGTGTGTGCAGAGGGAGAGTGCAGAGTGAGAGTGAGTGCTGCAGAGTGAGAGTGAGTGCAGAGTGAGAGTGCAGAGTGTGTGCAGAGGGAGAGTGCAGAGTGAGAGTGAGTGCTGCAGAGTGAGAGTGAGTGCAGAGTGAGAGTGTGTGCAGAGTGAGAGTGTGTGCAGAGTGAGTGAGAGTGTGTGCAGAGTGAGAGTGAGTGCTGCAGAGTGAGAGTGAGTGCAGAGTGAGAGTGCAGAGTGTGTGCAGAGTGAGAGTGAGTGCTGCAGAGTGAGAGTGAGTGCAGAGTGAGAGTGCAGAGTGTGTGCAGAGTGAGAGTGAGTGCTGCAGAGTGAGAGTGAGTGCAGAGTGAGAGTGAGTGCAGAGTGAGAGTGAGTGCAGAGTGAGTGCAGAGTGAGAGTGAGTGCTGCAGAGTGAGAGTGAGTGCAGAGTGAGAGTGCAGAGTGTGTGCAGAGTGAGAGTGAGTGCTGCAGAGTGAGAGTGAGTGCAGAGTGAGAGTGCAGAGTGTGTGCAGAGTGAGAGTGAGTGCTGCAGAGTGAGAGTGAGTGCAGAGTGAGAGTGAGTGCAGAGTGAGAGTGAGTGCAGAGTGAGTGCAGAGTGAGAGTGAGTGCTGCAGAGTGAGAGTGAGTGCAGAGTGAGAGTGCAGAGTGTGTGCAGAGTGAGAGTGAGTGCTGCAGAGTGAGAGTGAGTGCAGAGTGAGAGTGCAGAGTGTGTGCAGAGTGAGAGTGAGTGCTGCAGAGTGAGAGTGAGTGCAGAGTGAGAGTGAGTGCAGAGTGAGAGTGAGTGCAGAGTGAGTGCAGAGTGAGTGCAGAGTGAGAGTGAGTGCTGCAGAGTGAGAGTGAGTGCAGAGTGAGAGTGCAGAGTGTGTGCAGAGTGAGAGTGAGTGCTGCAGAGTGAGAGTGAGTGCAGAGTGAGAGTGCAGAGTGTGTGCAGAGTGAGAGTGAGTGCTGCAGAGTGAGAGTGAGTGCAGAGTGAGAGTGAGTGCAGAGTGAGAGTGAGTGCAGAGTGAGTGCAGAGTGAGTGCAGAGTGAGAGTGAGTGCTGCAGAGTGAGAGTGAGTGCAGAGTGAGAGTGAGTGCAGAGTGAGAGTGAGTGCAGAGTGAGTGCAGAGTGAGTGCAGAGTGAGAGTGAGTGCTGCAGAGTGAGAGTGAGTGCAGAGTGAGTGCAGAGTGTGTGCAGAGTGAGAGTGTGTGCAGAGTGAGAGCAGAATGAGTGCAGAGTGAGAGTGAGTGCTGCAGAGTGAGAGTGAGTGCAGAGTGAGTGCAGAGTGAGTGCTGCAGAGTGAGAGTGAGTGCAGAGTGAGAGTGTGTGCAGAGTGAGAGTGAGTGCTGCAGAGTGAGAGTGAGTGCAGAGTGAGAGTGAGTGCTGCAGAGTGAGAGTGAGTGCAGAGTGAGAGTGTGTGCAGAGTGAGAGTGTGTGCAGAGTGAGAGTGAGTGCTGCAGAGTGAGAGTGAGTGCAGAGTGAGAGTGAGTGCAGAGTGAGAGTGAGTGCAGAGTGAGTGCAGAGTGAGAGTGAGTGCTGCAGAGTGAGAGTGAGTGCAGAGTGAGAGTGCAGAGTGTGTGCAGAGTGAGAGTGAGTGCTGCAGAGTGAGAGTGAGTGCAGAGTGAGAGTGCAGAGTGTGTGCAGAGTGAGAGTGAGTGCTGCAGAGTGAGAGTGAGTGCAGAGTGAGAGTGCAGAGTGTGTGCAGAGTGAGAGGGAGTGCTGCAGAGTGAGAGTGAGTGCAGAGTGAGTGCAGAGTGTGTGCAGAGTGAGAGTGTGTGCAGAGTGAGAGTGTGTGCAGAGTGAGAGTGAGTGCTGCAGAGTGAGAGTGAGTGCAGAGTGAGAGTGAGTGCAGAGTGAGTGCAGAGTGAGTGCAGAGTGAGAGTGAGTGCTGCAGAGTGAGAGTGAGTGCAGAGTGAGAGTGCAGAGTGTGTGCAGAGTGAGAGTGAGTGCTGCAGAGTGAGAGTGAGTGCAGAGTGAGTGCAGAGTGTGTGCAGAGGGAGAGTGAGTGCTGCAGAGTAAGAGTGAGTGCAGAGTGAGTGCAGAGTGTGTGCAGAGGGAGAGTGCAGAGTGAGAGTGAGTGCTGCAGAGTGAGAGTGAGTGCAGAGTGAGAGTGAGTGCAGAGTGAGAGTGAGTGCAGAGTGAGAGTGCAGAGTGAGAGTGAGTGCTGCAGAGTGAGAGTGAGTGCAGAGTGAGAGTGCAGAGTGTGTGCAGAGTGAGAGTGAGTGCTGCAGAGTGAGAGTGAGTGCAGAGTGAGTGCAGAGTGAGTGCAGAGTGAGTGCAGAGTGAGTGCAGAGTGTGTGCAGAGTGAGAGTGTGTGCAGAGTGAGAGTGTGTGCAGAGTGAGAGTGTGTGCAGAGTGAGAGTGTGTGCAGAGTGAGAGCAGAATGAGTGCAGAGTGAGAGTGTGTGCAGAGTGAGAGTGTGTGCAGAGGGAGAGTGTGTGCAGAGTGAGAGTGTGTGCAGAGGGAGAGTGTGTGCAGAGTGAGAGTGAGTGCTGCAGAGTGAGAGTGAGTGCAGAGTGAGAGTGCAGAGTGTGTGCAGAGTGAGAGTGAGTGCTGCAGAGTGAGAGTGAGTGCAGAGTGAGTGCAGAGTGAGTGCAGAGTGAGTGCAGAGTGTGTGCAGAGTGAGAGTGTGTGCAGAGTGAGAGTGTGTGCAGAGTGAGAGTGTGTGCAGAGGGAGAGTGTGTGCAGAGTGAGAGCAGAATGAGTGCAGAGTGAGAGTGTGTGCAGAGTGAGAGTGAGTGCTGCAGAGTGAGAGTGAGTGCAGAGTGAGAGTGCAGAGTGTGTGCAGAGTGAGAGTGAGTGCTGCAGAGTGAGAGTGAGTGCAGAGTGAGAGTGCAGAGTGAGAGTGCAGAGTGTGTGCAGAGTGAGAGTGAGTGCAGAGTGAGAGTGTGTGCAGAGGGAGATTGTGTGCAGAGTGAGAGTGTGTGCAGAGTGAGAGTGTGTGCAGAGTGAGAGCAGAATGAGTGCAGAGTGAGAGTGTGTGCAGAGTGAGAGTGTGTGCAGAGTGAGAGTGTGTGCAGAGGGAGAGTGTGTGCAGAGTGAGAGTGTGTGCAGAGTGAGAGTGTGTGCAGAGTGAGAGCAGAATGAGTGCAGAGTGAGAGTGTGTGCAGAGTGAGAGTGTGTGCAAAGTGAGAGTGTGTGCAGAGGGAGAGTGTGTGCAGAGTGAGAGTGTGTGCAGAGTGAGAGTGTGTGCAGAGTGAGAGCAGAATGAGTGCAGAGTGAGAGTGTGTGCAGAGTGAGAGTGAGTGCTGCAGAGTGAGAGTGAGTGCAGAGTGAGAGTGCAGAGTGTGTGCAGAGTGAGAGTGAGTGCTGCAGAGTGAGAGTGAGTGCTGAGTGAGTGCAGAGTGAGTGCAGAGTGAGTGCAGAGTGAGTGCAGAGTGTGTGCAGAGTGAGAGTGTGTGCAGAGTGAGAGTGTGTGCAGAGTGAGAGTGTGTGCAGAGTGAGAGTGTGTGCAGAGTGAGAGTGTGTGCAGAGTGAGAGTGTGTGCAGAGTGAGAGTGTGTGCAGAGGGAGAGTGTGTGCAGAGTGAGAGTGTGTGCAGAGTGAGAGTGTGTGCAGAGTGAGAGCAGAATGAGTGCAGAGTGAGAGTGTGTGCAGAGTGAGAGCAGAATGAGTGCAGAGTGAGAGTGTGTGCAGAGTGAGAGTGAGTGCTGCAGAGTGAGAGTGAGTGCAGAGTGAGAGTGCAGAGTGTGTGCAGAGTGAGAGTGAGTGCTGCAGAGTGAGAGTGAGTGCAGAGTGAGAGTGCAGAGTGAGAGTGCAGAGTGTGTGCAGAGTGAGAGTGTGTGCAGAGTGAGAGCAGAATGAGTGCAGAGTGAGAGTGAGTGCAGAGTGAGAGTGCAGAGTGTGTGCAGAGTGAGAGTGAGTGCTGCAGAGTGAGAGTGAGTGCAGAGTGAGAGTGCAGAGTGTGTGCAGAGTGAGAGTGAGTGCTGCAGAGTGAGAGTGAGTGCAGAGTGAGTGCAGAGTGAGTGCAGAGTGTGTGCAGAGTGAGAGTGTGTGCAGAGTGAGAGTGTGTGCAGAGTGAGAGCAGAATGAGTGCAGAGTGAGAGTGAGTGCAGAGTGAGAGTGCAGAGTGTGTGCAGAGTGAGAGTGAGTGCTGCAGAGTGAGAGTGAGTGCAGAGTGAGAGTGCAGAGTGTGTGCAGAGTGAGAGTGAGTGCTGCAGAGTGAGAGTGAGTGCAGAGTGAGTGCAGAGTGAGTGCAGAGTGTGTGCAGAGTGAGAGTGTGTGCAGAGTGAGAGCAGAATGAGTGCAGAGTGAGAGTGTGTGCAGAGTGAGAGTGAGTGCTGCAGAGTGAGAGTGAGTGCAGAGTGAGAGTGCAGAGTGTGTGCAGAGTGAGAGTGAGTGCTGCAGAGTGAGAGTGAGTGCAGAGTGAGTGCAGAGTGAGAGTGCAGAGTGTGTGCAGAGTGAGAGTGAGTGCTGCAGAGTGAGAGTGTGTGCAGAGTGAGAGTGAGTGCTGCAGAGTGAGAGTGAGTGCAGAGTGAGTGCAGAGTGTGTGCAGAGTGAGAGTGTGTGCAGAGTGAGAGCAGAATGAGTGCAGAGTGAGAGTGTATGCAGAGTGAGAGTGAGTGCTGCAGAGTGAGAGTGAGTGCAGAGTGAGAGTGCAGAGTGTGTGCAGAGTGAGAGTGAGTGCTGCAGAGTGAGAGTAAGTGCAGAGTGAGTGCAGATTGAGAGTGCAGAGTGTGTGCAGAGTGAGAGTGAGTGCTGCAGAGTGAGAGTGTGTGCAGAGTGAGAGTGAGTGCTGCAGAGTGAGAGTGAGTGCTGCAGAGTGAGAGTGAGTGCAGAGTGAGAGTGAGTGCAGAGTGAGTGCAGAGTGAGTGCAGAGTGTGTGCAGAGTGAGAGTGAGTGCTGCAGAGTGAGAGTGTGTGCAGAGTGAGAGTGAGTGCTGCAGAGTGAGAGTGAGTGCTGCAGAGTGAGAGTGAGTGCAGAGTGAGTGCAGAGTGAGTGCAGAGTGTGTGCAGAGTGAGAGTGAGTGCTGCAGAGTGAGAGTGAGTGCTGCAGAGTGAGAGTGTGTGCAGAGTGAGTGCAGAGTGAGAGTGAGTGCTGCAGAGTGAGAGTGAGTGCAGAGTGAGTGCAGAGTGAGTGCAGAGTGTGTGCAGAGTGAGAGTGTGTGCAGAGGGAGAGTGTGTGCAGAGTGAGAGTGTGTGCAGAGTGAGAGTGTGTGCAGAGTGAGAGCAGAATGAGTGCAGAGTGAGAGTGCAGAGTGAGAGCAGAATGAGTGCAGAGTGAGAGTGAGTGCTGCAGAGTGAGAGCAGAATGAGTGCAGAGTGAGAGTGTGTGCAGAGTGAGAGTGAGTGCTGCAGAGTGAGAGTGAGTGCAGAGTGAGTGCAGAGTGAGTGCAGAGTGTGTGCAGAGTGAGAGTGTGTGAATAGGGAGAGTGTGTGCAGAGTGAGAGTGTGTGCAGAGTGAGAGTGTGTGCAGAGGGAGAGTGTGTGCAGAGTGAGAGCAGAATGAGTGCAGAGTGAGAGTGAGTGCTGCAGAGTGAGAGTGAGTGCAGAGTGAGTGCAGAGTGTGTGCAGAGTGAGAGTGTGTGCAGAGTGAGAGCAGAATGAGTGCAGAGTGAGAGTGAGTGCTGCAGAGTGAGAGTGAGTGCAGAGTGAGTGCAGAGTGTGTGCAGAGTGAGAGTGTGTGCAGAGGGAGAGTGTGTGCAGAGGGAGAGTGTGTGCAGAGTGAGAGTGTGTGCAGAGTGAGAGTGTGTGCAGAGGGAGAGTGTGTGCAGAGTGAGAGTGTGTGCAGAGGGAGAGTGTGTGCAGAGTGAGAGCAGAATGAGTGCAGAGTGAGAGTGTGTGCAGAGTGAGAGCAGAATGAGTGCAGAGTGAGAGTGTGTGCAGAGTGAGAGCAGAATGAGTGCAGAGTGAGAGTGTGTGCAGAGTGAGAGCAGAATGAGTGCAGAGTGAGAGTGTGTGCAGAGTGAGAGCAGAATGAGTGCAGAGAGTGCAGCGTTCATCGCAGTATAGTGCACTTTACTTTTAAACATATTCATCTAAAATGCAGCGTGCCACCATTGCTATAATTCGAATCTAACCCACATAATTCCACTACACACCACATGCATACACTCCATAACACATGGCTAAAAGACATTGCCATTTACAATGCCATTAGCTCTAACTCAAATACATCCGAGACCTATTGCATTTCTAATGCTTGTTTTAATAATGTTATTGTACACTTTCAAACCTCTAGCACCCAGGCTGTGCAATAAGATCTTTTTCTTCTCCTCTGGTTTCAGAGGCTCATCCTCCTTATCGAAAGTTGATATGTAATTACTAAAATACTCGTTCCACTCTTCTCAATTGATAATTGGAGCTCCAGCACCTTTTATAAAAGGTTTGGGTGGTTGCAGGTTGTAAATATTGCTATTTGCCATGTTAACCCCTTCCATGCTCATGACGGAACGGTTCCGTCATGAGCGTCGGTTGAGCTGTGCTCATGACGGAACCGTTCCGTCATGGTTCCATAAGCCCAATGGAACGTTCAGCACAGCGCAGGAATCTGCGCCGCGCTGAAGCGGTTAACAGTCAATTCGCGCTATTTCTATAATTGCCTTAAACGACTTTTGCAGCAGACTTTTTTTTCCTGGTTAATGATTAAAGTCATATATATTTGCTTTAATGTCCGTTTCACGCCAAGCTATTATCCAGTGTAACAACTAGACTGTAAAAGTTCTCCTTCCAAAATGGCTACTCGCGCATTACGTCACGTCAAGTACCGCGACTGCGCACTTCACTTGTGGAGTCTTCACATCACCTCAGATCTTCACCATAAGCCTGTTCCACGTTTTAACACGGTAAAGCTTTTTCAATTATTTTCCTTTTTAAAGAGTTTCACTCACCCTTCCTTACGCTCGTATTTCTCCTGAGATTCCTTCGTGTTTCCACGCTGGAGTTCGCAATGCGATGCCTTCTTACGATTTCCTCACATTTTTCTCACCAGCGCTTCCAGATGAAACTCCGCTATGCCCACCTTTTTTGTTTATACTCCGCTGTGCCTCAGTTTCTATACGTTAATCTCACTTCCATAAATGTAATCTCTTCTAATATGCCAACAAACGCTTCTCTTCTTCATTTGTTTGTTTGCTCACTGCTCCCTGCCCACGTTTTAACGTACTGTTAAGCCACACCTTTATTTTTTTTTCCTTTCCCGTTATTTTCCTCATTTCATCTCTGTAAATTTCCTTCAGCATTTATTAATATTCTTTCACGCGTCGGGTTCCTTTGGCGTGTTGTCCGTCGTCCTCGTCGCCAAATTGTAAAGTAAGAGTCAGGGGACTGGCAGTAGATTAAGTTATTTAATGGCATAAAAGACATCACACCTTATGCATGTGCAGCCTAGCAGGGAAAGCAACAACTGTCACTGTCAACTGTCAACGAATACACAGCTGTCAACATTCCAGCTGGACACTAGCCAATAGCACGCAGGGGAACGGCACGCGCAAGGAGGGTAAGTAAAAGGGAGAAAGGGCTAAGTCCCAACAGCATGCCGTTCGTTTAGGCCTCACACAGTCCTGTCGTTCTGCCACATACAGTCCGTGAGTGCCACAAAACAAGGCTCAGCTGCAAGGCGCGTGAACCTGGCTGCAGCAATCCCCGTTTCCACGCTCCATTGGCATGATATTTACCTTCTACTATGTATGTAATGTGCTTTACAAATGAATGATTGATTGATTAGGTGGGTCAAGAGAAGTAAAGAGAGGTCAATAATGTGTATTGTCGCAAAGAGGCATGGCAGTCCTAAAATAATCGGCGGGAGGGGACTTTCTCCTTTCGGAACTAAGGCCCTCACACACCCAGCCAGCTAGGTGCCATGCTCCATCATTTGGGCCTGCCCCTCGTTGGGTCGGCGCTGCAAGACCTGACGGGCCCACAAAGAGGGACTCTTTGGCAGAGATCTTTTGTCCTTTGCTGTTTGGTGCAGTGGAGGTAAGGGACCTTGTTGGACAGGCCACATGAAGGGCCGCTCTCCCCCGGCTCAACCAGGCCCGAGCCCGGTCACACGAGTACCACACACCACCATTGCACGTCCTCCGTCCCCTCAGGGACCCCTGCCCTCGAGCATGTCGACCTCGTGGGTCCGATCCACTGCCGGCCCACGCGCCCAGCCCGGGCCGCCATCTTGGACACTTCACCACGTGGCCGCCTGGCCCCCGGCCGACCTCAACCCTGGGCCTGGCCAGGCCTCAGACATCCCGGCACCACCATCCACCCAGGAGGTGAGCGGGCTACTTGGCAAGTCAATGGGAGAAGGAGGTGTCGATGGCTCTCCCCCACCAAGTGCCGCTCGCCCATCGCCTCCCCGGGCGCTGGCTCCACCCCCCTGCTGGGTGTCTGGACTCCCTCATCCCGGACCTCCCGACCTCCAAGTGCGAGGGTCCGGACATCAAAGCACACCAGCCCTATAACTGGGGCAGCTCCAGAGCAGGAAGGCAGTTGTATCTTGGAGTCGAGAGACGTAAAGAGGAACTCATCCGGGACGGACTACTGGCGCTGCCGTAGCTCTGTCTTGTGCACCATCGTCTTGCCTGTTGGCGCTGCCACAGCCGTCGTAACCTTCATCCTTCATCGTCGTCGGGATCTGCTGGCGTGGCCGCGGACCGTTGTAACCGTCATCTTCCACCGGGACCTGCAGGCTCCGCCGCGGACCGTCGTCCTTTCTTCATCCATCTCGGGACCTGCTTGGCTCCTCCACGGCCCGATCATCTAGAACGCCGAGCTCGAGGATTGAGAGCTATTTTGTACTCATTGGTAACTAAGACTGTCCCGCTACCCCTTTCCTCAACCAAAGACTAGAATCGAGGGGACCCCTGAGTCCAGACCTCCTTGTATCATACCAACGTAACCTAAGAATTGCATATAAAGTCTCGTTAACCTTCAATCCTGTGTGGTGTCCGTCTGTGGGGGGGAAGTTACTTGTCTGTACAGTCGTTGGAGACGGCTCTCCCTGGAGACCTCTCCCCGTAATCTCGGCCGACCCTCCCGGTCCGTCTAACATTGGTGGCCAGCGGCGCGATCCGAATCACCGCATAACGTACAGAGAGTAGCTCACCCCACAACGAACCACAATGACAACTAAAGAGAGCGGATCAACTGAGAAGTTCCAAATGGAAAAACTAGAGGAGTACAGCCATCGTGAACTAAAGCAGTTCTGCATCGAACTAGGTATCGCTACCACCGGACTAAGCACCAAGGACGATTTTAAGCATGCCCTAGAATCTTGGGCAGAGACCGGGGATACCGAAGCCCCTGAGCAAAGCACCGCGAAAAAAACCCACACGGCCCCTGAAGAGCAAAGAACCAGCCTCTCGCAAGACGAAATCCAAGAAAGAGAAAAAACCCGACTACACGAGCTAGAAATGGCCCGACTCAAGATGGACGTAGAACTCAAGTTGGCCGAACAAAAAATAAACTTAGAGCACCTACGTATCCGAGAGGAAAGAGAGGAGAAACAGAGACAAAGGGAGCTCGAGGAAAAGAAACTAGCGTACGAGCACGAACGGAACCTAGCCGAGATCAACCTGCGCAAGCAGAATAAAGAATTAGGGGTGCCCGAGAGACCACACACCCCAGGGACCACGGAGAAAAAAGTACACATCCCCAAGGATGTTGTCCGAGAATATTTTCGAGAGGACGACATCCAGCAATGGTTTAAGGCCTATGAAATCGCTATGACTGCGCACCGGATCGATAGAAACGATTGGGGAGCCGGCCTATGGGGCAGATTCCTCAATGAGGGCCGCGATACCCTGTTACAGCTCCCAGACCACCAGATGACCTCCTACGACCATATGAAAGCGGCCCTCCTCACCCGCTATGGCCTCACACCCGAGATGTACCGTCAGAGGTTCCGAGACTGCACACGCATCCCGGGTACAACTTGGGTGGACTATGTAACGTACTTTAGCCGAGCTTTCGAAGGCTGGATCAGAGGGAACAACGTCACGACCTACGAGCAGCTGTTCAATCTGATGGTATGGGAACATCTGTCCAACAATTGCTTCATTGAACTACGCCAACACCTCCTCGACAGCAAGTTAACCGATCCCCGGCAGCTCGCAGCCGAAGCTGACCGGTGGGAGATCACCAGAGTGGGCCGGAATGGGTCCTACGAGCAGAACAGGAACAACAATGGTCACCACCGACCCAGAGGAGGAGGAGGGGGCCAAGGACGAGGAAGAGACAACACTCCGGCCGCCCCCGCTACCAGCACCACCCCCCCGGCCAACCGGGGCAGCACCCCGGCGCGACCGGGGTACAGAGCCAATGTCACGTGTCACCGATGCCAACGAATCAGCCACTATGCAAACGACCCAAGCTGCCCGCAGTATCAGAGTCCAAAACCCCGCCATGTGGCCGCCGCGGCCCTAGGGGAAGAACAGATCTCCGAAGAACAAGAAACAGACGAGCAAGAGTATCAAGAGTGGGAGCCAGCCGCCATGACTCTCGCGTGCTTAGGGGGAAGAGACATGGTCCCGCGGGTCCCCCTACCCGCTAACACCCAGAAGTACAGCCAATGGGTGAGCATCAATGGACAACGGGCCGAAGCCCTTCGGGACACCGGGGCCAGTGTGACGGCCGTCCGCTGTCACCTGGTGACCCCGGAACAATATCTACCGAACATTCTCTGCCCTGTGCGATCAGCCGACAACTCGGAAAGTCTGTGTCGGATGGCCTGCGTCCCCTTTGAGTGGGGAGGGGTCTCCGGCATGTTAAAGGTGACGGTCCGAGACGACGCCCCCGTGGACTGCCTCCTCGGAAATGACCTGGAGAGCTCCCCGTGGGCAGCCGTGGAGCGAAAAGAACACTTGGGGATGTTGGGCGTCCCGGACTGGGCGTGCGTCACCACCCGGTCCATGGCCGCCCGTGCCAACCATCACCCGGAAGAACCAGAATGGCCGGCGCCACCGCCTCCGGTCGCCCCAGCCGAGACCCCCGACCATGACACCCCCCTCGAACCTGCTCAACCTTCCGACCTCGCTAACCTTGACCAGTGGGCCCAAGAGGGGGGACCCACACAAGAAGAATTTCGCCAGGAACAGAAGACCTGTCCCTCCCTCGAGGGACTCCGCCAACAAGCGCTCGCCCAAAGCGCAGGGGATACCTCCGGAACTCATTGGGTCTACTGGGACAATGATCTGTTGTACAGCGAGCAACGAATCGCCGAGCTGGGGGCCAACCGAGTACTAGTAGTGCCCCTCCGCTTTAGAGACTTCCTGCTAAACCTGGCCCACGATGTCCCCCTGGCAGGGCACCTGGGACAAGATAAAACCTACAGTCGCCTAGTGACCCACTTCTTCTGGCCCAAAATGAGAAACGATGTGCACCAGCATTGCCGATCTTGCCCCACGTGCCAAGCCAGTGGGAAGAGCGGCTGCAAACTAAAGGCCCCCTTGCAACCTTTTCCAGTAGTCACGACCCCATTTGAGAGGGTCGGAATAGACATTGTGGGACCCCTGGACCCGCGTACGAAACAAGGCCATCGCTTCATTCTGGTGCTAGTGGACCACGCCACCCGATACCCTGAGGCTGTTCCTCTCAGGACTGTGACAGCCCCAGTGGTCGGCCGGGCCCTGATGGGGATCTTCTCCCGTGTGGGGTTCCCCCGAGAAGTCGTCAGCGACAGAGGCACGAACTTTATCTCTAAATACATGAAATCCCTCTGGCAACAGTTTGGGGTCACCTACCGATTCACGACCCCCTATCACCCCCAAGGGAACGGACTTGTTGAGCGGTTCAACCGCACGCTGAAAGGAATGATTGGGGGATTGGAAGAGCCCCTCCGTCGCCAGTGGGATGTGCTGCTGCCGTGCCTCCTCTTCGCCTACCGAGAGGTCCCACAGAAATCCCTAGGCTTCAGCCCCTTCGAACTGCTCTATGGGCACCCAGTGCGGGGGCCGCTCAGCCTGATCAAAGAAGGCTGGGAGATGCCTCCGGCCAAGAGCCCTCCAGATGTCTTCCGGTACCTCCTCACCCTCCGCAACCAGTCCCGGCGGTTCAGAGACCTAGCAAAAGCCAACCTAGAGGCCAGTCAAGAGGACATGAAAAAATGGTATGACCAGAACGCCTCATCCATTGAATTCGAGCCGGGGCAACAGGTATGGGTAATGTCCCCCACGGAGCCATGCGCTCTCCAAGACAAATGGACGGGACCCTTCAAGGTGATCGAGCGCAAGGGTCCTGCCACCTATCTGATCGATATGGAGTCCTCCCGGAACCCCCTCCGAGTCCTCCACACCAACAGACTGAAACCCCACTTTGCACGGACAGAACTCAGCCTACTGATGGCCACAGACAATGGGGTTGAAGACGACTCCGAGCCTCTCCCTGACCTCCTGCGGACCCAGGAGCAAGACGGCTCCGTGGACGGGGTCCGACTCTCGGAGACCCTCACCAGAGAACAACGCCAAGAGTGCCAAGCCCTCCTGTCACGGTTCGCCAGTCTGTTCTCCCTCACCCCAGGTGTCACTTCCTGGTGTGTGCACGATGTGGACACCGGAGACAGCCCTCCTATCCGCCACCGGGCCTACCGCGTACCTGATCGGGTACGGGCCTGCATCCAGGCGGAAGTGGCTAAGATGCTCACGCTCGGGGTCATCGAGTCATCAGACAGTCCATGGGACAGCCCGGTCGTACTGGTCCCCAAAGCAGCCGCCCCCGGAACCACACCAGAACTCCGGTTCTGCGTCGACTACCGGGGCCTGAATGAAGTCACCAGAACGGACGCACATCCCATCCCCCGGGCAGATGAACTGGTCGACCGAATGGGAGCTGCCCGCTACCTTAGCATCTTCGACCTGACAGCCGGTTATTGGCAGATCGGCCTCACACCCCGAGCACAAGAACGTTCTGCCTTCTCCACCCCCGATGGCCACTACCATTTTACGGTCATGCCCTTCGGCATGAAGAATGCCCCAGCGACTTTCCAACGGCTCGTCAATCAGGTCCTGGCGGGGCTCGAAGGGTTCAGCGCCGCCTACCTAGACGACATCGCTGTGTACAGCCACCATTGGACCGAGCACCTCCACCACCTCCGAGCAGTGCTGCAAGCCCTTCAGCGAGCTGGCCTCACGATCAAGGCCAGCAAGTGTCAAATTGGACAAGGGTCTGTGACCTACCTCGGACACCAGGTGGGAAGCGGCCTAGTGGCCCCTCTACAGCTGAAAATTGCCGCCATCCAGGACTGGCAGCCCCCCATCACCCAAACCGAGGTACGAGCCTTCCTGGGCCTCACGGGCTATTACCGAAGGTTCGTGAAAGACTATGGTACCATAGTGGGGCCTCTCACCGAACTCACGTCAAAAAATCAGCCCAAGAAGGTGAACTGGACCCCAGAGTGTCAAGCGGCATTCGAACAGTTGAAGGCCGCCATGTGTTCCGCTCCTGTGCTCCAGGCCCCAGACTACAGCCGGGAGTTCGTCGTCCAGACGGACGCCTCTGACCAGGGCATTGGGGCGGTCCTGTCTCAAGTGAACACCGAGGGCCTTGATCAACCGGTGGCCTTCATCAGCCGGAGACTCCTACCACGGGAGCAACGCTGGAGCACCATAGAGAGGGAAGCCTTCGCTGTGGTATGGGCCCTCAAGAAGCTCCGGCCCTACCTTTTCGGCACCCACTTTCGGGTGCAGACCGACCACCGACCCCTACAGTGGCTGATGCATATGCGGGGGGAAAACCCCAAGTTGCTACGCTGGTCCATCTCCTTGCAAGGTATGGACTTCACAGTCGAACACCGGCCTGGGTCAGACCACGCCAACGCGGATGGCCTGTCCCGATTTTTCCGCCTCGACGAAGAGAGTCCCCAAGAGGATGGGTAACTCTCCCCGCCTTCAGCTGGGGGGGACGCATGTTGGACAGGCCACATGAAGGGCCGCTCTCCCCCGGCTCAACCAGGCCCGAGCCCGGTCACACGAGTACCACACACCACCATTGCACGTCCTCCGTCCCCTCAGGGACCCCTGCCCTCGAGCATGTCGACCTCGTGGGTCCGATCCACTGCCGGCCCACGCGCCCAGCCCGGGCCGCCATCTTGGACACTTCACCACGTGGCCGCCTGGCCCCCGGCCGACCTCAACCCTGGGCCTGGCCAGGCCTCAGACATCCCGGCACCACCATCCACCCAGGAGGTGAGCGGGCTACTTGGCAAGTCAATGGGAGAAGGAGGTGTCGATGGCTCTCCCCCACCAAGTGCCGCTCGCCCATCGCCTCCCCGGGCGCTGGCTCCACCCCCCTGCTGGGTGTCTGGACTCCCTCATCCCGGACCTCCCGACCTCCAAGTGCGAGGGTCCGGACATCAAAGCACACCAGCCCTATAACTGGGGCAGCTCCAGAGCAGGAAGGCAGTTGTATCTTGGAGTCGAGAGACATAAAGAGGAACTCATCCGGGACGGACTACTGGCGCTGCCGTAGCTCTGTCTTGTGCACCATCGTCTTGCCTATTGGCGCTGCCACAGCCGTCGTAACCTTCATCCTTCATCGTCGTCGGGATCTGCTGGCGTGGCCGCGGACCGTTGTAACCGTCATCTTCCACCGGGACCTGCAGGCTCCGCCGCGGACCGTCGTCCTTTCTTCATCCATCTCGGGACCTGCTTGGCTCCTCCACGGCCCGATCATCTAGAACGCCGAGCTCGAGGATTGAGAGCTATTTTGTACTCATTGGTAACTAAGACTGTCCCGCTACCCCTTTCCTCAACCAAAGACTAGAATCGAGGGGACCCCTGAGTCCAGACCTCCTTGTATCATACCAACGTAACCTAAGAATTGCATATAAAGTCTCGTTAACCTTCAATCCTGTGTGGTGTCCGTCTGTGGGGGGGAAGTTACTTGTCTGTACAGTCGTTGGAGACGGCTCTCCCTGGAGACCTCTCCCCGTAATCTCGGCCGACCCTCCCGGTCCGTCTAACAGACCTATAACGAGTGGATGTGGTGTAAAGGAAAGTTATGAAAACAGGTTGGGTAGTCCAAAGAATTACTTTTATTCAGGTTGGCTCCCCACCTGGTTAAAAGGAAGAGTGGCGACTATCTGAAGTAATGGTTCGGGATAACTGCGCTCTACTCTTAAGGGGTCGACAGGTTTGATGCCTCATAGCCTGGAGGATCAGTAGCAATTCATCAGTATCTGTGAACAAGTTAAGGTTCGGTGCTACACAGATGAGAAGAGTTTCCCGTGGGTCAGTTCCGTGGCTCAGGAGAGTATAGATAGAGGTATCCAACAGAGTTCAAAGGGGCATAGAACTGATGAGTGCCTCTGAAGTAGAGGGCCACTGTCCCCGTTCTATCGCCTAAGCAGGAAAGTCTATAAATGTATTGATTAAACTCCCCTGTCGTTAGGCTGGAGGGGGTTGTGTTAGACCTGGCCCTTTTTGCAGGGTCATCCCCACACTTTATGCCTTCCTCCTACTACTTTTTGATACATTTGTTTTGTTGGCCTTGGGACTCTGTGCACTTTACCATTGCTAATCCATGCTAAAGTGCTTGTGTTCTCTTCTTAAAATATGGTCACATATACTTCTGCCCATTTAGCATATTTAATCTACTTGTAAGGCCCTAGTTAGGTAGCTTTACACGTGCCCATGGTCTGTAAACTAAATGCCACTAGTGGGCTGCAGCACTGCTTGTGCCACCCACTTAAGTAGCCTTTTAAACATGTCTCAAGCCTGCCGCTGCAAGGGACATCACTGGCAGGATAGGAGGGAGGGCCTGAATAGGCTCTGTAGTGTCTCAACACCAAGAACTGCACACCCCCTGTAGTTAGTCCGGAACAAGGGCAGGGAAGGTAGGGCATCTGTACACTTCAAAGGTATGCCTCTAGAAGTTTCTTCCACTTCAAAGGCACAACTGTGTCTGAAAGAAGGACATTGGACACCACCACTTTAGTACACTTCTGGACCTGGGGACCCTGCCAGGAAGGAGGACTACTGTGCCGCTACAAGGAGTGCCACTTTGCTGGACTTCTGCTATATAAGGAACTGCGCCCTGCTTTACTGACCTGCTACACTCTTGTCTGGGAAGAATATCTAGGCCTGCAACTCTATCTTGAACCTGTGACCCCCGAGTGACTCAGTGGGCTAGGCTTTTGGCATCCTAATCTGAGCCTGAGGGCCAAAACAAGCTTCTAAGCAGCTCCTGGACCAGTCTTCAGCTCGTTCCTTGCTTCCAAATGGTGCTTCTCAGGCCCTAGACCCTTGCTGTGGTTCAGTGGGCTCCTAAATCAAGATTTTGAACTCTTCATGAGTGCAAATGAGCCCATTCTCACCGGTATCCCACTGCTCGCACAGAACTTCAGCGCGAGCCCCTGCCGCCTATCTCCTTGAACAGCAAGGATCAATCGATGTGGAAGACCACCAACGCGAAGCTCCAGCCCGACTGTCTGCAACACACGGGACCGCCCAGAAGAGCGACACGACCTGGGGTGCCCAAAGTACAGCCAGGGACGGCGCTCGCGGGGGTAACGCAACCCAGTTCACATACAACCAGACAACAGCTCAAGTGAAGAAAAAAAACCTAAACAAGCGCAGCAGCGCGGGAACCGCGAGGGCGCTAATTGGAAACATAATGCCAAACAGATGCCACTGTTGCTTGCTTTCGCAAACGTGGGTGGATACAAAGGTGGGACATGCACCCGCCTTTGCCCAGTTGCATGCTGTCTTTTTAGAATGACGCACACAACCCCCAATAGCGTGTGAGCACCACAAGCACAAGCTTCAAGAAAAGCTGTAGCGATTCCAAGAGGCCCTCTCCTAGAGCAGCGCATGCGCGCTGCGCTAGGCTCGACCTAAAAAAGCACACTTTCTAGACCAATACTTACCTTTTTGCCAAATTTGGTGTAATTCCGTTCAGCAGTTCGGGCTGTAGCTTTGTCTAAATTTTCCTATGTAAATTTACATGGGATAACACATTTTGGGACCTGTGAGGAGGAGCCCTCTTTCCCTACCATGATAAACCCCGTCTCTGACTCACAAGTAACGTTGTCATCGGCTGAATGGATTCCAGGGGATATGCAAGGGTTAAATAACCCGGACTCCTCTTCCCCACAGGAATGCCCAGAGGAAAAGAACCAATGGGAGAAGGTCTCGGGGGAATAGGAAGGGCGGACCTGTCAGCGGGTGAGCAGTTCCAGGAAGAGGCCGTGGGACGGAAAACGGCGAGCAAAGACTGGACATGCAGTACCTAGGGAAGGAGAAACTGGAGGACGTGCTGCAGTATTTACCGGGATACGAGAAGGACCAAGCTCCGACTGAAACCGCCATCCAGGAAGAAGAAGAAGACGACTCAGCGGAGCCCGAGACCTGGTCTGAGGTCTGGTGGACGCCCCCGGAGGATGCCTACATGCCGCCCTAACTCCGGAGAGTTACGGCTTCCGCGGTACGTGTCCAGGAAAGGAAGAAGAGGGGGTGTGGAGCGGGTGCACTGGGGCGATAGAATTGCTCTTGTGGTTAGTATTTGGAGGGGGGGGCACACAAAACCTTATCTGCTGCATGGTAGAAAAGGAAGGGCATGGTTTAAAAGGGACAGGAGGAATGCACGCCTGTGGGAATATGCCCGGTATGAATATGCTGCATACACTGTTGCCTTGAGATGTTTTGGTAACGGAAGAAGTGCGGCAGCATGGAACGCTAGCCTCTATTGTCTCTCACCCTGAAGAAAAGGGAGAGAATACTCTGTATCAGGTTTTCTTTTGAGCACTCCCAAGTTTATACCCTCTAGCACCTTGCACTTTCTTTTATTGGAGCACCTGTTTTTTTTTTCAGTCCTAGCCTTGGTGAAGGAACCTTTTTACTTACCGTAAACCTTTTTGCATTTCCGGACAGCCAGATTTACCACCTGTGTTGTTTTTTAGGTCCAGCCTGCGTGGCTGCGCACATGCGCTGTCTCGCTCGCGAGATTTAATGTTTTTGAGGAGCTTACACTAGACGGCTTTAAGCCCCGCCCCTCTTTCCCATTGGCTGGCGTCACTGTTTATGCTAAACGGTGGCCAGCCATTGGGAAAGAGCTTTTTCCTAGGGAGACTTTTCTCTCTGTCAGACGGCCCACTTGGATGGGCTCGTCTGACTTACTCCTGTCGCAAAAGGGTCCTTATCTTTATGGGGCCATGTGTTTCAAAGACATGGCCCCGTAAAGACAAGCTCCGCAGCGTGTTTATTTTTACATCTGGCTTTCACTTTAAAGTGAAAGCCAGATGCAAAAATAAACCGTGGCTGCGTGGATATGGTAGAAAGTAAGCAGCTGCTTCATCTGATCTTATTCTCCTTTTTTCTAGACTGCTTGGTCTAATCCCTGGCAAGCTGTTCTTCTGTTCCAGCAAAGCTTTATCGTTTTTTCTATCCTCTCATGGAATGTGTGTTTTTTTGTGAGGATTGCTTTCACTGGTTTCATGTGCAGAGTTGTGGCGGCCCATGGGACCTTGCCGCAGTATTAAACTGCACAGATGAAAACGGGGCTGCACCTTAGGGCAGGAAAGGCCGGCGCCAGAGCCCCGACCCCTCTCCTGCCCCCACATACATATTATATAGATCCCCGCTAGCTGCATCTCACACTGAATCGTAGCCCCAGAAGGGCTGCAGACAGTGGGCCGTAACTGAGAGGAAACGCCAAAATAGCCCTGTCCTGCCCGGTGTTACAGCTCTGCCTGTAACTGTCTGCGGGGTGGGCCGAGGGAAGGGGGTGTAGGCGTCATGTGGAAATAAACCTCACAGTGCCCGCGATTATAACAAATACATGTCTTTAATTCCTGTCCCCTCAGCAGTTTTTCCACTTTCCACTGCAGGCTGTGGATCTTTTATCACCATATATTGTGGGAGGCGTGCATGAAGTACCAGTAGATGGTGTAGCACCCAGGAAAATGTGCTGCATGGCTAACTATTTATAAGGTCCCAAAACGAGACCTATTGGCTATGTCAAAGCTTGTTTTCAGGAATTCCACTAGGTTAATTTAGTTACTTCTGCTTTTTCATAGGAAAATAACGTTTTGTCTTGCCAATAACTTTGGGACCGGAGTATGAATCTCCACAAAACTTTCCAAAAAGATCCTCCTTTTTTATTAGTTTTTGCATAGAAAGTTGGGGGATGATCCATCAGGCGATGGCCGAGAAAAAGGGGGGGTCCCAAAATGCAAAATCCCAATGCACTTTCCATAGACTTCTATATAAACTGCTGAATGGAATTGCCTTATGTTCGGCAGGAAGCTAGACCATGGTCCGCAAATTGTGCTTTTTGTGATTTGGTGTAAATCAGTTCAGTAGTTTTTCTGAAATTATGGCTGTAAAATAATTGTATATCCGGACTGTTGGGAGACCACAGCCCTTTGGTTTGAACCCATAATGGTGTCAGAAAGGCCCCTGTAATGTAACTAAGGCTGTTTTTTTTTTTTTTTTTGAGAACCTTTATTGTTACCTCAAGTAAATACAAGCATGGGCCTACAACCATCCCGGCCGGCCGCTAGTCAAATCGTGAGTTCAGCAAAGCAGTATAGAAAGATACAGAAGCCCGAAAATCGGGGTCTGATAAGTGTCCAGGATATAACTTGTATTCAAGCGTACTGCGTATGGTTCAGGATTTGAGTAGGTTAATTTTACAATAAAGAAAGAAAATTCAGAATCAATGCCATATGGTCATACATGTTCCTACAATAGCAAGCATGAAGCGGGAATCTGCAAAGAGTGCGAATACAGTTGAAGAAATGGGGGTAAGGCACACGAGTCAGGATAAATGTAAAAAACACATACACTTTGTGGCGAACTGCACCCCACCCCTCAAAACGAGACAGACTGTAGGAAACATGAAAAACAGCGACACCAAAAAAGAAGAAGGACAAAGGGCCATAGAGACAAAGAAGGAACAAATTAACAAACCCCATCCCCCTACCCCCCACCCTGCACCCCTTCAGAAGGCTACGGCCTACCCCCCCTAGCAGCGTGCCTATCGCCCAAAATGAGAGACCCGAAATATAGAAGAAGAGAAAAAAGAAAAAGAAGAAAAAATGTGGAGGAGGGCCATCGATCCAGGTACCCGACCCCCCCCCCCTCACCCACCGCGCACAGTAAACATTCCAAAAGCAGGATCAGAACAGCCACAGTAAACAATAATCATCAATAGCGCAATCAATAACATCCCCGCTGAGTGTCCCCCTAAGCACCGTCAGCCAACAATGAGTTCCACTATGTCCTAGACGGTCTCACCCCTGGCCTTTTCTATCAATAGTACCAACATACGTCCAGTTATCAATCGACATATTGAGCAGTGTGGCGGGTCCAACCGATCCGGGCGGACCTGGCAGCGCCGTCACTCTATGGGACTGTAGCCCCCAAAACCCAGCCGAATATGTATGGCGGAAATCCGTCTGTGTCAGTATCGACACCGGAAACAACCTCCAGTCCGCGCACCATCTCACCAGCTAGGAAGAGAGAGTCACACAATCCGGTAAGCGTTGAAACGCCGCCGGGGCAACCCAAACCATAGATCGATGTTGTTTCTTCAGCCGCCGAACAGATAAGGGCCCCGACGAGTCACTCACATATACAACAGATCTATCCAAAGCGGTATCATGAACCGGGTCTATCGGCTTCTCCACAAACGTAGGCGTAGCTGGAGCATTCATCACTGACGTAGAAGCGGGCACATCGGCACTTCCTTGAGATCGAACCACGCCGATGTGGAGCGGTGGGACAACAATGGCGGCCATCCTTCTTCCCAGATCCCGGGCGTCTCGGATCAGGGTCATTTGCAGAGTTGTTAATGCAGCCAGTATATCTCTGGACGTGGGCTCTTTCTCGTGGTGCCAGACCCCAGGACTCTCACACACAGCGGCTTCTCTGCCCAGATGAGGTGTGAGTAAGAGGGTGCTATCCGCCATCTTAGCTGATCCGGCCTCGTCCTTCCCCACCTCACCTCGGGACCGGGCCCCACACCAGGGAGGAACAGGATTCACCACGGGGATCCCGCAGTCAAGGCAGGTTTCTCATCGGAGGGTCACCAAAAGACTAAACAAAATCTCTGCCGCTCCCTGGGAGCTGCCCGCCGACTCCAGGAAAAGTCGGTAGTATGCCCGGACAAAAAACTGGAATGGGGGGCCAAGTGTCGTGCACACCCCTCGATCCTGCTGTATCGCACTGCCCACAAGGGTCTCCGCAAGTTGAACTGGGTTGGCACTGTCGCCATCGGCCATCAAGTCTTTGGTTCCCACCGGCCGACTCCTCACCATCACCAGAGGCCGCTGTTGTCGCAATCGCGGCCGGCCACTCTCCTCACTCGAGACCCTGGTCCCAGCTACGTGAAGGCTGCAAAACCGTCGGGGACATTGCAACGGGTCTGCCGAACGTAGAAGCCTCGGGAGCAAACGGTAAGTGAAAGTTGTCCTTCGCCTACTTAAATATGCCGTTGCGGCTCAGGATGGTTGCCAGGATGTATGCGCGGGGTGAGAAGGCTCACGGAGCCGAGCGTTTACGCAGCCATCTCGGTCGCCATCTTGGCTCCTCCCCCTACTAAGGCTGTTTTTAAAATTACAACCTTAGCAACAAATTAGTGCACAGAGGCAGAAACTACAGGGCTGGATGCTGATCTAGAAAGCCACTTTTGGGTAGTTTGGGTGACGAGGATTTGGATGTTCATGAATGTTTTGGTAGCGGTGTTAGACGCTGCCCACCATGCTGCTTTTGCTGACCCAGGAGTGGTGTAAGTTAACAAGGACATCACAGATGGTCTCCCCTGGAACTGGTGCTTAAGTGCTGAGATGTTTGGGTGTGCTCAAGTGGCGGCAAAGCTAACTGTGGCTCTGGGTATGGTTGTGAGACCCGATTCTTTTGTTCTGCTTGGTAAGCCGAGACCGTACTTGTTGAATATTCACCCAGTGTGAGTGGTGAGATCCGCTTTGCTGGTCTGCCTGAAGTTATGATGCTGCTGACAGTAGCGTGTCTGCTAAAAGCGATGGCGTGACTAGTGGAACTATAAACCCAAATAAGAGAAAGTTATCTTCCGACACCACAGTCTTTGTGACTGAGACCAGTAACACTGAAGACTCTGAGACTCACAGCAGTAATTTCTCCTTTCAGAGCGTTATTGCTGCAGATGGAGTGAAGCCCAGAAGTAAGCACATTACTAATGTACCAACAAAGTTTAATATTGTTCATTTGTATTAACTGTTTCTCTTTTGCAGCATTTGGAAATGCATTTTCTAGTTTTGTTGATTTTGGTTTAGTTTTTTCTTGTAGGCTGTTACCTTTGGTTTAAAGGGAAAGATGTTGTAGTGTGTGACCTTAATGCTGCAGTTTGCATTTCATTACCATCATTTGCTTACCCTGGAGAATCTCCAGGGTGCAGGAGGTTTGCTGTTCAAGAGTTCTTTCTTCAGCTTCTGGGCAGTTGTCGCTCTGTGGCGATCTGTGGTCCTGTTTCCCTGCTCTTCTTGTAGTAGCTCCTATCAGAGCTTCATCCTCCCGCCAACGATATTAAGATGCCAGGCATCACCCAGCACACAACACAGACTATGTTGGGCTACGTGTATCTGCTCTGCACAGTTAGAGCGCAGATAAAGTTCGCCGGACCCATCAGGTTGTGACTGTAACCTAAGGGCTTAAGATGAAATGTAGACCTTACCTCCTTCCCGAGTGGCTCCAGACTGCTATGTGCAGACCCGATAGCTGGCAGCACCCTGGAGTATGTATGTATAAATCAGATTATGTTGGAAGTAACCTGCAATATAGTGGCAGGCAGCACCCTGCCATAGAGTAGGATTTCTCATAGTATGTTATTTCCTGACACATTAATGGATATTGTCATTTACCTGGCAGAAGAACAACACTGACCATACATTTTTCTGGGTTTGTCTTTAAAATTACGTACACAAATGGCATTTCGTTCTGCTGGAATAATAACACAAGTTATCTTGCACTCTGCTATGGTGTTGCATAGATTGTTGGCTACAATGAATTCCATGTTTCATTCAAACATGCTTTCTACAGGGCACATACATGATTTGCTGCTGTAGAGAAATAATGCTCCTGTGTACTGTGGCAGATTCAGAAATATTGATAAACGTAATGTTTTCTCTTCCAGCACTTCCAAGTAACACCTTTCACTGTTTGACCCAGTCATTTGGCAGAAACATAACTTTGTACCATTAAAATAGTTGTGATGGGGACATTCATGTGGGGTTAGGACTGGCTTGACCAGAGTGCTTGCTGACTTGGAGGAGTATGGAGTTGACCACCTTGCCTGGTCCGGTGTGGAATCAAGCCAGCGATGCTTTGCTGCAGGCTCATTTGCCCTGATAGCTGGTCAACAGTTTGAGGAGGAGGAGGTGAAGAGCTGGCTAAGTGTGCCATGAGGCTGGCAGTTCAGTACATCCCTGAAAAGTGAGCTTTGAGTCGATGTAGTGTTCCTCTTATACCACGTGCAATTCACCCTCTCCAAAGCCTCAAGAATTCCTGGGTGTGAAGGGCGGCTGATTCTGATTGGGTGCTTGATAGTTTTCCAGAAACTCATGTTCTTGATTGTTCATGTTTGTCAGTAGTTAATGAAACACGCCCAGGCGTTTTATCTCTTCAGTGACACAAGCTGCAATAAAAGTTTCTTTCTCGTTGCAAGAAAATATGAACGGCTGACGAGCCTCTGTCTGTCAAAGAATGGAAGGGCTGGGGAACTGTCAGTCATCTCACTGCTAAGCAGAGCAGTGTCATACTTCATCCTCCGTCAGGCCTCTGATTTTGACCAACATCGCTTAGAACACTGGGACTTTAGAGCCCATCCTTTAATGGGAAAAACAAAACTAGAAGTCCCATAAGCAATATTAGAACATTGGAATGTTGGGAGCTCCATTGCAGTCAATGGAGTGCTCCCTGCTACTACGGGCCGGTAAAGGCCCGCAGAGCAACATTCCAATGTTCTACAAAGGCTTCTCGAAGTTGAAGGGGATACATATCCCCTCGAGCTTCGAGAACCCTTTGTTTAATTTGTTAGAACATTCTGCCCTCTAGTGGCAGAATGTTCTAATAGCCTTATAGCCCTTCGTAGCAGGGCTATACCGGTAATTAAAGTCCAGCTGTTTCGTTAACCACATGGTTGCTGGGCGTTTTCCCCCCCAGTGCTGGAAAATGCCATTTTAGTGGCACTATGACGAGCTCAGCTCGTCATCAGCACACGACACCCGTGGGTGATGACGAGCTGAGCTCGTCATCAGCATCGAAAGGGTTAAAGTCCCTCGCCTTCGGCTCGGGCCTTTAACGATTCAGCGGGCTTTTAATAGCCGGTATAGCCCGCTACGACGGGCTATAAGCCTATAGTGGTGGAAGGTGTCACGCATGACCTGGGACAGAATCCGATTCATCACATCCAGTTCCATTTTTTAAGTATTTGACACAATATTGAATTTATAATCTTTGTTTTTTATGGTCATGAGTCACCAGAATACTAAAAACGTGTCTTTTATTTTGAAGGTCAATTAAGTAATGGTCTCCAGCTTGGAAGCTCTGTTGAATCTTCAGTATTTGTCATTGATCTCACCATGTGGCTGGTTTGGGTCTGCCCCTGCATCGTTTCAGATAACTCACACAGGTAAGGAGCTTGTAGCAGCAAAATAGAACAGTCAAATCACTGTATACTGTTTTCGAAGGTTCAGTCCCAGCGACATTATCTGTAACTGAATGCAGACACCCTAGGAAGCATGTGCTTTTAAGACAAGTTGCGTTCACTCACCTGAAGGTGACATGCCTCATCATTGGTTTATACTCCTCACCAGGCCGGCACTACAATGCCTGGCGGGCACCCCTAGAGGGCACTTTGTCGCACATCTTTTATTAAGTACGCCGATGAGCATAGTAGGACAGAGGATGTTGTGTCAAAAGAAGTGAGATTGGTGAAGCCTGAATATAAGATCAACTATCGACCAGTTGCCACAATATAGTTAACCCCTTTGCTGCGGCAGCTATTCCGCCGCAGCGCTAAGGGGGCGGGGGGGCGCTCAGCGCCCACACGCTGGTGACGGAAGCGCTCCGTCACCAGCCTCGGGTGAGCTGTGCTGATGACGGAGCTGTTCCGTCATGGCCCCGCCCGCTCAATAGAACGCGCCGTGCAGGCGCGAAATAAGCTCCGCGCAGGCGCGTCCGGTGGGCCATGACGGAACCGCTCCGTCATCAGCACAGGGACACCGCGGCTAATGACGAAGCGGTTCCGTCATCAGCATCGATGCGGTTAATGTGATCTTCCTGGTCCATGTTGAGATTAAAAACGGTGGCAGAGAAATTGAGGAACTAATGGCCCCTATCACTGTGTGAAAGTGTCAATCACCTATGGACCTGCTGGTAAGCTGGGGTCTATACTTCAGGTCAACGTTTTTCATGCCTTGTGTGGTCATGGAGCAATCTGTTGGCATTTCATCAGGACCAAATATGGGAAAATGGGTAAATGTGAACTAATCTTCTCCACAGCGTGAGGAGCTCTGTAACTCAAAGCCCTGCACGTGCATAGGTGATAAGGTGCCTAGTACCATCTTACTACCACAGGTGAGCGCTGTCTAACAGAGTGCACTAGATACGGTAACCCTCCTAAAATTCAGGACATATTGACTTATCCAATAGCGAGGACGCCGTATCAGACGGCAACTGGTTTGAAAAGCACATGCTTCCTAGGGTGCCTGCGTTCAGTTAGAGATAATGTCTGTGGGACTGAACCTCCGGAACAGTATACTGCGAGTTGATTTATATGAAGAATGTGTATTCTGGACTGTAATTTTCCTCAGCATCTCTTGTGCTATGTAAAATAAAACACAACACACCGGGAGGCCAACAAATCTATCACACATTAAATGCAAAAATAGCAAAAGGCCAAGCAAACTAACAAGTGACAATTGTCTTTGCAATGGACGAGAGCATCCACCCTAAAGCAAGTTGGAGTATATAATGCTAATGCTACACAATGTATTTTTATACACTTTTCTCCTAAAACAAGTCAATGAAACATGAACACGTGATAGAAACTGTTACTGAAACGACACTAATGAGTAGGAGGCAGGATCTACTCTCGAGAGGAATGTGAGGAGTCCGTGAGGTGCAGATCAAAGATACACAGACAACCTGCAGAATTCACTGTTTCTGGAAATAACACTTCCGTTTGTCAATATTCAATTTACTACAAGGTGCAGGAAAGTATGCAGATGGACATCACTAAATAAAATGGTTCTGGGCCCTAATAGAATCATATAACTTTGCAGGCATATTAAGGCGAACAGACACATAAAATTAATATAAGAAGATTGTAATTTGGTAATGTAATATATCAATGCACGTTGTGGCATTGATGTGTATGATGTGTAAACAATTATCGGTATTAAAGAAACCAGTATATCCAGTTATGTTTTCTCAATTCCTTCCTCCTGGAGGCCACCACTGCTGCTAGTCATCCGTATTCAGCAGTGCCTCCTGTGACCTGGAATCCTGCATTTAATCAACACCAAAGGTTGTCAATGCTTCTAGCCAACTCCGGTCACTGGTGCCACTCGCACCCCACCACCCTTGGGCCTGTTATTCTTCTAGCCAGCTCCAGTCAGTAGTGGCACCTTGGACCTGTATGTAAGCTTACTAGTTAGCTCCTGTTAGTATTGGCCCCTAGGACCTGTTATCATTATAGCCAACTTGAGTCATTAGTAGCACCTTGGGACTAGTGATCATACTAACCAGCTTCAGTCAGTATTGGCTCCCTGAGACCTATTATCCTGCTAAGTAACTCCAGTCAGTAGTGACCCCTGTACCTTAAATCCTGAAAATATTCAAAACCAGAGGTCAACTCTACTGCCAACCAGTTCCATTCAATATTGACATGTATTGTTGCCCTGCCTGTAATGAATACCAGAGGCCAGCGTTGTTGCTAGCCAGCTCCAGTCTTCAGTGCCTGTCACATATTATCCTCAATAAGATCAATGCCCAAGACCTGTGCAGCTGCTAACCTGCTCTAGTCAGTAGTGACCTCCCAGACCTGTTATTCTGCATATAATCAGCAAGGCTTCGGCCCTAATAGCACTCACCCCACATCCTTATGGTATATTAGCAATGTAATTTATTTACATCATACGGTAGGTACTGCACTATATCACACGATCCCAAAAACAAAGAAAATCAAAATTTGCCTAACCATCCAGCACTCCACCTGGTCAAAAATGACCAAATCACACCAAGCACTATAGCCTGCCACATCACATGGCACACTCAGCCACAACATGACAAGATACCACGGCAGGGATTTGGGGCCATTAATCCTCAGGCATGTATGCTGTAGATGCACATGCTTTGCATACTCCTGCCATCTTGTGTTGGGCCCAGATGTTTGCAAGTTGTTTCATTATTACCCCTAGATTTATATTTCATCACAAAAATTACCTGCATCACTCCCTCTTTTTGATCTGGGTTATTTAATTTAATTTGCTGCAGGCTATTTTCACCTTGAGCATGCTCAATTAACCTTCCATTATGATTACTAACAGTTTGAGACAATGATTGTCGATGTTTATGTAACTGCTTCGTTTCGGTTCCCAGATCTTGTGGTAATTTAATATCCTTCCAGGTTTTTAACAAATCTCTGATACTCTCTCTCTTTGCTCTATTTGTTTCCAATTGTGATGGCTTATTTTCCACCTGTTCATTACTTTCCTCCACTTGCAGCATTTCTAAGGACTGAATTTTCCCATTCTCTATCATTTTTATACTAGCAGCTTGATTGTTTAGGCAATTATTTTTCATAACTGCTTGTACCTCCGATAGATCCTTATTAAATAGAGGGTAGAAGGGTTTTGTTGGAGACATTTGTTTATCCTCACCTTCACAATATGATATTTGGTCATGGTTGTTTCCAGTGTTCAATCTCACTATACCTGATGCATTTGTATTTTTTATACTTTTAGAAGCTTTATTTCTTGCTTTCCGTTGTTTTTTCCTCTATCTTTTTGATAGATGATCCCTCATATCCATTGTTGATGAAAATCAACATTGGATATGGCAAAATTACTTATGGAATTGACCATAAGTAATTTTGCCATTGTATTTCAACATCTCTATCGTTAGACCATAGCATATTCATGTTATAATCACCGGTAATAATAATCTCAGGTTGGATGTCATTGTCAAGTTGCTGCAATATCATAATTATCAAATTGGTCGCCATTGTTCTTCGTAATTATATACGTTGATTACTACAAGAGATGTAATTAAATTTTGTTCTTTGTATCATATTTTGACAATTAGATAATCCTTTTGACTTGGGACGTCTATTTCACTTTCCATTTTTAGCTCAGTTGATATAAAAATAGCCAAACCCCCACAAGGTCTGCCATAGTTACTTGTTCTCTTAGCTCATGAGTAATAACCCTATACCCTTCCAATCTAAAAAGAACTAAAGCCCAAGTCTCTTGTAAACAAATGATTTGAAAACAGCACAAAGTAGCGAGTTGGTTATTCTGAATCTTTGCTTGAACCCCATTTATATTCCACAAACATAATCTGACACTTTCATTCATAATTGTTGGCCCCCTTAAAGAAACTTCAGATTGTAGATGTCAATCCTGCCTGACATTATGGAGGGCTGCTGTTAGCCAACCTAATTTGACAGTGTCAAATAATAGGTCCGCTATTTTTTCCTCTAATGATTTGAAAAGATGCCCGTTGGTCATACCTGTGGGTTTTTTAATATTGAGTATTTCTTATTATTCTCGGTTCTCATTGGTTATGATTTTGTAATTTTGTTGAAACAAAAGGGCTTGGATAGGAAGCAGGGGTGGGGGAATCATATCGCCCGACGCCCGAGCCATGTTGTTTTTTACCATGGGCAAGAAGGTTTAATGTCTATTGTGTCCGACGGACAAGTAGACATTAAACTACATACATAATACAGGCTGTGGGCTCTCCGGGACTCTCAGCCAATCAGAAAGCCTGACCGCGAGCCAGGGACGCTTTTGAGGCCTGTGATTGGCTAGCAGCCCATGACTGGGCTCTAGCCAGTGAATGACTGGATGACAAACGTCAGTCTAAAAAAGCGGTATTCTCTGCAATCGGGTGTATTGCTATCTCAAGCTTAATGGAGTGCACATGAACCACGAGGAAGCGATCTCAGTTTTAACACAAAAGGGTAGCAGTAATTTCTTGCTGCTAGTGGCGCGACCTGAGACACAGGTGAGGAGAAAGGGTGGCATTAATGTTACGAGATTAATGCTAAGTGAGCTTGCGGCACCAGGGGGTGGGGCATAGGAGTACAATTAACTTTATCCTCTCTGCATCAAGAAGGGAAGAAGAGAGGCAAACATCCTGCTAAGAGCTCAAAGCACTGGGGTAAAAAAAAACGGCATTTCGCTAGTGCTCAGTTCAGATTCCAGAAGAGAAAACAGAGCGCGCTAATTCGGGGTTTGAAGCGGACTGTCCTTTAAGTGGCGCTCCACTATGCAATGGCTCATATTATACTAAATGTAGCGTTTAAGAATTGTATCCGGTAGTAAACATTTGAAATTCCCATGATCAGTATCTCAGCTTCAACAAACGGTAGCATTAGAGCAAATGAGCAATGTTTTTTTTACCTCGTATTGCCCATAACAGCTAGTGGATTTTAAAAGGGGTGAGGCAAATGGGTGGTTTATATTAATTTCCTTTAGGGACAGAAGCTGCAATACGTTACCTGCAAAGTTCCTGTCCGAGGTCGTCTACTTTTTGCCTGGATGAGAATTAAGGTTATGAACAGTGAGTCCTGTATGCGGTTACATAATATATGTAAAGACGAAAAGATGTTGAAATTCCAGTGTCCCAAATCAGTCACATATCTCAGACACTCATTCATTGGTGGGCTAATAGAGTGTGCTTTTCACATTGCACACAAGGTGACATGAGTTAACACTATCGGTCTCGTGCGCTCCCCCTCGCCTTATTTTTCCCTCAGGGGCCCATATTTCATGCTCTCTTTGCTGCTATTTTTGGGAACATGTGTCTGTTTAACCACATTTTGAAATAACTGCTTGGCTCATGAGGATCTTGAGTGCTGCCTGCAGCCAAGTGCTGCAAGTGCCTCGGCCCTGCCTTTTCCTCCTCAAAGCACCCTCCTAAGATGTTTCTCGCACCTAATTACTTGCTTAACTGTTTGACTTGTGTGGGTCAAACCCCGATCAAAGGACACCTAAAAGAAAATGAGCATGACCTTGTGTAATGTAACTGGTGCTTGTGAGAAGGACTCAAATACCTTTGGGTCGTGATCGCGCTATATAAAAATAAACTGCAAAAAATAAATGTCCACACCAGGCTCACAAGCAAGGTGCTTTGCTTTTACAGATGAAGCAAATTCCGAAGCGTTACTTTCCCACTTTTAAAGGTGAAAGGAAAGAATCCTGAAATCCGACTTTACCATGATCAGTGCAAGAGGTGGAGGCAAAGTGCTTCAGTGTTCAGCCCTGTGTCATGACTTGATAACCTAACATGCCCACCTTTAAAGCGCATGTTCACCCAGAAGGTTATCTTGGCGCTGAATAACAGATGTTTATATTGTTACCCAACTCAATGGTACTCATTTTGTCGACCTCAGAAGGATTAAAGGCTGAGTGGATCCAGCAGGATTTGAATCTGTAACCATAGGTCAAACACAGCGCACTGCAGTGGACGCATTAGTTCACTAAGCCACCAGACCCGATATCTCACGAGAGGAAAATAAAGTAGTGGCGCTTTTGGGTCTTTGTTGAGCTATTATTTTATCTAAAGCCCCCTGAAGAATAAACCAACTTCATTCATGAGATGGCATTTGACTATCCAGGAGGTCAGGACGGTGTTTCCAACTCTACTGTGACTAAGCCAAGGCGTCCTTGCTAGGTGTGACATGACATTTTGAGTGGTTGCAGTTACTCACTAGCCTCCGTCTGGATGCTCAGCTCAACACTTTTAGATTTACTGTCTTTTCAACATAACACTCCTTCTCTTTGCTGTGAGTCTAACGCGTGCTTTCCAGCTGTGTGAGTATAAAGATTTCACTGCTGGTACATTTCCTACTTATCGGAGAGAGACAAACTTGATCAATTGGTGAGCTGCACTTTTTCATGTTAGGGTAGCTTACTCAGCTGCTGCCATTGCTATAAGCAAGAAAGAACCCTGTACTGCTCCTGCCAGTGCTGCACATGCTCTTTGTGTGGGATAAGAATGTAGAGATGTAGCGGTGAGTGCACAATAATATAAACACGCCACAACTGACCAGAAGTGATGTAAGCCTATTACTGCCTCTTGTGTATTTGTACATGTGGATACTACCTCAGTGAGCCACAGCACATCTGCTACGTGATTTTGCTGCCCCATGAACTGTTCATAAGCTCTGCCAATAAGTGCAGTTATTTCCATTCACAAGTTTATCTGAGCATCACATCTGAAGCTGCACAGCTATCAGTTCGCCCTATGATGAACACCCTTCTGTTCTACAGGTTCATATTTCGACAAAGTCTTGTCTGTGCCAAAAACACTTCAAGAAATGTAGTCAGTTACCAGTCCGCACTCTGACTTTAGGTACTATTTCTCTTCACATAAAAATGTGTTGCATGCAAATTAGTTGATAATTAAGTGCAGTACACACTGACACATCTGCATGCATGCTGTACAACCACCCACTACCACAGATGCATTTAAGAGTGCTTAACCATGCACTGCATAATTGGACTAGTACTTGAAATGTATATTGCATAGTATGTTGCACTGATTGCAGTACAGGTTCTCTTTGTGCAGACCTCCCTTAGTAATTAATGGAATAGGCGGGGCAAGCTGTTAACTTCCCAGGCCAAGTAGATTCGTGTAACATTTTGTCCCCTGGCCAAGTAGATTTTTGGAAAATTTCCACACCCCTGAGGAAGGTTGCAGGGGAGTTGTTATTTTTATTCCCCAGTCCTGAAAGAGATTATGTTCGTCCATAATAAGGCTGGCGGCAGTAGAAGATGTCCAAATTACTAATGTTGATTTGCGATTATTATTCTTGAAGTGTGGAATTCAATTGATTCTATGTCGGTACATTTAATTTTCTTTCATGAGGGTACTGCATTACACAATTTTAATATTTTCCCACGAGTCAAGATGTCATTATTACCCCTAGATTTGTATTCCAGCTTAGAAATTACCTGCACCACTCCTTTTTGATCTGGGTTATTTAATTTAATTTGTTGCAGGCTATTTTCACCTTGAGCATGTTCAATTAACCTTCCATTATGATTACTGACAGTTTGAGACCAAGATTGTCATTATTTATGTAACTGCTTCGTTTCGGTTCCCAGATCTTGTGGTATTTTAATATCCTTCCAGGTTTTTAACAAACCTCTATTCGTTTCATCCCCTCTGATACTCTCACTCTTTGCTCTATTTGTTTCCAATTGTGATGGCTTATTCTCCACCTGTTTATTACATTCCTCCACTTGCAGCATTTCTAAGGACTGAATTTTCCCATACTCTATCATTTTTATACTATCAGCTTGCTTGTTTAGGTATTTATTTTTCATAACTGCTTGTACCTCCGATAGATCCTTATTAAATAGAGGGTAAAAGGGTTTTGTTGGAGACATTTGTTTACCCTCACCTTAACAATATGATATTTGGTCATGGTTGTTTCCAGTGTTCAATCTCACTATATCTGATGCATTTGTATTTTGTTTATACTTTTAGAAGCTTTATTTCTTGCTTTCCGTTGTTTTTTCCTCTGTCTTTTTGATAGTTAAACTTCAGGAGCTGCGCCTGTCATTGTTGATTGTGTTGAGCATTGGTTTATCAATTCTTGATCTTTTGTTTTATCATCTATTTTTTCTTTAACAACAACAGTATTGTCTTTACATTTTATTGTATCTTTAGAGGGGCAGTCGGTCTTGATGGGTTGAATTCCCACATTAGGAAAATTCCCTTTTACATTGTCAATTATTGTTTTTAAAATATCCTGAATGGTAGCCAATTTGTTAATTAGTGGGGCACAACTACACTCGGCATACGTAGATATTGGCTGAGATTGTGCCCTTACAATTAGATTATTTTGCGTTGTTATCTTCTGCTCAGTTCCGGCAACAGAGGATGCCGTAGCGCTCAAGAGATGTATTTGGACCTCCTTTTTGTTGGACTTAAATGTTAAAGCTTCCAGAGTTAATTGCGAGGTTTTGAAGAATAAATCCCAAATTGCTCCCGCGTTCCCACTTCCTGGTACCTGAGTACCTGGGCTATGGTGTTGCCCATTTATGAATGATAGGTCCTTATACTCCTCTGTTTGTGGTTCCTTGAAAATAATGTCCCTCGTCAAAAGAATTAATGAATTGTGGACTACTATTCAAAACGTCTTATACATACGGAGTACTCCAATGCTGCAGAGCTTCTGGGTTGCTGTTGTATTCGTCCTTATTAATTAGAGATCCGTTATTTTGATTACATTTCGTCTGGTCCTGTTTTTTAACTGAATTTATTTTAGACAGAGTAAGATCCGATTTCAGTGAGGTATTGGCTTCCCTTATGATTTTCACCCCACCATTTAGTTCATTTGGAGCTTCTTGCTCTCGTTGATTTATTTGGCCCAAATTAGATGGTTCCCCTATCCCGTTAGCTTTTCTGATTTTTACTTTCACTTCTATTGACATTGGCTGCCTAGTTGGTAGTAATTGTTGAGTATCTCCCATTGTTGGATTTGTGAATTTTGGGTAATCTTGTTGTGAACGACCAGGAAGTGGAATAGTTAACATCTCTAGGTCCGTTATTTGACCCCAATGGTTGACTTGGTCCTTAGTTGAATTTGACATTCGCTCGACTTCAGCTTCAGACTCAGGGTGGCCTGGTTCACTTACTCCTTGCTTAGGGTATATAATATTTGTTCAACTCAGTGGTTTAATTGGAGTTTGAAAATCACATGGGTTAGTTAGCAATGTTATCATAGCACCAGTTGGATCTTTCATAAAATCAAACTTTGACAGCAACTTTCCCAGTTTCCCAAATGTATGGACCTTAGATGATTTAAAGGAGTATATGTCACCTGCCTGTTTTATTTTAAACATATCTAGTATTAGTGTGTGTTGTATTTTTCTTTTCCTTTTGATAGGAGGGAAAGGTGGCCGCTCCTTTACTGACCTCATAATACACCCTCTAAGGTGAAGAAGTCTTGCTCCTTTCAGAGAATCAAACGGGCCAGTGACAAGACCAAACGGTGCTTTGATAGGACAAAAACACCTCCCAACACCTCCAAGGGAAAACACCCCCAAAGCACACCTCGGTACAGAATCCGCCGGTACTGCTGGTTACTTAATTATTTAATTAACAGATTAATTAATATCCGGGGTCCGGGTAGGGCTGTAGTCTAGGCATGCAGAGTAATTCAGGGATCGAGGGGTGCTTCAAGAGGGTCAAAGTCTATTGTCACTTTTCCCTTTGCATAATTTCTCAGATTTTGTATTACAGACTTATTACAGACTCCAATGGCTCAGCGACTTACGGACTGATCAACCTTAACTACTAGTCACACGCCACACACCTCTTGCCACTTGTCACTCACCACTCACTGTTCATTGCTTGTTCATTGCTATTCATCGCTGTCAAGAGTACAAGGGAGAATGCTGGCAATCCTTCAGGAGCAAGAGCAGGATCCAGAGCCAGTCCCACTACAGATGGCAGATGTAGGCACTCCCCTCCACTCCTCGGCTCAGCTCTGCTCTGCTCAATGCTTAGTAAATAAGTAAAATCAGGCGGCAGGCCAAGGCTCCTCTGTGCCCTCTTTGCTCCTCTGTTCTCCTCTGTGCCTCTGTGCCCTGCAGCAGCCGCCGCACCAGCAGCACCACAGTCCAAGGCTCCTTTGACCCCTGCAGCGGCGGCCGCACGAGCAGCACTAGCAGCGCCTTAGCACCACGTTGCTGGCAGCAGCCGTTCCTGCCCCCACAGCAGATCTGTAGAACTTAAAGCGCCCGTATAACAGGACGCGGGTGAAGCGGGAGAAACCTTCGGGAGCGGGAACTGGTCACAAACCAAACCAGGGCAGTCGTCGCAGGCTCTGCTCCGCTTGCTTGTCAACTCCTCCTCGGCTCGGCCCCTCAGCTCTACTCGGTATGCTCTGCACTCAATGCTGAATCACAGGCCAACAACAACTGTGAACACCAACAGAGGGAAGAATTGCGTGTTTCCCCCAGTTAGTAAAAAAAACAGCATAAGTCTTGGCTGCTTCTGCTGCACCCAGCGTCTTATGCATCTTTGCAGTCTAATTTTTCTGTCTGGAAAAAAATTGTGTCCTGGTCCAGGTGCAGAAAAACCTAACAACTGATAACCAGGTGGAATAAAATGAACACATGAAAGTACGCCTTAATTTCATTGCCCTGCATTCACACTCTGGACCATAGTTGAGGGATAGGTCTAGGCATAGTCCTCGCAGCACACAATAGATTTGCTTGAGGCAGAGGCCAAATCTCAAGTCAGGATACCAGATACAAGTAGGTGGTAACTTAGGGCAGGGGAAAACACCTGTTGTCCGTGGAGGAGTAATTCCCTTCCCAGAAATCTGCATTACAAATTAATAATAGTATATCTTTTTTTAATATCTGTTTGGTGCCAGTCCATATGACTTTAATTTCTGCCTTTGGGATTCTATGTTACAACTTCATAGGGTACATGTATCCTTTGTGAGCTTAATAAAATGTTGAAAATTCTAGAAATCCTCACTCCTACATCCAAGTACTCTCAGGCTACCATTCTACACTCTGCTCTGTCTGAAAAACAGCTCAACATTTTCAAAATTCTGCATTGATTTGGCTTGTAAATTATATTTTTGGAAATGTACATGTGTTAACTATTTAATTTTAATACTATAGGTGATTGAAATTACTGACGAAGAAAGCAAGATTTAGCACTAAGCAACTGAATGTCAGTGCCATAAGAAGGATTATTTTGAAAAACTGAAGGACATCCAGCATTCTACGTTTAAACAATTTCGAAAAATCTAAGTGTGGCGAGGAAAGTACTACACCTGTAAGTGAAGTTTCTAATTTTGCATTTCATTAACCCAGAGCAAAGCCATATCTGTGCACACAGCATCCGAAATAATGTAGGAAGACCACTTCAGCATCCTCATCTGAAATATTATCAGAAAGACAAATCGCCTCAGCATGACAGAATAACGTACATCTAAAGCATCATGTAATTCTAGAGAGGAAGCACACACTGCATAAAAGAAAGTTACAACTAAAGGTTTATTCTGGATACCATCAAAGAAAAGACGCTGAAAGAAGACTCCGAAGCTGACACGTTAACAACCAAAAGATTGGAAAATCACCTTTGTTCAACAACCGTTTTTAACCAGTTACGCAAGTTTGAGACTAACTGCCTCGAGATATGACACCTCGACCCACTCTACTCACTCTGGCGAAAACCTTAAAAATTCACCATTTTATTGTTTTCATGACCATCTCAGATTGTTTCCTTTTTATTGTGTACTGTTCGGTAATTCTATGTAAATCGCCTCAACATTATCTGTTGTGCAGGAGTGATATGTAAAACTGTTAAAGATGAAAATGGATTAAAGGAGCACCGTTGCGCTATAGCTAATATAAATAAAGCCTCGTCTTCAGGACTACAAACCTTAACCTTACACCAAACATAGAAAGGGTAGAAGGAACGGATATTCTGCGACTAATGATCCACAATAGTACTCTGCACGTTCAAACGCCCTCAGTTACTGCCATTACGTCAGTACAAAACGGACCTTATCAGTTTAATCATTAAATATCAAACCAACACCTTATTACTGCATTGCTAAGAACCTATACAAATAGATTTGAGAAAAACTTCAGTCACAATTTAAGTTGCTGCCGGAGAGGCTAAAGACTATTACCTGCTAGAAAAATTTCAACAGGTGTTACAGGACTGCTTCCAGACATAGTTTGCTCAATTCAAGTGTTAAGAAAATTACACACAATTTTTAGAGATAAGTGCTGAACATTATCTAAACAAGCCCGAAGTTGGGGAAAAAAGTTACCTGTGCCCAAAAAGAAACAGCCATAAATCTTATCTCACAGAATTTGACAGAATGCACACAGGGGGAAACCACTCTCAGTGCAAAGTATGCCAAAAAAGTTTCAGGCGTAAATCTTATCTCACTGAGCATATGAGAATCCACACTGGGGAAAAACCTTTTCAGTGCTCTGAATGTCAGAAAAGGTTTAGAATCAAACTGAGTCTATACCGACATGCAATAACCCACTCTGTGGAAAAACCTTACCAGTGCGCTGAATGCTCGAAAAGTTTCAACCAAAAATCTTATTTAACTGAACATATGAGAATCCACTCTGGGGAAAACCCTTATCAGTGCTCTGAATGCCAGAAAAGGTTTTGTAACAAACGGAGTCTATCTCGACATACAATAACCCACTCTGTGGACAAACCTTACCAGTGCGCTGAATGCTCGAAAAGTTTCAACCAAAAATCTTATTTAACTGAACATATGATAATCCACTCTGGGGAAAAACCTTTTCAGTGCTCTGAATGTCAGAAAAGGTTTAGAATCAAACTAAGTCTATACCGACATGCAATAACCCACTCTGTGGAAAAACCTTACCAGTGCGCTGAATGCTCGAAAAGTTTCAACCACAAATCTTATTTAACTGAGCATATGAGAATCCACTCTGGGGAACACCCTTATCAGTGCTCTGAATGCCAGAAAAGGTTTTGTAACAAATGGAGTCTATCTCGACATACAATAACCCACTCTGTGGACAAACCTTATCAGTGCCTGGAATGCCAGAAATGTTTCAAAGACAAAAGCAGTCTCACTCAGCATACAAGATACCACTCTAAGGCTAAGGAAAAACGTTATCAGTGCTCTGTATGCCAGAAATGTTTCAGTGATCAAAGCACTCTCACTCTGCATACAAGAACCCACACTGGGGAAAAACCTCATCAATGCACAGAATGCCAGAAATGTTTCATATACAAAAACAGTCTCACTCAGCATAGAAGAACCCACACTGGGGATAAACCTTTTCAGTGCTCTGAATGCCAGAAATGTTTCAGTTTCAAAAGCGGACTCACTGAACATACAAGGACCCACACTGGGGAAAAACCTTATCAGTGCTCTGAATGCCCAAAACATTTCAAACTTAAACCACTTCTGACTGCACATGTGAGATTCCACACAGGGGAAAAACCTTATCAGTGCTCAGAATGCCAGAAATGTTTCAGTTTCAAAAGCAGACTCACTGAACATACAAAGACCCACACTGGGGAAAAACCTTATCAGTGCTCTGAATGCCCAAAACATTTCAAACTTAAATCACTTCTGACTGCACATGTGAGATTCCACACAGGGGAAAAACCTTATCAGTGCTCTGAATGCCAGAAATGTTTCAGTAGAAAAAGTAGTCTCACACGGCACATAAGAATCCACACTGGGGAAAAACCTTATCAGTGCTCTGAATGCCAGAAATGTTTCAGTCAAAAAGACTGTCTCACTCTGCATACAAGAACCCACACTGGGGAAAAACCTTACCAGTGCGCTGAATGCCCGAAAAGTTTCAACCTTAAATCTTATTTAACTGAACATATGAGAATCCACTCTGGGGAAAACCCTTATCAGTGCTCTGAATGCCAGAAAAGGTTTTGTAACAAACGGAGTCTATCTCGACATACAATAACCCACTCTGTGGACAAACCTTACCAGTGCGCTGAATGCTCGAAAAGTTTCAACCAAAAATCTTATTTAACTGAACATATGAGAATCCACTCTGGGGAAAACCCTTATCAGTGCTCTGAATGCCAGAAGAGGTTTTGTAACAAATGGAGTCTATCTCGACATACAATAACCCACTCTGTGGACAAACCTTATCAGTGCCTGGAATGCCAGAAATGTTTCAAAGACAAAAGCAGTCTCACTCAGCATACAAGATACCACTCTAAGGCTAAGGAAAGACGTTATCAGTGCTCTGAATGCCAGAAATGTTTCAGTGATCAAAGCACTCTCACTCTGCATACGAGAACCCACACTGGGGAAAAACCTCATCAATGCACAGAATGCCAGAAATGTTTCATATACAAAAACAGTCTCACTCAGCATAGAAGAACCCACACTGGGGATAAACCTTTTCAGTGCTCTGAATGCCAGAAATGTTTCAGTTTCAAAAGCAGACTCACTGAACATACAAGGACCCACACTGGGGAAAAACCTTATCAGTGCTCTGAATGCCCAAAACATTTCAAACTTAAACCACTTCTGACTGCACATGTGAGATTCCACACAGGGGAAATACCTTATCAGTGCTCTGAATGCCAGAAATGTTTCAGTTTCAAAAGCAGACTCACTGAACATACAAAGACCCACACTGGGGAAAAACCTTATCAGTGCTCTGAATGCCCAAAACATTTCAAACTTAAATAAATTCTACTGCACATGTGAGATTCCACAACAGGTGAAAACCATGTCTTGCACATGAATGTCAACTGGAAGGCTATTTTGGTTTTTCAGTCAAAAAGGCTGTCTCACTCTGCATACAAGAACCCACACTGGGGAAAAACCTTATCAGTGCTCTGAATGCCAGGAATGTTTCAGTGAAAAAATCCATCTCACACTGCATATTAAAACCCACACTGGGGAAAAACCTTACCCATGCTCCGAATGCCAAAAATGTTTTAGTCAAAAATCTAATCTCAATGAACATGTGAGAATCCACACTGGAGAAAAAACATTATCAGTGTTCTAAATGTTAGAAAAGATTCAGAGGTAGAGATGGTTACAAGCACCATAAGAAAACACACCATCAAAAATAATTCAGTGCTATGAATGCCAGAAAAGCATCAATTTTAAACGCAACCTCACTCTACATGAGCAGACGCACACAGGGAAAAAACATTACCAATGCTGTTAATGCCAGATATTCCTATTTGATAGGCACAGCCTCGCTAACCAGAAGCGACTCCATACTGATGAAAAACCTTATGAGTGCTCTGAATGCCAGAAAAGCTGCAGAGAAAAACGTGATCTCACCATGAGAAACTCCACACTGGAGAAAATCCTTATGCCATAAAAGCTTGAATCTGAAAGACAGAGTTATGCTTCATGAGAGATCCCACTCTGGGGAAAAACCTTATGAGTGCTCGAAATGCAAGCAAAGTTTTGGTTACAAATTACTTCTCACTTGTCATGAGCGAACTCACACGGGGGAAAAATGCCTTATGTGTGTTCTGAATGTCAGATAAGGTTTAATCTCGAATACAATGTCACTTCATATGAGAGAATTCACACTGGACTAAAGCCATATACAGGAGGGGAAAGCCAGAAACGTTATACTCAGAAAGGAGATCTCACTACACATGAGAAATGCATCCACACCAGGTGAAAAGTAAGGCATAGCTTGAGTTGCAGAAAAGCTTCTAACAACCTGACTTTACATGAGAGAGCACATATTGTAGTTGCAATAGAATTCATCAAGAAACTCTTGCAGGGAGGGAGGAGCCAAGATGGCGACCAGAGCAGACGCTTGAGCGCCCGGCTCCGTCGGCCCTTGGCTCTGTAACAACATCCTGATTGCTATCCTTATCGTCTCTGGAGGCGAAACGTGTGCGACGACGCGCTGACCACGCCGGTACTTTCCCGAAGTCCCAGCCTGCCCAGATGCCGGAGTTGTGTGTGATTGTGCTCTCCGCCCTGGACCCTCGCTCCATTGTCGCCCTTGCCGGCCCCTGGAGGCTCCGCAGTGACCGGACCCACTAACGCCACTCCGAGCCGCGCGGTCCTGACCGCACTCCACACCACGGACTGCCGTCAGCTGTGCCTGGGAGGTGATGGCCAAACAACCGCTGCACCCTGCGCCTGAAAGACTAGGGCTGTGAGGTAAGCCCCGGAGGAACGGGTCTCCTGCCCCGATCTGTGGAGCGCGCTGTGGGAGGCTGCCGGCCCCCTTTTCCTGTCGTCTAACCGGCTGCAAGGGGAACTTGAGGGACGGGTGGCGACTCTCGGCGTTCTTTGTGGCGGCGCGGACCTGAGGGGAGCTGGCTTTCTGCTGCGACCTCCCCCCCCGGCCATTATACCGTCCTGCGGTAAACATGACTTTATCTGCCTGCCCGCGGCTGGGGGGTGATAGCCCGGTCCTGCCCGCTGCCTGCTTCGCCCTCCCTACATCAGGCACCAGCTCTACAGTGCCGTCCCGGATTGATGCCAATGCGGGGATGCAGCTTCCACTGTCATGCGGCTCCGTTCTGGCCGTCCTACGGGACTTTCACTTGCAAATGCGTGCTGGTTTGCAGGCGCTGAGTGAGCAGTTTGACTCCATGCTATCGGCTGCGGGTCGTGAGCGCCTCGTCTGTTACCAGCAAGGCGTGGGTCTGCCTTTGTCTTCATGCGGGGATACAATGACTACATGTGATCGTGCTACACTGGTGCCTGCAACTGGCTTTCCCGGCACCCATGATCAGCTACTCTCCCGCTCTGCTGCTGATACTTTGTTTCCCCGTCCATCGATGCCTGTTTCATTGTTGCCTGCCTCACCGCGTCTGCAGAAGTATCCGGCTGGGCAGCACCTGACACCCTCGAGGACTCATTTACTGTGGCCCTCGTCTTCTTTCCTGCGGAACTCTGAGCGGCCATATTGTCTTTGTTTGCACAGGATGCGGGGCCTTCATGTAGGAGCTGGCTTAATCTCACGCCCGCGATCAGGCCAGGGTTAGGCTGATTCATGACGCTATGGTTTCACAGGTGGGCTGGACTGGGATTGGAACTGCTATGTATATGCTGTGTGCACTCGTCGCAAACTGTCTTCTTCCATCTATAATACTGTGACAATTTATTTTAACACGACTGCTTTTGGTGCAGTGGGTTTTCAGTGTGTGGAAGCTGTAGATGGCCGAGGGTTTCGGGCGCTCTGATGTTACGTAGGCTCCTCCCCACCTTCTTCTTTTTGGGAGTTTAGATTAGAATAGTTCTATTCTTTCCTCACCCCCTTTATCATAGGTGTAAACGTTTTTCTATCTTCCTTTTTATTCTACTCTTGCTCTCCTTTCTTGTCTATATTTCGGGTTTTAAAGGGCGACAGGCACTATGCTGGGGGGGGGGGCAGGCCGTAGCCTCCGCATTGGTGTAGGGTGGGGGGGTAATTTACTATTTCTTATTAGTTCTATGGGCCTTTCTTTCCTTTTATGTTTTCTGCGCTTTACTTGCTTCGATTCTGGGTCCGGGTTTGGGGTTGGCTGAGTGGGGGCGGCACTGAAGGGGTGCGTAATTGCTGATGTGAATATCCTGTTGTTGATTTGCACCGCCTCACTGCCTGGGATTTTTATTTCCATTGTTGTTTTCAATAATGTTGCCGCTCTCCCGTGTTGTGAAGATACCGTGCGGACTCGAATCTCCTTGGTTCTTATTCTTCACTGCCTTTTTCCCTGAAAAAATTATATAAAAAACTTTAAAATTAACCTTCATTTCTCCTATCCCCTGGTGTCATGGGTCTCTCCAGTGTAACATTCATAAACCGTTGCTATTTTTGACCGTTGATGCTAAGGGGCCGCAATGTTTGTATCAGTGCTTAAACGTATCGTGGCCGGCCTGATGGTTGTAGGCCCGTATTTGTTCTTTTTATATGCACGAAAAAAGGTTTTCAAAAATAAAAAAAATAAAATAAAAAAAAGAAACTCTTGCAGGATAACTTAGGCTGCCCGCATGCAACCTCCAAAGAAATTTCAGGTCTTGAAAATGTTTTAATTTCAACAAAATCCACAATTTGATTATCTGAAAGTTACAAAACTCTCAAGGTCTTTACTTGACACAGAGAAGTGTTAGTGCTTGCAAAAATCAAATAATTGCCAAAAAAATCACAAGAATAATTTGATTTTATTTGATTTTGATCTCCTGGTGTTTGTCCCGCCCTGTAAAAATAATCGCGAATGGCACCATGTTCAGCACAAGAGGGTGCAGCTGCTTCTTCAATGCGAAAGAAGTTTTCTCAACGCAAGTGGTTGTGACCTGCCGCGACCACTTGCATTGAGAAATCCGACGACCCGCTTTGAGAAATCGCCCCAGGAGGTTGATTTTGCTCACCAACTAGACTACGGCGAGCGCAAGCAAGGAAAAATCTCATTAGGAGGTGGATTTTCCCTGCTGAGGCACATGACGTTGAAGAGCGCAAGCGTAGAAAAAAAACCCCGCTACGCTCCTTGGAGCAGAGTTTTAAAGAACTATGCGAGCTCCAAGGAGTACAGATAACTCCACGAGCAGAGTTCACCACCCAGAATGAGATAATATACGACAGCAGGAAAACATAACAAACCAGTTACTTGCCTTCGATAATGCTCTTTCTGGTGGATACTGCTTTACCTGCAGATTCCTTACCGTGTGAATATTTCCAACTCGCCAGACTGGATCCTCAACCCTTAAAGCAGTCCTGCTGCATGCAGTAGGAGATATCATGCAGCTCAGTGTCGACGTCATTCTGCTCCAGAAGTGACAAGCGTAGAACCTTACCTGGTTAGCTGGCTGAATCCACGAGGCTCCTTGGGTGAATACTGTTGTGGGGAACCGGACTGCCTTCCCAGTGCCCGTTTCATCTGCAGAACGGAACGGCAGTGCAACCGGCCAGACGAACGCCGCAAGGGCAAGGACTACAATCCCCAGGTTCCCCGGCGGCCACGGCGCACGCCTGACGTCATCGCAGCGCCCGGAGCGCTTGAAAACTGAGGAGCACCGAGCGCTCATTGGGAACCTTACCTGGTTAGCTCGCTGAATTCCACGAGGCTCCTTGGGTAAATACTGTTGTGGGGGGACCGGACTGCCTTCCCAGTGCCCGTTTCATCTGCAAAACAGAACGGCAGTGCAACCGGCCAGACGAACACCGCGAGGGCAGGGACTACAATCCCCAGGTGCTCCGGCGGCCACGGCGCACGCCTGACGTCATTGCAGCGCCCGGAGCGCTTGAAAGCTGAGGAACGCCTCCCGCCTCGCGGGACGCGTGCGGGACTAGCCGGGCTAAGCCCGGGCAAAGGGTCGGCCCTCTGTGGCCCTCAGAGGCCAAAAGAGGCCTGGCTGGGCCACCCCATTTGACTGTGGACATTGAGAAAAACTGAGTAAGTTAATTATATATGGACACGATAGCTTATTGTGTGGTTCTTGCTTACTGGACTACGCACCGGCTAGGTGGGTTTCCTGTGTGTCCTGTTCTGTTACTTGGCCATATATAGAAACATCACTCGTATTATGACTACTAAAGGGGTCCATAAAACTATCATCTCCAAGGGGGGATCGCTCAAGGGGACAATAGACCACTACTTAACAAGGCAACATCTGCTATTGAACGTGAAATAGTGAGAGCCGAACAACGCCTATCTGTAGAAAGTACATCTAATAAACGATCTTCCCTGGTGTTAATCGAATCTTCACAACCTCCATCTGCATTAGGGGATGGAACTGAGATTAGCAATATTTCATGTACCCCACTAGAACGAGACTATGGGCCAACCAGGGATCTAAGTTGTGAGTTAACCACGGGAAAGACAGGGGCTGAGCCCAATGTACAATTTATATCAGACTTAAGTCTTCCGAGTACTGCTCTCAACTCACCTATTAAAGACAATACGAAATCTCCTACACATGCTCAGGTTCCTTTAGCTAAAAGGAAGCGTAAAGGTGCCAAACATAGGGGGAGATTAGCGAAACAACAAAAATTGTATTCAAGTCCCCCAACGGCAACAAACAGCCCCCTTACATCACCAAAAGTTTGTCCAATACCACGAGTCCCCATATCTACCCCACCATCAGACCTACTCGCCCAGATTGAACATTTGGTTAAATCTTTATTACTTCCATTGGTAGAACGGGTGAAGAGAATAGGGGAAAAGGTGGGAAGTATAGAGGAAATCACAAAGGCAAACGCCATACTCATTAAGAAAATGACAGGAAACAAGCAAACTAAGAAGCCAATTGAAACCATTGTGGCCAAAAGCATTGGGCCAGGGAATATTGCTTCAAATCAACCGGTAGCCCTGGAAACATCTTCCCTAAACACCCAGGATTCAAAATCAATCCAAAAACCTACAATAACCAAGAATGTTGCACCTATGGTAGGGCAGATTAAAAAAAGTATCAACCTAGATAGGACGGGTGGTAACCGGGCAGGGTAAACAGAAGAATAAACCGTATTGATTTACCTCCGGAGGCGGCACCTTATGTGAGTATCCACTCGGGGGTTCCAAAGCTCATAAATTGGAAAACTGAAGGACAACAGGAATTAAAAAATAAAGTAGCCTTTTGGTTAAGTAAAAACAGACCTCTCCCACCTAATATTGATGGGAACATTTTGAATGCCAGAAGGGTGGGATGGCTAGGACACATGCCAAAAGATATAGCAGGTGACTTGATCATACTAAATTTTAGGGACAAACATGTTATCCCTTACCTCCGAAGCTGGCAACCCCAAATAGGAGATAGCTCTATAGTAACCTGGGAATTAGGTGATTTCTACCCCAGAGCACCATACCTGCGATCTGTAAATCCTCGATTAGAAAACAACCATTTCGTTGGCAGCACAGGTCTTGTACCAGGTAGTTATAATATACCAATATATAATCGGTTTGACTTACTTTCAGGCCTTGAACTGACTTCCTAGGGACAATGCTGTTATTTTTATGCACCCTACACCACAGGACAGTGATTTAATTAAGTCGAATAATGAAGAAATTGTACTGTGTGAAGGAAAGACAGCTACTAACTGTGTAGTCCCCATGTCCCCAGAGAGTTTTAGTATTAACTAAGGGGAATGTAAAATGAATAATAGAGATGTTAAAGTAACCCTCCAGGGAGATCCTGGAGGGCACGAAAGGAGTAAAATGGGTAATCTGTTAAGGGCTGAGCCAACAGATGGGGCTATTTCTTCCACAAGACCCAATAGTACCATCGAAAAAAAGGAACATTGTAACATTATGTTTTGGAACGTGGCAGGACTTAGATCGAAAATTAAAAACCCTATCTGGGAAAATGTAGTAAATAAATATGATATCTTGGCATTACATGAAACCTGGTTACCAGAGCCAGTTCATATAAATGGATATAAAACCCTGTTTACACCGGCTTTGGGGGGAAGATATGGGAGGGCAAAGGGTGGCCTGAGCATGCATCTTTCTAACCAGCTTAAGTATGAGAGAGTACAGTTACTCTAAAAAAACAGCTTCTATCAGCTGGTAAGAATAGATGTTAAGAAGGCGGTTAGTTTGATTATTATAAATTTTTATAATAACATCCCGAATAGCGATATTGTTATTACTATAAAACGCTGAGGGATGACCTAAAACATGAAATTGACACCAATAAGAAAGAAGTAATAATTATTTGGGGGGGATTTTAATTATGCTCTTTGAAAAAGGGGTCAACAAGGCATTTGTGGTCTTATGCTTGAACAAGACATTAGTCTTACCCATTTTGAACACTCTGAGTGTGAGGACCTCTTAAATGAAATACTGTTTACCTATGATCTGGGATATGCTAATGAAATTGCTCAAACTTCATCCCCCTTTGTCCCGACATTTATTGGCAGGGGAGCATTGTCTGTTATTGACTTCATTATATCCGTAAATAGGTATGGTCGGCAAATTAAAAGATTCAAGACTCTAGATTTGCCAATGAGTGACCACCGGCCACTAACATTAGAGATTGAAAATCCATTTCAGGAGCTAGATGGTGAAGGGTCCTCTAGCCAGATAGTCCCTGATGTGATGCTTGGGAGGCAAAATGGCTACACACTTAAATGGAGTAAGGTGACCCAAGAAAAATTTACAAGGAATCTGGTGATTAAATGTCTAGAAAGTTTTATGATCTGTCTGGATGAGCACACAGTCAGTGAGCGTATTATTGAACAGTTTAACTTTATAGCGTCTGCTATCAGGGATAGCTTATGGGTTGAGTCCAAAAAAGGGGTAAAAGGTAATAGGAGACGGTTTGATACTTCATGCACTAAGGCCCTCCCCGACCTTAAAAACACACTACATGGGAGCCCTCGAGACCTGTCATTGGTGAGAGGCTTAGGGAAAAAATATAACGATGCATTGAAAAACAGGAAAAATATTATAAAACGGGAGGCCTGGGATGCCCTCTGTGAAGCGTCGCTATCTAAAGACCCATCTGCGTTCTGGAAGGCGGTAAATGCCCCCTTTCTTTATGATAACACTAAAGCTCGCATAGAAATAGCGATTTCTGAGGATGTTTGGGTCGACCATTTTTCCAAACTCTATAGTGACCCACATGGTACGCACCAATTACTGCTCCCCATAATTAGGGAAAAAAGGGCACCGGATTCGAAATTGGTCGTAACCATGGAAGAAGTCATGGCGAGTCTGAAAACAACCAAGAGCAGAAAAGCCCCAGGCCCAGATGGGATACCAGCAGACTTGTTTAAAGAAAATAGCGAGATTTGGGGGCCTATGCTGGCACAGCTTTTTAATGCCGCTCTGGAGAGGGGACTAAATGCCTCCTGGTTCACCTCGGTAATTGTGCCAATATTTAAGAACGGAGATAGGCGAAATTGTGCATCCTACCGACCCATTTCCCTTTTGGACTCGTCCATGAAGATCCTTGGCAGAATTATTTTAGCGAAACTTCAAAACTGGGCAGAAGAAAACGGGATAATAAGTGACCTGCAATACGGTTTTCAGAAGGGAATAGGTACAGTTGAACAAGGATTACATTTATTTATTGTGCATCAAAAATATACCAGGGTTAAGGGGGAACGCTTATATTTTATGTTTGTCGATCTTACATCGGCATTTGGCTGCGTGTCCCATAGTAAACTTTGGGCATTATTAGAAAGGTGAGGGGTGGAAAAAACAATTATTTGCTTCTTAAGGGAACTATACTCAGGGGCCACAGCATCTGTCCGTTATGGGAAGGGTGGAGAATGTACAAGATCCTTTGGGATGGGCCATGGGGTAAGCCAAGGGTGCGTCCTGGCCCCGTTTCTGTTCTTGATCTATATAAATGGTCTCGAGCAGCGTCTGCTGCAGGAGTGCAGGGATATGCCCATGGTTTGTAAGAGATCTGTCCCTGCACTCCTGTACGCAGACAACGCGGTTTTAATGGCTCAGACGCCCCTGGCGTTACAGAACCTCACAACATCATTTAATAAATTTATGTCAAACCTGGATCTAAAAATTAATTGTACAAAAACGTTTTCCATGAACTGTGGTACAGGAGGTAAGCAAAGAAGGAAAAATATTGACATAAATAATACTCCCTTGGAATCTACCCCTACCGTTCCTTATTTAGGTATCCTGTTCCATGAGACTGGCACATGGGCAAGTGCGGTAAAAGCGAGAACACTCTTGTTCTCAAAAACAATAATGGCTTTAAAAAGTGTTATTAAAAAAATGGGGGAAAAAAACAATTAGGGAAATTTTAACTATTTATAATGCTACTTGTATATCAGTTGTTCTTTATGGATCAGGCCTCTGGGGATATGCCAGTATAAAAACAATTCAATTCGCCGAAAATATGTTTTTGAGACACATTTTACCTGTTCCTGAGAGTGTCTCGCTTATATTTGTCATGCAGAGCTCGGCCGCAGATCACAGACACAATTAGAATACAGCCTATCCTCCTCTGGCATAGGGCATGGACTACTAATGAGTGTGTCCTAAATCGCGCTATTCTTTGGGATGTCTTAAAATTAGAAAAAGTGAGTAGGATCAAGTGGCTCGATTATGTTAAATCTTTCCTAGCTGAAATTGATTGCAACCAATACTACGATGATCCTCTCACAATGGTTAACATACCCAGAAAAGCATTGAAAAAACTCTGTATGGAACATCTTCAGGAGAAAAGAATAAAAGAGGAAGTAAAGAAAAAGACTGTTTCTCTACATCAAGTGATATCGTCTAGGGACAAACTACAGCCATATTTAACCTTATATATGATTAATTATGAGGTTTATCCTGACGCGTTTTATATTAAACATTGTTTTTAGACTCTTGACTTTCCCTGTTACAAATTATTGGTCTCATGATTTAATTCTGTGCCCAAGTGATGATTCTTCAGCCCAGTCTGATATCCACGTATTATTTTTCTGTACATTTTATACATTGCCTCGCAGGAAACTTATCATCCCTATGCTTAAGGAAATGAATTTAAATCGATGCCGCCCAGCGTTTTTAGAACTACAGAGATTAGATACAGTTTTAACGGTTGCAACCGTCTCAGAATTTTTAAAACATGTTTTTATATTGCAGAATTCAATTGGCATGGATGAATTTTAACTGTCTCTTTTTGTTGAATATTGTTTTATATGGTAAATTATGCATATTACTTCTTTGTAAATGAAATTTCATGTTGTATGCTTTTATGGTTACTGTCAATTAACCAAATAAAGCATTTGAACTTGAACTTGAACTTGGCAAGCGTAGATGCATAGAAGCACTTCCCATGTGCACTGTGAACAACTACAGGGGTCTATGAGTTCATTATCCCATATGCAAGCCCTGGGCAGATATTAATTCACCATTTTTATCATGATTAGAATTCAGATGAGGCCTTTTCATTTCCAAAAATTATAATTGTGTTCTCAGCAGCAAGTGTATATATAAATCGTTGAGTGATGACTGCGCAGTGCTCAAGATGAAAGTGATATGATGATAAAATAGTCAGATCCACATTTTGTTCACAAAAACAGGGCTGTAAATTGCTTATGTACAATACAAGTTAAGCAAAGGCTATTCTTAGAAGACATAATTTATATGAAATAGTCCCTGTTTAGTCAATGTTTCTACCATTCCAGTTAATTACCGTGGACTCATCAGGACGGTAGATCACCGTCTCTCCCATATGCTTCTCACACTATATTCAATACAACCCAGTAAGGATTGTTCTGTATCTCGGGCCAGCGTACCTGGGAGCCAGTGAATCCTCGGCTCGATGTCAAACACGTTTGTGTGACATTTCCTGATGAGACCACTGTCCTTGACTGCCCTGTCTGTGAGAAGCTGCACCCACCCTCCTGTGATGGTGGGCAGGAAGACCTTCACCGCCAAGTGAAATGCTTGCAACTCAAACAGCTTGATGTGGAGTTGAGTCTCTGCTGGGGATGAGGGTTCCCTAATCTGTCTCCCATATGGCCTTCCCATCCCAGAAGTGATACATCCGTCGCCACTGTTAAGTCTGGGTGGAATAGGGAGAGGGGTCTGCCACTGGCATAATCTAATTCACTGGAGAATATGTTGGATACTGCCTATAATAGGGTGAGTCAGTGACTGGCAGGACACAAAGAGGTTTTGAGGCTGTGCCAGCTGTAGCAGCAGGTCACGCAGTGGCATGATGTCCTGGACTTTGCCTTTGTGTGCCATGGCCATGAAAGAACTGGCAGACCTGTTGGGTTTGCAGCAGGGTCTGGCGCTGGCAGTGTTGAAAAACCCTACAGTAGCCAAAAGGGGATGAGATTTGTGATGAAATTGCGTGGCGGAGGCAGACAGACCCAAGGAATCTGTCTGGGGCCTAGTCTGCTTTCTTGCTTAAAAGACGAGAGCCATCGAATAGCTTGTCCATTAACGATGCTTGGGTATCTTTAGAGAAGCATAAATTACCGAACCACTCCTGAGGCGGAAGCCGGGAGAGTCTGCTCGCTGTTTGTGTTTAAAATTATATTTGCATTTTCTGTGTTTTTAAAACCACGTTTTACTCACCCTTGAGCACTTTCCCCCAGAAAGCTGATACAAAGTCCCTCGCACAGCGGATCTTAGTGCTGTTGCAGGTAAGGAACAACATCGCCGCAATCGCGCGCTCAACCCCCGGGCCACACCCACTACCTGAGGCCACGCCCACTCAATCCTAGCCTTCATAAGTCGCGCTGACCCACTAGCGCGCCAAAATTACCGAACTACTCCTGAGGCGGAAGCCGGGAGAGTCTGCTTGCTGTTTGTGTTTAAAATTATATTTGAATTTTCTGTGTTTTTAAAACCACGTTTCACTCACCCTTGAGCACTTTCCCCCAGAAAGCTGATACAAAGTCCCTCGCACAGCGGATCTTAGCGCTGTTGCAGGTAGGGAACAACATCGCCGCAATCGCGCGCTCAACCGCCGGGCCACGCCCACTTCCTGAGGCCACGCCTCTCTCCTCCCTATATCAATGTGCATTTACCGGACGTGCAGCGAACGAGCGCAGTGGGCGCGCCATCAGCGCGCCGAAGGCGGCCAAAGGAAAGCCTGTCTGCGCCCGTCCGCACCAGGCCGGGCCCAGGGCCCGAAACCCCTGGAGGCTACACCACAATACCTAGGGTTTATGCGCCTGAACTACTACTCTCCATGCGACACCCTATCAAACAAAAATGTCAGCTCCTACCAAATGATAGGCACAATTCCATCTCGTGTACGTCCTGCAAATTCAAACTTGATGTTCCTCAGCTCTGTCGGCCCACTGTCGTAAACCGTATGCCGGCACACACGTGGCTTCTAGGAAGCCTGAACTGTAGATCCCTCAGCAAAAATAAAAGAAACATATTCGACCTCTTGTCCGACAACTCTCTGGACGCCCTATTTCTCACGGAGACGTGGCTACACGCCAGCTCAGGCCCAGACATAGCGGAAGCCCTCCCGTCTACTTATGCCAAAGCCAGAATAGACCGAACCATTGGTGTTGGGGGTGGCATAGCTGTTATCTTCAAAAAATCGGTGAAATGTACCCTGGAACCAGTCTCCTTGAATGCCTGTGAGATGGCCCTATTTAAACTTCAACTCCACCCGAACTTTACCTTCACGGGTCTCCTGATTTACCGACCACCCGGCCCTCCTCAACCCTGGGCAACCCAACTAGTGGACTGGGTCGCTTCGGTCCGGATAAACTACAGCAATATGTCCATCTTAGGCGACCTAAATATACATTTTGACGACCAGCTAAATAAACCAGAGTCAAACCTAATCCATGATCTTGCTGCCATGAATCTCACTTTGTGGAACTCGGGGGCCACACACAAAAGAGGACACCTTCTGGACCCTATTTTTTCCAGTCTTACACTGTCACTCTGCCACCCAGCCTTGCCCCTACACTGGTCTGATCATTTCCTTATAAATTTCAGCGTGTCTGACCACATAAACTCCTGTCCCTCCGGCAGGACAGGACAGTGCGGCAACAGAAACTGGAAGAAACTGGACTTAAACCACCTTATGTCCGTCCTAGACTCGGCACCCCTGGATAATTTATTTGACACCGAGGACATAGACATTGTAGCTACTAAAATTAACAAATGGCTATTAGGAGCCTTAGACACCTGCCTTCCCTTGACTCGTAAAAAAATCACAAACCATAACCCTCCTGCATTATGGTACAACGTGGAACTGAAGGCAGCGAAATCCAAGTGTAAACGCCTGGAACGACTCTGGAGGACAGACTACTCTCCTACAGCATGCCTGACCTACCGAAACGAACTCAAGCTCTATCATAAAGCTTGCTCCACGGCAAGAACCAACTACGTGGCGAAAGCAATCTCAGAAGCCACAAACAAATCCAAAACTCTTTTTAATCTCGTAAAAGAATTAGCGGGCTCAAATACATCAGCCAAAACCCCTCCATTGAATAATGTCCAATGTGAAGAATTGGTGCAGTTCTTTACTAAAAAGATTGAGACCATCTACCAGGACATTGTAAAACAGCACCAGATACAAGCAGAAACTGTCCTGGACCTCGATCCAAAGGGGGAGGCCATTTCCCCTGCGCAAAACCCGCCCTACGTGCCATTAACATTCTGGCCCGAGATAAATGTTATGGGTCTTCGAGTCATCTTAGGTAAAGTCAAATCTGGCTCTCCTATCGACCCCCTCCCAATCTCTGTACTGAGACTCCTGGACCCCCCACAACTCTCTGTCATCTGCCAAACTTTGAATTTGTCCCTCACCACAGCAAAGGTCCCAGCCATGTGGAAACATGCCAAGGTGTCACCACTTCTCAAGAAACCATCGGCGGATCCGAAAGTGCTAGCCAATTTCCGTCCTATATCCCTCCTACCTGCATTCTCCAAAATCTTGGAGAAACACGTCCACGGACACCTTGCCAGTTTCACGGAGGTAAACAACATACTTCACCCCTCCCAATCGGGTTTCCGCCCCCGCTTTTCCACTGAGACGACACTGCTCGGGGTCATGGAAAATCTTCGCCTTCTAGTCGATAGAGGTGATTCCGCTGCGCTGATTGTACTCGACCTCAGAGCAGCGTTCGACACCATCTCTCACCACATTTTGTTAAAATTGCTCTCCACCATGGGAATTAGGGGCAAAGCACTGGACTGGATATCATCTTTTCTGACGCTCAGGACGTTTCAAGTCACCTCTAGTACCGCGGCCTCAAATGTCCACCAATCCCCCTATGGTGTCCCTCAGGGATCGGTACTGAGCCCCCTGCTTTTTAACTTATACGTTACCCTGCTAGCTCAGATCGCCGAAGCAGCAGGCCTCAACATGTTCACTTACGCCGACGATTCTCAAATCGTATTTTCACTCTCCAACGGAGACCACGACTCCTCCTCCCTCCTGCAGTCTGGCCTTAGGAGCATTGCCACCTGGATGAGAGAAAACATGCTCAAACTTAACGGCAGCAAAACGGAGGTCTTAATACTGGGCCCTAATCAAAACCTCTGGAACCCAAGACATTGGCCAACTGAAATGGGCTCCCTACCCATCCCGTCACAAAAAGTACGAAACCTAGGCATCATCATCGACAACGGCCTTACTATGGAACCCCAAGTCACCAATCTGACATCCACCTGCTTCACTATCCTGAGGTGGCTCAGGAAAATTATATGGATGTTACCAGATGACACTCAACAATCAGTGGTCAACGCATTAATCACCTCCCGCTTGGACTACGGTAACGTCCTCTACCTAGAGGCTTCTAAAGCAGTCATGCGATGCCTTCAACTGGTGCAGAACGCCGCAGCTAGACTGCTTTGCAAGTGCCACAGGAGGGAATATATGTCCGGTCACCTTAAAACGCTCCACTGGCTACGAATTGAAAATAGGGTTAAATTCCAAACCCTTAGCCTAATGCACAGAATCAAATGGGGCAATGCACCTAGATACCTGCAAGCCCTCGTTCAAGCCTACACGCTGGCTCGCTGCCTGCAATCCTCATCTCAAAGCCTTTTTTCAGTTCCCAGAATACGCCTAGTGAGGATGGGGGGTAGATCTTTCTCCCTTCTGGGCCCCAAGCTCTGGAATTCCCTTCCTCAACACCTACGCCTGGAGACCCACTATACCCACTTCCGCAAAGCCATCAAGACCTGGCTTTTCAACCAGTAATTTGCTCATGCCTCTCCCCTGAGTCTCTCGCTCCTGCTTTTGTGGTTTAGTATTCTCTTAGCGCCGGGAAACCCTTATCGGGTAGCTTTCGCGCTCTATAAACCCAACAAATAAATAAAATAAATAAATAAAGCATATAGACCTAATCCAGGCAATGCACCAAAGTTTCACACTCATGCCAATCGCCTGACCAAAGCAATAGGCTATGTCCAAGTCACAACATAGTACTGACTGCTGCAACACATCTATCCTGAATAGCTTGTGTTCGCCGACAGAGTTTGGGCCACTGTTTCCCGCAGGGCATGATTATATTTGGGAGCATTGTCACTCAGACCCTCCAGGATTTAGCTATGTGCGAAAAAAATCGCTAGTTTTGTAACAAGCCTGCACTTTTCATAAAAATGCCAGTGAATGCTACCTCGTCCTTGCATTGATCCAGCGCTCGCCAAGCCAGGTGTTCCCTGGACCGGAAACAAGCAACTGGGACCGGTTTCGCGGTAACACCCCATATCAGCCAGGATGCTTGTTTCCGGTCCAGTTGAGACCTGACTTGGCAGTTCGGTCTGGACTGTTCCCATGAGGCACATGGTCAAGACTGATTTGCATATGGCTGGGCCTGAACTATGGTGGCGAAATGAGCTAAAGAACGATGATGGATTCAACCCAGATCTGTGACTGGGGGTGAGTTTCTGAAAAGTTTCAACGCTGAGGGTATTCAAGGGCTCTAGTGAATTGGACCTCAGGATCTGCCCTGACAATAGATCCTGAGTCTTCGTCTCAGATACTGCGGACCTTTCTGCTCCAGGGCTCTGTAGGCGAAGATTAATGCCTTGAATTTGTTATGCAAAACAAGGGTACCCTGTTAAGCGAACCTGGGGTTGTGATGTATATAAAAGGAACAATGGTTCAGGGATGGCCTAATTAGGTCCAAAGATACAAAGAAAAAGTTATTTTATCTAGATATTGAATAAATTAGGGAGCACAGTATGTAGGGCAACATGTGTACTTTTAATCGGTATGGTTGCCAGTTGGCATTACACAGGCTCGTTCAGGTGCTCACTTGAGTGAAAAAAATGCGTAACGTGACTAAGTGAAAGAGAAGATACACAAAATATCACAAAGACAACAACAAGAAATCCACAACGATATATACAATGGGGGGATTTTCATTGGGGGGTTGACGGCGTTTCACTCTTTACTTAGTCAAGATCATCATCAGGACAGGGTGAGCAGTCCGAAACTGGAGTAAAAAATGAGCTTATGTTCGCACGGTGCCCTACTGGACACTTCATTAATACCGCGCCTTTGTGCTCCCAGTGCCAGAGTAATAACAGTTGCTTTTAGTTTAGTTCACAGTTTTTTGCATAAAATATCCCAAGTGCGGAAGAGATTAGAGTTAATGAGTGCTTAAGTAATTGGGGTAATGATACCAGGGTGACCTTTACATTACGCGCTGTGTCGCATACCTACACTTACTAATTAAGGGAGCAGGTAAATGAAGAGGAGAAGTGTCTGGCGCACTCTATGTAGGTTCAGTCTCTTCGAAGCCTGGTTAATGTAGCACTCCAGTATAGACGGATCTGGGGCGAGTAAGGCAAAACATCAAAAATCAAACCCAATTGTCCATAAATAGGGATTCTAGTCTGGGTCTTAGCGGTACATAGTGGCTTCTTACTTGCAACTCAGTTAGAGTAGAGGGTCCTCTACATCAATTAATGTTTCCAGGTGAGTATTTAGAGGTCATAGTCTACAAGAGATTAATCACACAATATGGAACACTGTACTAATTTATGAAAGGGTGTAAATTACAGTTAAAATCTTGAGCCATGCTTACTTGAGTATACTTTGTGGAGGATATCATATTTAAAGAGGGTTTTTAGAGGATTGTTCAAGTCGAGTCCTAAAAACAAGGTATAGATATTTTCAATTAAGATATCCTCGTTGGTACACCCTTATTTAGGTCCACTAAAATTTTTGGGGTTACATAATACACTATCCGCCTTGGGGGGCTGACCATTAGTGAAAGCGTGGGCTCAAATAGGGCATAAGCATAATTACCAATACAGTCTCTGATTCACGTCTGAGATCTGGATCTGTAATTAAAGTGGCAGGAATTACAAGGTTGAAACGGGAGGTCATGTACAAGCAGCAGGGTCTGCGGGGCAGGCAGGGAGACTTTCTAAATCACCGTGTTCTGGGCCGGGATAGCTTTCCTGCTCCACGCGGCGGTCGCGCTGAATGCTGTTGCTGCATCAGGGGGCGGGGGGAGGGGGCCAAGGTAATAATGGCTTCCAGGCATGTTTGATCCTACGCGCCCGCACAAGAAGTCATGCACAAGTCGCTCTAGTGACTGCTAACACGCGCCTGCGTGTTGGAGCCGCATGCGTAAGATGCAGGAGAGACACTACCCATTTGCGCATGGCTGATGGTTCCCTCGTTTCCAGGATGACATGTTTAATCATTAATGCTATGAGTTCAGTATACATACTTAAATTTAGGGCTTGGGAATAGCCCTTATTACGTGCCGTAATTCTACTTTAGTGTTGACATTTAAATTCAATTGCGGACTTAAAATGAGCCCCTATTCAAGAAAGTATTTAATCTGGCAATACATCTTTTGGGATCAGTAGGTAATAGCTAGCTAGTATTTCCTGCAACCCCTTGTTGGTTATTAAAAATTACAAGTTACAACAGGTATATGTGCTAATAATTATAATGTTCATATTTTCAACTACAGGGCTTGAGAGTAGCCCTTTAACGCTCAGTTGTGCTTAGTCCAATGTATGTGCTGATATTTACAATGCGCATGATGACCCTAAGGGTTCCATAGGTAAGGCAAGTTTAGATATACAGAACTAGCCTCCTAGCTGTAAGGATATATTGATTACAGTGCGCATTCAGCCTAGGAAAAGTACAAACACATAAGGGATGCGGTAGCGAATTCCATCATTCACAATCATTTAGACTCCTGAGGCGGAAGCCGGGAGGTTAGGGAATAGATCATTTTTTTAAAAAAAACGTGCTAAATTATTGCGAGCACTCTTTTTTAACCTTATTGTATTTTGCACTTTGCCTATTTCAAGCGCTTTGCCGTTTGTATTCCCCGCTTTTAATTCCCTTCCCCCTCTCACCACATTGTCCTCACCTGCTGGAGTATCATGACAGGGACCACCAGGGCTAAAGGAGCCGATTTGGGGCTTCTCTGGACCTCCGCCCTCGATCTCTTTCGGCACTTTTAGTGGCCGCCATTTTGGTTAGGGACGAGGACAGCGCTCTAGTGTTCGGCCGATTGGGGGCCCAGACACTATAAAATAGATCCCTCTTCTCGTCCGCGCAGCGGGCGCGCCGATGGCGTGCCAGAGGCAAGCCCGTCTGGGCCCATCCGGGCCTGGACCGGAACCAGGGCCACCCCCCCTGGCCCTGGGCTCATTGATACTGATACTCCCAGTGCTCTCATTCGTTATTCCTCCACTCAGCTGCGGGATCTCAATATACCCATTACTAACCCGCGCTGCCGGAACCTGTCACCCCCCAGTTGCCTTGTGTCCGCCCCTGCCCCATGCCCCGGTTGTAACTACACCCTCCCATGCCCTACTCCTTCTGCTCTCAGAATCTGCTCCACCCCTAAGCGCTACTTTTGCGCAGCCCTTATCAACGCTCGCTCTCTCCCGAAACACAGCTTAGAAATCAGGGATCTCATTGTACACCTTGATCTGGACATCCTGTTTATAACTGAGTCCTGGGGAGACGCTGCCTCTGGCCCGGATTTCTGTTCAGCCACACCGGAGGGATTCTGTGTGGCAAGACAGGATAGAGTTACCGGGAGAGGTGGTGGTCTAGCCATCATTTATAAAGGGGTTCTGCAATCCAAAATTGAACCCATTCACCGACTGAATTGCGAAGCCTGTATTTTTTCCATCACACTTAACGATAATCAAGTCTTCAGGGGAATTCTTATATACCGCCCCCCAGGCCAGCATACCCACTTCCTGTCGACTCTGGTTGAACTTACTGAACTTTCCTTGAGCCACGCTGATTACACCATTCTGGGGGACTTCAATTTTCATCTAGAAGCCTTAGGGGACAAAGATACCTCCCAGCTGATCTCTGACATACTCGCTGTAGGACTAAAGCAGTTGGTGGCATCCCCCACCCATCAAGCTGGCCATACGCTTGATGGTTTGTTCACCAATAACTCTAACATCTTACTGTCTACAGTTCTCCCTGTAGTATGGTCAGATCATTCTGCAATAATTTTTACCATACTGGCTCATAACCCCAACCCTCCGCAATCCACTGCCCGCACCCCTATTGTTACTAGAGCCTGGAAAAACTTGGACTATCCTCTTCTGACTAACATTCTGACTAAATCCTCCTATGAGGCTTCACCGCACCCCGCGTTACTGTCCAGCAGTTACCAGGAATGGATTCAGGATGCCATTAATCAAGCAGCCCCACCTAAAACCATTATTTCTAACCGGGCCACCCCATCTGCTCAATGGTTCTCAGAGGACCTTCGGCTACATAGACAGTATTGCAGGAATTTAGAAAGGCATTGGCGCAAGCACTATAGGCCCTCGGATAAGCAAACTTATAAAGATGCACTAGCGCTATATAAGAAAGCTATAATTAAGCACAAAAGTGCTTTCTTTCTCGCTCAGATCGAGTGCGCACAGAACTCGGCCAGAAAACTTTTCCAAGTAGTCGATTCCCTCTCCAATCCCCCGACAGCGCCTCCTATTGAACCTACACAAGATCTGTGTAATGCCGTGGCAACGTTCTTCTATACCAAGGTCATGAACATCTATTCATCTTTCTCTCCCCCTACCTGCTTAGACCACATAGACCCTTTCCCCTGTCCCTCTTCCCTCACTCCTACCTTCTCCAACTTTCACATGGTCATGAAGGATCAGATTAGCAAGCTAATCACGTCCATTAAATCTGGGTCCCCACTAGATCCCTGTCGCCCTTCTATACTGAATGCTCTAAGAGAGGTCATCACCTCTCCACTCACGGACCTATGCAATACCATCTTCCAAACAGGTACTTATCCCGAAATTTGGAAAAAGGCGGTCATTAAGCCCTTGTTAAAAAAGCCTTCCCTGGACCCCGCTGACTCTGCCAGTTATAGACCTATCGCCTGCCTTCCATTCCCGGCAAAAATATTTGAAGCTATTATGAACAAACACAGCTTTCGGATTTCATCGATTGCCATCAGCTTCTAGACGATACCCAGTTCGGCTTCAGGAAGGGCCACGGCACTGAGACGGCTCTAATAAAGGCCTCAGACGAGATCAGAACTATAATGGACCAGGGTGGTGCAGCAGTCCTTATACTTCTGGATCTGTCCGCTGCCTTTGACACGGTCGATCACTCCATTCTGATCGACCGTGTCACATCCCTGGGGGTGACCCACCTTGCCAGGGATCTCATTGCTTCATTTCTGGCTAACTGCACTCAGGCGGTAAAACTGGGCACCTTTTATTCGCCCATCTTCACCCTTCCGTGCGGGGTACCCCAGGGCTCCTCGTTAAGCCCCACGTTATTCAACATATATGTGGTGGATCTGGCGAGAGTTATTAAAGCACACGGACTCCGCTTAACCACCTACGCGGATGATACCCAATTGGTGCTGGCGGTCCATAAGGATGGACCAGCCGTGGCCGCAAGATTTCAGGAGGGGATGTTGGCCATCGGCTCATGGATGTCAAGCAACTTCTTAAAATTAAACTCGGACAAGACCGAGGTGATGACCTTTGGCAACCTCTCACCGGAATGGTCTTCCACCTGGTGGCCCAGTGAAATGGGCCCACCTCCCACTCCGGTTGCCAAGGTCAGAAACCTCGGTATCTTGTTCGACGAGAAGTTGCTGTTCAAACACCACGTGAATTCGGTGGTCTCATCGTCCTTCTACACTTTAAAAAAGATCAACAAATTGCTGCCATATCTCCCCTCAAGAGCGGGGAAAACTTTGATCATCACTCTCGTATTCTCTAAATTGGACTACGGCAACGCCCTCTTCCTAGGCACGCAAGAACAGACCCTAACTAAACTACAAACGGTGCAAAACGCAGCGGCCAGAATTCTGTTAGACATTCCCAGCCGCCGCCCCACTTTTCTGGCCATACGTCACCTACATTGGCTTAGAGTCAGGAGCCGAATTAAGTTCAAGGCACTATGTATTGCCTATAAATAAATATAAAGCCATCCATGACTCAGGACCTAGGTTCCTCAAAGAGACCTTTCGGATCTATGCTCCTCAAAGATCCCTTCGTTCGGCGAATACTCACCTCCTCCCCGTTCCACGTACCAGAACCACCAGCTGGGGAGACAGACGCTTTTTAGTGGCAACCCCCAAACTGTGGAACTCTCTTCCTTTGTTTATCAAAACCAGTCCAACTCTTATCATCTTCCGTAAACTCCAGAAAACCTGGTTATTTAACCAATGATCTATCTGGTAGCTCTCCGCCCCAGGCAGTCTAATATGCGCCGAGACACCTTCGGGTAGTTGTGCGCAATAAAAATCTCAAAAACATAAACATCATCGCTTTGTAGGTTATGAGATATCTTGATATGTAGATATGGTTAACACAAAAAGTAACATTAGTAATTTCTGTACAAGGTTAGCATAGTGGGTGACAAAAGGCTCATCAGGTTAGACCTATGAGGAGGACAACTGGTTCAAGGTACCTTGGTGGCATGGTATTAAATACAGGTATTCCACTCATCAAGAGTGTTCAGTCCTTTTTCAATTGTCTTGCAGTTATAGATCCATTTCTATATACATAGCAAAAGTAGGGCAGTTGGGCTGTGGAAATCGTGCACATGTGAGGGTATAATGTGGAGGTGCCGGAGACAATTATGAGCGCTCTTATTAGGCATAAAGCCATTTTGATCGTCATCCAGTAGTGTTCGAACGACATTATGTAATCTCAAGGCTATTACGTTTGTACAGGCTTTAGTTTCGATATTATTAATTACTGAAATCGAATTATAGAAGGCACTGAGTTGTGGGGATTTATGCGGCTTCAGAGTAACTGAAATAACCGCCCCTCACAAGAAGTCAGAAAGCGTGCAATTCACAATGCCCTTTGAAACATCAACTTTAAATGCAGAATAACCAGAAAGGCACATTTCTTGAAGAATTTAATAGTACACCCCTTGGGACCTGGGTCCTCCCTTGACAGTGCCCACACTGAAAGATCTCTTATGGTGGAATTTTGAAGTTTAGCAGGAGGGGGATGTACACAAAAATATAACATTTCGTAGTAATGGGTGAATGTCTCTGTAATATCTGTACTTGACCCTCAGTGGATAAAATCGAAGGGACAATTCTTGACATATGGCCTTTGTTTGGAAGCCAGTAAAAAAATTCCCAGCCTGGTCATCCACTTCATACTTTGTGAATATAACTAACCTGTCCATCCAGTAATATCAATCTTTAGTGTGGTCCTCAGATGTTAAAGGAGTTGAACTGCTTTGGTATGGTCTGCGTTCACCTCCTTCTTTTCTACCTGAATAATTTGGTCTTCTAGGTCAGTATTCTCCCTCTTCGAATTTTTTAGCTTACGCCTAACCTGAGCCATGGTATTTCCTCTAGTCACTACCTTGAATGCTTCCCAAGCTGTAACTGCTGAGGAGACTGAACCCGCAATAATGTAAAAATAAACTATGATCTTATTCCGCAGATGTTTCAAAAGAGTATCATCTAACATTCAAACACCATTTACCCTTAAACTCCCATTGTCGATGTCAGGAGGTTTATAGGACTGGTGAATGATCGGAGACCCCACTGGAGAGAATGACATGTTTACCTTTGTCGTCTACGTGAACTGTCTGTACTGAAAATGGGAAGGACCTACAGAGGCAAATGGAGAATGGCGACCCCTTGTGGACCACTGAGTAAATCCTGGATGATTGACATGTGTGTATACATCCTACCCAAGAACACACACTTTGTACCTAGTAAATGAGTCTCCTGAAGTAACAGGATATCAGGGGTATGATGATCAACAAACAACATAAAGGCCCCATCTCAATTTTAGTTTTTAAACCATTATCAGTCCATGACTTTATACTATATCCCATCTAAGTCTGACAACAATTTGTTAGTCATTAGAATCAAAGCGATCCTGTACAACTTGCGGGGGCATGTGCCTGGTAACATGAACAAAATGAAACTTTAAAGAATCTAAACTAAAATCCATCCCCCTAACACCCCCACCCTATATTTCTTTTTTTTTGGAAAAAGACCTTTATTGTGAGTATCACCAATTGCCAGTATACATTGTCATTGCAGTACGACCGTACAGTGCACAAAACTTTACACAAGCCCCAAGCGCAGATCCACTGAATCTTATACACAGCCTGTGTGCCGGCATCCCGGAGGCCCGGCGGCGTAACTTGATGGCATAATTCAACACATCACACTGTTATCGTGCACTGTTGGCCCCCAGCTTGGTATCAGGGCAGTCGACGGCCAATGAATGGAGACACAGCAGGACGGTCTTTCGTGAACCAGGAAAGGGCAGGAAGGGAAAAAGTGGAAAAGGGAAAAGCTAACCTAAACTACCCCTAAACACCCCCCGGGCCCTCCCCGTTTGCTATTTAGTACCGTGAAGGAGTCTTAGTGACGCTTCCTGTGTGAGTGAGGTCGCGTATGCACTGTGTATGTCCTGCCCCCATCCCCCGCTAGCCCCGTCCACTAAGCCATGACACACCCGACCCACCCTCCCCGTCAATCGCCTACACTCTCCCTGGACCCACCACCCCCCAGAAGAACATTAAAGCCCCCCCTGCGGTAATTGCCTCAGTTCCAAAGCATTCTCTAACTCCTCATCCTGATGTTCTTCGGCTACCGACATGTCACTGTCGTCCACCTCCCCTCTTTGTTTGTACTCCTTGTAGAGATCCCAAAAGGACTTCGGCCTACTCTTGGGCGGCAGCAGCTCGCTGTACAATTCCGTCTGAGTGCAGCAATACTGGAGATCCCTGAGCCATCTCGTCTTGGTGGGTAGAGGCCCGCGCATCCAGCACGATGCCACCACCCTTCTGGCCAACAGCAACGCTACGTCCACTAATCTCCGCAACGCAGGGGCTAGCGGTTTGGAGAAGCCCAATAGCGCGAGCATTGGGGATCTCAACAGCGGCTCCCCTAAAATCTTTTCCAGCTCCGCGAAGACCTCCTCCCAGAAAGCACTCACCCCCGGGCACAGCCACGCTAAATGTAAGAAAGCAGCGGTACCGGTCCCGCAGCGCTCACACTCCGGGGAGCCACGTAGGCCGTATCGGTGAAGTCGCTCCGGGGTATAGTATACTCTCTGTAGAAATTTGAAGTGCACCAGGCGGTGTCTGCCATTAAGCGAGACCCTACGGGTGTTGGCGCAGCAATAGCGCCACATAGTATCGTCTATGGGGGTTTGGAGATCCGCCTCCCACGCCGCCCTAGGGGCCGAAGTGGGTAATGTCTGATATGAAGGCCCAAGCCTGTTAACCATAGAGACCAATTTAGCCGGAGTTTTCGTTTTGATGATGTATGTCAGTTCAGGGATCTCTTCTGGCTCCTGTAGCGCGGGGCCTAGTATTTCTCTGCAGGCCGACCGTATCCTGTGATACTGGAACCTCTGCAGCAGCGACGGAGCCGGGGTGACAGGGGGAAGTTGCTCCCAGGTTTTCAGCGTACCGTCCGTGAACAAGTCCTCCATTGTTTGCACGCCGAGGGCCTTCAAGGCCTCTGTCACCCCCTTCTCATTGAGCGGATCCAGCCACAGGGCCCAGGCCACCGGCATCTGTGGGGAGTACAGTAATGCGCAACCCCGTGCTCTCAGCAGTGCTTGCCATGCATGGTTCGTCGCCTTAAGCGAGTCCATCCGCCCAATTGCGCGGTCTGTTGGGAGACAAATTGTGGCTGGCAGGGGGAGTGGATCGGCGAACAACTTCTCTAGTATGAGATGTGGAATGCGGGCATCTCCATGGATCCAGGAATGTAAATGGGTCGCCTGTGCCACCCGGTAGTAGCGCTCCAAGTCCGGCGCCCCCAGTCCCCCCATTTCACACGGGAGCACCAGTGTCGCCCATTTGACACGTGGTTGCTTTCCGCCCCAGGCGAGCTTGACTAGGACTTGGTTTAAGCGCTTAAAGAACGATTTCGACAATACCACCGGGATATTGACAAATAGGAAGAGGAACCGGGGAAGCACTACCATCTTCATAAGGGCAATTCTGCCCAACAAGGAGAGGGAGAGCTTTATCCAGGCGTCCACATCGTCCACCAGCTTGGTAAACGCGACCCCGTAGTTGTCGCGTATCAGGATCTCAGTATCCGCGTGGAGTCGGATGCCCAGGTATCGCACCGAGTCGTCCGTCCACTGTAGGGGGTACTCCATCTCAAACGGCTGTGTGACTGGGGTCAGGGGGAAAGCGATGGACTTGTCCCAGTTCACTTTGAGTCCCGACAGCGCCCCAAAGCGGACCACTTCCCTGAGTATCGGCGACAGATTGGTTACAGGGTCCCGGACATACAGTAAGGTGTCGTCTGCATAAGTCGAGATGCCAATCTTATATGTGGGGAAGCTGACACCCTCCAGGCTATGGTATTCCCGCATGGCACACGCCAGTGGCTCAGCCACCAGTGCATACAACAGGGGGGACAAGGGGCATCCCTGTCGAGTACCTCTGCCGATGTGTATCGGTTCCGAGACCCTGTCGCCGAGGCGCAAGCGGGCCGAAGGGTGATGATAAAGTGCCCCTATTCTCTGCAGAAACGGTTCTCCCAGCCCCAGTTTGCGCAATACCCTAATCATGAACGGCCATTCGACAGAGTCGAACGCCTTCTCCATATCTAGGAATTTCGCGATGGCGGGATTCTCCTGTTTCACGTGCTGTATCGTTCCCAGCACAGTGCGGATGTTATAGGTTAGGTTCCTGTTAGGGACGAAGCCCGATTGTTCCGGCGCCACCAGGTCCGGGACCAGCAGCGCGAGTCTGTTGGCCAGAACCTTTGCATAGAGCTTCGCGTCCACGTTCAGCAGGCTGAGCGGACGGTACGATCCACAGTGGTCCGAGGGCTTCCCCGGTTTCGGGACCGTAACCAGCAGAGCTTCCCGCATTGAGGGCGGCATTTCTCCCTCCTCACAAACTGTGTCAAAAAGGGTCATCAGATGTGGAAGTAATAGGTCTTTGAAAGCTTTGTAAAAGCCAGCCGTGAGGCCGTCAGAGCCCGGGGCACTCCCCGACCGCATGCCACCCAGCGCATCCAGAATTTCATCCTCTTGGAAGGGGGCCATTAGAAATTCCCTGTCAGAGTTCTTAAGGAACGGCATCGAAATGTAGCCTAAATAGTCGTCAATCTCGGTTTCCGCACCCCCCGCCCTAGAACGATACAGTTCCGAGTAATATCGTCGGAACGTCTCCAGTATCTGGTCTTCCTCAACCACCCGGTCGCCCTCTGGTGTCTGCAATTCATCCACCACTAACAGTTTGCGGGATCCCTTGGCCATACGGGCCAGCAGGGCCCCCGGTCTCTCCCCCTCCCCGTAAGCCCGAGCCGTGGCATACTTTCCCATATAGAGGACTTCTCTATCCGCAAGCGCGTGATATTCCGCCAACATGGGCACTAGGTCTCGCCCCGCCGCTCCTTCCGGGTCCGCCGGCTGATCCCTCTCTAGGGCCGCCATCTTGTTCTACAAGTCGGAGAGGTCCCGTCTAATGGAGCGTAGGACGCTGGAGTGTTTGGACATGGCCATCCCCCTGATATAGACTTTGAAGGCCTCCCACACAGTGAAGAAGCTATCTACGGAGTTAGTATTGGTGGCAAAGAACCTTTCTATATCTTCCGCCAATTCCCCTCGGAAGGCGTCGTCTAGTAGCGCATAGGGCGAGAAACGCCAAGTATAAGGCGGGATCCCCTTTCTGTCGGTGGAAAGACTGATCAGGACCGGGGAATGATCCGATAACGTGCGTGGGAGAACTGCACACGATCTGATGCCGCCCAGTACCGAGGAGGAGGCAAGCCAGTAGTCTATCCTAGTGTGTATGTTGTGATACGCTGAGTAATGCGTGTAACCGCCCTGCGTAGGGTGCTTTTCCCGCCAAACATCCACCAGGTCCAGCTTCGTCATTTCCGCTCTCATGTAGACAGCAGACGCAACTGGTCTTCGAATAGGGCCCGCAGAACGGTCCCTGTCAGGGTCAAATACGAAGTTGAAGTCTCCCCCCCATAGCATCTTGGTGTGCGTGTGTGTCCTACAGGTGGCCGCCAGCGCTGTATAGAACTCCGGGCTATCATGGTTGGGGCCATAAACATTTACCAAAAGTAGATCCAGCCCCCTCCCCGTACACCTAGCCACTACAAATCTACCCTCAGTGTCCACCGATAGCGGGGTCAATTTCAATCTCGAGGCGGGGTTAACCCAGGTGATTACGCCACGGGCGTGGAAGGTGAAACCCGCTGCCACTATATTCCCTGCCAACCCTCTAGCCTGCAACATCTTACTGTGGGCGGGCAGGTGTGTCTCTTGCAGCAGGGCCACATCCACATGGTGTCTATTAATAAAGCTCATTACCTTCCGTAGCTTTCGGTGGTCATTTAGCCCTCGCACGTTCCAGGTCAACAGGGATAGCGCGTGTCTGGGATGCGGGTGTTCAGACATTACAGCAGCAGACATCGTGAATCACAACGTGCCATATTAACCCCACCGGGAGGTGGAGAACCCTTAAACAGTGCTTCATCGCCCCAGGCAAGCAGACAGTCACTCCGCTCACGCGCACTCACCATTCGCCAGATACTCTTAGCAAACCACAGGCCCTTTAATGTCCGAACTGCAACAAACCCCTCAACTTCAACCCCACCGCCCTCCCCCCTGTCCCCTCCCCACCCACAGCTGACCACCCCCAACCCGGCCAGACAGAACCCCCCACAATTCCCCATCAACTTAGGGACCCCAAAGTACTACAAAACCCCTGAGAAGCCCCCCAAGGGGGCCAAAAGCCAAAAGCGTAAGGGCAGAGGTACCTAGCCGGCCAACGGCACAGTAGGAATACCAAGGCTTGTGACCTCTTGCGTGCTCCCACCTCACCCCCCGCCCAATGGCAGTTGACCCTGCCAGCTCTAGTCCTCTCAGTCAAATAATGTCAGATCCTCATGCGGAGGAGCCTACCCCCAGCCGGTTGAGTATCTCTCCGCCATACCACAACACATACAGACCACCCCGGTAGTAACCAGATAGATCTCACCCCAGTTGCCTGCCATAGTGGGACCACTCCAACCGTGTCCCGGCCGTCGATCAGCTCAGCTCCATCAGTCCCGCATCACAACCCACATGTCCGGCTACTCCTGTTCCTCCAATGGGGACAAGGCATCCATGTCCCCCCGCTGACTCCTCTGATTGTTGCGGTTGTCCTTCTCCCATTCCTTTAAGGATTTCTTGAGTTCCGCGGGATCGGTGAAAAAGTGAGAGTGGCCTTGCCTGTTGATGTGAAGCCTCGCAGGATACAGCATGGCGTAGTCAAGCCCCAGGTCTTTCAGCTGCTTCTTGTAGGGGGCAAAACGCTTCCTTTCCTCCTGCACCCTCGCCGTGAAGTCCGGGAAGAGGGAGATGTTCATGCCCTCGAACTGTAACTTTCCCTTCTCTCTGGCCAGTCGCAATGCCAAGTCTCTATCACGATAATTCAATAGCTTCGCTATGATCGGCCGCGGCGGGAGACCCGGTTTTGGTTTCGGCCCCAGAGTGCGGTGGGCCCTTTCTATAATGAACATAGGGGAGAAGACATCTTCCCCTAAGAGCGCCTGAAGGAGTTTCTCTACAAACAGCTCCATTTTACCGGTGCTAGTGGATTCCGCCACTCCTGTAATGCGTAGGTTGGATCTCCGCGAGCTCGCCTCCAGATCTTCTGTCTTATCCTGTATGACCTGGAGTAGTCGCCCAAACTGCCTGCGGTCCTTGTCCCACTCCGTTTGCGCCTCTTCTGCCTCTGTAAGCCGTCGTTCCGCCATATCCAGCCTCTCCGCGTGTTTGTCCACTCTCTCGGACATGCGGTCCATCCGATACGTCAGTGCATCAAGTTTGGTACTAATCTCTGACATGCTGCCTTGCAGGCCTTTCTCCATGGACCCTAGCATGTCACGTATCTCCGCACATAGAGAGTTCTCGGATGTGGTAGGGTGTGGAGGGGTGGCTGGAGTCGCCCCCTCGGCCCCCTTCGCCATCCTCTGGTCAAACGACAGCTTGGGCTGTGTCCTGTCGCCTTTCACCATGGTGGTCCTAGTGGACATACAGCTGTCAGGTCCAGGGATGCGCAGTCCACCACTCGTGGTGTGCGGTCAGGTTCAGTAGGGAGTGCAGCAACGCGGGATCCCCCTGTCCAGTGTGGCATGCAGCCGGACTGTAACCCAAGATGGCGGCTGCTTGCTTCGGGATGCAGATATGGCCCTCCGCAGGAAACCACCTCTAGCAGCGCCCCCAGTAGTCTCCGAGTCCGGTGGTCAGTTAGCTTGCCGCAGCGCTGGGGGGGAGCAGGGCACTCACCACTCCTCCGGTGTTCCTTCACTATGCGGTGCGTGGCGCCGGGATTCGGCGGGTGGTGCGTCTCACCATTGGGGAAGCAAATATCCACAAAGCCTCCCTCCAGTGCGTGTGCACTCCGTGCCTTCTCCCGCTGCCTCAGGGAGGTATCGTCACCAGGCTGGAGCCGACCCGCTCCACTGTCCCCCAGCACTGTCCACTATCGGGTCGCCCGACCGGGCGTCCTTGCAGGTGGTCGGGACCCCCTCGGCCGCACACGCCGCACGCACTGTGACGCAGCCCGGCCTGCCGTCCAGGACAGGTCGGGGATCGCGGCCTGGGTGTTTCCGCTCCGTCCGCCTCGGTATTTAGGTTCGCCGCGTCGGATCTCCGTACGGCAAAGGGGCCGCCGACTGACCGGAGCCCCGTCCAAAGATCTGTCACTGATATCGGTGCCGGCAGGGCAGTATCAGGATGGTTTTGCAGGGTTTTAGCGGGTTGCCGGTGAGGAGCTCCGCACTCGCGCGTCTCACATGGACGCCGGCTAGCTCCGCCCTCCCCCCACCCTATATTTCTATCCTAGAAGCATTAGTCTCCCCAAATAATATGTAATAATCACATGTGAAACTCAATGGCAAAAAGTGAAAATAGAAACAAGCCAGCAAAAGGAGTGAATGAATGAATGAATAAAATATTTAATAGAGCGCACGATGGCCAAGCGGCTTCCTGGCGCTAGGGACCTGATCAAGAACTCGGCAGAGGGGACCCAGGGGAGTTTAAGAGGGGAATGCCTGAAGAAAGAGGAAGGTTTTAAGGGCTTTGCGGAAGTGGGAGTAGATGGGAATGGAGCGAATAGAGAGAGGAAGGCTATTCCAGAAGTGGGGGGCAAGGACTGAGAATCGAGTTCCCCCCGTTCTGGATTTGCGGAAGCGAGGGGTGTGAAGAAGAGAGAGAGAGGAAGAACGGAGGGTGCGAACAGGGGCATGAGAAGAGACAAGAGTGTTGATGAACAAGGGTGCGGATCGAGAGTGAGCCAGGAATGCTAGACAGGCCAGTTTGAAGAAGGATCTGAAACGAACAGGGAGCCAGTGAAGTGATTTAAGAGCCGGGGTGATATGAGAGGATTTAGGGAGGGAGAGGATGAGACGAGCAGCTTGGTTTTGAATGGCCTGTAGGCGGCGAGATTCGTAAGCAGATATGCCCACATACAGGCCATTCCCATAGTCAAGGCGAGAGATGACGAGGGCCATGACTATGGATTTAAGAGCATCAGTGGAGAAGAAGCGGGAGATTTTCCGAATTAAACGGAGGGAAAGAAAACAGGAGGACACAACAGAGCTGATCTGACTGTGCATGGATAAGTCATGGCTGACTTTGATGCCGAGAGTGCGGACAGAAGAAGAGGGAACAGGGGGGGGACCAAAAGAGAGGGGCCAATGTGCGGGGGTCCAGGGGTTAGAAGGGCCACCAGTGAGAACAAGTTCAGTTTTATCTGGATTGAGCTTCAGTTGGTTAGCGCACATCCAGTCAGAAATGAAAACTAAGGTGGAACAGAACTTGGGAAGAGAATCAGGAGTGGAAGAAAGATCGAAAACGAGCTGAAGGTCATCTGCGTAGTTATACACAGAGACCCCCAGCTCAAGAAGAGAAGTGATGAGGGGGTGAATATAGAGATTGAAAAGGAGAGGGGAAAGAGAAGAGCCTTGGGGAACACCACAAGTGACAGGACGGGGAGGAGCGGAAAAACCGGAGAGATGAACTGCCTGGGACCTATCCTGAAGGAAGGACGCCAGCCAGGAAAAGGCCACGCCCCGAATGCCCGCTGCGCTGACACGGTCGAGGAGGATGGCATGGTCAACCGTGTCAAACGCAGCGGACAAGTCGAGAAGGACCAGAGCTTGGGGGAGATTGGAGTCGGCCTTCCCCTTAAGCTCGTCCAAGACTGCGAGGACCACCATCTCCGTGGAGTGGCCCGGGCGGAATCCTGCCTGGTGGGATGCAAGGAGGCCGTTCTCCTCAATATAAGAGGAGAGGCAGGAAGTGACATGAGCCTCGAGGATCTTGCCGAGGTAGGGAAGGAGAGAGATGGGACGGAAATTGGAGGGAAGAGAGGGATCTAGACCAGTTTTCTTTAGAATCGGAAGGACTATGGCAGATTTGAAAGAGGAACGGACGGATCCGAGAGCCAAAGAGGAGTTGAGGAGGGCAAGGGGAGGTCCAGAGCAATTGGTGAAGAGGGTTTTAAGAATGCGTGCTGGCGCGCAATCCGTGGGGGAGCCAGACTTGATTTTGATCAGGAGTTTTAGAAATAGTTCAGTGGAAAGAGGAGGGAAGGAAGAAAAAGAGAAGGAAGGACAGATGGGAGGACAGGTGGGGCTGGGTTGAGGCAGTGTGGGAATGTTGGCTTTGATCTTTACGATCTTGTCGATAAAAAAATCGTTAAGTGAAGAACAGAGGGACTGTGAGGGAACCGGGCTGGGGGTAGAGCGATCAGAGGTGGCAAGATTGTGGACAAGAGAGAAGATTTCACTGGGTTTGTTAGTCGCGAGAGCTACTCTCTCAGAGAAATAGGCGGTTTTAGCCGCCAGGATCGCTTTTTTATATTCAGCAAGGAGTGATTTGTATTTGGCGCGCAACAAGGGGCAATAGTTCCGTCTCCAGTGACGTTCCGACCGCCTTAGGTCGAGTTTGAGAGTTTTGAGTTCTGGAGAGAACCATTTGTGCGCGTCATGTGGACGAATCGCCTTGATCTTTCTGAGCGGAGCGACAAGGTCGCAAGAAGAGGAAAGCCATGTGCCAATGGCATTGACCTGAGAATCAAGAGAAAGATTGGTGAGGATAGGAACAGATGAAGCCAAAGTGAGCGAGAGGGAGTCAAGGTCCGTTCGATTCCAATTACGGGCTGAGATGTTCTTAGGGAGGAGAGGCTTGTCAACCACTCCCAGGTGGATGGTGAAAGAGATGGAAAAATGATCCGACCAGACGCATGGGGAAATAAGAAGGGATGAAACAATGGGGCGGGAGGACCAGATTTGGTCCAAGATGTGACCCTGGACGTGAGTGGGGGCTGAGATATGAGAAGTGAAATTTAGGCATTGAAGAGTGCCTGCACTTTGAATGTAGAGTCCATTTTCTTTTCTCTTTCAGGGGCTTTGTATTGTGCAGAAAAGCTGAACATGAAGTCAGTCCTTTCATAATGGTCTCTGTTGCCACATGCGTGTTCTTTCCCCCAATCCCAGGTATGGTGAAGACTGTCTGCAGCAGGAGTAACCTCTACCCCCAATGACTTAAGGTGTGCTAGATTCTTTGATGCCTCGTCGGTCGGTTTTCGTAGTGTACTTTGCGGGATGAAGATATTTCATCAGACGCCCTTTCAATCCCCCGGATGCGTCAGCTGAAAACATTTTAAAGGAAATATCTTGACCCAGCACAGTGGAGCAGAGGTCCTATCCTCCACGCCCATTTGTAACACTAATAGCAACTGTGAGAAAGTGCCTCATTTGGCATGGTTAGCCCCTGTTTTTTGCTGCCAGGTTTTGATGTGGTTCCAATTGCAGTGCTTTTTCCTGTGCCAGTGCTTTTTCCCAAAACAAATCCACAATTGCTATGTCTGTCCCCTGTAAGTCCCTAGTAAATGGTACCCTGGGTACCCAGGGCCTGGGAGCTGAAGAGGGTCCCCTCGTACCCTCCTCAGTGGGACCATGCCACTGCCCTTGCAGCTTGCATACCCCTGTGAAAGCGAAAACAACAAGGTTGGCATGGCATTCTACCTGGGGTCCATGCCAGACAACACTGCCTGAAGGTATAGGTAAGTCACCGCTCTAGCAGACCTCACAGCCCTAAGGCAGGGTGACCCATACCACTGGTGAGGACATATCTGCTTGAGCAGATACGCCCCTACACTATTAGGGTCCATTCTTTAATATTGTAAGCGCCAGTGAAGCCAGAGTACATGGGCTGGAAACTCGACAGCTCGATTTCCACAGCACCATGATTGCTTCCCTGAACACAGGGGTGTTTGGTACCAAACTACTCCTTTCAATATATCCACACCAATGCCACTGTGAGATTTATTATACCATGTACTCAGAGGGCACCTCAGAGGTGCCCCCTGAAAACCTACCAATCCTGGTGTGGTTTCTGACCGGCTGTAGGCATTCAGCCTCCACCAGACATGTTTCTGGACCCCTGGGTGGAGAGCCACTTCTCTCTTGGACCAGAAACAATGCACATCCTGGGCCAAGGTGTCACACGTCCTCCCCCAGGATGGGCCAATGCTTAAAGGGGAAGCTTCAAAGGCCTGCCACCTTTGTAATATTCAATCCCGTGCCTCTGCTGCTAACAGAAGATGGCAGCCTCCGGTTTACACCTTCACTTCATGTGGGAAAACCAGTGGAAAAACTTAGGAGAAGAAGAGATGTGCCCACCTCTGACAATCCACCTCTCAGGTGGGGGAGGCGGAGTGGAGCACATCTTTCAGTCCTTACCTTCTTGAAGATGGGTAGACCCGCCAATCAGGGCTAGGTCTGTGCACACTCCCACAGGAGGGTGGCATAATAGATGGTGTAGTCACCCCAGGCAAGGTGCCAATTGGCCCTACCTGCTACTCCCCTAAAATGCCCCTAGATTTAGTATTTAGGTGGCTCTACCAGTCCTGAAAATTGGATCTGCGATGACTTAAGAAGAATGAAGAGGTCCCTGCAGAGAAGACTGAATACGACGACTGCCTTGGCCCCGTCCCTACTAGCCTGTCTCCAGATTCTGTGAACCCGCAACCTGTCTTGCAGCCGGTGACCTCTGAAAACTCTGGGAGGACTGCTGCCTTTGAAAAAGACTCCAATCGCCAGCTGAGAGTGGACCTGTCCAGAAGAAAACAACCCCAAGGGCTCCGGATCCAGCTGGAACCGTGATCCCTGCACCCGACGCCCATGGCCCGAGTCTGAGTGGCCCACCTGCCCAGTGAAGTCTCCCCAGTGATTCAGACCTCGAATCCAGTGTTCGCTGACCGCTCCCTCCAAACCTCCAAGGCGATGCCTCTAGACTGAATCCAGAGGCTCTGCTTGACCGTGACTGGCTCAGGTAAGAAGACTTGGAAGTTGAAAGGCACCCCTGCAACCGGAGCCCCTGGGCCCTGGTGAGCTGAACCAATTGTGCCCCTATGACACTCTGCCTCTCTACTTACCTCTCTGTAGTTGGTCTCCCTCTTGCAACCTCCAGTGAGATGCCTGCAGCCTGTTTGTCAAAAGCTCCAAACTCCATTCAAAAGCATTGGGCACCCAGCGCTGATGTAGCATCCAGCTGCCCCTCTGCCCCTGGTGGTGTATGCTTGGGGCTGCTTGGGACCCCCAAAGCTTAGCCTCTGCAACTGATCCACTTACCTGCAAGCAGTTTGGCTCCAGGCACCCCCAGTCTCTATTGAAAAGCATTGGGCCGAACTCTGACTCTGACCTCTGCACTTGGCCGCCCCCTTGCTGCTAGTGGTGCAGTGTTGGTACTCACCTTACCTGTGCTCCTTGCTGACCTCTGGGCCTGAATACTGGATTTGTAAGTGGGGAACTTACCTGTTAAACTGCATTATGGTTTTCACCATAGGGAACATTGAACTGCTTCAAACATATTGTGAATGGCAACTTTTAAAAGCGAAAAGTATTTTTATTTAAAAACGTACTTACCTTTTTGCGAAGATCTTGGTCACATATTTTTCCAAAAGTGGTGTGGATCTTCTTATCGAGCCGTGTGCCCATTATTGGTCAATGTTGTGCAATAAATGTCTTCCACTCCTCTGTGTGAGGCCTAAGGCTGCTCACCCACACTCCCACTAATAGAGCACTTTGGGTTTTACATTGAGCCCCGTACACTTTTGGGGAACCCCTGATCTCTGTGCATGGAATGACCACGGGCATACCATATACAAAGCCAGATTCATACAGCGTCAATGTACATTTGGAAGGGCTTCTCTTAGTGAACCCACCTCGGCACAGAATTTGACTTACTTCAGTCACATCCAAGAATCAGCAGAAACATAGACAGTGCCTTTAACCACTTTCTCCAGGAAACATAAATGTTACTTCTCTCTCAGAAAAGACTGTATGCGTTTTCGTGGGCAATTTAGTTGGAGAAACAGCACAGCGTGAAAGTTAAGAGACTGAAGGTACTCGGAGGAACGCAAGTGAGGAACCACTTTGTGACCATTGTAAAGTTCAACAATACTGACATGAAGTGTAATGAAACTGAAACAAACATTTCATATCCTTTTGCAGAGATCAGCACCCTTCTGGTCTGAATGCTGGTAGCATAGCTTGGCAGGAACATGTCAGGGGAGCGCCTGTACTGCTTCCAGATGGTTTCATCTGTCAGCAAAGACCATGCTCCTCCCCCTTACTCAAAGGCGCAACTAGAGCCAAATTTCGAGGGGGGGGGGGGGCTACAAATATTTTCAGGGGGGGGGGAGACTAATTCTTCTTCCAGCAATACGCAGAGTGGAGTTGCAGGAGCTCTAACATGGGGTGAAAAAGCAACAAAGCCTCACTAACAAATAAATGGCCTTTTAAAGACCTGTGAAGTACTCATGTGCGGCGGCAATAAGACGGACGCTAGACCTGCTGGGCTACAGCAGCTTAAAAACTGTCTGTGTGAGTGCACGGGTAGCTGTCTCAGCCTGGGCTGACACCCACAACGGGGTGTGGGGGGGAGAGAGGGGGAGGCTGAAGCCCTTTGAGCCCTATGGGCGTTGTGTGCCTGCCCTTACTCCAAATGAGCGCTCATGTATGTGCTTCACAGAGCTCGAATCTTTTACATTCTTAGGAGCCGAAATAAACTATCCTACTGATGACCTCACATGAATTGATGTCACATAACATTTGACTATGATAATGTCAGAGGAAGAGATATTAGTGAAATTATAGGAATGATGAGTACACAGGTAAAATCCTAATCATTAATACAGACATCAAAATTAACATTACACGGAATGTATAATCTGTGCAGCCGTCAAGGTGAAATATTGAAAAAGTAGTGATATCAAAATGTAGGACAGTGGGTTTGCTGAAGTGAATAGTGTCTCCCTCTTTAGTTGTAAGCGGCTACTCCGCACACAGTGGAAGAACCAGCAAAGTAACATATGGAGTACTAGGCCCGTCTCCCAGTGATAAGATTCAGCAAGGTGTGAGTGAGACTTCCGCACAACCTCTAAATGTGTGAGTGTCACTCATGATGAGTGAGACTTGAATGCTCTGATGTGTGCCTGTCGGATCTGATGTCACTGCGGAGGCAACAAATGCAACTTGCTTGACAGTGCTACGAAGCCCTCCTGCACCCGCACATTGATAGTGCGTGGTCGAGGAATGACTTATGCCAGGAGAGAGGGTTACCACCTGGCTGGTATATTATAGGCGTGGCATGGCCAGTATTTTAATGTTCCGGCCAGTACAATAAGTAGGAAAATAACCTAACGCTGGTATTGTTTTCTTCAATAAGTGAAAAGTTAAAATATCAAATATAAGTAAAAATCACTTGTTCAATGTGTTCTAGAACTGCCTTAATGAATCATGACTCATAGTTAAAATAAACAAAGACAGCAAAACCATGTTAATAAATAATACAAACAATTTTACACAAAGTCTTATTGAAGAATAATATCCGAGCCTTTGCAAACTCTTAAAACATGACCAAGAGGTGGTAACTCTAATAAGAGCCTGTATGAAGGAGTCTGGCATTAGTAGTGCTGGAATACCCTCTCATCCTCAGGCCCGGCACCGTTCACTCACTACCACGGGACCATCCACTGAGGGAGAAATCTGTGAGAGTCAAACCTGATTTTTCTGTCTTATGAAGTTATTGTGCCTACAATCTTCTTAATCTTTCTTTATTTTATACGTGAAACTTTGAAGGGAGTGAGGTGGTAAACAATGCAGACAAATGCCAAACTTAGTTTGGGGCAAACCGTTGAAATGCTGTTTGAGTATACACAGCTCTAACAAATATAAAGAACTACCCATAGAAACAGGGAAATTAGAAAAACGCTGTCTAGATTTATTCTAACAGTGAGTTGCATACACATTTTCATCTATTTAATGAAATTCAGGCTGTCATTTCAAATTCAGTCCTAGAGACTGGAGGTGGCGGTTCCATCAGCGGCCACCAGAGGGCGCTCCTCGCCTGCTGACGAAATCCACTGAGCTGCACATTGGGTGAAAGCGAGAACAGTTTCCTCTTCCGGGTCAGCAGCGGCAGAGACAGCACCAGCAGCGGTGGTGACATCATTTCCTATCTCTCCTCGTGTGCTGCAGAGGAGGAAGGAGCCCTGTCTGGAGTGCAGCTACCTTCATCACCCCCTCAGACCCCAGACCTGCCCCAGGGGGAGGAGAGAGCCTGGGCATGTCTGCACAGTTCTCTGCTCAGGTAGGAGATTGTCAGCACCTTCTGCTGTGTTTGTAGAAATAGACTGTATAATCCTGGAGGGAATCTCTGCAGGAGCCGGACTGAGCTGGGCTCTTCTATCCGGGGGGCCCTGGGGCTAAGCTGGGCTCTTCTATCCGGGTGCCCTGGGGCTGAGCTGGGCTCTTCTATCTGGGGCCCCTGGGGCTGAGCTGGGCTCTTCTATCCGGGGACCCCTGGGGCTGAGCTGGGCTCTTCTATCCGGGGCCCCTTGGGGTTGAGCTGGGCTCTTCTATCTGGGGGCCCCTGGGGCTGAGCTGGGCTTTTCTATCCGGGGGCCCTGGGGCTAAGCTGGGCTCTTATATCCGGGGGGGGGGGCCCTGGGGCTGAGCTGGGCTCTCCTATCCGGGGGCCCCTGGGGCTGAGCTGGGTTCTACTATCCAGGGCCCCTGGGGCTGAGCTGGACTCTTTTATCCGGGGCCCCTGGGGCTGAGCTGGGCTCTTCTATCCGGAGCACCTCGGGCTGAGCTGGGCTCTTCTCTCCAGGGGCCCTTGGGGCTGAGATGGGCTCTTCTATCCGGGGGGCCCCTGGGACTGAGCTGGGTTCTACTATCCAGGGCCCCTGGGGCTGAGCTGGACTCTTCTATCCGGGGCCCCTTGGGGTTGAGCTGGGCTCTTCTATCTGGGGGCCCCTGGGGCTGAGCTGGGCTTTTCTATCCAGGGGCCCTGGGGCTGAGCTGGGCTTTTCTATCCGGGGGCCCCTGGGGCTGAGCTGGGTTCTTCTATCCGGGGGCACCTGAGCTGGGCTCTTCTATCCGGGGCCCCTGGGGCTGAGCTGGGCTCTTCTATCCGGGGGTCCCTGAGCTGGGCTCTTCTATCCTCAGGGCCCTGGGGGCTGAGCTGGCCTCTTCTATCTGGGGGCCCCTGGGGCTGAGCTGGACTCTTCTATCCGGGGGGCTCTGGGGCTAAGCTGGGCTCTTCCATCCAGGGCCCCCGGGGCTGAGCTGGGCTCTTATATCTGGGGGTCCCTATGGCTGAGCTGGGCTCTTCTATCTGGGGGCTCTGGAGCTGAGCTGGGCTCTTTTATCCAGGGGCCCCTGAGGCTGAGCTGGGCTCTTCTATCTGGGGGCCCCTGGGGCTGAGCTGGGCTCTTCTATCTGGGGCCCCTGGTCCTGAGCTGGGCTCTTCTATCCGGGGGCCCCTTGGGCCGAGCTGGGATCTTCTATCCAGGGGCCCCTGGGGCTGAGCTGGGCTCTTCTATCCGGGACCCCTGGGGCTGAGCTGGGCTCATCTATCCGGGGGCCCCTGGGGCTGAGCTGGGCTCTTCTATCTAGGGGCCCTGGCGCTGATCTGAGCTCTTCTATCTGGGGGCCCTGGGGCTGAGCTGGGTTCCTCTATCCAGGGGGCCCCGGGGCTGAGCTGGGCTCTTCTATCCGGGGGCCCCTGGGGCTGAGCTGGGCTCTTCTATCTGGGGGCCCTGGGGCTGAGCTGGGTTCCTCTATCCAGGGGGCCCTGGGCCTGAGCTGGGCTCTACTATCTGGGGGCCCGTGGGGCTGAGCTGGGCTCTTCTATCCGGGACCCCGAGGCTGAGCTGGGAACTTCTATTCGGGGCCCCTGGGGGCTGAGCTGGGCTCTTCTATCCAGGGGCCCTGGGGCCGAGCTGAGCTCTTCCATCCAGAGGCCTCTGGGGGGCTGAGTTGGACTCTTCTATCCGGGGCCCCTGGGGCTGAGCTGGGCTCTTCTATCCGGGGGCCCCTGGGGCTGAGCTGGGCTCCTCTATCGGAGGCCCTGGGGCTGAGCTGGGCTCTTCTATCCGGGGGCCTCTGGGGCTGAGCTGTGCTCTTCTATCCGGGGCCCCCAGGGCTGAGCTGAGCTCTTCTATCTGGGGGCCCCTGGGGCTGAGCTGGGCTCTTCTATCCGGGAGCCCCGGGGCTGAGCTGGGCTCTTCTATCTGGGGCCCCTGGTCCTGAGATGGGCTCTTCTATCCGGGTCCCCTGGGGCTGTGCTGGGCTCTTCTATCCAGGGGCCCCTGGGGCTGAGCTTGGCTCTTCTGTCCGAGGACACCTGGGGCTTAGCAGGGCTCTTCTATCTGGGGGCCCATGGTCCTGAGCTGGGCTCTTCTATCCGGGGGCCCCTTGGGCTAAGCTAGGCTCTTCTATCCGAGGCCCTGGGGCTGAGCTGGGCTCTTCTATCCGTGTGCCTCTGGGGCTGAGCTGGCCTCTTCTATCTGGGGCCCCTGGGGCTGAGCTGGGCTCTTCTATCCGGGGCCCCTGGTAGCTTCCCTGAGGAACCCCCTTGTTGTTCACAGGATGTCTGGCATAGGGGTGGAATACACATCCGGCCTCCTGTAGCCTGTTCCATCCCATTTGTCTCCACGTCAGAGCAGGAAGGTGAAACAAAAAGATCCTCTTTTCTTGTTGGCGACTGCTGCAAATTACAAAAAAGCTCTCTTGCTGATTGGAGACCGGTTGAAAGGCAAATTTAAGAAAGGTCCTCTGGTTTGGCTTATTGTAGAATCCTGCCAGTTGCACCTCGTGTGACGATGGAAGAGGGTGTGACAGACATAATTTCACAGAAGAGCTCCGATCGGCAATTCCAGTGCTTGGTATCTGAAGAACCCATTTGGGCCCTGCATAAAGGCATCCTTTGTGACCCAGTGAACTAGCTCACCTAATGCCCATCACAATAGAAACTGTAAGACCTACAATCTAGTGGAGCAGAACACTTGTTGGCTTAAACTATGCAAAGATACCATGACTTGGTGTGAATCTGTACCTATAGTATACAAAGCTAGCCTCTGCACCTGAAATTACATTTTTTGCGTCAGACCCTCCTAGTGCCTGGCCTGTGTTATTGCATTGTTTGCATCAGATTCTTCTAGTGCCTGGCCTGTGTTATTGCATTGTTTGCGTCACATTCTCCTAGTGCCTGGCCTGTGTTATTGCATTGTTTGCATCAGATTCTCCTAGTGCCTGGCCTGTGTTATTGCATTGTTTGCATCAGATTCTCCTAGTGCCTGGCCTGTGTTATTGCATTGTTTGCATCAATCCTAGTGCCTGGCCTGTGTTATTGCTTTTTTTGCATTAGATTCTCCTAGTGTGTGACCTGCATTATTGCATTATTTGCATCAGATTCTCCTAGTACCTGGTCTGTGTTGTTGCACTGTGTGCTCTCCATTTGTTATGGTATTATTCTAGTAGTTGCAGCTTTTCTAACAAAGTACCTTTAGTCCCAATAAAGTGTATCTTACTGCACGGTTCCTGCAGCAGTAATCCATTAACTATTTATGTAGAAAACGGCAGCACAACATTTCTTCCAGAGATATTTAGGTCAGAAATAGTAAACAGCTAGGTAGGTATGATGTAAAACAAACTGGTGATTGAGGTTTTAAATAAAGGAGCTGTTGTGATAAGCAGACAGCAACACCTCCATGTTGAAACAACAGAAGTAAGACAATGGTACATGTTATGAAAAAATGGTTGATTAACATACAGTTCTGTGCGGTGTGTCATTATTTGTTCTTGTCTTCCAGTCTATTGGGATTTTACGAACTAACTTTGAGCGTGGAGCTTCCTCGAATCTCAGAGACAGGCAGTTCCAAAGATGGTAACAGAGAACGTTGAAAGATTTGAACCTGGATGCTGGTAGATGGTTTTAAAGATTGGAGTCTGGATTGGACTACAAGTGCTGGTAGATTGATTGGTAGCTCCTGGAGGGTGTTTAATTGGTCTGTGTGTTTGCACAGCTGTCCAGGAGGTGTAAGAAATGTCAGCAATTTACAAAGGGCTTGCTGAGGACTAAGACCGCCAAGCTTCATGCAATATGGACTTGAAGGTGTGTGTTTGGGCAGGATTAATTGGATTCTGATAGCAAAATGTATGACCTTGTCCAAAGAGCATTGATGTTACCAAGGATCACCATATTCTGTTACAACAGATAGAGTAAGTCAATGTACCTCGAGGTTCTTGAAAAGCTCTCTGCACTGTGCTGGTACAGTCCGTATGTTCACTAGTTGCCATTTTCAAGGGGATGTGCAGAAAGAGCAGTTGTATTCATCCTTGGAATCTCTAGCTTCAGTTCTTGTAGTTTTGCAGTATGTGGTGGATGCGGTAGAACTGCATACATTTTCCACGGAGCTCAGAAAATCCAGATTGTCCTTCATTTCACAGCTTGAGCCCTGTGGCTTGACCAGTAGAATTACAATAAAGAAGTTGGCCTAGGCCAGTTGTACCTCACACAACCTTTGAACTGCCTGGAAGGAAGATCTGCACAAGGCACCGCTGACAGAAGTCCTTGCTGGCGGTGGCCTCAAAGCAGTGAGAGACCCACAAACCACACGATCCTTCAAGCCCAGCTGGCCACAGTCAACAAAGCCACAAGAAGCTTGATCCAGGGCCCTGGAGCTGTAGTAACACGTTACCAGCAGAGCGCAAGTTTGACACAGTGATCATAGCACTGGGGGAACCAGGAATAGACTGATAGGGATAAAACAGGCAGACAAAGTCCAAGCTAACAGAACATCACATCAGCGGAATAAGTATGTTGTCAAGTCGTTCCTGAAGCCACTATGACGTTACTGAGGGAAGGGTTGAGTCGAGGAACAAAAAGAAGAAAATTCAGTTTGTGATACCTGCAATCAGTGAAGGTCCTCCACCCTCATCCAGCCCTCTGGAAGAGAGGACAATAGGTGAGGCCTCAGGTCACTGAAGGTCCTTCACCCTCATCCAGCCCTCTGGAAGCGAGGACAATAGGTGAGGCCTCAGGTCACTGAAGGTCCTTCACCCCCATCCAGCCCTCTGGAAGCGAGGACAATAGGTGAGGCCTCAGGTCACTGAAGGTCCTTCACCCCCATCCAACCCTCTTTAAGAGAGGGCAATAGGTGAGGCCTCAGGTCACTGAAGGTCCTCCACCCCATCCAGCCCTCTGGAAGAGAGGACAATAGGCGAAGCCTCAGGTCACTGAAGGTTTCCACCCCCATCCAGCCCTCTGGAAGCGGGGACAATAGGTGAGGCCTCCACTCACTGAAGGTCCTTTACCCTCATCCAGCCCTCTGGAAGCGAGGACAATAGGTGATGCCTCAGCTCACTGAAGGTCCTCCACCCTCATCCAGCCCTCTGGAAGAGAGGACAATAGGTGAGGCCTCAGGTCACTGAAGGTCCTTCAACCTCATCCAGCCCTCTGGAAGAGAGGACAATAGGTGATGCCTCTGGTCACTGAAGGTCCTCCACCCTCATCCAGCCCTCTGGAAGAGAGGACAATAGGTGAAGCCTCAGTTCACTGACGGTCCTCCACCCCCATCCAGCCCTCTGGAAGAGAGGACAATAGGTGAGGCCTCAGGTCACTGAAGGTCCTTCAACCTCATCCAGCCCTCTGGAAGCGAGGACAATAGGTGAAGCCTCAGGTCACTGAAGGTCCTCCACCCTCATCCAGCCCTCTGGAAGAGAGGACAATAGGTGAGGCCTCAGGTCACTGAAGGTCCTTCAACCTCATCCAGCCCTCTGGAAGCGAGGACAATAGGTGAAGCCTCAGGTCACTGAAGGTCCTCCACCTGCATGCAGCCCTCTGGAAGAGAGGACAATAGGCGAGGCCTCAGGTCACTGACGGTCCTTCACCCCCATCCAGCCCTCTGGAAGTGAGGACAATAGGTGATGCCTCAGGTCACTGACGGTCCTCCACCCCCATCCAGCCCTCTGGAAGAGAGGACAATAGGTGAGGCCTCAGGTCACTGAAGGTCCTTCAACCTCATCCAGCCCTCTGGAAGCGAGGACAATAGGTGAAGCCTCAGCTCACTGAAGGTCCTCCACCCTCATCCAGCCCTCTGGAAGAGAGGACAATAGGTGAGGCCTCAGGTCACTGAAGGTCCTTCAACCTCATCCAGCCCTCTGGAAGCGAGGACAATAGGTGAAACCTCAGGTCACTGAAGGTCCTCCACCTGCATGCAGCCCTCTGGAAGAGAGGACAATAGGCGAGGCCTCAGGTCACTGACGGTCCTTCACCCCCATCCAGCCCTCTGGAAGTGAGGACAATAGGTGATGCCTCAGGTCACTGAAGGTCCTCCACCCTCATCCAGCCCTCTGTAAGCGAGGGCAATAGGATATGCCTCAGGTCACTGAAGGTCCTCCACCCTCATCCAGCGCTCTGGAAGTGAGGACAATAGGTGATGCCTCAGGTCACTGACGGTCCTCCACCCCCATCCAGCCCTCTGGAAGAGAGGACAATAGGTGAGGCCTCAGGTCACTGAAGGTCCTTCAACCTCATCCAGCCCTCTGGAAGCGAGGACAATAGGTGAAGCCTCAGCTCACTGAAGGTCCTCCACCCTCATCCAGCCCCTTGGAAGAGAGGACAATAGGTGATGCCTCAGGTCACTGAAGGTTCTCCACCCTCATCCAGCCCTCTGTAAGCGAGGGCAATAGGATATGCCTCAGGTCACTGACGGTCCTCCACCCTCATCCAGCGCTCTGGAAGTGAGGACAATAGGTGATGCCTCAGGTCCCTGAAGGTCCTCCACCCTCATCCAGCCCCTTGGAAGAGAGGACAATAGGTGATGCCTCAGGTCACTGACGGTCATCCACCCCCATCCAGCCCTCTGGAAGCGAGGACAATAGGTGAAGCCTCAGGTCACTGAAGGTCCTCCACCTGCATGCAGCCCTCTGGAAGAGAGGACAATAGGCGAGGCCTCAGGTCACTGACGGTCCTTCACCCCCATCCAGCCCTCTGGAAGTGAGGACAATAGGTGATGCCTCAGGTCCCTGAAGGTCCTCCACCCTCATCCAGCCCCTTGGAAGAGAGGACAATAGGTGATGCCTCAGGTCACTGAAGGTCCTCCACCCTCATCAGCCCTCTGTAAGCGAGGGCAATAGGATATGCCTCAGGTCACTGACGGTCCTCCACCCTCATCCAGCGCTCTGGAAGTGAGGACAATAGGTGATGCCTCAGGTCCCTGAAGGTCCTCCACCCTCAGCCAGCCCCTTGGAAGAGAGGACAATAGGTGATGCCTCAGGTCACTGAAGGTCCTCAATCCCCATCCAGCACTCTGGAAGAGAGGACAATAGGTGAGGCCTCAGGTCACTGAAGGTCCTCAATCCCCATCCAGCCCCCTGGAAGAGAGGACAATAGGTGAGGCCTCTGGTCACTGACGGTCCTCAATCCCCATCCAGCCCCCTGTAAGAGAGGACAGTAGGTGAGGCCTCAGGTCAAATGAAGTTCATTTGTACTTCTGGTCCTTCAGTGACTGAGAGGTAAGAGACGGAAGCTAGCAGTAGGGGTAGTCAGTGTGGTCATAATAAATAGCATACCAATAAGTTTCCCCTTCTCTCTTCACAGACCTTGGTCCTGACGAGAACTCATTCATCTATATGAGTTCGAAACGCGTAGACTTTTCAAGCCTTAAAAACCAAAAAACCTGTGATATTTATTTTTGAAATGTTTTTGAAAAATATGATTGCTTTCTAGGCTTCTTTGTAAATCAAAGTTATTACATTGTAGATACAATTTATATGTTCTTTGTTGTGTGTGTATATATGTAAATAGTGTGGTTTGTGAGTGGTATGATTGAATGTATGTAGTACATGTTGTCCAAAAAAGTCTAAAAATTTCTACTTGTGACAAAAAAGTTTTGTTCCTTTTTTGAATAATGAATCTTTTGTTGTTGTACATAAGGTCTTAAAAAAATTTTCATTGAAATTTCTAAATGGGTGAGATTTAAAAATAGAAAACAAATACTCCTCTAAATAAAAAAAACTTAATTAAAAAGGACATATTTTGGTCATTAGTAACATTTGTTTTATGGTCAGATGTTCAAATCGAAAATAAGAGAGTAAAGTGATTGGCAGCACCTGCAATTTCTGTAGCATATTCTGAACAGCATATTCTGAAAGTGTAGCTGTCTTCCCCGTGCAGCCTTCCACAAGCTGAGGAGAGTAGCCTAGCCAAGAGAGAAAAAGAAGCTCTTACCCTCTCAACTCTTTTAGGAGTGGGTAGTAGTTTTGTTGAATCATTCCAGTAATCCTGTTGTAAAACTCAAGAAGACCAAATGTTTTTGAATTTGAGGAAGAAATCAGACATCGCTATCAAATGTACGTCCAAGGTTTTTAGCTTAGTCAGGCTCAACTGGTGTGGGACAAAGCTCTGGCTTTCCTGTTGAGAGTCCTCTAGCAATGAGAAGAACTTCAGTATGAACTCTATTAATATTTATACATTTAGTAGTCATCAGGAAGTAAATGACTGTCAAGCACACCCTCAGACGACTGATGGAATTGTCAGAATCCCTGTCCAGCCTAAGGAACAGCTGTGTGTCATCAGCAAAAGATAATACTTTCAGACCAAAGGGGTGGTTTAACCCCTCAGCGGTGCCAAATCCGGTTTAAAGAGATAGGATGAGCTATCATATCCTTTGGGTTCCTCCATAAACTATTGCCAGAGCATGTAGTAATGAAGCTGGACAATTTGAGATGTTTCAAGTTGGTTTATTGAAGATAAGTAGTTGAGTCCAGAAGTATTATTGTATAAGCCCCACCAGGAGCAGCCAGCAGGCAGCTCAACCCATCAAAACTGTGCCTTTCTTGAGAGACACCCAAGTTTCCACTGAGCATCATCACACTGTAACATTCTAAAGGCATTGCATGGGATGAAAGAGGAGAAGGACAGGTATGGACAGAGGTGCAGGATACTACATATCTCCCTTTCTTTCCTAACCCAACAATGGATGGAACAGTAAAGAAGTAAAACACAGGAACAACTGGAACAGGCAAAAGAGAAAAACTAATGAAAGGAACAGGAAGGTGGAAAGAGTTGGAGGGACAACAGACGGTTACAAACACATAAAAATAAGTACTGATCCTCCCTTCTCCATAGAACAACAAGAAAGAAATTAGAGGGAGAAGCCCAAGAAGTACTCCAGACACACCCACTGGCAGGAAAGGTGTGAAGACATTGAATACATGGAAATAGCAAACAGAGAAGCAGAGGAAAGAACATAACAAGATCCTTCATACTACCCTGTTAAAACAGCAATAAAATATAATGTAGACACATCTGAAATAGCATTACAAAGTAACAGGTCCCATATTGGTCAAAAGAAAGTGAAAAAAAAACATATCGAGACAACCTCATAAAGGGTCTCACATAAAAAAATAGAGGAGAAAAAATCCACAACCTAGTGAAGGTTATATTGAAGAAACATAGAAGAATTGAGAGGGATGAACCCCCATATCGACAACCTCAAAAGGTCAAACATTGAAAAAACATTGAAATGTTGAGAGGCACCAACAAAATTTGACAACCTCATAAATGTCACACATTGAAAAACATTGAAAAATCGAGTAATTGAACTGTTGGGAGTGACCATTAGAAACTATGAATAACGTGATAACGTGAGAAGAACAACATAAATTGAGAGACAGCAACCCTAAATTGAAAACTTAGTAAAGGTCACACATTGAAAAACATATTGAAAAATAGAGCAATTGTACTGTTGAGGGTGACCATTTGAAACTGTGAGTACCGTGGAAAGTACAACACAATGTAATCCCAACTAGGGACTACAACTGTAATGAGAGTAACTGAACAAAAGCATGTACATTGATAGACGACAAATTGAGATAATCGAGTAATTGAAATCTTGAGAGCATGTAACTAGGGTCATATATATATAAATACCCACTGAACTAAATTGAAATACATACATACCATACAGCGGACACTTGAGAACATTGCCATGTCAAGGTTAACCTTGAATTGCAATTTTAGAAAACAAAACAGCACTGTAAAAACCATGCGCAAGCAGAATAAATATCATTTGAAATTGAGCACATTGAGCTAACAAGAAAGAGAACACAGCGAAGCTTGGTCTTTGACATAGTGCTAGAAACATGAGAAACAGCATGCTCTGTAAAAATATGACCTCGAAATGGTGCCAGAAACGCAAGAAAAACTTCTGTTTGAAAGGCACATGAGGAGAAGTTGTGCTCAGGTAAACATGTGTAACCAGTGGCCTAGACATACACCTCAGCGATATTGAGGAAAGAACCAGGCACGTAAAGACATGTCCTTGAATTAGGGCTAGAAACCTGGGCAACAGCAAACCCAGAAGGAACGTCACTGACATAGCTAGTAACAGTCTTAACTGGAAAAACACATGAGAAAAAAAAATGAAGCGTCACAAAAATTACGTATTGTTAGAACTGGCTATTTCTAATCAGGGCAAGGGAGTCACACGCCAAGATAACCCCTGCTCACCCGCTTGGTAGCTTGGCACGAGCAGTAAGGCTAAACTCTGAGGCAATGTGTAAAGCATTTGCGCAAGCACACAACAGCAACACCATCCTAGGCACACCACAAAAGAGACTCCACACAAGGTTATATAAAAATAACTTCTGTATTGTCAAAACACATCCGATAGAAGTCACGCATGTGCATTGTGCCAACTGCCACGGGCAATATTCACAAGGGATTATGTACAGGACAGAGCCACATGGGCTACTGTCAGAATCAACACTTTTAGAAATAGCTCTTTTAGAACTTAGAATAAGTGTAACACAAAATAACAATTATAGGTCACAACCAGTAACTACTGGTAAAGGTGCTTAAAGGCAATACAAAGCGCTCTGCAGCGCTATGAGAAAGGATACAGCACTATAAACCCAGTTCAGGGACAAGAGAGGTGGAGCACAGCAGCTCCCAACAAAGAAAAGTCCTCCAGCTCCCCCAGGAAAGTCCATCAGGTGTCCAGGGGCTGGGCAGGGCTCAGGGAAGACAAAGCTTCCCTCTCGGCCCAAGCAGCAGCACGCCCCTGGCAGGATTCAAGTCAGAAACAAGAACATTTTGTAAGGGGACACAGCCCCTTTTTATTCAGATAAATCCTTTGTCTAGCAGGGTGCAGGCAGTGTGAGAACCAGCTAGAACTGGTTATAGGGAATTCCTTTCACTGGGCAGGTTATGGACATCAGACTCACCCTAGGGGGTGGAGCCAGCATTGTGTGGGGAAAACCCAGCCTCACTCAGGACCCTCAGACCAGACAGTCAATCCACAAGCAGGCTCAGGCTCACTCCTCCCCTCACATCAGCATGCTAAACACTCCATTCACCACCGGGGCTTACCCTCCCAGACTCTTGGAGCCAGGCTCCCCAGCCAGCCTCAGCCAATCACACGCCAGACACAAATTACACAAATATGCCAACTTCTAAAAGTGGCACTTCTACACTAGACACATTCATGCCGCATATACCATTGCGCAGCATTCAATCTCACGGGTTTGCACATACCAAACTCGACCCTGCACTCCCCACACATCAGGAACTACCATGGGCATACATATTCCCCATTCATTCCTATGGGAGGGCAGGTCACTCACCACACATACACAGAGAGCTCACGCACTTTACACTGTACCACAGTGAAAAAGTGCGCAGAGACCTGAAATCACCAACACCAGGTCACAGAAACAGCATAGGAAAAAGCAAAAAGTTTCGGAGTGAACCTGCCAAAAGGGCCAGGTCCAACACGTATTGTGTTGAAGTTGAAAAGAACCTACAGAGTAATGAATAAGTGCTCAGATCAACACGTCCTTGAGAAAAAATGTGTTTCAAAGGGAACAGCTGTCGGGACCTGCAAAATTGAACAGAACCTCTAAACGCTCTAATTGTAAGCAATCATTGCGAGACTGACCGGGCTTGACACACAATGAAAAAGAGAGCTGTGCCTTCCGTAAAGTGGTGCGAGATTTACATTCTCTTTACACTCTCACACGCTGTACTAGCCGGATGAGTGCAAATGCGGAGAACATGGGGGAATATTACCAAGGGCCTTATCGCTGCTTTAGCGGGAATTTTTCCCGCTAAAGCGGCGATAATTGTATTGCCCTATTACCTAGCTGTCGCTAACACCAGTTAGCGACAGCTAGTAGGATATAGCGGGCATTTAGGTGCCCACTTTGCATGTCAGTGATAATTATCGCTAATGACATGCAAAGTGGGCGTGCCAAGATGTTAGCGACTGGAAACAGTTGCTAACATCTCTGTCTCCTATTACCAACTTTTGGAAATAATCGCGCTAAGCGCGATTATCTCCAAAATCTAACGCCTGCCCAGAGCTGTTCTTAGCCATGTTATCCAATGATAGGTGGATAACTTGGCTAAGAGCATTTGCTCGGTAATGCATGATTATCGCTGACTTTACAGCAATATTCATGCATTTCGGCCGATTTTTATCGCTTAGGAGATAAACCTTGATAATAGCAAGGTTCCTAAGCAATAAAAATCGGCGGAGCTCGGCGATATTAATATTGCCGCTAAACCAACATAGCGATAATCATCGCTAGTTGTTGGTTTGCTGATTGAAGCTTGAAAAATAGAAGCACAACATAGGAGGTCAACTTCAATATGGCAGAAAGTTTTGTATGTAGTCCATGGAGCTTCGTGGCATGTTCGAACATGAAGCAGCAAAGCAGAAATCAGCGGTCCTGAAGGCCGGCCACAACGATAATTCCACAAGTGGAGGACGTCACAGGGACATTGAAAGCAGGATCTGCATGCAAATCCATGTGCAGGTAAGAGCGTACTCTGCTACTAAGTGGCGTGGCTTCCTTTTGAACCAAAACACGGCAGTTGAAATTTTCGATGTCCCAAGAGGCAACCATAATAAATGTGAATTAGATTGAGACTTGTAGATAAAGCCACACATAGAGTAGAAGTAATACAAGTGAGACTCACGGTGGCAAACAAAGCCAATCACCTGTGCCACTTGGGAGCACTTGAATACAACAAGTTTGATGAGGTATGGACAGAGGTGTAGGATACTACACAGTAGCAGTAGAACAAGCAAGCAGAAAAACAACAGTGTAGGAACACCTACGCTGAAGAAGCAGAACGATTGTAGAGCTGCCCTTGGTGCCTCCCACCGAAGGACATTCAATACGAGAAGTAATTGTTCAACAGTGTGTGAAGTGGCCGTCGGATCTAGAAGGTTCAGGCCAGCCTGAATGTAATCATCATGACTCATTTGAAGCTCTTCCCGGAAGGGTAAAAGAACTGTGCCCGTGCCGTGCCAGGGCTTGAATCCTGGGTGTTACCCAAACAAGAGCATAGTCGCCTAGACTTTTATGACCTGATTTAGAGTTTGGGTACTCTTTTGCAAATACGAAAGAATAAACTGCCTGGATGGCAGACCTTAAGGGTTTCAAGCTTCCTCTGACAACCAAGAGAGTAGGGATCATCAAAGGAGGGGCATTGCCCACCTTATTTAGGGTGGATGATGTACTGTCCTTTTTAGGTCTCACCTAGCGATGCAGCGCATTTGCTGCTCACTTGGCGAGATCTATTGTCGTTGATTTCTTTTTGGAAGAGGTACAGGAGATGTGCACGCGCCCGGACAGGACATGTGCACGCGTATTGTGTGCCGGCAAGGCGCGCCTACGTCAGCTGCTACCATTTCCCAGCTTGTGAACGGACAGCATTCCATTTGTCACTGCTTGTTGTAGTGTGGTGTGGTTAGGAAAGTAGCTCCTTCCCCACGCCGCTGCCCGTAGCTTCCGGTTAACCGCTGAAGCTACATGTTGGTATCCTGCCCTCCTGCCCTCTAAAGCTGGTACACAGTACATTTTCAGAACAAACATTTTTATAAGATATGTGCAAAAGATGCAGTTTTTTTAAAACTGTTTTAGGACTGACTTAGATGCGAGGCAGGGCCTTAAAATGGAAGAACACGGTGCAGTTAAAAACTGGTACAAAACTAATCTAATAGTGAAAGTAACACCAGATTATGTGCCTACTGAGGACGCAGTAAGTGTTTTGGGTGCAGATGTTTGTCTTCTTTCGTTTACTTTCCCTGCCCCTGTGAGAGGGCTTGCTCTTGTGCATCCTTTCTCGCACCTAGGATTTCCTTTCCTAAATGAAGTGTTGTGCAGGAGAGAAGGTCATAATACCAGTAAAACTTAAAACCATGAAGCATATATAACAAGAAACCCAAACGACGCAATGTTGAACGCGGAGTAAACTGTGCAACACAGATGTGTGTGTGGTACATGGTGTGTGTTTAGTGCTGCATAACAGGCACCTCACCCCCAGATAGAAGCAGGTACACAGAAGGATGCAGAGACAGGCAGTCACCGGCTAGCAGTGTTCTGAACAGGACTGCCTGCTTTATCACCCTTGCCTTACCGGTATGCTATAATAGATTAGTAGAGTGCATACATATTTTCATTTGTTTAATTTTATTGTGTACATTTAGTATATATACATGCATATACCATCTGTAGGTATGTTTAAAATGTGGTGGTTAATTATGACATATAACTTGTGTGTGCCACACCTCTCATTCACTTTTTCACATTCTTTCATAGTAGTGGCCACGCCTTCCTTTTCTGCACACACCGCTTCATATTGAAGTTAGCAGCCATGCTTTTGTTTTATCCTACCGGGCTCGCCACGAAGAGCTTTTCACACCTACCTCCCGGTCACAAACGCAGGAAGAACAGCGGTCGGTAAAGACAAAGTAAATGGCACAGGATCATCTGATAACAGATTATAATATATCTACTTTGGACTGTTTTCCTTATCTTACATGTGCTTAATAGTTAAATACCTTTTGATTCTATTTTCATTTAACATTTACTTTTTATTTTACCTTAAATACCCTTAAGTTTACATGTATTATTTTTAAAAACACATAATCAAACCAAACCTCACATTATATAGTTAGGTAAAATACTTTGCTATTTGCAATACCCATTGCTCTAACTCTTGAAAATGCGAGACATATTGCATTGCAATGCTTGTTTTTGTTAGTCACCTCCAGGTAAAACCAGGTAGCGATGGACAGAAAAGAAAATAATGATCCACACTACCCGTGAAAAAACTCCCAGTGTGTTTTTCAGAAACAAACTCCCACTTTGTAAACATTTGGTGGATTGCCTTCAAAATCGAATGTGGGCGTCCACCACATTTTTATGCTCTGAAAAGAACCCCTGTCAAAGTACAAAGGTAACAACTGAGTTAACAGTCTTCTCTAAATTTAAATTTGAAGTTTCAACTGGACTAGTCAGGCCTTTCGTTCTGTGGTGAACCAAATACCAAAACTGCCTCAGCACTAAAAGAAGCGTAAGTGCTACTGGAAGCTTTTAAGACACTGGTAGCAAAGGCCCATTGAAGTGGACTCCGTAGACGGTATTGACTCAGTTTAGGTTCATGTCCCTTTGAGTACCATGACGCTATGAGACCAATTCGAGTCTTAATTAGTCTAATCCTGCGCTATCTCTTGATGTGATACTAAACCCTAGGCCTTGATAAACTGGACATAGAGGGAAATAGCATTTAGAATCACCATTTACCACGCATGCCTTTTCTCCGCATGACTTTTCAACAAAATGGCAAGTATATATATATATCAGTTGTTAAACCAAGCGTGGTCTCCTGTGTTGGGCCCATGTGGGCCAGGTCCTGAGGGCATTTCTAAAAATAATAGAGTGAGGGGCACACAGGTCCCCCCCATGAAGCTGAATATTGTCCCAGGGGCCATCACCTACGCGGGGCTTTTTTAAAAATTAAAGTGGAGGAGGCTCGCACAGCAAGGCTCGAAAAATCAGAAAAATTGTACTAGTCCTGCATGTCTAGTACCTTGGAAAATCCCCTCGACCTGACTGTAACCTACTTCACCTCCGTCTCTGAAAACAGAGCAAAAGTGACAAGATAACAAGATTTAAAGACATCTTTATTGCTCATTCCCTTTGTGAGCAATAAAAATGCCTTTAAATCTTGTTATCTTGTCACTTTTGCTCCGTTTTCAAAGACCAAGGACAAAAGTTAGTTTGTCTTCCTACTCACCAGAAAGGGCGAGTAGGACCTAAAAATAGCTCGTCCTAATCAATTCTCCCTCTCCCATGCGAGCGAGCGAGTGGATTTGTCGAGCCCCGTACAGCCTCCCACACTGCCCAGGAAACACCACCTCCCCGGTGCTTATTTAATTATAATTGGGGGGGCTCTTTGACTCCCCACCTGCCCCAGTGTCCGCCACCTCCCTGGGGCTTTCTCTTTACACAAAGCATGGGTCGCGCGGCCCCCCGTTCTGCCACCTTCTCAGCGCTTTAATTTTAAATATTGCGGGGGGCCACACAGAACCCCTGTGGCACCAAGGAATGCCACCTCCCTGGGCGTTTTGTCAATTTGGAAGGGGGGGCCAGCGCAGTCTTCCCGGAGACCCAGGGACCACCTCTCCAGGCCTCTACTGTTAATTGATGCGTGGGGGCCACACAGACCCCCCTGCAACCCCAGGGACTGCCACCTCTTTTATGTTAAATGTATTGCGGGGGTAACATGGCCCCTCCGTAGCCCTGGGGAAAATATGAAGAACCTGCAGCCAATAATGGCCCTGGGCACCCCCAGGGCAGACTCCTGCTATTTCCTAGGGTGCCCACCACTGGGACATAGCTGTTTGTTGTGGCTTGGCGGGAGCTATACCGCTCCGGCCAAGCCACAGCAAACTGTGTTCCACTTCTAGCAAGTGAGACCAGAAAAATGCTCTTGCTTGCTGAAAGCGGGGCATTATGGGGCACGATTCTAGTAAATATAATTGTATTAGCTCTCAGCTGAGCCTGAGAGCCTGCCCCCTGAGGAGGGTTTTGATATTGGATACTATAATAATCACTGCACTCTAAAATTTCGTCCCATAATGCTTTGCAGGGCCATTGGTTGGAATTGTATTTTTGACCATACCTGTGCTTGGGGTGGTCCTAGGAGGATGGGACCACCACCAAATCATTTCAGCATTGTGTGCTGTTTGTGTTCAAGGATTCTGCTTGGTCCTCTCCCTTTGTTAGGAAGGACCCCAAAATCATCATTGCTCTCACTGCTTGCTGTATTTTCATTTTCACTTTTGTGAGATGATTATATGCATTTTAGCATGTAATAATGTTACTTGTCGTTTTCCCATGGGTATGTGAGGATTCTGTTTTCTTAATTGTGGTGAGACGGAATGGAGTTGCAGAGCAGAATTCACTGAGGTTTTGATCAATTCCACAGGCTTCACCCGTCCTGTATGTCTATGAGATGCCCGCAGCCCTTTACAAAGTGCTTCAGTGCACGAAACGCTTTGGGCAGGACAGTGAATTATGGCGAGACATTCTGCTGCTTGACACCGCTGATTTCTTCAATAAAATTGAGGCGTATTGTTACTCACCTGTGTGGATCTTCTTACAGCAGACAACCTTGTTTGAGAGATATATATATATATATATATATATATATATATATATATATATATATATATATATATATATATATATATATATATATATATATATATATATATATTATAGGTTTCACAGCAAAAAGCACGTTTCTGCAATTGCACTCCGCTCCGAAAAAATAGAACATCCACGTAGAGTTGCAATGAAAGTTAATTTATTCCAGCATATACACTTGAGGGATGGAACAAACCCAACGCGTTTCAGCGATCACCTCGCCTTGATCACGGGTGATTAATGCATGGAACTCAAAACCTTAAATAAATTTACTACAAAAACAAAAAAGTGCATGACATCACATTGTGAATGAAAATAAACAAAGGACTAAATGTCAACACATCAATGTGGTGGCCATTTGTAAACATATTATATGCAGCTACTATCAGTCTGGAGATATCTGGTGTTTAGTGTAGTTTACAATGAAGGCAAGTGATAAATTGACCATGGTCAGAGGAATAAATAAATTAGGTAAAGCGCTCAATGGCCACACATTTTTTCTCTGTGGGGAATGACACACTTTGGGAAATATCAGGCGTAAATGATTGAAGACCAATTGCATATAAGGCCAAACCTCATCATTTCAAAAATAATAAAATATAATATAAACCATGATGGCCAGTCAAATGTAGCTATACGGCTGAAATATGCTATCCCAAGTGTGAAATTGCGCTACACATGGCAAATGAAACAATAAGTGAAACAATAAGTGCAAGCTCCTTAAAAGAGCAACTAAGTACATATTCCAAGTGGAAAGGTCAATAAGGTCTGCAATGTAGTCTAAGTCATAGGTAATATATATATGCACACAGTCTCAAAGAAAAAATGCCAAAAGACCGCAGTTAAATTAATGTAGCACCCTCTTTCCGCTTCAACCCCAGTGGGTATGATCATTTGGAATTCTTCACATAGAAGCCTTCAAGCTTTCATGACCTGGACATAAAAGAAAAATAACGCCAGTAAGCACCGACCTAGATAACTCCAATTGTGGCCTTAAAATGAGTATTGACATATCCCAAATAGTGAAAAATATGTGAATGATTAGTGAGTTAAAAACATCAGAGCTCCAACAGCTGCAGAAGGCTCAAAGGCACATATATATACAATTGTCATACAGAAATGCTGATTTTACCACTAACAGATCAAATAAAGAAAAAGTTTGACTAAAGGGGATTATCTAATCTCCCAGGTGCCAGACCAATTCTTCTTCCGAATTCAACCCAAAGGGAATTCTGGTATCTAGGTCTAAGATGTACCTGCTCTCCATTTGCCTTAACCTCCGAATTCTGTCACCCCCTCTCTTATTCGGAGGAATTCTATCGATAACAAAGAACTTCAGCAAATTACGATTGCTGTTATGTAGTTCTTCAAAGTGTCTAGCAACTGGTGAATGTTGGTCCTTGTTTTGGATTGCCCGCATGTGTTCCAGGACACGTTTCTTTGCTGGAAACATGGTACTACCAATATATTTCTTCGCGCACGGGCAAACCAAGACATACACACAGTAGTCAGACAGACAGGAGAGGTGTTTACTGATGTTCTTTTCAGTTTCTTCAACAGGATAGAAAACTTTTTTAACATTGGAACTGGACTTTCAGGCCTTGCATGTCATACAAGTAAAGAAACCTTGTATATCAGATTTCTTCTGTGCTGCCTTGTTAATATCATTCTTAGTAAGTCTCGACCTTAGTGAGTCCGCTTTGCAAAATGTAACCTTCGGATTATTATCCAAAACTTCACCTAAAGTAGGTTCAGTCCTAAGGACTTTCCAATGTTTTTTCAAACATCTCTGTACCTGCCAGGAATTAGAATGATAAGTAGATATAAATCTAATTATATCATTGTTATCAGTAGATGTGGTTTTCAGTTTGGGGGTTAGTAGGTCAGCATGGGAGATCCTACTAGCTTTCAAAAATGCCTCTTTAATTATGTTAGGTTGATAGCCTCTTTCCAAAAAGCGTTCTGTCATACATTTGCCTTCATCGATGAAATCTTGTTCCTGGCTGCAATTCCTTCGAGCCCGAAGGAATTCGCCAAAAACTCTGATAGATAAATCCAAAAATTCTGTTTCACACTTGGATTTATCTATCAGAGTGTCTAATGGTGAACTTGTTACTAAACTGTTTAGAAAAACCACCGATGGGAACACTCTGCTCCATGCTGACAGTAGCCACCCCAAATCTCTCATACGCAGTATACCCTTTGGCGAATTCCTTCGGGCTCAACAGGCCCCTAGCCTTTATCCCTTCTTATTGTTTTTAATCATTCTTCTGTTTTTAAATTATGTCTTTAGGTTACAGTTAGTGAAAGTCTGTAGCACCCTTGCTTTACACCATTTAAAATCAATTGTTCTGTGATGTGTTTTAAAACTAAGAAGGGTTACCAGAGCTGTTTTAAATGCAGCAGTGCTCTAAGAAGCAACAGTACTCTGATATTAAAATTATATATATATATATATATATATATATATATATATATATATATATATATATATATATATATATATATATATTCACAGAAAAAACCATAGGTTATAGACCATATATAGTTAGGAATTTGCATTTACAAAACCTTGAAAATTCACTGAAAAAACCATAGGTTATAGACCATATATAGTTAGGGATTTGCATTTACAAAACCTTATTTTACTCGCATAAAACCATTGAAATTCCATATATAGTTAGTTGCGCTAACTATATATCGCGCACCCGCAATCCACTGCTGATGATGTCACATATTACATCATTCATGACATGGTCAGTGACATCACTGATGACATCACTGATGACATCTCAAATGACATCACTGATGACATCTCAAATGACATCACTGATGACATCACTGATGACATCTCATTTGACATTACTGATCACATCACTGATGATATCATTCATGTGATAATACGATGAACCTCTTCAGACTCTAATATAACCTTAGATACAATCAGTGTAAACAGACACTCACAGACTGTCACTCATCCATGGAGTTACTCACACACCTAGTCAGTCATGCAAAGAATCAATCGCACCTCCATTTCCTCAACTATACAGTTATACAAACTTTACTTATTCAAACATATACTAACACATATTTACTCTCTTATACAATCCCTGATACAAGTTCACAATGATCCATACAGCCACTCACACATTCACTGGCTCTTATGCACAGTTATTTATATATGTCAACTCTCACTTGTACTGTGTTTTACATATGTACTTACTTTGACATGTAGCACTGAGATATCCATTCACTCACCAATACACTCATGCACACAGTCAACCGCCCATACAGCTGTTTCCACATGCACTTTTGAAACCATACATCTAGTGAATCAACTGCTCACACATCTATGCACAGAGTCATACACCTCCCAGCCACCCACACACACACTCAGTCTCCCATACAAATACCTGGGCTACCAATCAATAACCCATATAGTTACTCATATAGCTACTTATCAACACATGCAGCAGTTTACAGAACAACAGACATAATAATGCACAAATTAAGACAGTTTAGTCACTAACCCATGCACTCAGTGAGACATATTTAATCACTCACTCATACAGTCAGTCATGCACCTACTAAATCCTTCATCCAGACACTTATATATCCACTCATTCTTCAATATGTAAGACATATTTACACTTTACAGAAACATACAGTCACTGGATGTTGTCATCAGTGATGTCATCAGTGATGTCACTGACCATGTCATGAATGATGTAATATGTGACATCATCAGCAGTGGATTGCGGGTGCGCGATATATAGTTAGCGCAACTAACTATATATGGAATTTCAATGGTTTTATGCGAGTAAAATAAGGTTTTGTAAATGCAAATCCCTAACTATATATGGTCTATAACCTATGGTTTTTTCAGTGAATTTTCAAGGTTTTGTAAATGCAAATTCCTAACTATATATGGTCTATAACCTATGGTTTTTTCTGTGAATTTCATTGGTTTTTTAAAAGCTAACATCTGTAACTGTAAAATGTATTCTTCTTTAAATCTTAAAATATATTTTAGATGTTTATTAATAATTTTTTTAAAAATATTTTTTTTCTTCGCTTCCAGTTCGCGAACCGGGAAGCTTTCCGTTAGCTCATCTTGATGCCGCGACCTAGTCCGCGAACCGGTAAACGTTACGTTAGCGGAACTGTGACGCGTCGCGGAAGCGCGACGTATCACGTTGTCGCGTAATGCGTCTAATGACGCGCCGCGTTAGCGCTCCCGGAAGTGCTCCGGACCGCGAACCGGAAGCGATCCGAGACGCGGCGCGCACCGCGTAACGTAAGCGGAACAGGTCATGTGACTTGTTTATCAAAGTTTTCATTGGTTCATTTCACTTTTGGTTTCCAAATGATGTATGACTAGGTCATGTGACCTAAAAATAACACTTTTCATTGGTTCAGAACTTTTGCTTTTCCCAAATCATGTAAACCCCTCCTTCTTTCCTCACTCTGACTTTCATCTTGGTGAGAGAAAGACCATTTTCCTGGAGTTCAGCAATGGCTTCTATACTTGCTGCAGCTGGTGCACCCCCACCACCACCTCCACCTCCTCATAAGAAGAGAGGACCACCAAGTCAATTTATCTCCAACAGAGAGGAGGAAGAGGAGGAAGAAGAAGAAGAGGATAGAGATCAACCAGAATTTATCCCGGAGTTGCCCCGTGTTTCTAAAAGGAAAACAAGTTTCATATGGCAGTTTTTTTCCATCCCTCCAGGGGACAAGAAGGTCAATGCTAAATATGCCACCTGCCTCATCTGTAAATACAGATTGTCTAGAGGCACAGAGAAAAAATATAGTATGGGCAACTATACTATGCATCGCCATATGGCCAGGTGGCATCCCTTAAACTACAGCCGGGCAGAGTTAAGGGACCTACAAGATAATCCCCCGACAACTCCTGTGGCCAGATCTACGTCAACAATATCTTTGACAGGAAGAGAGGCACAGGAAACTGTGCCAAACATTCAGCCAAACTTTAAACATATGAAGTTTACCTGTATATATTGTGGTGCTATGCTCTCGTATGGGAACATGAGCGTGAACTTGATCAATATGGTGTTCGAAAACCATAAGTGCCCTAACGCACCCAAGCAGTAATTTTTTTTTTGCTCCTGTTGAGCCCTTTTCAATGCCTGTTTTTTTGTTGTTTCCCCTCCATAAAAAACACAAAAAAAACATAAAACTGTTCTAAAAATACAAAAAAATCAAAAAAAATTCAGAAAAAAAAATAAATAAATAAAACAACAAAAACAAAAAAAAAAAGTTCTTTTCAGAACTACCTCCCCTTTCAAATAAAATTGCTAGAATGTTTATCACTCTGGCAAGCTCTATTTCTTTTGGTTCGCTTTCCCGTTCGCTGCCCGGTTCGCGAACTTGAAGCGAACCAAAAAAATATTTTTTTTAAAAAAAGAAGAGTTAGTATAAGGGAAGTAAACAGAGAGTAATGTTAAAAGAAAGACAGCTATAGGGAGTAAACCAGAGATACTGTTTAATAGATCTATTTATTAATTCAGGATGACGATAAGGTGTGATCTGTCCTGAGGTTTGTTTAAGGTGAAACCTACTCAGGGTTACAGATCAATTTTACACTTGTTGAAGAATACAGAGCAGATAATGCATGTGAAGGCCTACCAATGAAGTAAGTCATGTCCTCTTATTACATCATTCATGACATGGTCAGTGCCATCATCAGCAGTGCATTGCGGGTAAAAAGAGTAGAAAACATTTACCTTATAATTCTTGTTACCTTTTTAAAATATTTTTTCATACTTTCAATCTGTAAAAGAGAGAACAAACATTTCCAAAAATATTAAAACATGTATTTAAAAATTAGAAAAGACAAGGGAAAAGGTTCAAGAACAAACAGTTTTTCAACAACTTTGACATTTACAGAAGCCTCTGCTTCTCTACGTCCCCTACACAATCCTAAACATATATATTTTAAACAAACTGTATCTTGATGTTGATGAACTGAGGCCTATTTTGGAACATGGTGCTTCTTTTGCACTGCTAATGTCTCACAATAGTGATGCAATAGCAGCGCAAAAAAGATGTAAAGCCATCATAAAATTGAGTCTAACATTTTAAATGATTGTTTCAGGATGCAAATAAGATGTGTGCTTTCAAGAGCTTTCTTTGAGGTGAGGCCTATTCATTTTTTTTTAAAAAAAAACAGTACCCAGAAGTACAGCTCTGTAAGCATTAACATTGACACTTACAGAAGACTCAGTTTCTCCATATCTACCTCACATTTCTAAATGTATATCATACGTACAAAAAGTAGAACATTAATTATACATGTTAAATGGTTTATTTTTGCTGTTCTCAGAATGTATCAAATTTCACTTAAATCAGTGACTTGAAGGTATTCATCATGTAACAGCGGGGAAAAAAAACACAATCAAAATGATTGTGTTTAAAAAACCCATTCAACATAAGAAATCTGAATTCAAAACTCCTTAAAATTAACTTACTTTCAATGACGTCGAAGGATGTCCTATGAACAGCGTCCACTGTGTTGTGCTATAAATATTGTCAGCCCGCCACTTTCTGAAAGAAAACCTCCAACGATTCGAAAAATATGTTACATACAAGAAAAGACTTCTCACATTCTACCACATGTTTCCACTTGGCCAAATCATGTTGCAGCTATTCATAAGTCTTGTAATTCTTCCAATCAAATCCCGTCATTTTCTATTTTCGCAACTTTCAAAAAGAAAACATTTAAGATAATTTTCACAATCCTGGACTACTAATATCTTACCCTTCTTTGTCACTCATGTTCTCCTTTTCCTATGACACTGATACTGCTTACTATGAAGCAGACTTACTTGCATCAGGTTTATATAGTCGGATTTTACAAAATGACATTATAATTAAAAGTTTTGGACCAATAATCTAGACAGCATTGCAGACTTACATTCTCTCAACTTCATGAACATTTAGCAATTCTTCACAGGAAATCCCGAGATTCTTTCTTTAAAATTTTGGTTTTAAAAACACCAGGTAAGAATTTTTAAGGTCAAACGGCAATTTTTTTTTGAAAGTTACAACGGAATCGTTGCAGAATGACCAGCCGTTTCGAGACTTTAAATAAGCTGTATAATGTCCTGAAGTTGTTGAAGGACCATCGTGATAGATAATTGCTACAGTTACAAAAGTCCTTCCTGATATTGAAAGCTGAGAAGCCACAAATTTTTTTATTAAAGTTGACAATTTTGATCCATCAGGCCTACATCGTTGCATCATTAAAATGACATACTGTCCATATCTACGTATAAGTAATGTTGACATCATTTCAGATTTACATTGGCTACACTCCATGTTGTGATCCGCTGCATTTACTAGCTTATTAAAGGAGACTGATTTACTGTCTGGCAAAGTTAAATATATAAATCTTTCTGAGTCTACACTAGTAGTACTTGATACCATACAGTTCTCGCAGTCATGCTGCCATTGATAAGAAAGCCCAAACAGGTGATCTACATCTACACCCTCATCTTGCAATATATCAAGCATATACATTAAAAACTCCTGACAATCTTGCTGATTATTTTCAGAGAAGTCTGTTTGACCTGAACATTCATCTAACAGATAACGAACTTCAGACACACTTTCTACTTTTGTTCGATCAGTGCTACATTTTACGAAAACAGAATTCAACAAACAGCATAAAATTTGTTCTGAATTCAACAGAATCTGTTCTTTTAAACTCTCTAGTGAAAAGAGAACATTAACCACTACATTTGCATAGCAGTTGACACCAGAACTGTTTTCAAATTGAAAACCAACAACATCTTCAACAGAATCCACTTTCTTTCTGCTAACAATTTTCGGTTCATTGACTTTTAGTCTTTTTGCAACAACCTCCCTACTATTACTGCTATTTCTACGTTTCCGGCCTACCACACGTTTCTCAAACAAAGGATATTGAGGCAAATGTGGCGCATACTCTCTTCTTAACCTATTGTATTCCTTAACACAATCTAGATCCGCACAAATGTTTGTGACATCACAGTCAATCAAGTACAATCCCGATAAAGTTCTAACTCGTGACAATGCCACATATGCCATACCCTCCTTGAACACAGAACTGCCAATATTCACCAATGCACAGTCTACACTTAAACCTTGCGATTTATGGATTGTCACCGCATATGCCAAGCAAACAGGAAACTGTTTACGGCGAACATATAAGTCTTTAACAAGCAAAAACCTAGCAGAACAACGACCAATTTGCTGTACTTCCTCAATGCCATCAAATTTAATTCTTAAAAATTCTACTCCATCTCTATTTCTGTATTTCTCAAAATCAACAACATTACCCATTGATCCATTTACCAGACCTCTTTCTACATGTAAATTCCTTCTCAAAATGATTTGAGATGTCATCAGTGATGTCATCAGTGATGTCACTGACCATGTCATGAATGATGTAATATGTGACATCATCAGCAGTGGATTGCGGTGCGCGATATATAGTTAGCGCAACTAACTATATATGGAATTTCAATGGTTTTATGCGAGTAAAATAAGGTTTTGTAAATGCAAATCCCTAACTATATATGGCCTAAAACCAATGGTTTTTTCAGTGAATTTTCAAGGTTTTGTAAATGCTAATTCCTAACTATATATGGTCTATAACCTATGGTTTTTTCAGTGAATATATATATAACTGAAGAAAATGTGGATGAAGATTTTATGGATCAATCTTTTGACGAACAATTTATTCAAACCTTACAAGAGACAGAAACATCCATGTTTGACGAGATACCAGATGATATAATGCTGGAAGTTTTAATGAACTATGAAAATAATAAATAATTTTTTTTTAAATCAAAATAAATAAATAAATAAAAAACCGAACAAAAACAACAAATAATTAACATACAGTATTAGAAAAGTCTATCATTCTTTTATCCTTAAAGTTCGCTGCCCAGAACGCTTTCCGGTTCGCGAACTTGGCGCTTACCACGCAAAAAAAAAAATTTTTTTTTTTGGACCCTCCTAGGCCCTTTTAAAACCTCCACATAAAACCTAGGGGGTCAACGAGGATCTACTATGCCCCCTTATGGTAATTTCCCCCTTTGTTTTGGCCTCCTCTTGTCTCTCGATCCTACCGAGAGACAAGATGGCGGCCGCTCCGGACTGTTTAGAATGTTGACAGACACCGGAGGGCCAATCAGCTTCGCATCGCAAAGTTCCGATACGCGAAAGGTTCGCTAACCGGATCGCTGCCCGGAGCGCTGTTACAGATATATATCTTGATTTAAACGTTAATTTCTCAAAATCCACTGAAGCACATATATTGAGACCTAGCAAAGGCACATCGGGCTAACAGTCCCTACAATTTTGCCAAGTTTCGTGCAAATCCATTCAGCCGTTCGGGCTAAAAGTGAGTCCAACCGCCCTATGGAAATTAACATGGAAAAAACGCGTTTTGGGACCCCCCTTTTTTCTCGGCCCCCCCTCCACAAAACCCCCCCAAATTTTCAAGGGCTGCTCAGGAACAAAATGTGCCATTTTCCTGAAAATTTCAGCCAATTCCGTCCACAAACGCCAAAGTTATTAGGCATAGAATTTTCAGAAATCCCATAGGGAAAAAATCCTAACTATATATACCTACTGGCGACCGCCAGTAGGTAATATATATATATATATATATATATATATATATATATATATATATATATATATATATATATCCAACAAACGCTCTGACAGAGTGCTGGAGGCCCCGAGGGAGGTGGCGTGCGTTCCGGTCGAGCCAGCCGGAAAAACGGATAAACCAAACAGCAAGATGCACGCTCTCAGCAGCTGCCACAAAACACCAACACAGGAATAATCCAAGGGTGTTTATTCCACAAGCTTGTGGAATAAACACCCTTGGATTATTCCTGTGTTGGTGTTTTGTGGCAGCTGCTGAGAGCGTGCATCTTGCTGTTTGGTTTATATATATATATATATATATATATATATATATATATGAATTCCAACCGGAAGGTTAGTGCAACGCCTTTTGCACCAAACCCAGTGCGCAGACACAGCTGATTAAATCCAAGCCAGACTTTCTTCGGATATAACTCCTTTATTTCATAAGGTGCAGAGGTGCAACACACTGCCAAACAGACGCGTTTCGGGCGTGAACGCCCTTGCTCACTGTCAGCGGGTTAACGGTACAACATCAAGTTAAATACATCACTTAATTACACCAGTGCGCGCCAAAAAACGCTCCTCCAACAATTCAGTACAATCAAAATAGGACTGAAGTAGGAACCCATTTCCAAAAACACACACATATTGGTCCCGCCATTTTGGAGTGGTGTGTGTTTGAGTTAAAACAAGCCATATTTATACAATTTGACAACTATGATGTTTGCGTTGTCAAAACCGGAGTCAAGAATTTGGTGATTATGACAATGGTACATTTGATTAAAGAATAGTCCAATATAAAGTGCAAATGCATAGAAGTTTTCAAAGTGCAAATCTTGTTATGTGCAAATGCGCAAAGATTTATAACTGTGCAAATACGCAACATAATACCTGTACAAATACATTACTCGGCAAATGAAAATATTTCATATATATACACACATTAAAATCTATTCTTTGTATTCATTCTTTTGTACCAGCGTTTCGTAGTTTGTCATACATAAAAAACCACATTTGTTTGTGCAAATACGCAAATATATACAGAAACATAGACTCCATGTGATGCAATAACCTTATATTTGGCATGTTTTAGGCTCTATTAATGTATCACCATGCTCGGGTTCCTAAAATTTAGATTTAGAGGATCTATGTATGTACGCGACAGAAATAAAACCAATTGATGTTTAAGTGTTCATGTATCGTAAAAAGTGCAAAAATAATGTGAAGGTGAGGGAGTGCTGAGATGTCCTGCTAGACTAAACAAGACAACATCAAGGTTTATGTGAAACAAAAATAATCCAAATACTCATTAAATCATTGTGCTTAGCTGCTTCAGTTACATTTAAAATATGATACTGCATAGAACTTCAACATTGCCCATTAGTTCCGCAGGTGGATGTGAGTGGATATGACATATGTTGGTACTCTAAGGTCCCTGCCACAGACCCTAGATCTACCTATGGATAAACAGAGTCATATGTTGAACAATAGAATAGCATATACAGCAATAATTTCAAAAAGACAGCAAAAACGTGACTAAAAATACAGATACAGAAAAGGTAGCCGGACTGACAATGCACATTTGCCCATTCCATTATGCCCGATCAACAGAACTAGAAATATTCACAGAAAGGTGCTAAGGTCTTCTCCCATGTTCAACCCTCCTGGGATCTTGGTATTAAGGCGAACTATGTACAGGGACTCCATCTGTCTTAATTTCCTTTCGTAGTCCCCACCCTTCTTGCTAGTTCTTACCGCATCTATAACATAGTAGCTAAGATGGGATAAATTTCTGTTGTGAAATTGATCGAAGTGGCGAGCCACAGGGTAGTTTTTGTCACAGTTCACTATAGCTCTCAAATGCTGTAGAATACGTTGGTGTACAGGTAATTTTGTACTTCCAACGTACCTCAGATTACACGAGCAAGTGAGAACATAAACTGCTAATTCAGTCTTACAGGTGTAATGAGACCTTATGTTGATTGGTTTATCGCTGAATGGTGTCGTGTATGAGTTGGTGTTGGTGCCAAACTTGCACGCTCTACACGATATACAGCGGAAGAAACCCTTCCGAGGAGACAACCAATCTTCTTTCTTAGCTGTTTCTGGTGAACTCGAGACTAAAGCATTTCTCATGCTGTATGCTCGCCTGTAAGTCACTAATGGTTTATTGGGCATCAATTCTTTAAGGATGGGGTCAGTCAATATAACTGACCATTCTTTCTTGATTAACTTTGAAATTTGACTGGCCTGACGACTGAAGCCAGTGATCAATCTTATTGCTTGTTGGCTTTCATCACGGTTATCAAGTAAAGGCATTACGTCAGAGGGGGCCTGTAGGAGACTAGTCCTATCAATCTTATTAGCTTTGCTCATTGCTATTTTCAGGGCACTGCTTTTATAACCCCTAGCTTCCAACCTCTTCATAGCTTCCATTTGGTGGAAATTCCTTTGTTCTGCTGAGCTACACGTTCTGTGTATCCTAAGGAATTCTCCATACGGGATAGATCGAATCGTGTGCCCCGGGTGAAAGCTTTGAGCGTGCAGAATGGTGTTGCCTGCTGTGCTCTTTCTGTACAGGCTTGTTGTTATGGAGCCACTCACTATGCTCACTTGAACATCCAAAAAGCTGACATCAGTCTTGCTAGTATCTGCACTAAAGATAAGGTTGGAGTTGTTGACATTAATAGCATTGACAAAACTTTCTGCCTCCTCTCTGCTCCCTCTCCAGATGATGAATATGTCATCAATATACCTCATATATTTAACTACATTTTCCTGCCAAATGGTGGAGAACTGCGTCCTGAGGACATGCTCCTCCCACCAACCCACGTGGAGCCCCGCGTAGGTCGGGGAGAAACATGCCCCCATAGCCACACCTCGCAATTGTTTATACATTTTGTCATCAAACAAGAAAACGTTATTATTGAGGCATATTTCAACCATGGATAACAACATAGCACTATGTTTGTGTAATTCAACTGGTCTTTTGCCAAGAAAAAATCTCAAAGCTTTCATACCATCCTCATGTGATATGCTAGTGTATAAACTGGCAATGTCCATAGTGATCAGCAGAAAATCTGGAGACCATTTGCATTGTTCCAGATTATTTAGAAAGTCCGTACTGTCTCTAATGTACGCTGGAAGGGTGGTCACAAAGTCCTGCAAATAATGATCGATGTATTTCGAGGTGTTTTCAAACAGGCTATGAATAGCTGACACTATCGGTCTGCCAGGTACCGGTTTTACCCTTTTATGGACCTTGGGGATGAAGTATAAATTCGGTATCACCGGATGTTCTTTATACAAATATTTCATTTCCTCCTTGGTAAGAAGACCATCCCTTTTCCAACCATTGAGTTGTTTCCAGTATTCCAATTGGATATTTCTGACTGTTCTTGAGTCACAAGGTTCATAACAAGCTGTGTCGTTAAGGTGGCGATAAGCTTCCTCCATGTATTCGGCTTTGCTCCAAAGAACCACATTACCACCTTTGTCAGATTGATTAATGATGATGGTGTTATCAGATTGTAATTTCAACATTAAATCATTGTAAGCTTTGGTCTTGGGGTTGATGTGATTCTTACTTCTACTAACTTGAATGTGCAATTTTTTCAAACCATCGGTTAGTAGGTCTGCATAGGTGTCTATGGCATCCTTGGGCATAGACGGAATAAATGTCGAGGGTGGTTTAAAGCCACTGGGTTCACTTTGGCTGATTTCGATGTTTCCCTTGTCGGCCACTTCCTGAGTGCTAGGAGTTGATGTTAACTCGTTACGCAATCCATGCATTGATTTCAAAAGGGGGACATCTCTGACTTGCAGACCGCTTCTATCTGTATTGAGTGTGGTTAACCCGGTTTTTTTGGGTTGAGTTAAACCCCCTTTGATGGCGTAGTATTTGCGTAACTTCAATTTTCTAATAAACTTGAAAACATCTACACGAGTGTTCCCATAGTTAAAATTGCTTTCAGGACAGAATGATAATCCTAACGCCAACAGTTGTTTTTCAGCTTGGTCAAGTTGCACATCAGTCAGATTAACAATGGTTTTTTCAATAGCTATTGCTTGTTCACCACGTTTTTCTTCCTCTGTGGCCTCCCTTTGCTTTTTGGCGCATTTACGACGTTCTCTACGCCTTGCGTTTCTGCGCCGTTTGGTTTCGCGTTTCTCGAGCGTAGAGTACCTTTTCTTTGAATCCTCACGAACTCCATCTCTTCGTCCAGGGTAAGCTGCCCCAAATCCCCTTCCTCTGAACCCTGGGCTCCTCCATCAGATTCCTCACTGCTTGGAACCAGGCTCTCTGATGAAATTGAGGCAGTAAGATTACCCGTTTCTGACGTGCTTGCCTGGACTTGGGGGGGTGCAGGTGCAGTTTTGGTTAGTTTAGCTCCTGTGGCTCTCTGTTTGCGTAGTTGATCGTACTTCCTCGCAAACGTATAAATTTGTCCGAGTTTGTAGTCCTGTTCGTCTCTGGCAAACTTATACACTTTCCTTTGCTTGATCGTGCTTTCATGCTTACTTAGTCTGTCTTTTATGTCTTTGCGTGTTTGCTCGATTAGGGCAATGTCCTTTGAAAACGTGTCCTTTGATAGTTCTTCATTAATTCTCGTTATTTCCAAAAGGTCCTTGTCCCTATCGATTTTTGCATATTTTACTAGCAAGCATAGAAGCCTCATGGACGCCTCCAGGTTACTCTCTGCCCAATCCTTCAGTAATAATGGATTAGGGTTTTCAAAGCTGGGCACCAGCATAATTCTTAAGCCCCGGGGGACCCGATTCACCTCTCGATATTTTTCTAGTGAGCGGATCTCCCACCACTTCGTGAGTTCACTTCTCATGTGTTTCTCTAGCTCACGCAGTAGTTTTTTCGCATCGCTGTCTTTAACCACTGTAGCGCTTTTACTCATATTGCCACCCTGTTTCACTGTGGGCAAATTCTGAAACAGCTGCTCGAACGCCTCCTCCCGTTCCCGCTCCTCTGACATGGTTGCTCCTCAGTAGATATGCACGTATGTTATATGAAAAAGCAAGAGACTGCACATGTAACGCGCGTCTCCTTACCGCTGGCTGCTCGGACACTTCTTCAACCTGCTCCCGGGTTTCACTTCCGAGGATCAACAGTAGAACTGGACTTCCGTACCAAACGGCTCCGACTTCCGACGGCTCCCTCGGCACACAAAAAGTCCCGTCACTGGATTCAACGATAACGTGAATAGCTCCGAAATGCAGGGGGCTGGTGTGGTTTGCTTCCCAGCAACACAATCCAGATGGTCAGTCTTCTACCAGCCTGCTTCGTTTCAAGAAGGGTCTGCGTGTACAGGAGCCGACCTCGTCCTGTGTAATACGAATTCCAACCGGAAGGTTAGTGCAACGCCTTTTGCACCAAACCCAGTGCGCAGACACAGCTGATTAAATCCAAGCCAGACTTTCTTCGGATATAACTCCTTTATTTCATAAGGTGCAGAGGTGCAACACACTGCCAAACAGACGCGTTTCGGGCGTGAACGCCCTTGCTCACTGTCAGCGGGTTAACGGTACAACATCAAGTTAAATACATCACTTAATTACACCAGTGCGCGCCAAAAAACGCTCCTCCAACAATTCAGTACAATCAAAATAGGACTGAAGTAGGAACCCATTTCCAAAAACACACACATATTGGTCCCGCCATTTTGGAGTGGTGTGTGTTTGAGTTAAAACAAGCCATATTTATACAATTTGACAACTATGATGTTTGCGTTGTCAAAACCGGAGTCAAGAATTTGGTGATTATGACAATGGTACATTTGATTAAAGAATAGTCCAATATAAAGTGCAAATGCATAGAAGTTTTCAAAGTGCAAATCTTGTTATGTGCAAATGCTCAAAGATTTATAACTGTGCAAATACGCAACATAATACATAATATATATATATATATTCACTGAAAAAACCATAGGTTATAGACCATATATAGTTAGGAATTCGCATTTACAAAACCTTATTTTACTCACACAAAACCATTGAAATTCCATATATAGTTAGTTGCACTAACTATATATCGCGCACCCGCAATCCACTGCTGATGATGTCACATATTACATCATTCATGACATGGTCAGTGACATCACTGATGACATCACTGATGACATCTCAAATGACATCACTGATGACATCTCAAATGACATCACTGATGACATCACTAATGACATCTCATTTGACATTACTGATCACATCACTGATGATATCATTCATGTGATAATACGATGAACCTCTTCAGACTCTAATATAACCTTAGATACAATCAGTGTAAACAGTCACTCACAGACTGTCACTCATCCATGGAGTTACTCACACACCTAGTCAGTCATGCAAAGAATGTATGTATGTATGTATGTATTTATTGCTTATTGAGCGCAGCTGTCACCCAAAGGGTATCCTGGCGCTGAGACCTATCCATACATCTGTTACATAAGCTACATTACTCTGGGGAACAAGTAAGTTTTAAGGTCCTTTTTAAAAGTAAGCAGATCAGGGCAACTCCTCAATGCTAGAGGGAGAGTATTCCACAGCGTGGCAGCCGTAAAACTAAAAGCGCGACCACCCATTCTCATTCTATTGATTTTAGGGACTTTTACCAGGAACGCCGAAGACGATCTTAGAGGTCTGGCTGCCTGATACCAGAGGAAGAGATTCTGAAGAGGTATTGGTCCCAGTCCATGCAGGGCCCTGAAAACAAGGCAGAGAGCTTTAAACGCAATTCTCTGCTGGACTGGGAGCCAATGCAAATCGGCCAGAGCTGCCGATGAAGAGGTGGACCGCGGTCGAGACAAGGCCAATTTAGCGGCCATATTCTGAATCCTTTGGAGCTTTAGGACCAGAATCTTCGGGGCACCCAGAAGTAGTGCGTTGCAGTAGTCGATCCTACTGAGAATGGAACTACGCACTACCTCAGCTCTGGAGCCCCGTGGGAGAAGTGGCAAGATTTTCCGTAGAGCACGGAGCAAACCCATACACGTTGCTGCCGTCTTGTTTACGGAGGCATCAAGCTGCAAATTGGGTTCGAATAGAACTCCCAGGTTGCGAGCTGACTCTGCCGCCTCCACCGAGCCCGGGATGGACACTGGCCAAAAATCGGCCGGTAGTGTACGGGGAGTTCGGTCCAAGGAGCAGTAGAGTACCTCTGTTTTTGACCCATTGAATTGCAACGCATTGGCTCGCAACCTTGCTGCTGTGGCTGCCATACAACGGTGAAAGGCATCCCTTGAAATGGTCTCTGATCCCTCAAATGAAAAAATCAACTGAGTGTCATCGGCATAGTTGACAACAGATATGCCGAATGACTTTATCAGTGCTATCAAGGGGCGGAGATATAAATTAAATAGGATCGGACTAATTGTCGATCCTTGAGGGACTCCCTGTTTCACCTGCCTAGTGGCTGATCGAAATGGTGGTAATGCCACGGCTTGTTGTCGGTTATCCAAATAGGAAGTGAGCCAGTCTAGGGCCAGACCGCTCACTCCCGCACTCCGAAGACGGCCAAGTAGTACTTCATGGTCCACCGTGTCGAACGCGGCCGACATGTCAAGTAGCACCAAGAATGCAGACTTGCCCTTGTCGACTCGCGTTCGCAGATCATCCAACACGGTGACCAAGGCCGTCTCGGTGCCGTGCGCTGGCCTGAAGCCAAATTGTGCAGCATCCAGACATAGATTTGTTTCCAGGAAGTTGGATAAGGCTCTTGTGACCCATCTCGCGAGAATTTTTATCGCAAATGATAATAGCGAAATTGGCCTGTAATTAGCCAAACAGAGAGGGTCCAGAGAAGCCTTTTTCAACAAAGGTGTTACAATAGCCAACTTCCAGCTGTCTGGGACTGACGCTGTGGTCAATGATTGGCAGCAGATGGAGTGCAACGGAGGGAAAAGCTCATCTTGAAAAGCCTTCCAGATCTTATGAGGCATTGGATCCAGCGGTGATCCTGACGATACACTACTTGCCAGGATAACAAATTCCTCTAACGAGGGAACAGGAAAGGTGGACAGCTGAGGCATACCTTCCTTGCTAGGTGCCCATTTGGAGCCCAGGTTGTCAGAAGGGTCCAAAAAAGAGACTGCAGATGTTACAGATTGTTCAGAACTTTTGAGTCCAGTCAGGATGGTCCTGATTTTCTCCTCAAATGCAAGGGCCAGCGAGTCGCACAGTGCCTGCGAGGCCGGGATAGTAGACGCCGTGCAAGGCGGGTCAGACAAAGTCTTAACCAATCTGAACAGGGTCTGAGATTTGTTAGAGGCCTTCGCCAAAGTGTCTTCCAAAAACTTGGCTTTTGCGATTCTTAACTGTGCCTTGTATTCATGCAGGGCTGCTTTATAAGTCGCCTTATCCTGCTCCCTATATCCTCTCCTCCATGTACGCTCTGCCTGTTTGAAGCGAAGTTTAAAGTGCCCAAGTTCTTCACTGAACCAGGCATTTAGGCCTCTGGGCCTGTCTCTCACCTTACACAAAGGGGCCAGGTCATCAAGAGATGATACAATATGCCGGCAGAGAGAAGCATAGCTCTTATCCACGTTCTCCTCCATGTGAAAGGTTCCCGGTAGCAGTGTGGGTCGAATCGGCTCCCTAAGGAGAAGATTCCATTGCCGATTCAACTTCCTGCCAGCCGGTTTATTGGGTCTCCATGGGGCAGGCATGAGAAGGGACAAAACAATCAGGGAGTGATCGGTCCAACCCTGGGCCTCGACCTTATCTACCACAACTAAGTTCTTATCAGCAAATACCAAGTCTAGTATGTGTTCCCTATCATGGGTGGGTACCTGGACCAGTTGAGCAAGTTGGATATTGCTACAGGCTTGGCACAGTTCTCGAAAGGCCAGGTCATGGGGGCCAGAAGGCCACAGGTTGAAGTCGCCCAGTACTAGAAAATTGGTATGCGAGTTGGAAAGGTCGTAGATCAGATCAATCAGAGATTGAAGGGCTGTCGTGGGCAGAGAGGGCGGTCTGTAGCATAGGAGACCTGATATCAATCACACCTCCATTTCCTCAACTATACAGTTATACAAACTTTACTTATTCAAACATATACTAACACATATTTACTCTCTTATACAATCCCTGATACAAGTTCACAATGATCCATACAGCCACTCATACATTCACTGGCTCTTATGCACAGTTATTTATATATGTCAACTCTCACATGTACTGTGTTTTACATATGTACTTACTTTGACATGTAGCACTGAGATATCCATTCACTCACCAATACACTCATGCACACAGTCAACCGCCCATACAGCTGTTTCCACATGCACTTTTGAAACCATACATCTAGTGAATCAACTGCTCACACATCTATGCACAGAGTCATACACCTCCCAGCCACCCACACACACACTCAGTCTCCCATACAAATACTTGGGCAACCAATCAATAACCCATATAGTTACTCATATAGCTACTTATCAACACATGCAACAGTTTACAGAACAACTGACATAATGATGCACAAATTAAGACAGTTTAGTCACTAACCCATGCACTCAGTGAGACACATTTAATCACTCACTCATACATTCAGTCATGCACCTACTAAATCCTTCATCCAGACACTTATACATCCACTCATTCTTCAATATGTAAGACATATTTTAACTTTACCGAAACATACAGTCACTGGATGTTGTCATCAGTGATGTCATCAGTGATGTCATTTGAGATGTCATCAGTGATGTCATCAGTGATGTCACTGACCATGTCATGAATGATGTAATATGTGACATCATCAGCAGTGGATTGTGGTGCGCGATATATAGTTAGTGCAACTAACTATATATGGAATTTCAATGGTTTTGTGTGAGTAAAATAAGGTTTTGTAAATGCGAATTCCTAACTATATATGGTCTATAACCTATGGTTTTTTCAGTGAATTTTCAAGGTTTTGTAAATGCTAATTCCTAACTATATATGGTCTATAACCTATGGTTTTTTCAGTGAATTTTCAAGGTTTTGTAAATGCTAATTCCTAACTATATATGGTCTATAGCCTATGGTTTTTTCAGTGAATATATATATATACATACATATATAAACATATATCATCTGTATATCTATATAAATACAAACATAAATGCATGCATACATATACTTATATGCATACAGATGCATGTTATTTACATGAAAGTTGAAAAAACACTAATAAAAGCAAAGCTAAAAAGCCACCTCATTACAAACAGAATGGCTTTAACTTAAACGAGGGCGAGATCTATTGCATTTTCAATGCTTGTTTACTTTGGTTCCATCAAGAAGGCATTCAGATGTGTCACACATTTGCCATAAATTCTGAATGTTAGCACTCTAGTTGCACATTAGATCACTGTAGTAAAGCTACTGCTCACCAGGGACGTCTGCTGCTGGTATTCAAAGTGCATGTTTCAGTCTGCATGTCAGAATTTTTTTAATGAAATAGAAGAGGATTTGAGAAGTCACTCAAAATGATCCCTAATTTTTCTTTCTGAAGCACTAATCATACTTTCTATGGCAAAATTAACCCCCTCATGTTGTTCCTTTTTAAATTGAGTGTTTTCAGACTTACCACTTTATTCCAATCAAGATGGCTTCTGGTGTGCCATACTTTTGTCATAAGTAAGACTGTTAGCGCTCTAGTTGTTCTTTAGAACACTCTGGGACATTCTGTCATTGGGCTATACTTGGGGTACATCTGGGTGATATTTGGGCTACATTTAGGCTCTTTTGTCTCTGGTGGCCATCTTGGGAGACTGTATGCCAGAATGTTTTAATGAAATTGAAGAGGGTTTGAGAAGTCACTCAAAATGTGCCCTAATTTTTCTTTCTGCAGCACTAATCATAATTCATATGGCAAAATATACCCCCTCATTTTGTTCCTTTTTAAATTAAATGTTTTAAGAGTTACCACTTTATTCCAATCAAGATGGCTTCAGGTGTGCCATACCTTTGTAATAAGTAGGACTGTTAGCGCTCTAGTTGTTCTTTAGAACACTCTGGGACATTCTGTCATTGGGCTATACTTGGGCTACATCTGGGTGATATTTGGGCTACATTTGGGCTCTTTTGTCTCTGGTGGCCATTTTGGGAGACTGCATGTCAGAATTTTTTAATGAAATAGAAGAGGATTTGAAAAGTCACTCAAAATGTGCCCTAATTTTTCTTTCTGCAGCACTAATAATACCTTCTATTGCATAATATACCCCCTCATTTTGTTCCTTTTTAAATTAAATGTTTTAAGAGTTACCACTTTATTCCCATCACGATGGCTCCAGGTGTGCTATACCTTTGTAATAAGTAGGACTGTTAGCGCTCTAGTTGTTCTTTAGAACACTCTGGGACATTCTGTCATTGGGCTATACTTGGGCTACATCTGGGTGATATTTGGGCTACATTTGGGCTCTTTTGTCTCTGGTGGCCATTTTGGGAGACTGCATGTCAGAATGTTTTAATGAAATAGAAAAGGATTTGAGAAGTCACTCAAAATGTGCCCTAATTTTTCATTCTGCAGCACTAATCATACTTTCTATGGCAAAATATACCCCCTCATGTTGTTTCTTTTTAAATTAAATGTTTTAAGAGTTACCACTTTATTCCAATCAAGATGTCTTCAGGTGTGCCATACCTTTGTAATAAGTAGGACTGTTAGCGCTCTAGTTGTTCTTTAGAACACTCTGGGACATTCTGTCATTGGGCTATACTTGGGCTACATCTGGGTGATATTTGGGCTACATTTGGGCTCTTTTGTCTCTGGTGGCCATTTTGGGAGACTGCATGTCAGAATGTTTTAATGAAATAGAAAAGGATTTGAGAAGTCACTCAAAATGTGCCCTAATTTTTCATTCTGCAGCACTAATCATACTTTCTATGGCAAAATATACCCCCTCATGTTGTTTCTTTTTAAATTAAATGTTTTAAGAGTTACCACTTTATTCCAATCAAGATGGCTTCAGGTGTGCCATACCTTTGTAATAAGTAGGGCTGTTAGCGCTCTAGTTGTTCTTTAGAACACTCTGGGACATTCTGTCATTTATTTATTTTTATTTATTTTATAGCATTTATAAGGCGCGCAGCTACCCACAAAGGGTTTCCCGGCGCCAGAACTGCAAAACACTCAAATATTACTGGGGAGAGAACAGACAAAGCAATTATTTATTAAACAGCCACGTTTTTATGCTTTTCCTAAAATTCACGTAGCTTTCCTCCTTACGTATATGGATGGGCAGTGTGTTCCACAGCATTGGCCCCAGGTAGGAGAAAGATCTCCCGCCTATTCTGGCTCGTTTAAACCTTGGTACTACAAAGTTTGCCGCTGTACCTGAACGCAGGTTGCGGTTTGGGAGGTAGGGCTTAGCAAGGGCCTGAAGATATTTGGGGGCCGTGCCAGCTTTGATTTTAAATAGGTAGCTCAAGGCTTTGAAGCGAATACGGTTCTCGACCTTAAGCCAGTGCAGATCCCTGAGATGTTGGGTGATCCTAGCAGATCTGGGGATTTTGCAAAGCAGTCTAGCCGCGGCGTTCTGCACTAGTTGTAGACGCTTTATCACTGCCTTATTTGAGCCCAGGTATAAGATGTTACCGTAATCAAGCCGAGATGTCACTAAGGCGTTGACCACGGTCTTCTGGGTAGTAGGTGGCAGCATCCAGATGATTTTGCGTAACCATTTGAGAATGGCAAAGCATATACCTGCTACTTTGTTAGCTTGCTGGGACATGGATACACAGTCATCAATGATGACCCCAAGGTTTCTAACCTGAGAGGCTGGAGGTGGAAGTTTACCCAATGATGGTGGCCAATGGGAATCATTCCAGAGATCTTTACTATTTCCTAACAGGAGAACCTCTGTTTTATCTCCATTTAGTTTGAGTTGGTTGTCTGACATCCAACCAAAGATTTCATGGAGGCCTACTTTTAATGCAGATGGGGTAGAGACGTCAGATTTAGAAAGTGAGAATAAGACTTGTGAATCATCTGCATAGGTCATTAAACTTAGGCCAAAATTTTCTGTTAGGTTGGCCAGTGGGCGTAGGTATAAATTAAAAAACAGAGGGCTCAGAATTGATCCTTGTGGCACACCGTGAGGAGAGTGGAATACCTCAGAGCATGCCTCCGAAGAGGAGATCTGGAAAGTGCGGAGGGATAGGTAGGATCTAATCCATTCCAGAGCTCTGCCTTCGACACCATTCTCCCCCAGCCTGTCTAGCAGTAAGGAGTGAGAAATGGTGTTGAAAGCCGCACTGAGGTCTAACAAGACCAGTGCTACTGTTTGGCCGTCATCCATAAGCTCCCTGATCTTTTCTGTGACCCCGAGCAGGGCCGTCTCAGTAGAAAAACCACTCCTAAACCCAGATTGAGACGAGTGTAGGAGATTGTTGTTTTCTACATAGGTTGAGAGTGCCTTGTGGATATGTCTCTCTAGGATCTTGGAAAAGGCAGGTAGCAATGAGATTGGGCGATAATTAGCCAATATCAAAGGGTCTGCGCCTGGTTTTTTAAGTAGGGGGCTAACCATGGCATGCTTCCATAGAGCAGGAACCATGGCTTGCTCCATGGAGGCATTCAGTATTTCTGCTATGGGAGTTAAAGCAGCATCCTCTAATTTGTTTATAATACTGACAGGAATAGGGTCCCGGGGAGAACCCGATTTGATTGATTTTAGTAGTTCCTTCAGTATATCTAATTTAATAGGCGGCCAGGCTTCAAGACGACAGTTGACTCTAGTGACTAAGGTGGTGTTTCCTTGTTTGTCTGTTGACATGTTGGCATTTTTAATATTAGAGACGATGTTCTCAATCTTGTTCGTGAAGAAAGAGGCCAAGTCCTGGCATTGCTGAGTATTAAGAGGGGTAGGTTCTGCTCTAACGTTCTCCCCAGCTAACTCTTTTACCGTGTTAAAGAGAGTCTGGGATTTGTTTACGGCCATGTTAATAGTATTGGTGACATAGCAAGCTTTGGCTTTCATGCATGCTGAATGGTAACAGTTTCTGGCCTTTCGGTAAACTTCTTTTTGGTAAAGATCGTAATTTCTTCGCCACTGCCTCTCTAGGTTCTTACAGGTAGATTTTTCTTTCTTCAAGGCTTCTGTAAACCAGGGAGCAGGAGGGCGATGGACTTTTCCCTTGCAACGGGCTAGGGGCAAGCAGGTGTCAACGGCGCCAGTTAGCCACTTTTGTGTTAACTCTGCAATGCTGTCCATGTCTCCATCTAAACTTGGATGATCTTCCTTCAAAGCATTGTTCAAGTCCTCCAAGTTTAGGAATTTCCAGTTTCTTCTAAAAGATTCTGCATTGGGCTATACTTGGGCTACATCTGGGTGATATTTGGGCTACATTTGGGCTCTTTTGTCTCTGGTGGCCATTTTGGGAGACTGCATGTCAGAATGTTTTAATGAAATAGAAAAGGATTTGAGAAGTCACTCAAAATGTGCCCTAATTTTTCATTCTGCAGCACTAATCATACTTTCTATGGCAAAATATACCCCCTCATGTTGTTTCTTTTTAAATTAAATGTTTTAAGAGTTACCACTTTATTCCAATCAAGATGGCTTCAGGTGTGCCATACCTTTGTAATAAGTAGGGCTGTTAGCGCTCTAGTTGTTCTTTAGAACACTCTAGGAGGCTTCAGTAGAACACAAAGGAATCAACTGACAGTCTCTGTCCTTGTTGGATGTACATGTTTTACTGAGAATGTCAGACTTCATTTTCACATGACTGAGAAAGATAATGTGAATTTACAGAAAATATGCTTTCAGTTTAGCTTATAGATCCCCTTCCAAACCACTGTGGGAAAATCATGAGATATTAGTTTTCTTTCAAACAATATTCATGATATCACAGCAGAAGGTTTTTTCACATGGTAAAATCACCTTAGAACCCACCACAATTCCTAAAACGAGTATGGTACCATCAACAAATGATTTATAATGTAACTAAAGTCCTAAAACCCTCTATTAACTACAATGCTTTTTAATGAGGTGCTATCATGTATATTGGTCCCAAGATGGCTGCCAACACTTCTTGGATGAAGTGCTGACAGCCAATCAGATCAGATGTGTGGTTAGGCTCCGCCCAGATATATATCTTTTTTTGAACCTAAATTACTCAAAATCCACTGGAGCACATATATTGAGACCTAGCAAAGGCACATCGGGCTAACAGTCCCTACAATTTTGCCAAGTTTCGTGCAAATCCATTCAGCCGTTCGAGCTAAAAGTGAGGCCAACCGCCCTATGGAAATTAACATGGGAAAACGCGTTTTGGGACCCCCTTTTTTCTCGGCCCCCCCTTGATGAAACCCCCCCAAATTGTCAGGGGCTGCTCAGAAACAAAATGTTCAATTTCCCTGAAAATTTCAGCCAATTCCGTCCACAAACGCCAAAGTTATTAGACATTTTATAGCCAGTAGGTATATATAGTTAGGACCTAGTTTCCATAGGAAATCACCAACATTCTATTGGGAATAACTTTGGCGCCAGTTAATGAATCTACGTGAATTTCTCAAAGAAGACGGCCTGTTACGCTCCGCTCCTTTCCTGAAAGATTGAGGGGGGTTCGTCAAGTGGGGGCTGAGATAAAAGGGGGGTCCCAAAACGTGTTTTCCCCATGCAAATTTCCATAGGACCTTTAGACACGGCTACAGCCCGAACAGCTGAACGGAATTATTTGAAATTTGGCAGAGATGAAGAGACCGGTTCGCAGATTATGCTTTTTTTAATTGGTGTAAATCCGTCCAGTATTTGCTGTGAAATTTGCATTCAAATTCAATTATATATCTATCGGCGTGCACGCGTGCGCGCACCCTCCCCGCCTGAAATCGGGCCGCCGCGCTGCCCGCGGCAACCCGGAAGTGCTGGGGCCGGCCGGCCAATCCCAGCGCGGCCGGCCGGAAATGCCCGCCCCCGCCACGAGGGGGAAAGAAGGAAGATCGTGGCTGACTCTGCAGGGCTCCCGTGATGGGAGGGAGCCCTGCCACCTGGAACAGAAGCGTCGTTTGCGGCTGGGGCTCCTGTGTGCTGAGGGAGCCCCGAGGAGAGAAGGAAGCAGCCGGCACCAGGACGAAGAGGAGGCGGGACGGACAGGTGCGGGGCTCCCCTGTGCCGAGGGAGCCCCCGAGACCAAGAGGGAGGCTGGAGCAGTGGCGGAGGGGGCGCGGGGCACATTGTCGGTGCCGGCCCCCGCCGCAGTTCAGCCGCCGCCCGGGGAAGCGAGGAGCCCGCCCGCAGAGCAGCCGGTGAGTAACGCAGGCTGGGGAGGGCTCAGATAAAGTCTAAAGTTAGAGCGCACACGCACATAACTATGACTCTTCTCCCTGTGGAGGCTGATGAGGAGACGTTTAGATGAGACTGATATCAGCACTTTTGTGTTGTTTGTTACTTTCTATACACATATTTGCCATTTGATGGAGTGTTCTTGCTATCTCCGGAGTCTGGCGGTTGATTAATGATGGGCGCGCGCTGTCTAAACACAAACCCTCTCAGCTTCACGGCGTGCGTGGGACCAGCTGCTCCTTGCCTCGTGAATATGCATATCCACTCTTCCCACGCTGCATGGCATTAGCAGATTTCATTCACCCTTTCTTGCAAAACAGAAAACAATGTTTCGATTATTTTCAGGTGGACGAACCACACAACACTCGAAGGCGTGACCTGGTTTTTAGTACTGATCAAATGGCAGACTTCTCTGCCTGCTGCCCTGTCCACCCCTCTCCGCTCTAAGCTGACCTGCAAACAATGGGGAAAAAAGCGTAAATGCTGAATGTGCTTTTAAACACCATGTAATATATACACCTCAAAATTAACATTTTAATGCACGCAGATGAACACACACGCTTCTTCACATACAGCAACAGCACCTTTAGGTTTCACATAAATGCGAAATACATGGTTTCCTGAACAAACTAACCACTTTAACTAACACTTATTCTTGAAAATTATGGCTGGGTTGGCACCACCTGAGCCCTAGCACTCCCTATTCAAAATCTACATTTGTTTATTTAGACGTTTTGCATTACTCAAACATAGTGCTAAATTCTTACTACAAACACGCGAAAGGTGATTGGGGTAATCCTTGCAATAAGCCTAGCCCAGGGGTCTCCAACATTTTATGTAAGATCTACTTATATTCAGTGAGAACCAACATGAGCTGCTAATATTATATGTGTTACAATAGTGACCACATCAGATAAGTTTGTATTGGCAATCATAAGCATGTTTATTACAGCAGTGATCACCCTAGTGCATCAGGCATGGTTGCCAGCAGTAATATGAAAAATGCTTTAGAAATGTGAAATGCCTTTACCTGGATAATACAAAATAGCCATTACTGCAATGCCCGGGCACCAACTTAATGATATTAGTAATAATTCTTCACACCACATGATTTAACACTTAAATATCAGCTATAACCATATTTTAGACATTCACCCATTTATCTCCAGACATCAGGTTATGAGAGCTGAAAATACACACATTCTTGTCTCGAATACACACTTTTCAATTTTGCAATATATATATTATATATATAGCTCCTCATGTATGTTACAGCTATAGATATTAGCTTTTAAAAAACCAATGAAATTCACTGAAAAAAACATAGGTTTAGACCATATATAGTTAGGAATTTGCATTTACAAAACCTTGAAAATTCACTGAAAAAACCATAGGTTAAAGACCATAAATAGTTAGCTGCACATTTTATTGATATAAAACCAATGAAATTCCCTATATAGTTAGGTGCACTAACTATATATTTCGCGCATCCGCAATCCAATGATGATGATGTCACATATTACATCATTCATGACATGGTCAGTGACATCACTGATGACAACACTGATGACATCTCAAATGACATCACTGATGACATCTCATTTAACATCAATGATCACACCACTGATGATATACTTCATGTGATAATACAATGCACCTCCTTATACTCTAATATAACCTCGGTTACACCTAGTGTAAAATACAGAGTATCATTTTTGAAACCATTGACACACGAATAACATTTACTACATACACACTCACTGATTCCTACGTGTACCCACACATTCACTCATTCACCCATACAATCACTCGTACACACAGTCACTCATCATTACAACACTATCATATGCACTCATACACCTATGCAGACACTCACACACTGCCACTCATCCATGGAGTTACTCACACACCTAGTCAGTCTTGTAAAGAATCAATCACACTTTGATTTCTTCATCTATACAGTTAAACACAGAACACCTTACATTTCCACACTTATACTAACACATACTTACTCACTGATACAATGAAATCCTTCATCCATACTCTTATACATCCACTCATTCTTCAATATGTAAAACCTATTTAAAATTTTAAAAAACACACAGTCACTGGATGATGTCATCAGTGATGTCATTTGAGATGTCATCAGTGATGTCACTGACCATGTCATGAGTGATGTAATATGTGACATCATCAGCATTGGATTGCGGATGCGCGAAATATATAGTTAGTGCACCTAACTATATAGGGAATTTCATTGGTTTTATATCAATAAAATGTGCAGCTAACTATATATGGTCTTTAACCTTTGGTTTTTTCAGTGAATATATATATATGTATATATATATATATATATAATGAAACCGTGACCAAAAATCTGCCACAATCATCCTGATAATACAAAAGGCACAAAATGTAACAATAAAGTAAAGAAAAGAATTAGAGTTCTTTGTTTCAGATTGTTCACGGTTGCAACACTTCAGCAAGTTTCAACAAAAGTGTAGGGAGTCAGTAACTAAGAGTACTTATCTGAAAGTGCCATCTTCATCCTTTCTTATTCTCCCAAAAGATGCGTGTATAGTTTGGCTCCAGTTATATAAGGTTTTGATAAACACCATGTTGACCTCCCAGATAGACTGTCTCTCATCCGAGCCTCTCAACGGCTCCTCTAGGCAAAAATAAAATATTATCACAACCCAAAAGATGTTGTTCTGAACGCACCCTTACTGCGGGTAGAACATCCAAAGGAAAAAACAATAGAAATCAACTTCTTTCTTCACGAGCGCTTCTGCGAGGGTCCAGAAAGCAGGAATGTAGTGATCCGGTAGCAGGAAATCAGGCTATTTACTCGTTTTTGGCGCTCCAGCGCGAACACGAGCCGTAAGCCTAAAAATGCTGACAGACGCAGCTGGCGGGTTAAAAGGTTGTGATCGCGCTTCAGCGCGAATGCGTGGAAAAAAAAGTATATTTGGAAACACCGCGGCATAAGGCTTTGCCGGCGAGTGAGGAAACGCGGCTTCGAGTTTCTATCAAGGTCTGGATATTTATTTATTTATTTTTGGGTTTTATAGCGCTAGAATCGACTCCCGAAGGAGTATCTCTGCGCTTGAGGAGGAGAGTAGGAAGGAGAGTAGGAACTGGCGAAGTTAATAAGTGAGAAACAAGAGAGTCTTTAGCAATTTCCTAAATGTTGTATGTTCTGAACAGAGTCTGAGAGAGTCAGGAAGTTCATTCCAGAGACGAGGACCGAGGTAGGAGAGGGCCTTCCCTCCCAATCTTGTCCTCTTAACAATAGGTACTTCAAGAAGATTTTTACTGCTGGAACGCAGGGCGCGTGAAGGAGTGTAAGAAATAAATTTGTCGGTCAGATAGGATGGGCCCAGATCATGGAGTGCTTTGTGGACAATGCAGCAGACTTTAAACCTAATCCGTTGGCGGATGGCCAGCCAGTGGAGCTTCACTAGTAGAGGGTGCGAAGGTGACCTAGGAGGAGCATTCTGGACCGATCTATCTGCAGTATTTTGGATTATTTACAGTCTGCTTAATAGGGAGTCATTAGTTGAGATCAGGAACCCATTACAATAGACCAGGCGACTGATCACTAAAGCCTGGACTAAAGTTTTACGGGTAGAGTCTGGAAGTAATGGAAAGACCCTCCGGAGCATTCCTATTATGTGGAAGCATGAGCCAGCAGTCTGTGTCACTTGCTCTTTTAGGCTAAGGGCCTGGTCTAATCGGATTCCTAAGTTTTTTATAACTGATTTAGGGGCGGGATTGGGGCCCAAATCTGAAGGCCACCATTCCGGGGTCCAAATAAGAGGAGCATCACCGAACAGCATCACTTCCGTTTTTCCCTACATTGCATTGCAGGAAGTTGTTTACCATCCACTGGGACACAGCTCGCATTCCATCAGAGATGGCCCGTTGGACCGTCGTAGTAAGTTTGCTGAATGGAAAAAGGAGCTGTGTATATCACACAATGTGGCATCCCCTGGTACCTCGGCAAGAATACACGGGCAGATATACAGCAGCGTATCTCCTCTGACGTGGACTGCACCTTAGAAAACAAGTGAAAAGCACTGGCCAACAGGAAAGGGAAGCATATATAGGAAGTAGTAGGACAGATAGTAAACAGTGAAGACAGAGCCCTCCTGCAGGTTTTATGGGACTTGTAGTTCTCTGTCCTTATTAGTACATTCATACCTTCTGGCTGCCAATCTTACACCTCCCTGGCTGAAACGTGACACTCGCAAACTCAACAATGGTTAGCCCAGAACCATCTTTTGTTGAATACCCTCAAAACTGAATTCCTGCTGATTGCCCCCACAACCACTCTGCACCGATCCGCGAATGGCTAAAACAACTCACAGCCCTGAACTGCACCCCTCATGTGGTGGATTCCGCTAAATCATAGGGCATTACCTTGGACAAATACCTTAATATGCAAACTCACATCAGCACCACCATCAGGGGTGCCAACTTTCATCTTAACACAATTGAGAAATTCAAGCCTTTCCTTCCGCCAGAAGACTTACAGCCTGCAGTACAATCCCTGGTGATATCTCGACTGGAATATGGCCTGGTGACCCTTGCAGGACTTCCTAAAGCGAGCTTGGCCCCTCTCAGAGCCACGCTCAATGCATCGGTCAGGCTCATCACAGGCTCCAAAACACACGATCACATCACACCTGACCTTTTGCAGCTCCACTCGTTGTCTATTGAAGCCAGGATCCATTTCAAAATAACTTGCGTCACACACAAAGCCCTGCATTTCAACACTCCAGCCTATCTGGTGAACAAGCTTGTTCTTTTTGGAGCCGGTCCGAACTTAAGAAGTACGTCCACACTACTCTTGAAACCTCCAAAATTCAAAAAGGAAAGTACCTACAAAATGTGCTTTCTCTGGCCTTGCACCTAGAACTTGGAACGATCTTCCTACGGAGTTGAGAATCAATCCCCCCACTGCCTATTTCAAGAAACAGGCCAAATGGATTTTCCTGAGTGGTCATTAACTGCTCCTTAATGTACTATTTCTCTAGTCCCCTTGTTGACAGATTTGAAATTTTTTCCCAACGTATTTTTTGCTGCGTAGTTTTGATTGGTTGTTAACCTTTTATTTTACTCTAGGGCTGTTTCGCAACTAAATATCAAGATTACTTCGGGACGGATTATAGATTTGACATTTACTCTACTATGCTGTGACGAGCCAGTATATGATTGTTTCACTGAATGTTACAGGAAAAAAATTTTTGTTGCACTATATGAGAAACTGAACTTGTAGGTATCTGACTTTGTTTACTGTTTATGGTTTACTCCTTGTTGTTTTAAAAATGTTCAGGCATGCTTCGGCCTCTATGTACAGCGCTCTGATACCCGCAAATGTCATATTCGCGCTTTATACAACTTTTCAAATAAATAAATAGTAAATACATTTACTAGTGTGTAATTCTACACATGCAAAAGATTTACACCTGGCAGCTATCACCTGACTAGTTTTGTTTTCAAACATTGTTGAAAGAGCTGCTTAGTCCTCAAAACACCAACTCTTTCTGCATAAATAAGATAAGCTGCAAACTCTTCTGGGGACACAGACAAGCCCACTGACACCAAGAGAGAAACAGTAATAACGTTTATTCACAGGCCCTGGAAAGCCCTCTAGCCCTGTTCATCATACAGACCCATCTCCCTCCTAAACATTCTTGCTAAACTATTCACAGGCGTTCTGGCACACAACTTAGTCCGTTCATAATGGCCTTGACTGCAAGCCACAGCAGTGGTGAGATAATACTGTGCCATTAATAAAATGGATGCTTTCCAAACTGAAAAGACACTGGACACAATGTCTGCCAAGGGCCCGATTTATATTTAGGCGGATGGTTTATTCCGTCATAAATGTGGCAGGTGTCCCGTCCACCCTATTAAAAGTGCATTATATTCTGTGGCATTTGTAATAAAGCGGACGGGATCTGTCATGTTTGAAGCAATAACCTGTCGGATAAACTCTAAATCAGGCCCTATGTCTGCAGCAAGTGTTGTAAAAGGAGCAGGAGCCAGCGTTATAGGAAGAGGGCCTAGCAGCAGATATAGACCCCGAGGCACTGAAGCACCTACCTCTTCACTTCCTCTGTTTAGACCTCATAAGCACCTACCTGTGACCCTGCTCTCTTTGTACCTCATAGGTACCTATATGTGCACCTCATCTGTTTATACCTCACAAGCACCCGCCTGTGCACTCTCTCTGTTTATAGCTAATTGGCCCCTTCCTGTGCACCTCCTCAGTTAGTACCTCCCAGGTGAGCTTCTGAAATGAAGCTTGTGAGCTCCGTACTGCCAACCACGGCCTCTTCTCTATCAGGCCATTATCTGCATCTGCTGTGTGCATTCTTCACGTGTGTCCCCTGCCTCACCCAACAATGAACCATGTGGAGTGAGTACACAGACCGAGGGGATTAGGGAGCTGAAGGACATGGAATGAGGTAAACCTGGATAAAAGAAAGATGGGAATGGAGACATGAGACTTCACCTGTGGACATCAGACACCTCCTCCCGCTCTACCAAAGCCCTGATGAGTCACAAAGTAGCATCCTGGCCTTCAGACAGACAACAATAAGTCAAATATCTTGTAAATGTTGAAAAACAAAAACAATTATTAATATGCACACATCTGTTGGATGCTTGATATTTCAGTTAAATTATTGGTTGTGATGGATTCTCTATAAGGAATAAATGACTGATATCCTTGAATAATGAATGACATGATTTAATGTTTGTTTGCCATATCTGTGTGCGCAACATAAAGACGGGCCATTGGAATAACCCCTCATTCTGTTTCACAAAAAACCCTGGAAGGAGCTGCTGATTGAAATACCACAGGATCTTAACTTTAACTAGTTTAGGAAGAACTAAAGTCTTACTTTTGTAAGTTGTCATTCAGTTCAGAATCAGGCACTAGTTCAAGGGAGATGGATATATATTACGCTGATAGAAAATCCACCTCAACTCAGGATAATGCTCCAGTCTTCCAGGTTAGAAGGATCCAGAAATGCTTGAGCCCGGAGGGCTGTAAAATGTGTTGAAGGTGACTTAGGGGCTTATTACGAGTGTGGCGGTCTTCCAATGGGACTACCACAGCGGAGGTACCAGGCAGACTGCCAAGCCCATTGAGAGCCCGCCGCCGGATTATGACCTAAATCCAGGGTGGTTGGGCGGTGCAGCAGCGGTCTCGCGGCGGCTGTATTAGGCTCATTAGAGAGCCTAAACAGCATACCACCACCTTAAGAGTGCCTGCAGCACGTTCCTGCGCCATGTCATGCATGCCACACTGTGCGGGAACAAGGGTGCAATTCCATGGGGTGGCACAACATGTGCCCCCCGCATGCAACCCCAGGAGCAGAATCGGCCTGGGCCCTGTGAGGGCCCCCTTACCTGCATGTCCTTTATCCTTTTCATGGCGGGGTCCCCGCCAGGGAAAAGGACGGTGGATATGCAGACCGTAATATGATCGGCGATGTCGGAATCGGCACTGCCAACATATTTGGGGTGTTTGCAGACCGCCGCCACAGCGGGATCCTTGATCCTGGCAGGGGGCGGTCCCACCACCACACTCATAATATGGCGGTCAGTTCGCCTGGATGGTGGCAGTTGGACTGCAACCGCGAGTACCGCGATCATGTGGACCGTCGCACTTATAGAAAGACTCTTAGTAAGCTGCTAGGTAAAGACGGGAGTTGACATTGGAGCTGATCCAGTGTGAACAGGAAAGCATTGTGGAAAAAGGTGTCTGGAGTTACCTTTGTCATATATACTTCCTAAAGAGCTACCTTTGTCATGTATACTTCCTGAAGAGTTACCTTTGTTATACACTTCCTAAAGAGTTACCTTTGTCATACACTTCCTGAAGAGTTACCTTGGTTAAATACTTCCTGAAGAGTTACCTTTGTTATACACTTACTGAAGAGCTACCTTTGGTAGCTTCTTTCTGAAACTGAATTAACGGCAGCGCTTCCTGATTCCTCTCTTTTTCCACAATCTGTTCTGTTTAAATGAAATCTTGTCCATGTATATCTAACTAAAACTCTACCTGTAGCACATGAGTGCTCTGTAGCTGCCCTTTCTTTAGTAAGTTACTCTGTGAATAATGGTAAACACCGCCTTTTCAGAAGTAAGTACAATGTGACATGTTCAACCACAGTTTTAATGAAATATCCATGTATGGTAAAATGTTCCTTACTAAATTTCAAATATGGTAGAGAAGAGATGTCTTCTACAGCTGGTTAAATATTGTGTATTCACATTCTTTACATTTACATTTAGTAATATTGCATTTCTTTACATCCAACAGAAAATAAGCCTTAAATGATTATGAATAATGAAGATAACACATCAAACCAGCACAAATTGTCAAAAATAAGGAGCTCCAAAAACATCAGTGCAATCAGAGGCAGAGGACAGATCCAGGAAGACACAGTCAAAGGCAATTCAGTGAGTGTACGAGTCTGAGCTCCGCACCTCGACACCCCAAGATGAAGAAATGACCTCAACAAAACCAAGACAACAAAACTGACAAATCACCCGCTGTATAAACAAGTGTCCAACACCAGCTTTGATCATGAGGCCGGTATGAGAGTTGGAGGAAGGTCTCGTGTCTATTTGGGATCCATAGCTTGGAACAAACTCCCTCTTCAGCTTTGAGCTGTTAGCAACATGATAATGTTTAAAAATAGGTTGAAAACTTGGCTTTTTGTCCATGTTTGAACCAAACTGATTTACTTTCTTTTCTGACCTGTGCTTGGCCCCAGGACACTCTTTGGAGTAGCTGTACACATTACAAGTCGCTTCACCATCATGATATGGCTAGAGCAGTGCTTCGCTATCTAAACTGGCACCAGACCAGCATTCAGTGCTCTAGGTGTATTGCAAACTCTTTCTAGCCAAACTGCAGGCACCAGGTAAAAGCACAACGAAGTGGATCCTAACAACTGGAGGCTAAAGGAAAGGGGAGATCTGCTCTCTGAAGTACAGAGTATTGTCCCAATTTGCACCTGCCGGAAAGAAGATTAAGCTTTACCCGCAAGCATGCGAAGCCATTATCCAATCTAAAGATGCAATCACCCACAAGGAAGCCTTAACTGATATTATGAATGTGGCAGGTATTTAGTGAGTCTTGTATTTTATTGTTAAATCGGAAATCAAGCGACCACAATATCACACACATACAGGGAATGTGAAAATAACGCAAGTGGTTTGTTAACTATGCTGACCCTTCAGGAAACACGGTCAGGAGAAAAATTGTGCAATTCCACTGAATATGTCAAGAACTTTAGCCAATTAGAAACCATAAAAGAGCATCAGCGAATACAAACAGGGGAAAAACCATACCATTGCAGTGAATGTGTAAAGAGCTTCAGTCGGTTATCACACCTCCAAAGACATCAGCGAATACACACAGGGGAAAAACCATACCATTGCACTGAATGTGTGAAGAGCTTCAGTCGGTTATCACATCTCCAAACACATCAGCGAACACACACAGGGGAAAAACCATACCATTGCAATGAATGTGGGAAGAGCTTCAGTCAAATTTCAAACCTCCACACACATCAGAGAATTCACACAGGGGAAAAACCATCCCATTGCAATGAATGTGTGCAGAGCTTCAGTCGGTTATCACACCTCCAAAAACATCAGCGAATACACACTGGGGAAAAACCATACCATTGCAATGAATGTGTAAAGAGCTTCAGTCAAATTTCAAACCTCCACACACATCAAAAAATACACACAGGGGAAAAACCATACCATTGCAAGGAATGTGTAAAGAGCTTCTATCAGATTTCACAGCTACACGTACATCAAAAAATACACACAGGGGAAAAACCATACCATTGCAGTGAATGTGTGAAGAGCTTCAGTCGATTACAAGAACTCCGAACACATCAGCGAACACACACAGGGGAAAAACCATACCACTGCAAGGAATGTGTAAAGAGCTTCAATCAAATTGCAAGCCTCCACAGACATCAGACAATACACACAGGGGAAAAACCATACCATTGCAGTGAATGTGTGAAGAGTTTCAGTACGTTAGCAGAACTCCAAACACATCAGCGAACACACACAGGGGAAAAACCTTACCATTGCAGTGAATGTGTGAAGAGCTTCAGTCAAAATACACTCCTCCGCACACATCAGAGAATACACACAGGGGAAAAACCATACGATTGCAGTGAATGTGGAAGTAGTTTTAGGCTACTCTCACACCTCCACACACATCAGAGAACACACACAGGGGAAAAACCATACCATTGCAAGGAATGTGTAAAGAGCTTCAATCAAATTACAAACCTCCACAGACATCAGAGAATACACACAGGGGAAAAACCATACCATTGCAGTGAATGTGTGAAGAGTTTCATTACGTTAGCAAAACTCCAAAAACATCAGCGAACACATACAGGGGAAAAACCTTACCATTGCAGTGAATGTGTGAAGAGCTTCAGTGAAATTGCAAACCTCCGCACACATCAGAGAATACACACAGGGGAAAAACCATACCAGTGCAGTGAATGTGTAAAGAGCTTCGGTCAGTTAACAGGCCTCCGCAGACATCAGCGAATACACACTGAGGAAAAACCATACAATTGCAGTGAATGTGGAAGTAGTTTTAGGCTACTGTCACACCTCCACACACATCAGAGAACACACACAGGGGAAAATCCCTACCATTGCAGTGAGTGTGGCAGTAGTTTTACTTACTCTTCAGCATTACGAAATCATCAGCGAGCTCACAAAGGGGAAACAAATCTTTGAAATGCCATGAATGCTTGAAAAGCTGAAGTCCATTATCAATTCTAAACAGGCATCAGCGAACACACGCAGAAGAAAAGCCTTCAAGTGCAATGAATGTGTGAAGAAATGTAGTCAATTATCAAGCCTATGTAGACATCAGCTTACAGAAGAAATTAATGAGGAGGCCCCCTTAGGTAGTTTATCTGGGACTAGGGGGAATAGTTATAGAAAATATAGGATGTCCCACGCTTGTGGATCTACAGGTCCTATTTGTCCAATAGGACAAATTTGCGTGTGGGCGGGTCTTGGGCGGTCTTAGTATGGATTTGACAATAATATACAATTGCTGTTTAATATGCTTGTTTGTAAATAGACAATTTTAAGCCATTTGGAAACATATTCAAAAGACAAATTGAAAAGACATGGAATGCTTGTACTACAGGGTGACTCAAATCGAAATTAATGTGAAAACAAATTGCGTTCTGGTAGAAAAAGTACAAATGTATTTTTTCAATGCAAATTAAAACATGCCGTGGTATTAAAAACAATGGTAAAATATGAATATCAATGCACACAATGTTATACATATAAATAAAAATAAAAACAAATTGGGTACATAACAACAAGAATCGAAGGTTTAGGTCGACGCGGCGTTTCGGTTTTCTTTATGTAACACCTTCTTCAGGACCGATTCTAAAAGGTTATTTTAGAAAAACATACAATTACCCACTGTTTATTGATTTGTACATATTCTACAGTTAAAGAACTACATTCTTTTGACTATACATGTGACTATTAGACACCCTGCACTTGTACAGTTCTGTAGTTTTACTAACAAAGCATTGAAAACATCCTGTCGATGAAGGCATGATTAATTATTAATCAAAACAGCAAATTTTATACAGGTCATACTGCTACTTGGTGGTTCAAAACCATACTACAGCCCATCACCCTATCACTTTTTTAACAGATAGTCTCTATTGACTGAAACCGACATTAGGCATCTGTGAATGAAACTAAGTTGTCCCAGCCATTCTTCTGTATATATATAGGCTGGCGCTTGGAGGAAATAATTATCATTCCTCCATTACAATTTGTATTCGGGGTTAATTTTATTGACCCCGGGTAAGGTATCTTACCTTAAAATTTATTCTTATCATCCACTCTTGTAAATATAAGTGGGAAGTATTACCTCAGTCTTGTACGATCTGTTTGGCCATGAGTCAATAGAAAAGATTAATCTATTTGGGAGAAAAGAATATATTTATTCATTTTTGTTCTTTATGATTTCCCTTTTCACTAATTAATCAGAAAGGAGATTTGATGTACCTTTTTTCTTTAGGATGACAGGTCTTATACACTGTGCGAGGGAGCCACCGTTCTGTGCTTAGGTGTGGAGTTTCCTTTACAGACAGATAATACAAAAAATAATTTTCAGATTTGTCAAATTGGGCAGATGTTTGGGAAGTTTTTTTGGCTTCATGGTTGTGGCAAAATTACTCACCAACATCAGCTTACACACACTCTGTAAATACCGTACAACTGCAGTGAGTGTAGAAGTACCTTTAGGAAATCTTTCGCATTAAGGATTCATCAGTTAATGCTCACAGAGAAAAATCCTTTCAGGTGCAGTGAATGTGTGAATATCTTATGTCACTTTTAAAACCTACGGATACATCAACTAACATACACAGAGTAAAAATGGGCATTGCAATGAATGTCAGAAGTGATTTTGTCAATTGTGAACACACCTGGGGTAAACCGTACAATTGCACTAAAAGTGTGATGAGCTTTTGTCAATTTCTGATCCTACATAGCCTCAGCGAACACACACCTTCATTTAACTCACTTAGAAATAACCCTAGAGATGCAGTGAATTCAGAAAGAACTTAATAACAATAAAAATAATTTTGACTCATCTGAGGACATTGACAGGAACAGAACAGTGCCGTTATTGTGAGATGAAGGAATTACAGGAAAAATATGTATAATCATGTAGGATATTCAAATACCAGATGAATAAAGGCTCGACTAGAAGAAAAGAAGAAAACCAAAGATTTGTAGAATAATAAAAGTGTCTATTCCCAGTGATTGTTCACTTCGGTACACATAGAAAAAAACAACGTGATATAACAGGAAATCCACTGGGAGACTAGCACAATGTGGAATAAAAGAAAAGAAACACTGGCGGTTTTTATTTGGCGATGAAGAGTTACAAAGAAAATACATCCAAGAGTTCCTGTTCATGCTACTTGTAAAAGTGTAGGGATGAATACGGTTCTGCCTGCACACATTGCTATATTAGCATAAGTGAGTTAGTTGCTCAAACGCCATTTCGCTGTTTTTGCACATGACACTACATGTCTCTTTTTTTATAAAGACAAACTGCTTGCTTTTTCTTCACATTAGAACAGTCTGTTTTTCACATCTCTAGACTCACACTGTGACCTCAAGTCTGCACAAAGTAGTCAAGGTTAAAATAACAATGTATGCTGTTGATGCAGGTTGATCGACCCACGCTCTAGACACAACATGAACACAGCTGCTCATTTCTGAAACTCAGGTGCTTTTAATATTGCTTTGCATGCATGAGACTAGCACTCGGAACAAACCTTTCCATCAACAAAGAGCTGTGCTGGTCTGGGATGTGATTCACTTCACCTGACTTTGGTGGTATGCGGTCCCCGTTTTAACCTAGAGATCCGCTAATATTTTATTACCTATCAAGGGGAGGGTGGTACACAAGGCGCTATAGACCTGGTTCCACTATCATTATAATATGATTTCTCCATTTGTATTTTATGGAATTGTAACAATGCTGCTTGTAATGATTTTATGCATCTTTTTACTTATGTTAGCAAAGATACTGCTTCTTAGAGCATGTAGTTGAAATAAACATTTAAACTAAACCGTGTCTCTGATTACTCACATTGTGGACATTTATGGGAATAAAAACGAAAGAGTGTTCTTGATTCCCACTATTCCTGAGAGGTCCCAAAGTCACTTGCTCTGGGTTGTCCAATCATTGGTAGCTTCGCTGTAGTACCGAGAATGAATGAGGCACTGTTGCTAGTCGGATCGGGGTTCTGGGCACTGAGGTGGGTTTTTGGTACACCACAATACACTGAGGTCCTGGTTTCCTGCGCATAGTTCTGTGCATGAGCAAAATCCACGCAACAAAAGCAGCTCTAGAAACAATGCTTGGACTAAGAAGGGTATTTTCAGCTAACTTTAGGGATTAGTGATAAAACCTATAAACTCAACAGACTTGGACTGAGTCCCTGCAAGAAGAACTAATTTAACAAGCACACACTGGTGAATAGTCACAGCTGATTGTGGTGTTTGGTTGTTTTCTACAACAGTAATGATTCAGTGACAGCGACCAGAGAACAGTGTCCAACAGCAAAGTGAAAGGAGAAGAATGTGAGCTGTGACTCTCAGGGTTAATGCTTGCGGTACACAACATTTACCACCCAAGCCCTGACGCGGAACAAGTGAAAGGATCAGAATGAGAGCTGCGACTCTCTGTGTTAATGCTTGCAGTGCACTGCATTTACCACCCAGGGCATGACATGGAAGAATGAAAGGAGACAAATGTGAGCTGTGACTCTCAGGGTTATTGCTTGCAGTGCACTGCATACCACCCAGGCCCTGACATGGAAGAATGAAAGGAGAAGAATGTGAGCTGTGACTCTCAGGGTTAATGCTTGCAGTGCACTGCATTTACCACCCAGGCCCTGACATGGAAGAATGAAAGGAGAAGAATGTGAGCTGTGACTCTCAGGGTTAATGCTTGCAGTGCACGGCATTTACCACCCAGGCCCTGACATGGAAGAATGAAAGGAGAAGAATGTGAGCTGTGACTCTCAGGGTTAATGCTTGCAGTGCACTGCATTTACCACCCAAGCCCTGATGTGGAAGAATGAAAGGAGAAGAATGTGAGCTGTGACTCTCAGGGTTAATGCTTGCAGTGCACTGCATTCACCACCCAGGCCCTGACATGAAAGATTGAAAGGAGAAGAATGTGAGCTGTGACTCTCAGGGTTAATGCTTGCAGTGCACTGCATTTACCAACCAAGCCCTGATGTGGAAGAATGAAAGGAGAAGAATGTGAGCTGTGACTCTCAGGGTTAATGCTTGCAGTGCACTGCATTTACCACCCAGGCCCTGACATGAAAGAATGAAAGGAGAAGAATGAGAGCTGCGACTCTCTGTGTTAATGCTTGCAGTGCACTGCATTTACCACCCAAGCCCCGACATGAAGGAATGAAAGGAGAAGAATGTGAGCTGTGGCTCTCAGGGTTAATGCTTGCAGTGCACTGCATTTACCACCCAGGCCCTGACAAGAAAGAATGAAAGGAGAAGAATGTGAGCTGTGACTCTCATGGTTAATGCTTGCAGTGCACTGCATTTACTACCCAGGCCCTGACATGGAAGAATGAAAGGAGAAGAATGTGAGCTTTGACTCTCAGGGTTAATGCTTGCAGTGCACTGCATTTACCACCCAGGCCCTGACATGGAAGAATGAAAGGAGAAGAATGTGAGCTGTGACTCTCAGGGTTAATGCTTGTAGTGCACTGCATTTACCACCCAAGCCCTGATGTGGAAGAAGTGACTCCATTGCCCATCGTTGCGTCTGTAAATGCACCCATCAAAGTGGCCCTTTACCAGAGGTGTTTATCATCAAGCTTGATCTTTACGCACCGCTGACTATGTAGTTTATGCACGATTAGATGGATTGTATACAACAGAGGTGTATATCATCAAGCTGGACCTTAACCCCTTAAGTGCTGCCTCGGTGCATTGGCCGACGGCAGCACTACCTCCCCAGTGCTGCGCACGACCATTGGACGTCCATTCAGCACTAGTTCCAATGGACAGCGCAGCACTGGGGAGAGATGTTTAATAGCATCTATGAGGTTAACTCACCGCTGACTGTAACTGATTCATGGTTAGATGGATTGTATACAACAGGGGTGTTTATCATCAAGCAGGACCTTAACTCACCGCTGACTGTAACTGATTCATGGTTAGATGGATTGTATACAACAGAGGTGTTTATCATCAAGCTGGACCTCAACTCACCGCTGACTGTAAGTGATTCATGGTTAGATGGATTGTATACAACAGAGGTGTTTATCATCGAGCTGGACCTTAACTCACCGCAGACTGTAACTGATTCATGGTTAGATAGATTGTATACAACAGAGGTGTTTATTATTTATTTTGTTTATTTATTATATTTTGGTCATTTATTGGGTGCAGCGAATCATCCCCAGGGAGATCTTTCGGCGCTTGAGAAGAGAACATCCTATTGACAGTGGGAACCAGATTAGAAAAGCCAGGTTTTAAGCAGTTTCTTAAATTGAAAGAAACTGGAACAGGCACGGAGCTCTTCCGGGAGAGAGTTCCAATAACTGGGTGCCAGATAAGAAAAGGCTAGCCCACTCATTTTGGTCTTCCTTATTCTCTGAGTACAGAACAGGTTGCGGTTGCTGGATCGAAGCTGTCGTACGGGTTGATAACAATCAATGTTTTTGTCAGATATAATGGGCCCATACCCTGGAGGGCCTTGAAAACCATACACAACAGCTTAAAGATGGCAATGGGGAGCCAATGCAGTTGGTGAAAGAGAGGTAAAGAGGGGGTTCGAGCAGGCTTATTGAGGGCCAGGCGGGCGGCCGTATTTTGAACCACTTGAAGTTTGGCCGCCAAGTCCTCTCTTACTCCCACCAACAAAGAGTTGCCATAGTCCAGTCGACTAACTAGGAGTGACTGAATAAGAGTCTTTCTAGCATTTAGCGGGATCCACTGAAAGATTTTTCTGAGCATCCTCATGGTGATGAAGCAGGCTGTCGAGCAAAATTTTGTTTAAAGCTTGTGCAGTCAAGGCCCTGTAACTATAACGTGATTAATGTGCATGTTGTGTGATAACTAATTCAACCTAGATTAAAATGCACCTACATTCAGAACACACAGGACTAACAGATGTGCTTATGTGTTGCAAACGCAAAAATAATAAATTGACACTGTCTATTGTCTTTGTCAGTACTAAATGCGGCTGTTTAAACTGATGGCACAAAGCTTTATTTCTGTGCTCATGTTCTGTCTTTTCTGTGACAAAGGCTTATGGAGTTCGGTCTGGATTTCATATTTGGTAATGTATGATGCTGCTTAAATGTGATTTTGCTAGGTAACATAATTAATGGGTTAACAATTAGTAAAGGGGGTGGGTAACAGAATACATTTCAGTTCTTTAATTAATCAATGCCTTGTGTCTGTTTAATATTAGTTCTCGTGATGGGGCCTGTAAAAGGCAAGAGGGTGATCGTTAAGAGCTGCAGAAAAACAAAGGCCTGTCCTGCAAAATAAAGCTACGTGGCAGAGGAAAGTTTCCTTGTGGATGTCATTGTAAGAACATTTTCTTAAAGTCTATTGTGCCACAGGAAGGACTGGATGTTAATGCCCAAGGACAGGAAGAGCAGTCTGAGGAAGTGCCGTTAAAACAGTGTGGAGAGACAATGGGCTTGTGTAAAGGCCCGGACTTGAGGTGGAAGATGGGTATTGCACCGTTACATCGCAACTTTTACAACGGACTTCTATTACAACGCAACTTTTACAACGCTGGATCCATTACATCGCATGCCTTTACAACGCATGACATTACATAGCAGATGCTATTACAACGAATGCCATTACAACGTAAGTATAGGTAAGTATATAATTTTTTTATTTTATTTATTATTATTTAATTAATTTAATCATTATTAATTATAAATAAATATATTTATTTATGTTTTTTTATATTATAAATTAAATATATTAATTTAAGTAATTTTAAAAATAAGTATGAGTATAGGAGTATATGTTTTGGGGTACTGAGGTATATGTTTTGGGGTGTTTGGGTATTTTTAGGTTTCAGGGCTGGGTTTGGATTTTGGGGTACAGGGGTATTTTTAGGTATTAGAGCTGGGTTTGGGTTTTGGGGTACAGGGGTATTTTTATGTTTTAGGGCTGGGTTTGGGTTTTGGGGTACAGGGATATTTTTAGGTTTTAGGGCTGGGTTTAGGTTTTGGGGTACAGGGGTATTTTTAAGTTTCAGGGCTGGGTTTGGGTTTTGGTGTACAGGGGTATTTTTAGGTTTCAGGGCTGGGTTTGGGTTTTGGAGTACAGGGGTATTTTTATGTTTCAGGGCTGGGTTTGGGTTTTGGGGTACAGGGGTATTTTTAGGTTTCAGGGCTGGGTTTGGGTTTTGGGGTACAGGGGTATTTTTAGGTTTCAGGGCTGGGTTTGGGTTTTGAAGTACAGGGGTATTTTTAGGTTTTAGGGCTGGGTTTGGGTTTTGGGGTACATGGGTATTTTTAGGGTTCAGGGCTGGGTTTGGGTTTTGGGGTACAGGGGTATTTTTAGGTTTCAGGGCTGGGTTTGGGTTTTGGGGTACAGGGATATTTTTAGGTTTTAGGGCTGGGTTTGGGTTTTGGGGTACAGGGGTATTTTTAGGGTTCAGTTTTTGTAAAAAACGACTTTAAAATAATTAAATTAATTACATTATATTAAATTAATTAAATTATATTATTTACAATTTATAAATTAATTAAATTAAATTAATTAAATAAATTAATTACAATTTTAAAATTAATAAAATAAAATTAATTAAATTAAATTAAATTAATTAAATTATATTAATTCCATTTTTTAATCTAATTAAATTAAATTAATTAAAGTAATTTAATTAATTTAATTTAATTACAATTTTAAAATTAATTACATTACATTAATTAAATTAAATTAATTAAATTAAATTAATTACAATTTTTAAATTAATTAAATTAAATTAATAGAACTAAATTTATTAAATTAAATTAATTACTATTTTAAAATTAATTAAATTAAATTAAATTAATTAAATTAACTTAATTACATTTTTTTAAAAAGATATACTTACCTATACTTACGTTGTAATGGCATGCGTTGTAATAGTATCTGCTATGTAATGACATGCGTTGTAAAGGCATGCATTGTAATGGATCCTGCGTTGTAAAAATTGCGATGTAACGGTCTGCGTTGTAAAATAACGTGTTGTAACGTCATACATCCTGGAAGATGTCACACATTATCGTGGCATGAGCTGGCTCAGCCAATGGAGAGCCAGAATTCGGTTGCTGGTATGCAGAAATTAGTTCGTTTAGACAGGGAAAAGGGTATAAGAATTGGCCCGAGGAGCAGACATTTTGCCTACGCTCTTTGACTCCAGAGGGTCGTGTTACTCTGATGGACAAACGCACGTAAGGACAGGAGATTTTATTAAATCTTAGTTTCTAGGCGATGAGGGTAGAGACAGGGAATTAGTTAGGTTTTGGAAATGCTCATTTCGCTTATTTCTGCTAATGAATAATATTTCTTGAATAAAGCTCTCTCTATTGAAATCTGAATGAAACCTTTCTAAATGACATCTCTTTAAAATGCTTGTTTAATAAAGTTCCATAACCTACGTTTTCGTGATTTGTATGAATAAACTTTCTAAATGACGAGCTGGTCTTGTTTATTGAGGATTGTTTAAACAACATATATAGATCTAGTCGCCTCATGATTCAGTCACTCTGTTGTTATTATGGGCCTGGTAAGTTTGGTGGTAGTAGGTAGCGTCATTTATGCAGAATTTTGGTAGGAGCGCTGGATCAGTACCAAAACACGTGCCTGACACGTTCTTCAGCTGCTCTTCCATGGATAATTTGTTGTCAATTTTGATACCCAGGTTCTTAGCCCATCCTCTAGGTGAAGGGGATTCTCCTAATTCTGCTGGCCACCAATCTGGGGTCCATATCTCCTCCGCCTTGCCAAACAGTAAGATCTCTGTTTTCGAGGAGTTGAGTTGGAGGTAATTCTTCCTCATCCAGCTTGCTATGCTGATCGTGCAGTTTATAAATTTAAGTTTGGTTACTGAAGGGTTAGCCTCAAAGGGGACTATCACCTGTGTGTCGTCTGCATAGGATATAGTTTCAAAACCACAATTCCTAATGGTGGCAGGTAAGGGGGCCACACATATATTGAACAAGGTAGGGCTCAATATTGAGTCTTGTGGGACTCCTTTATCTACCAAAGTGGTTTTTGACACAAAAGAGTCCAACTGGACACTCTGTGTTCTATCAAACAGATAGTTCTGAATCCATTTAAGGGCCATGCCTCTGACACCAATCTCTCGAAGCCTGTCCAACAGGATGCGATGTGAGATGGTGGCAAAGGCCACCTACAGATCAAGCAGAACTAACATCACAGGGATATCCTTGTCCAGAGACATTCTTAAAGTGTCAGTAACCTCCAACCAAGCGGCCTCTGTGCTATAAGAAGCACGGAAGCCCGACTGGGATATGTCCAGTAAGTTATTCTGTTCCAAGTAGCAGGAAAGGTGCCGGTTGACTAGTGTCTCCATAATTTTTTAACAACAGGGAAGCGAGGAAATCAATCTAAAATCTGTAAATCCGTAGGGTCCGCTAATGCCTTTTTAAGCAAAGGTTTATTACGAGCGCATTTCCCTTTTCGTGGCACCATTGCTGTGCCTATTGAGATGTTACAAACTTGAGCAAGCACATAAGATAAGACTGGGGTTAGTTCAGACATAACAGCAGGCGGCACCGGGTCTAGCAGCGGGAACCGCATTTCACCTGCATTAATAACAGGCTTACTTGTTCCCCTGAGATGTTGAGAAAATATTCTAGGCTCGAAGGACAGTGGTTTTCAGGCACAGGGACCTTTTCAAGAGCTACCTCTTCAGGCCCAAAGGCGCAATAGATCACGTTCATTTTTTTAGTAAAGTAGCTCCTTAGATCCTCACATAATTTTTGGGTGGATGGCTGGAGTGGGTTGTTAGACCTCGGGTTTGTGAATTCCTTTAGGATAGAAGAGCTCCCGAGAGGAATTCCTAGCTTCCATAATGCGGGAGCCTAGGTAGGATTGCCTAGCTATGTTATAGCTGTTTAGATAGGCTCTATGAGCCACTCGGTAGCGCGATTCCTCATGCTCCAAGTTGGATTTCCTCCATTTTCTTTCTAACACCCTCTCTTAAGACTATCTCAATACCAGGGGGCAGGAGCTGCCCTTGCCTGAATATTTACCCTTTTTAAAGGTGCAATAGAGTCGAGGCCATCCGTTATAGTGGCCTCGAACCTTTCTAAGGCAGTCTCACAATTGTCACAGCTTTCAAGTATGGGAGGGATATAGACCCGACTAAACGCAGCGGAAGTTACCTTTTTCCAGGATCTACGCAACTCCTTGTGAGTGTGTGGGGGGCCGGAAAGTTTTTTCAACGCCCAAGAAAAATGTAGTGCCAGGTGATCAGTCCAGCTTAACTTTAGGGGGGGTTCGGCAACTAACTCAGGGATGCTGGTAAAAATCATGTCCAACACATGTCCAGCCACATGTGTAGGGCTAGTGACTCTAGGGGTCAGTTCAAGAGTTTCCATCACTGCCACCAGACGGACAGATTCTGTATTGGAGAGAACCTCCAGAGGATGATTGAAGTCCCCTACCAATAGAAACCTGTTGGTCTGTAACGTATAAGGGGCCAGCCGTTCTAGCAGTGCTGAACAAAACTCCTTCCTCAGGCTTAATACGGATAAAACAGAGGTAATGTTTTTTAATCAGAAAACGTCCATTCCCTCTAGCCTTTGGTGGCCAACGGTCCTTGATCCCCCCCCGATTCCAGCCACTACAGTTCGTAACTTGGGTTTCCAGTTCGACAATACCCTCTCCTGTGCTCCTCACATTAACAAAACCACATCTGCCTGTTTTGCAAAACTGGGTATGATTAAAAAATTTTTGCCTTTCCTCCCTTTGAATGCTCGCAGAACTGTGGTTCAATCTCTGATTACATCCCACTTAGACTATGCCAACAGTCTCTGCGTAGGTGCTCCCCTTTATCAGATTGAACGCCTACAAATCGTGCAGAATGCCGCGGCCAGATTGATTGGTAACATTCCTTACCGTCAATCCGTAGCACTCTATTGTAAACAACTGCACTGGCTCCCTATCACTAAACGTATCCAGTTCAAGATACTGATACTTACTTTCCGAGCCTTGAACAACCTCGGCCCAGGCTATCTGAAAAAAAGGATTGCTCTCTCACACTCTGTGAGATCCTTACGCTCTAATAGTCTGCGTCTTCTGGTCGTTCCGCGCTTCCGCCTATCTAGAGTAGGCGGCAGAGGTTTTGGAGTGGCTGCAGCCAGATTATGGAATAAGCTTCCTTTGGAGCTAAGATTTACCCCCACTGAATCCATCTTTCGCCGCAAACTAAAGACTTGGTTGTTCTCCTCTTGATTCCCTGCTCCCCCTCTTGTCCTTGAGCTCATTGGTTGTCAGCGCCGGGACACCCCTTCTGGGGTAGCCGTGCGCTCTATAAATTCCAAAAATAAATAAATAAATACCTACCGGGGGTGATATGCTAGAGCTCCCCCCACTCAATCTCTTGGCGGGGATGCCCTCTGAAGATCAATAGCTCGATATTGGGGGAAGATAGTGTATCAAGAGTCTTAATATGATAAGGGGGACGAGTGGGAATGGCCAAACCTCCACCCTGTTTTCCTGATCTATCCAGATGGACCACAGCATAATCTTGTGGAAAAGCCATTGCCAAAGCTGGCGTTGCTTCATTATTCAGCCAGGTTTCGGTGAAAAGGCAGATGTCTGGCCTGGTCTCGTCTAATAGGTCCCAAATTTCCACCACGTGTTTTGGGATAGATCGCGCATTCAGATACAACCCCTTATATGGTAATGCTAGGCCCATCCCGGTCTGTCTCTCACTTCCAGTGTCCTGCACCCTTCCAGTAGGACTGGGGATGGAACATAATAGTGAACTAAGGGGAGTATGCATGACTTCCCGCTATGTCCATCCACAATCGGGGCACTTCTCTAAGGTGACAGCACCTACTACTTGCAGGTTAATTCTCTCCCCTGCACAAGCTGAGGCAAGCCCATATTCTACCAACCTCTCCTTAGGGTACACCAGCCTGGGATAAACCGGCAGCATCCCCTGGCAGCCGGCAGCGTCCAGGCGCGGATGAGCGCAGACGGGCTTGCCTTAGGTGCGACTTCGTTGGGCCAGTGGCACGCCCACTGCGCGCGGCAGGAAATGCAGTGATTTTATACCTGGGAGGGCTGTCCACTAGAGCGCTAACCGTTAGAGTGGCGCCCCACAGGTCTGAAAGACTATGGGCGTGCTCTCTCCACTCAATCAATCGGAAATCCGATTGCGGTGGACCGGAGAGCAGTCCAAACAATGCGCGAAACGTAATCAGTTAAGAGGCAGTTTAGATAAAAGGCAGTTCTAGGTTAAAACAAATGTCACATCTGAAACATATAATGCTAAAAACAAATTAACAGAAGATTCCTACTCAGACTGCTTCCTTCTCTCATTGAGCTGGATCTTGGCTCACCACTGGCTGTGTAAATGAGTCACGGTCAGATGAATTCTATATAACAGAGGTGTTTATCATCGAGCTGGATCTTGGTCACCGCTGGCTGTGTAAATGAGTCACGGTTAGTTGAAATGTATATAACAAAGGTGTTTATCATCGAGCTGGATCTTGGTCACCGCTGGCTGTGTAAATGAGTCATGGTCAGATGAATTGTATATAACAGAAGTGTTTATCATCGAGCTGGATCTTGGTCACCGCTGGCTGTGTAAATGAGTCATGGTCAGATGAATTGTATATAACAGAGGTGTTTATCATCGAGCTGGATCTTGGTCACCGCTGGCTGTGTAAATGAGTCATGGTCAGATGAATTGTATATAACAGAGGTGTTTATCATCGAGCTGGTTCTTGACTCACCGCTGGCTCTGTAAATGAGTCATGGCTAGATGAATTGTATATAACAGAGGTGTTTATCATCGAGCTGGATCTTGGTCACCGCTGGCTGTGTAAATGAGTCACGGTCAGATGAATTGTATATAACAGAGGTGTTTATCATCGAGCTGGATCTTGGTCACCGCTGGCTGTGTAAATGAGTCACGGTCAGATGAATTGTATATGACAGAGGTGTTTATCATCGAGCTCGATCTTGGCTCACCACTGGCTGTGTAAATGAGTCACGGTCAGATGAATTGTATATAACAGCGGTGTTTATCATCGAGCTGGATCTTGGTCACCGCTGGCTGTGTAAATGAGTCATGGTCAGATGAATTGTATATAACAGAGGTGTTTATCATCGAGCTGGATCTTGGTCACCGCTAGGTATGTATATAAGTCACGGTTAGTTGAAATGTATATAACAAAGGTGTTTATCATCGAGCTGGTTCTTGACTCACCGCTGGCTCTGTAAATGAGTCACGGTCAGATGAATTGTATATAACAGAGGTGTTTATCATCGAGCTGGTTCTTGACTCACCGCTGGCTGTGCAAATGAGTCATGGTTAGAAGAATTGTATATAACAGAGGTGTTTATCATCGAGCTGGATCTTGACTCACCGCTGGGTGTGTTAATGAGTCACGGTTAGATGAATTGTATATAACAGAGATGTTTATCATCAAGCTGGATCTTGGTCACCGCTGGGTATGTATATAAGTCACGGTTAGTTGAAATGTATATAACAAAGGTGTTTATCATCAAGCTGGTTCTTGACTCACCGCTGGCTCTGTAAATGAGTCACGGTCAGATGAATTGTATATAACAGAGGTGTTTATCATCGAGCTGGTTCTTGACTCACCGCTGGCTGTGTAAATGAGTCATGGTTAGAAGAATTGTATATAACAGAGGTGTTTATCATCGAGCTGGATCTTGGTCACCGCTGGCTGTGTAAATGAGTCACGGTCAGATGAATTGTATATAACAGAGGTGTTTATCATCGAGCTGGATCTTGGTCACATCTGGCTCTGTAAATGAGTCATGGCTAGATGAATTGTATATAACAGGTGTTTATCATCGAGCTGGATCTTGGCTCACCACTGGCTGTGTAAATGAGTCACGGTTAGATGAATTGTATATAACAGAGGTGTTTATCATCGAGCTGGATCTTGCTCACCGCTGGGTATGTATATAAGTCACAGTTAGTTGAAATGTATATAACAAAGGTGTTTATCATCGAGCTGGTTCTTGACTCACCGCTGGCTCTGTAAATGAGTCACGGTCAGATGAATTGTATATAACAGAGGTGTTTATCATCGAGCTGGTTCTTGACTCACCGCTGGCTATGTAAATGAGTCACAGTAAGATGAATTGTATATAACAGAGGTGTTTATCATCGAGCTGGTTCTTGACTCACCGCTGGCTGTGTAAATGAGTCATGGTTAGATGAATTGTATATAACAGAGGTGTTTATCATCAAGCTGGATCTTGGTCACCGCTGGCTCTGTAAATGAGTCATGGCTAGATGAATTGTATATAACAGAGGTGTTTATCATAGAGCTGGATCTCGGCTCACCGCTGGGTATGTATATAAGTCACGGTTAGTTGAAATGTATATAACAGTGGTGTTTATCATCAAGCTGGATCTTAGTCACCGCTGGCTCTGTAAATGAGTCACGGTTAGATGAATTGTATATAACAGAGGTGTTTATCATCGAGCTGGTTCTTGACTCACCAATAGTTGTGTAAACAAGTCACGCTTCGATGAATTGTATATAACAGAGGTGTTTATCATCAAGCTGGATCTTAACTCACCCAGCGCTGATTATGTAACTGATTCACGGTTAGATGGATTGTATACAACAGAGGTGTTTAGAATTGAGCTTGATCTTTGCTCACCACTGGCTGTGTAAATGAGTCGCGGTTAGATGAATTGTATATAGCAGAGGTGTTTATCATCGAGCTGGATCTTGGTCACCGCTGGCTGTGTAAATGAGTCACGGTCAGATGAATTGTATATAACAGAGGTGTTTATCATCGAGCTGGATCTTGGTCACCGCTGGCTGTGTAAATGAGTCCCGGTTAGATTAATTGTATAAATATATGTGATGAGTTTCTTATTTACAGAGACTCATTCAACCACATTCTAGGATAGAATCAATGCATGACGGCAAAATTATGTATAGTAACTATTGTGGAATGGAGGAGCTCAGTACAAAGAGCTTCTCATAAACCTAAGAGCATCAAGTAAGGGTAACGGGTCATCAGTTATAAAGTAATGGTTATTTGATTTTTGTTGAAACGCTCCTGCAAAGGTCATAATCCAGAATGTTGCTCCTCTTAGGTCTCGGACTAACTCATCGTTTTATACTTTTCCTCATAGTATGAGAGGCTATTTTCTGAACACCTTACTGTGATAAAGTCCTAGCAAAGGTTGTCTACGCAGCTTCTTCACTGTGATTACTGAGTAAGATCTTCTTACACCTTTGCCAAGTTACCTGTAAAAGAGAATTTTATGAGATTGTCTAGGGGCTAGTAATTCCATAGTTCTATAGGTGCTTAACTATAAATATTATATATATATATATATTTATATATTTATCCACTGAAAAAAAACAAAATGTACAGGGACGTTCTAGTTAGGAAATAGAATTTAAAAAAAACCTGAGAAATTAGCTAAAAAAAAAAAAGGTTACAGGGACGGTATAGTTCGGATCACAATTTATACACAAAACCATAGAAATTCAGCAGTAATGGTTAGAGTTATCTCAAGAAACTATAACACGTGCCCTCGGGTAACTATAACTTGCACGCCCACCATGCAGTTTTCATATCAATAATTTTACTGCAAATTATATCATCAATGATGGCATAGAAGTTATCATGAGTGATGTTATATGTGGGGTAATTAGCAGTGCATGGCCAGGGTGTGAGTTATAGTTACATTAGGGCACTGCCTCTGATGCTCCACGCCTCCGGCATGTACCAGCATTGCTCCCGCTCGCAGGGAGAAGCTAAAAATGCTGCTCCCTGCATGCAGGAGCAATTTTTTTTATGTTTCTCTGCCCACTTCACAGCGGGCAGGGAAGCAATTGTAAAGTTTGCTCACAGCAGCTAGGTGCATTTTCTAATGCTCCTGCCTGCTGGGAGCAGACGTAGTGTTTATTCTCGCTTTGCAGGAGCTTTAAAATTGCTCCCACAAAGCGAGAGCAAACACAGGTTTCCGTGTCCGGACCAGTGCGGGCAGGGAAGCTGCTATGCTCTGGCTGGGGCGAACAAAGCGATACCAGGTATCTCTTTGTTCGCTTGGAGTTGGCAGGGTATGCCCAGACGTGGGTCCCTTGCTCCCTCTACTGCTGGATTCAAGATAGCCTGACTGATGAGGAATATGAATCCGAAACCGGTCCCAGGATGTTTGTTTCCGGTCCAGGGAAGACATGGCTTCGCAGTTCGGGCTGGACTGTTCCCTTGAGGCACAGGGTCAGACTGATTTGCATATGGCCATGTCTGAACTGGGGTGGTGGAGTGGGCTAAAAAATGGCGATGGATTAAACCCAGATCAGTTGGCTGGGGGTGAGTGTTTGATTGGCTCAAAGGCTCCGGCCATCATCCCCTTTGGTATCACATGGTATATCCTCTAGGCACTACCTTGAATACTTCCCAAACTGTAACTGCTGAGAAGAAGTTTGACAAGAGTATCATCTAATAACCACCAGGCATTCAAACACCACATACTTTTCAACTCCCACTGTCGATGTCAGAGGGCTAGTTGGACTGGTGAATGATCGAAAAGCCCGCAGGAGAGACTGACATATTTACCTATGTCATCTACATGAATTGTCTGTACTGAAAATGGGAAGGACCTACAGAGGCGAATGAAGAATGGCGACCCCTGTGGACCACTGAGTAAATCCTGCATGATTGACACAGGTGTATGTGTACTACCAAGGAACACAAACGTTGTACCTAGTAAATGAGTCTCTTGAAGTAACAGGATATCAGGGGTGTGATGTTCAACAAACAACATAACGTCCCCCTCTTAATTTTAGTATTCAAACTATTATCAGTCCATGACTTTATACTATATCCCATCTCACAGTCTGACAACAATTTGTTACTCATTAGAATCAAAGTGATCCTGTTCAACTCGCAGGAGCATGTGCCTGGTAACACGAACAAAATGAAACCCTGAAGAATCTAAACGAAAATCCATCCCCTTTACACCCCCACCCTATATTTCCATCCTAGAAATATCAGACATCCCAAATAATATGTAATAATGAACTGTGAAACTCAAGTGAAAATACAAACAAGCAAAAGGAGTGATGCACTTTGAATGAAGAGCCCGTTTTCTTATAGAGTCCCTTTTCTTTTCTTTTTCAGGGGCTTTGTATTGTGCAGAAAAGCTGAACATGAAGTCAGTCCTTTCATAATGGTCTCTGTTTCCACATGGGAGTGAGTGGGTAAAAAATGCAGAGAAATGCAAAACTTAATTTGGGGCAAATCGTTGGAAAGTTGTTTGAATATACACAGTCCTATCAAATATAAAGAATTACCCACAGAAACAGGAAAAATAGAAAAACAGAAAAACGTTGAGTAGTTTAATTACGGCAGTTTTCTTACATTTTCATGTATTTAATGAAATTCAGGATGTCATTTCCAATTCACTTTAAAGACTGGAGGCGGTGGTTCCGTCAGCGGCCACCAGAGGGCGCTCCTCGCCTGCTGATGCTGAACTGCACATTGGCTGAAAGGGAGAGGGGTTTCCTTTTCCGGGTCAGCGGTGGCAGAGACAGCACAAGCAGCGGTGCCGACATCACTTCCGGCCTCTCCTGGTGTGTTCAGCCTGCAGCAGAGAAGGAAGGAGCCCTGTAGTTACCTCCATCTACAGACCCCCCTCAGACCCCCAGGAGGAGGAGAGAGCCTGGACAGGTTTCTGCTCAGGTAGGAGAGCTGCCAACTCACTTGGCTGCAATTTATTAATCCATGGATCAGATTCCCCCCCCCCCCCCCCCCCCCCCCCCTCCTGGCATTCATGGTGATGAGCCTGAGTGGGGTGCAGAGGAGGAGAGGCCTGTCCCGGGGTGCACAGGAGGTGAGCCCTGTCCAGGGGTGCAGAGGAGGAGAGGCCTGTCCAGGGGTGCAGAGGAGGAGAGGCCTGTCCAGGGGTGCAGAGGAGGTGAGGCCAGTCCTGGGGTGCAGAGGAGGTGAGACCTGTCCAGGGGTGCAGAGGAGGAGAGGCCTGTCCAGGGGTGCAGAGGAGGTGAGGCCCGTCCAGGTGTCAGAGGAGGAGAGGACTGTGCAGAGGTGCAGAGGAGGTGAAGCCTGTCCAGGGGTGCAGAGGGGGAGATGCCTGTTCAGGGGAGCAGAGGAGGTGAGGCCTGTCCAGGAAGGCAGAGGAGATGCCTGTCCAGGGGGAGCAGAGGAGGTGAGGGCTGTCCAAGGGAGAGGCAGAAGAGGTGAGGCCTGTCCAAGGGAGAGGCAGAAGAGGTGAGGCCTGTCCAGGGGTGCAGAGGAGGAGAGGCCTGTCCAGGGGTGCAGAGGAGGAGAGGCCTGTCCAGGGTGCAGAGGAGGTGAGGCCTGTCCAAGGGAGAGGCAGAAGAGTTGAGGCCTGTCCAGGGGTGCAGAGGAGGAGAGGCCTGTCCAGGGGTGCAGAGGAAGTGAGGCCTGTCCAGGGGTGCAGAGGAGGAGAGGTCTGTCCAGGGGTGCAGAGGAGGTGAGGCCTGTTCAGGGGTGCAGAGGAGGTGAGGCCTGTCCGGGGATGCAGAGGAGGAGAGGCCTGTCCAGGAAGGCAGAGGAGATGAGGCCTGCCCAGGGGTGCAGAGGAGGAGAGGCCTGTCCAGGGGTGCAGAGGAGGTGAGCCTGTCCAAGGGAGAGGCAGAAGAGGTGAGGCCTGTCCAGGGGTGCAGAGGAGGAGAGGCCTGTCCAGGGGGGCAGAGGAGGTGATGCCTGTCCAGAGGAGGGGCAGAGGAGGAGAGGCCTGTCCAGGGGCAGAGGAGGTGAGGCCTGTCCAGGGGTGCAGAGGAGGTGAGGCCTGTCCAGGGGGGCAGAGGAGGAGAGGCCTGTCAGGGGGGGGGAGAAGAGGTGAGGCCTGGGGGTGCGGAGGAGGTGAGCTCTGTCCAAGGGTGCAGAGGAGGTGAGGCCTGTCTAGGGGTGCAGAGGAGGAGAGGCCTGTCCAGGGGTGCAGAGGAGGTGAGGCCTGACCAGAGGAGGGGCAGAGGAGGAGAGGCCTGTCCAGAGGAGGGGCAGAGGAGGAGAGGCCTGTCCAGGAGTGCAGAGGAGGAGAGGCATGTCCAGAGGAGGGGCATAGGAGTAGAGGCCTGTCCAGGTGTGCAGAGGAGGAGAGGCCTGTCCAGGGGTGCAGAGGAGGTGAGGCCTGTCCAGGGGTGCAGAGGAGGAGAGGCCTGTCCAGGGGCAGAGGAGGAGAGGCCTGCCCAGGGGTGCAGAGGAGGAGAGGCCTGTCCAGGGGTGCAGAGGAGGTGAGGCCTGTCCAGAGGAGGGGCAGAGGAGGAGAGGCCTGTCCAGAGGAGGGGCAGAGGAGGAGAGGCCTGTCCAGGGTTGCAGAGGAGGAGAGGCCTGTCTAGGGGTGCAGAGGAGAGGAGGCCTGTCCTGGGGTGCAGAGGAGGAGAGGCCTGTCCAGGGGCAAAGGAGAAGAGGCCTGTCCACGGGTGCAGAGTAGGTGAGGCCTGTCCAGAGGAGGGGCAGAGGAGGAGAGGCCTGTCCAGAGGAGGGGCAGAGGAGGAGAGGCCTGTCCAGAGGAGGGGAATAGGAGGAGAGGCCTGTCCAGGAGTGCAGAGGAGGAGAGGCCTGTCCAGAGGAGGGGCAGAGGAGGAGAGGCCTGTCCAGAGGAGGGGCAGAGGAGGAAAGGCCTGCCCAGGAGTGCAGGGGAGGAGAGGCCTGTCCAGGGGTGCAGAGGAGGAGAGGCCTGTCCAGAGGAGGGGCATAGGAGTAGAGGGCTGTCCAGGTGTGCAGAGGAGGAGAGGCCTGTCCAGGGGTGCAGAGGAGGTGAGGCCTGTCCAGGGGTGCAGAGGAGGAGAGGCCTGTCCAGGGGCAGAGGAGGAGAGGCCTGCCCAGGGGTGCAGAGGAGGAGAGGCCTGCCCAGGGGTGCAGATGAGGTGAGGCCTGTCCAGAGGAGGGGCAGAGGAGGAGAGGCCTGTCCAGGAGTGCAGAGGAGGAGAGGCCTGTCCAGGGTTGCAGAGGAGGAGAGGCCTGTCTAGGGGTGCAGAGGAGAGGAGGCCTGTCCTGGGGTGCAGAGGAGGAGAGGCCTGTCCAGGGGCAAAGGAGAAGAGGCCTGTCCACGGGTGCAGAGTAGGTGAGGCCTGTCCAGAGGAGGGGCAGAGGAGGAGAGGCCTGTCCAGAGGAGGGGCAGAGGAGGAGAGGCCTGTCCAGAGGAGGGGAATAGGAGGAGAGGCCTGTCCAGGAGTGCAGAGGAGGAGAGGCCTGTCCAGAGGAGGGGCAGAGGAGGAGAGGCCTGTCCAGAGGAGGGGCAGAGGAGGAAAGGCCTGCCCAGGAGTGCAGGGGAGGAGAGGCCTGTCCAGGGGTGCAGAGGAGGAGAGGCCTGTCCAGGGGTGCAGAGGAGGTGAGGCCTGCCCAGGGATACAGAGGAAGAGAGGCTTGTCCAGGGGGCAGAGGAGGTGAGGCCTGTCCAGAGGAGCAGAGGAGGAGAGGCCTGTCCAGGGGGGCAGAGAATGAGAGGCCTGTCCAGAGGAGGGGCAGAGGAGGAGAGGCCTGTCCAGAGGAGCAGAGGAGGAAAGGCCTGTCCAGGGGTGCAGAGGAGGTGAGGCCTGTCCAGTGGTGCAGAGGAGGAGATGCCTGTTCAGGGGTTCAGAGGAGGTGAGGCCTGTCCAGGGGTCCAGAGGAGGTGAGGCCTGTCCAGGGATGCAGAGGAGGTGAATGACAGGGTACCAGGGCACATCAAGTCAAATTGAATCAGTGGTCTGTCAAAAATTGGGGGGTTACTATAACAGAAACCCACTTTCCTACAGGTAGTCTTTGAACAAAATGTGGAGATGCATACCATGCGTTCTAACTTGTCATTTGCTGGTCTATTTTCCAGAAGGGTCTCTCTTGGAGTCCACCAAGCACGTTTCATCGTATTTTCAGCAACTTGTTTGGGTATCCGCGTTCCTTTAATTTGTGCACAAGAATTTCTGCATTCATAAAATAATCACTTTTACCTGAGCAATTCCGTCTTATTCGGAGAAATTGGCCCGAAGGCAAATTGTCATGTAAACTGTGTGGATGATGGCTTGTATAATGCAGGGCATTGTTCCTAACCCTTGATTTGGTAAACAATTTATTTCTTTAGTTATAAAGTTTTATATAGCGCGAACTTGATCCCGAAGGATATCAGAGCGCTTTACAGTTAGAGGGAGAGGAAGGAAACAGATCACAACAAGACTAAAATGGTGAAACTAATAAGCATAAAATCACATAGAGCAAACATAACAGATCCTATCTAATTCAGGGTTAACGTAGAGTGGGCTCATCAAAGATAAAATGACATCAAGGGAGTGATGATACATAATGATGTAAGCGGGGCAAATACAATTGTAACAAACAGAATTATCAACCAATGCTGTAGTATTTACAGAGCGATTAGGGTCCGTCGTGATAAGGTAAGAACTTTCTTCATGAGGAATCTTTTTGCTTCCAACTTGAAAGCATCCTTGGAGGAGATTCTATGAATTTCCGGTGGGAGAGAGTTCCAAATATTTTGTGCAGCGCCAGAGAAGGCTCGTTGATGGTAGTTCATAATCTGCCATTGTGGCCAAAGACTGCTACATCCAAAAATGTGATAGATGACTGGCTACTGGACACACAGAATTGTATATCTACTGATCTGGCATTCAACCATTCAATAAACACATTTAAGATATCATCTTGTTCATCCCAAAAGCAATGTGTACCACCCAGAGGCAATGTCTATGTGGTAATCAAACTCTTGTGTCATCGGTAGGCTAAGAGTAAGATTTATTCACCACTCACCCAACTGCACCAGGAATGTAACTGCCGGTAACAACCTGGCAACGCATCAACAACAACATTCCAGGAGCCGCTGGAAGGAATCTTTAGTTAAAGACGCATCACCACAGTCTGGGGCCATTTTAAAAAACACAGTATTACTTACAACTTTAGAATGGTTGTATATACCCCTGATCTTGGACATAAATGGGGGAAAGGCATACATTTAGTTAGTGATTCCTGAAGCTCACTATTTCACACATTGTAGGTCAGGAATAAACACAGAGTCTCCTGGTTGTCCAGTTTCGTAGTGCAGTAAACCACACTTGGGGTGTTGGAGATTGTGATGGAGAGGCAGAGGGATTACAATCCCTGGATAATGACCTGTATAGTGGCACTGTAGAGAAGGAACATTTGGTGTCTATTTCCAGCATATTTAGGTAAAGTGGTGAAGCTGGGATTAGATGTTATGTCTAGTGGTGTTGTGCGCACACGCCTGTGAATTGCCCACCTCTTTAAGGGTTGTGTCAAGGGTTATTTTTACATCATTTTTCTAGATGTATTGAGCATATTTATAAGTGCCTTCCCACCATCAATGCCCGCTCCTTAGGCAAACATAAGGATGAGATAGCAGAGCTACTCACTGATCATAAACTCGATGTCCTTTTTATAACAGAGACTTGGACAGACCCTGCATCTGGACCAGACCTCGTAGTGGCTACGCCCGAGAGCTATTCTGCCTTAAAACCAAGATAGACTGGACAATAAAGGAGGCAGGCTGGCAATAATTTTTCGCAGCCAGCTAACTACTAAAATAGATCCTATCCCCTCTTCCATTTGCGACGCACTATACTTCACGATCCTGCTCACTCCATCCCAAACATTTAAGGGGATACTACTATACCGCCCCCCAGGATCGAGAACAGAGTTTCTGTCCGGCCTAGGTAACCTCCTAGAATCCACAGTAGCCGAAGATACCTTCTGTATTCTAGGCGACTTCAACTTTCATTTAGAAAACCACCTAGATAAGGACACCTCGTCACTACTTGCGGACCTAGAAGCAGCAGGGCTGTCACAGCGAGTTCATAAAGTCACCCACACAGCGGGTCACACGCTGGATGGCCTTTTCACAAATAACCAAAATATCCTTGTAAAAAATATACTCCCTCTAGTGTGGACCGACCATCACGCATTCATATTTGACATTTCTACCCACAGTAAGCCTTTCCTAAACGCCAGCATAAATAGGCCAGATGTAGTTAAAGCTTGAATAAAGGTAGACAATCATCTCCTCAATACCCAGTTGTCCTCCCCTCGACCAGATGCCTCGCCAGACTCTAATACTGCCGTGGCCAATTACACCAACTGGCTGCAGAAGGCCTTCAATCTGCTGGCACCGAGCAAAACCCTCTCCAAAAATCGAACCTCCCCGTCAGCCCCATGGTTCACTGAAACCCCAAGGGAACAAAAGAAAGTATGCAGAAATCGGGAAAGGCAATGGCGCAAATCCTACACCAGCGAAGAAAAATTCCTCTACAAAGATGAGCTTGCCATATATAAACGCATTATTGCACAGGAAAAAAGTGAATACTATGTATCCCAAATAGAATCGGCAAAACACTCCAATAAAAAGCTCTATCAAGTAGTCTCTAAGCTGTCAGGTCACACACCTACCGCTGCTACAACACCCTCCCAGTCACTATGTAACTCCTTAGCGGATTACTTCTATAATAAAGTTAACAACATCTATTTGGAATTTGCATCTCACACCAAGTTGGCCGATCAACCTCTGATCAACAGTACCCCAGAACATTGTTTGAAGCAATTTGAAAACATAACAGCAGAAGAAATAAATTCTTAATACAATGTCCTCTATAAAGTCAGGGTCAGCAAATGACCCTTGACCACAGGACGCACTCACAGTTGCTGAGCAGGTGGCTGCTGTTTTATTCAACATTTTTTATGTAATGTTCTCCTCTGGAACCTATCCACCACCTGGAAGAAGACAATCTTAAAACCTCTATTAAAAAACCCAACCTGGACCCAGTTGTTACCAAAAACTATAGGCCTATAACTAGCCTACCTTTCACAGCTAAAAGTGTAGAGCAACTCATGAATATTCAACTTTCCAAGTATATAGAAGACCATCATCTCTTAGATGACACTCAATTTGGGTTCCGCAAAGGCCATGGAACAGAGACCGCTTTAATTAAGGCGTCGGAAGACATTAGAATTATCCTGGACCAGGGAGGAACAGCAATACTCATCCTGCTGGACCTCTCAGCGGCCTTTGACATGGTCGATCATACTATCTTGATCGATCGTGTCACTTGTATGGGCATCCAACACAAGGCCAGAGAACTGCTGCAATCCTTTCTCACCAATCGCACTCAGTCGGTAAACTTAGGCAATTTCCACTCTGCCCAATTGGCCCTACCATGTGGGGTCCCTCAAGGCTCATCCCTGAGTCCGACTCTTTTTAATATCTATGTGTCGGACCTAGCCAAAGTCATCAAAGCTCATGGGATGGGCCTTACTTCCTACGCCGACGATACTCAATTGGTGCTGGCTATGAACAACAACGGAGAAAGGGTTGCAGCTAACTTTCAGGAAGGCATTCTCGCCATCTGTAGCTGGATGGCCAGCAACTGCCTCAAATTAAACTCTGAAAAAACAGAGGTCATGCTCTTCGGTAAACTACTCCCCTGCTGGTCTCAAACCTGGTGGCCCCCCTCCATGGGCACCCACCAACTCCAGTAACCAAGGTTAGGAATCTGGGTGTTACATTTGATGATAGACTGACTTTTCTTCCACATGCTAATTCGGTAGCCTCAGCATCGTTTCACAAATTACGCATGATTAAAAAACTTCTGCCATTTCTTCCTCTGAACGCTCTAGTCAGCACCTTAGTTATGTCTCCCATAGATTACTGCAATGGACTGTTTGCGAATGTGCAAAAGAAGGTCATTCAAAAACTTCAAACAGTTCAGAATGCAGCTGCTAGAATTTTATCAGGAACCCCTAAATTCAAGTCCATTTCCCACATTGTCAAGAATTATAACTGGTGTCAGTAAAGAATCGGATAAAGTTCAAGACAATTTGCATTGCCTTTAAAGCATCTCACAAAACAGATCCGAATTTCTAATATATCCCCCAAAGATTCACATACACTTCAGCTAAATGTGCCACACACTAAAACAGCTTCTTGGGGCGACAGAAGATTTGTGGTCTCCACGGGTAAACTCTGGAATACTATCCCGCTGGAGGTCAGGTCCTGTCAGTCTTCGCTTACTTTTAGAAGGCTCATAAAAACCTGACTCTTCAATCAATAAGATCTCCAACAGGGTTACCTACTGCGGTCCGTAGCACCGAGACACCCCAGGGTATTTGTGCGCTTTACAAATCTCCCAAAAAAAATCAATAATAATAAATAAGGAAGCTTGGTCTGTGTGTAAAGGCGCTTTCATGTACTGGATTCATGTGAGGTGGAGAGCCCATTTTAGGTGTCTCCCTTGTATCTACATAGCCTCTAAAGTTGTGTGCTGTTCCATAACGTTAGTGACAATCTGCATTATCTCCTCTCACTCCATGCCCGCCGCTGCTTTTTAGAGTCTCTCCTCGTATTGAAATTCATTGTAAAGCAGATGACCCTTGTAGAGAAGGTTATAATCTCTCTGACACCACTTGGTACGTAATACCCCACACCTGGCCCAAAAAAAGTGGTGCACAGTCAATATATCGATGTTGTAATATCAACCTACCTTAATATCAAGTTTTTTATATCGTAGGTACAGAATATCGACAGCAAGAATATCGGTGACCAGAATATCGACCTTAAGGTAAGTAATTTTGTTTTATTTAATATTGATGTAAGTAATATTGTTAGCAAAAATATAGTTGTAAATAATATCAAGATTTATATTAGTGTTATGTATTTAAGTATGCATTTTATATGTATGTGTTTAATATTTTTTATAATGTATTTTATTTATTTTTAAATATATGTATGAAATGTTTAGAAAATATTAAAATATTTTTAGGCAGATTTTGCATTTTAGTATTAGAGCGGGTTGTGGGTTTACAGGGGAATAGGGTGAGAAGTAATTTAATTATATTAAATTAAAAAATCATTTTCATTAAATATAAATTAATTTTAATAACATTTTGTGTTTTAGTATTAGAGCGGGTTGTGGGTTTATAGGGGAAGAGGGTGAGAAGAAATGTAATTATATTAAATTAAATAATAATTTTTATTAAATATAAATTAATTTTAATAATCATTTGTATTTTAGTATTAGAGCGGGTTGTGGGTTTATAGGGGAATAGGGTGGGAAGAAATTAAATTATATTAAATAGACATTTTTATTAAATATAAATAAATTTTAATGAGAAATTGTGTTTTAGGTCTGTTGCGGTTTATGGCTTTGTAGGGTAATAGGGTGGGAAGTACTTTAATTATTTAATTAATATTTTTATTTAATTTGTATTTATTATTAATGTATTGGTAATTAATAATTGGCCATTAGCTTTTATGACTTTATTAATTAATACGTATATTAATAATACATAGTGTGTTATTAGTTTTATTTATGGTTATTGATAATTGCATTCTTGTGTATTAATTAATAATTGGTAATTCATTTTTATTAATTGATTAATCGTTAATTATATTATTTTGTTAATTTTGTATGTGTAGCGTGTTGTGTGTTTATAGGGGAATAGGGTGGGAACTAATGTATTATAATTAATTATTTATTTTAATTAATTATTATTTATTAATTAATTATTGTTAAATAATTATTAGTTGGTAATATTTTTTTATCAATTGATACAAAATAATTGTGTTATTTTTTATGTGTAGTGTGTTGTTGGTTTATAGGGGAATATATTTGGAAGTAATATATTATAAATAAGTCATTATTATTTTTAAATAATTAATGTGAAATTATTATTAATTAATTACTAATTTTTCATTATTTTTAATTAATTTATAATTAAAATAATGTTCTTTTTTATGTGTAGTGTGTAGTGTATTTATAGGGGAATAGGGTGAGATTTAATTTAATGTTAATTACATAAACATTTCTTTATTTGTATTGATATTTATTAATAATTTTTTTAATGAACTTTTTCAAATGTTATTTCTATTAAAATATTTAAATTATAAGTGCCTAAAATGAACACCTATGCTATCCACCACTTTCCCTACTGTTACACTGGAGTGGGTGTAGTAATTTTTACCCCTATGCTATCCCACACTTTCTCTACTGTTGCATTTATGGGAGTGGGAATAGTAATATATTATTTCTACTCTATCCAACATTTTCCCTACTGTTGCACTCTCTGGAGTGGGAATAGTATTTTAACCCCTACGCTATCCAACACTTTCCCTACTGTTGCACTCACTGGAGTGGGAATAGTAATTTTAACCCCTATGCTATCCGAACACTTTCCCTACTGTTGCACTCTAAGGAGTGAGAATAGTAATTTTAACCCCTACGTTATGCAACACTTTCCCTACTGCTGCACTCACTGGAGTAGGAATAGTAATTTTAACCCCTATGCTATCCAACACTTTCCCTACTGTTGCACTTGCTGGAGTGGGAATAGTAATTTTAAAACATACGCTATCCAATACTTTCCCTACTATTTCACTTACTGTAGTGGGAATAGTCATCTTAACCCCTACGCTATCCAACACTTTCCTTACTGTTGCATTTGCTGGAGTGAGAATAGTAATTTTAACACATATGCCATCCAAAACTTTCCCTACTGTTGCACTCACTGGAGTGGGAATAGTAATTTTAACACATATGCTAGCCAACATATGCTATCCAACACTTTTCCTACTTTTTCACTTACTGGAGTGGGAATAGTAATTTTAACCCCTACGCTATCCAACACTTTCCCTACTGTTGCACTCACTGGAGTGGGAATTGTCATTTTTACAATTATGCTATCCAATATTTACCCTACTGTTGCACTCACTGGAGTGGGAATAGTAATTTTAACGCCTACGCTATCCAACAATTTCCCTACTGTTGCACTCACTGGAGTGGGAATTGTCATTTTTACAATTACGCTATCCAATATTTACCCTAATGTTGCACTCACTGGAGTGGGAATAGTAACTTTAACGCCTACGCTATCCAACAATTTCCCTACTGTTGCACTCACTGGAGAGGGAATAGTCATTTTAACCTCTGCGCTATCCTACACTTTCCCTACTGTTGCACTCATTGGAGTGGGAATAGTAATTTTTATAGTTACGCTATCCAATATTTACCCTACTGTTGCAGTCACTGGAGTGGGAATAGTAGTTTTAACCCCTACGCCCTCCAACACTTACCCTACTGTTGCACTCATTGGAGGGGGAATAGTAATTTTTACAGTTACACTATCCAATATTTTTCCTACTGTTCCACTCACTGGAAGAAGCGTGCCTCAATGGTTAGAGCGGCAGACCCTGATGCAGAGGTCTGGCCCGGGACCAGGGTTCCATTCCCGCCTCAGCGGCTCTTAAACACAATTTCCTCGGACCTGATAATTCTCACCTCGGGCCTAGTCTAATCATGGGTCACACTCTGTGACTCTGGGCAATAGCTTGCTTAATCTCCACAACGGCCCCAGCAGCGCTGTGGATACCTGGCTTCACCTTGGGGGTGCTCAGGAGTGGACATTTCATGGGAAAGCCAGGATGGGTTCCACAGCGGTATGAATACAGCGCTACGAGGCCTCCGGGTAGAAGTACACTATATAAATACTCTACATTTACATTTACATTTCACTGCAGTGGGAACAGTAGTTTTAACCCCTACGCTATTCAATATTTTCTCTACTGTTGCAATACCTGCCACTCCTGCAAGTTCGACTGCATCAGGACCCACACTAAATCCACAAACCCCAAACAGAACTCCGACACTAACTACCTAAATTGCATCCTGCTCAACACCCGCTCGGTCCATAGTCACGCCACTGAACTTTGGAACCTACTTGACACCACATCGCCAGATGTCGCATTCCTTACAGAAACCTGGATGAACGCCTCATCAGCACCCGACATCGCCGTAGCCATCCCGGACGGCTACAAGATCATCCGAAAAGACCGCACCAACCAAAAAGGAGGAGGCATCGCCATCGTCCATAAGAACACCATCCGCATCACGACCAGCTCTGACGATAACCTTGCTCTGTGTGGTGTCACTGTTTTCTGTGTTTTTAAGACTACACACACTCACCGAAGCGCCTCATTGCTTCAGCGCACAGCTGCCCTTTAGCTGACGCGCCCACCTCGCGCTTCTCAGCTGCCGCCAATCTCCCAGGCGTGCGCGCTGACTCCGCCCCCTTCAGGCCACACCCCCTCCCTCCCTTGATATGTGCCTGTACAGGAAGCGCAGCGGACGAGCGCAGCGGGAGCGCCGTTTGCGCGCCGAAGGCGCGCCTAAGGCAAGCCCGTCTGCGCCCGTCGTCGCCAAGTCATCGCCTCTCGCCAGACCCCCTGGCCAAATATCATCACCATTCCTCGCCTATGATAGTGAGACGCTTCAGAGCTGGAACCCCGGACGATCATGCTTAAACATTACAGGTAAGCCCGGACTCACTTGCCTACAATGCCAAACCTGTAGCTTCTCCACTATGAAACCCCACGCTGTTCAACAGCTTATAGGTCCGGACAAAACCTCCTCTATCTCGATACTCCACCTCAACGTCAGATCACTAGTTAAACATCACCTGGAGGTTAACACCCTAATACTAGACGAAAACCCAGATATCCTCTTCCTCTGCGAAACATGGCTTCGCGATGACACTTCCACCATTCCCAATCTTACTCTACCTGACGACTACCTGATGTCGGCCATTAATAGAGAGGGTAGAGGAGGCGGTCTCGCAGTAATCCACAAAAAAACGCTCTCATGCTCTTTTGTTAAGGAAGACTTGGCAGACTCTGAATGCGCCAACTTCAAAATTACCATAACTCCCAACTTCACTGTGTCGGGACTTTACATCTACCGCCCACCTGGCCCCTCTTCAAAATTCATTGAGGCCCTCCTTGAGTCAACAACCTCTTTAATCACCAAAAACCCCAACTTCACCATTCTGGGAGACCTTAATCTCCATTTTGACTTACTCAATGACTCCACAATCAAAACACTCCTTGCAGATCTCTCTGCACTGCAACTCAACCCCTTCATTTCCACTTCAACCCACTTAGCCGGCCATATCCTAGACCCAGTCTTCTCCAACCTAGAAGAACTCACCTCAGAACCACCCCTTCCTATGGGATGGACAGATCACTCCCTTATTAAACTGACCATTCCGGTCAACAAAAGCAGGCACAATACGGCTCCGGCCAGCCGTTTAAAAAGACCGTGGCACAAACTGTCTCACGAGGATCTACACAGGACATTAGGGGACTTCCACCCTGACTCTAACGCTGACATCAACGTTACCTACAACACGTTTCACGAGTGGATTACGGGCGGACTAGACAGCCTTATCCCTGCAAAATGGACAAAAGGCCGCAACTCTCCATCAAACCCCTGGTACAACGACGCACTCAAAAATCTAAGAAAAGAGTGTAAAAAGGCAGAACGCCTTTGGCGTAGGGAATACAATAAAGAGGACAAAGATAAATACCTTCAGCTACAAAAATCATATCACAAAGCCATCCGTGCTGCACGAGCTGCTTTCTACGCCGATAAAATTGAATCTAGTCCCACCCCCGCGAAAGAAATTTTCAAACTCGTACAAGAACTTCAGAGCAACAAAACACCCCCCCCTACGATCTCCTCCGAGCAACAATGCGAGGAACTTGCTAAATTCTTCGTCGACAAGGTGCAGAAAATTTACACCTCCTTTCCCCAGCATGACCCTAACATCGTCAGCTATCCCTCTGCCTCTCCCAGCTACTCGACCCTGACCCACATCCCAGAAATCTCCATAGACATTCTTATCAGACTTTGCAACAAAGTCAAGTCTGGCTCCCCCGCAGACCCCATGCGCCCGGTTAAATTCCTAGAATCACTCAACTTCTTCCTACCAGCGCTAACCGCCATCCTGAACCTCTCCTTTACTTCAGCGTGCGTACCATCTGCCTGGAAGCAAGCGTGGGTTTCGCCTATCATCAAGAAACCCACCCGAGATCCATCCAAACCGGAGAATTTTCGTCCTATCTCCCTGCTTCCATGGCTTTCCAAACTCGCTGAAGCACATGTCAACAGTGCTCTTTCCCAACATATGGCCAAAAACAACATTCTGGACCCATCACAAAATGGGTTCAGACCAGGCCATAGCACTGAGTCTGCTCTCCTAGCTACCACAGAGCACCTCCGGACGATCCTGGATGCCGGTCAAAGTGCTGCGCTGATCCTTCTGGATCTCAGCGCGGCCTTTGACACGGTATCCCATGTCATCCTTCTTAGACGTCTGGAGGCCTTTGGTGTAAAGGGCCATGCCCTGGAGTGGTTTAGATCCTTCCTCGAAAACAGGTCCTTTCGAGTCTCTGCCCCACCCTTTCTATCTAAACCCCATCCTATTGATCAGGGAGTCCCGCAGGGCTCTGCGCTAAGCCCCTCTCTTTTTAATCTTTATGTTCAGCCTCTGGCGGCAGTGGCCAAAGAATGGGGCTTAACATTGGTATCGTATGCTGACGATACACAATTGGCCATTGCCCTCTCAGATGGACCCTCCAACTTTTCCTCTAATTTTAAAAACGGACTCTCTGCGGTCGCCCAATGGATGACCACAAACTGTCTACAGCTCAACGGTGGAAAAACAGAGGTGCTCCTCCTCGGCAAAAACACCAGCCTTTGGAATGAGCACTGGTGGCCGTCCTCCCTCGGTACCATCCCTCCCCCCAAAACCCTTGTGAAAAACCTGGGTGTATGGATGGACGACTCACTCAACTTTCGAGCTCACACCAAGAAAGTTGCCGGCACCTGCATTGGCTTACTGAGAAGCCTCAGCCACATACTAGGCTTCTTTGACGCAAAGACCCGACAGCTCATCATCCAAGCCACCATACTCTCGCGTCTAGACTACGCCAATGTACTCCTTCTTGGCGCCAACAAATGTGAGCTAGCACGACTCCAACGCGTGCAGAACTCGGCCGCTAGAACTCTGATCGGCCTGCCCCGCAGATGTTCAGCCAGAGCAACCATCAGAAAATTGCACTGGCTCCCGGTTGACTCCAGAATCAAGTTTAAGACCCTCATCATGACCTTCAAAATTCTCAAACTTGACACTCCCCCTCTGCTTCAACCCCTTCTCACTCCCTATGCGCCGTCACGGAACCTAAGATCTTCCAACCAAAACCTCCTCTGCGTCCCACGCATAAAACTCTCCCGCATGGGCGGACGCTCCTTTAGGTTCCTGGGAGCCAAGATGTGGAACGAACTCCCACATCACATTCGCGCGCTGGACAACCTTTCTGCCTTCCGAAAGGCAGTGAAAACTTATCTTTTCCCTTGTCTCTAAACTCGCCTCTGCCCCTAGGCCTTCTTGCTCAGGATCGGATCTAGGTTTCAGCGCCGGGACGCCTCATTGCCGAGGCAGCTGTAGCGCTTCAACAAAACATTAAGATAAGATAAGATAAGATAACCTCTCTTCCGCGGAACACCTACACTTCCAGATCCACACCGACCCCAAGACCACACTCAGAGGCACCCTCATCTACAGGCCACCAGGACCCCGCACACAATTCAGCGAAGACATCACTGACTTCATCAGCCCTCACGCCCTCCCCTCCGAGGACTACATTCTACTGGGAGACCTCAACTTCCACCTGGAAAAGAACAACGACAGCAACACCACCACCCTTCTGGACAACCTCGCCAATCTCGGACTCAAACAACTTCTTTACACCCCCACCCACTATGCTGGGCACACGCTCGACCCAATCATCACCTCCAGCAAACACATCTTCAATCACACCACAGCCCTTCATTGGACGGACCACAGCTGCATTCACTTCAACTACAAAAAGACCACGACCCACAACCACCCACAACCAATTCCCCGAAGATACTGGAACAAAATTACCATCGAACAGCTCTTCACATCACTTCACCAAATCCCTCCTGCCAAATCATTGGACCCAAACCAAGCAGCCAGCAACCTCACACAATGGATCACCCACAGCGCTGACGAATTAGCTCCCTTGGAAAACCATCAAATCAAGCAAGGCAACAATAAAGCACCCTGGTTCAACAATGACCTTAAGAAATCCAAGAAACACTGTTGTAACCTCGAAAAAGCCTGGAGAAAAAACCCAACATCTGACAACCTGACCATCCTCAAGAACGCCACCCGCAAACACCACCAACTGATCCGATCTACCAAGAAATCAGCATTCAAGGATCGACTTGACAACAATGCCCACAACAGCAAGGAACTATTCAACATCGTCAAAGAATTTACCAACCCCACCGCAGGCACCAACAACATCACTCCCTCTCAAGACCTTTGCGACTCCCTAGCTTCTTTTTTTCACAACAAAATCGCCGATATACATAACAGCTTCGAAAACCAATCCGGAGTCCAGTCCACTCCACCCACCTCAGAACCAAAACACCCCTCTAACAACATTTGCGCCTGGAACCCAATCACCACTGAAGACACCATCCGCCTGATAAACTCTATCCATTCAGGATCGCCAACAGACCCATGTCCCCACCACATCTTCAACAAAGCAGACTCCATTATCGCACCCCATCTCCGAGACGTCATCAACTGCTCCCTCAACTCCGCTACCTTCCCGGAAAGCTGGAAACATGCCGAACTCAGCGCCCTTCTGAAGAAACCCACAGCTGACCCCACTGAACTTAAAAACTACCGCCCCATCTCGTTCCTCCCTTTCCCTGCCAAAGTCATTGAGAAAGCCGTCAACAATCAACTCGCCGCCTTCCTCGAATCCAACAAATCCCTCGACCCCTCACAATCCGGCTTCCGAGCCAAACACAGCACCGAGACCGCCCTCATCGCAGCAACCGACGACATTCGAACACTACTGGACCACGGGGAAACAGTTGCCCTCATCCTACTAGACCTCTCCGCAGCCTTCAACACAGTCTGTCATAGCACCCTTATACAACGCCTAAGCGACGTCGGAATACAAGGAAAAGCATTAGATTGGATCATCTCGTTCCTCGCCGGAAGAACCCAGAGAGTCCGCCTCCCCCCTTTTAGATCAGAAGCCACCCCAGTCATCTGCGGGGTACCACAAGGATCATCACTCAGTCCCACCCTCTTCAACGTTTACATGAGTCCCTTCGCATCCATAGCGCGCCAACACAACCTCAACATCATCTCCTACGCTGACGACACTCAGCTGATCCTCTCCCTCACCAAAGACCCAAACACCGCCAAAACCAACCTACACGAAGGGATGAAAGAAGTAGCCGAGTGGATGAAGAACAGCCGTTAAAAACTGAACTCAGACAAAACAGAAGTCCTCATCTAAGGCTCATCCCCCTTTGCCTGGGACGACTCATGGTGGCCATCGGCTTTGGGAACCGCACCCATCCCCACGGACCATGCACGCAACCTGGGCTTCATCCTAGACTCCTCCCTCTCGATGACCAGACAAGTCAACACCGTCTCATCATCATGCTTCAACACTCTACGCATGCTCAAAAAAATCTTCCGTTGGATTCCCACCAAAACAATAAAGACAGTCACCCATGCTCTAGTCACAAGCCGACTGGACTACGGAAACACCCTCTATGCCGGAACCACAGCCAAACTACAGAAAAAACTCCCAATGCATCCAAAACGCCTCAGCCAGACTCATACTAGACATCCCCCGCCAAGCTCACATATCCGGGCACCTGAAAGACCTCCACTGGCTCCCCATCAACAAGAGAATAATGTTCCGTCGCCTCATCCACGCACACAAAGTCCTCTACAACCTAGGACCCGAATGCCTCAACACGCGCCTGTCCTTTTACACCCCCTCCCGCCAACTACAATCGTCCAATCAAGACCTCGCCGCAGTTCCATGCATCCACAGATCTACCATGGGAGGAAGATCCTTCTCCTACTTAGCGGCCAAAACCTGGAATTCTCTCCCCACCCACCTCTCCTTCAGAAAACAACTAAAAACTTGGATCTTTGATAAGTAACTTAACCCCCCCACCCCCCAAGCGCCTTAAGACCCTCTGGGTGAGTAGTGCGCTATACAAATGCTGAACTTGAACTTGAACTTGTATGTGTATATATGTATTTAAAATGTATACAAATTGTGTTAACAATTTAGAAGTGATGAAAATAATTATTAATTAATATTAAGTAAGTATATATATAATATATATTATATGTATATATTTAATTTATGTTAACATTATATATACTAGTTATTTTAAAATATTAAAAAATATTTAACTATGTTTCTTATATATATATATATATATATAGTTATTTTACATTCTTTTTTAACTTTAAAAAACTAATATTTTTAACAACGATACTTTTTTGTTTCGATATTTTTGTGCTTAATGTAGATAGGATATCGATATTCTTGACTTCGAAATTTTGTTCCCCATATTTTTGTAGGTCGATTTTCTGTCCGTCCATATTATTAAAAAAAATAAACTGACTGCATGATTTACTATATGGTAATACTTCCTTGAAATATTACTCATTTTGCTCATACTTCAGGCCATATGAAACTAGTCTTTGCCCTCCCACCCTCTTGTCCACACAGTACCCTGAATCCCGCCACCTATTACATGCTACCTCTCAAGAGAACTTACAGACAGAATAGAACTTTTCCTGCTGTTAGACACTGAACGCTTTCTGTTAGTAACTCCACTGGGTGCAAACCCATTGGTGCCTGGTCTGTGTTATTTCATTGTTTGCATCATATTCACCTAGTGCCTGGCCTGTGATATTGCATTGTTTGCATCAGATTCTCCTTGTGCCTGGCCTGTGTTATTGCATTGTTTGCATCAGATTCTCCTTGTGCCTGGCCTGTGTTATTGCATTGTTTGCATCAGATTCTACTCGTGCCTGGCCTGTGTTATTGCATTGTTTGCATCAGATTCTACTCGTGCCTGGCCTGTGTTATTGCATTGTTTGCATCAGATTCTCCTTGTGCCTGGCCTGTGTTATTGCATTGTTTGCATCACATTCTCTTTGTGCCTGGCATGTGTTATTGCATTGATTGCATTAGATTTTCCTAGTGCCTGACATGTGTTATTGCATTGTTTGCAGCAGATTCTCCTTGTGCCTGGCATGTGTTATTGCATTGTTTGCATCACATTCTGCTTGTGCCTGGCATGTGTTATTGCATTGATTGCATTAGATTTTCCTAGTGCCTGGTCTGTAGTATTGTATTGTTTCATCAGATTGTCCTAGTGCCTGGCGTATGTTTTTGCATTGTTTGCATCAGATTCTCCTAGTGCCTGGCCCATGTTATCGTATTGTTTGCATCAGATTCTCCTAGTGCCTTGCCCGTGTTTTTGCATTGTTTGCATGAGAATCTCCTAGTGCCTGGTCTGTACTATTGCATTGTTTGCGTCAGATTCTCCGAGTGCCTGGCCTGTGTTAATACATTGTTTGCATCAGTTTCTTCTAGTGCCTGGTCTATGTTATTGCATTGTTTGCATTAGATTTTCCTAGTGCCTGGTCTGTAGTATTGTATTGTTTCATCAGATTGTCCTAGTGCCTGGCGTATGTTTTTGCATTGTTTGCATCAGATTCTCCTAGTGCCTGGCCCATGTTATCGTATTGTTTGCATCAGATTCTCCTAGTGCCTTGCCCGTGTTTTTGCATTGTTTGCATGAGAATCTCCTAGTGCCTGGTCTGTACTATTGCATTGTTTGCGTCAGATTCTCCGAGTGCCTGGCCTGTGTTAATACATTGTTTGCATCAGTTTCTTCTAGTGCCTGGTCTATGTTATTGCATTGTTTGCATCAGATTCTCCTAGTGCCTGGCCTGTGTTATTGCATTGTTTGCATCAGATTCTCCTCGGGCCTGGCCTGTGTTAATACATTGTTTGCATCAGTTTCTTCTAGTGCCTGGCCTATGTTATTGCATTGTTTGCATCAGATTCTCCTAGTACCTGGCCTGTGTTATTGCTTTGTTTGCATCAGATTCTCCTGGTGCCTGGCCTGTGTTATTGCATTATTTGCGTCAGATTCTCCCGATGTCTGGTCTGTGGTATTGCATTGTTTGTGTCACGTGTTCCTAGGCCTGACCTGTGTTATTGCATTGTTTGACTCACGTTTTTCTAGTACCTGGTCCGTGTTATTGCATTGTATGCGCTGCTTTTGGTGTGTTATTATTCTAATAGTTGCAGCTTTTTTAACAAACATGGTACCTTTTATATTTCAATCAAGTGCACCTGACTACAAGGACGCTGCACTCATCCTGCAGTAGCAATCTATTTCCAATTTTTGTAGCAACAGACAGCAAAACATGTCAGCCAGAGATGTTATAAGGTCAGAAACAGTACATAGGTAAGTAGGTATGATGGAAAACAAACTGTTGAGTAACGAAGAAGCTGCTGTGATAGACGGCAAAACATCCATATCTAAACAACAGCAGTAGAACAATGGTACATGGAATGATAATGGTAGATTTATTTACACTTCTGTGCAGTGCATGTCACTTATTGTTCTTTTCTTCCACTCTCATGAGATGGTTTTACAAGGGAACTCTGAGCTCACTGAGTGTGGAGCTTCCACGAATCTCAGAGATGAGCCGTTCCAAAGACGGTACCAGAGAAGGTTGAAGGATCTGAGTCTTGCTGCTGGTAGATGGACTGGTGATCCCTGAGGGGGTGTAGTTGGTGTGGTGTTGCCATGGCTGTCCAGGGGGTGTAAGAAAATGTCAGCAATTTTTGGAGGGCCTTCTTTTGTGTGAGAACCACCCAGCTTCAAGCAATACGGACTTGAGGGTTTGTGTCTGCGCAGGATGAGTTACATTCTGATGACAAAATGGAGGACCTTGTCCAAAGGGAATAGATGTTACCAAGGTTTAACATCTTCAGTTACGACAGATAAAGAAAGTCCAAGTACCACGAAGTGTCTGAAAAGCTTTCTGCACTCTGCTGGTGCTGGCTGGATGTTTATTCTTCAATTGGCATTTGCCAGGGGATGTTCAGATACAGTGGTTGAATTAAACTTTGGAGCAGCACTTGTAGCGTTGACTCTTGGAGTCTTGTATATGCTGGAGGACCTTGTCCAAAGGGAATAGATGTTACCAAGGTTTAACATCTTCAGTTACGACAGATAAAGAAAGTCCAAGTACCACGAGGTGTCTGAAAAGCTTTCTGCACTCTGCTGGTGCTGGCTGGATGTTTATTCTTCAGTTGGCATTTGCCAGGGAATGTTCAGATACAGTGGTTGAATTAAACCTTGGAGCAGCACTTGTAGCGTTGACTCTTGGAGTCTTGTATATGCTGGATGCGGTAGGACTGTCCCAATGCTCTACGGAGATCAGAAAATCCAGACTCTCCTTCATCTCAGACCTCGAGCTCTGTGGCTTGACCAGTAGAGCTGCAATAAAGAAGATGACCGAGACCAGTTCTACCTCTCCCAACTTTTGAACTGATCATTGAGGAAAGAAGCCCCTGTCTGGAAGGAAGATCTGCACATGATGCACTTGACAGAAATCCTGCCTGGAAGGAAGATCAGCACAAGAAACTGCTGACAAAAGTCCTGCCCGGAAGGAAGATCTGCACAAGGCGCAGCTGATAGAAGTCCTGCCTTGAAGGAAGATCTTCACAAGGCACAGCTGACTTAAGTCTGCACATGGCAAAGCTGACAAAAGACCCTGCCTGGAAGAAAGATCTGCACAAGGCACAGCTGACTGAAGTCCTGCCTGGAAGGAAGATTAGCACAAGGACCACCTGACAGAAGTCCTGCCTGGAAGGAAGATCTGCTCATGGCACAGCTGACAGAAGTCCTGCCCGGAAGGAAGATCTGCACAAGAAACAGCTGCACAATCCCCAAGGAGCCCTTCTACCCTTAGGTATAATGAGATTTGATGTATAAGATATGGGCAGTGATTTTTTAGTGACATACCACTGGAAGCGTCGACTAAGGTATTCTGGACTGGAGTTAAGCAGTGCCTTGAATGCAATGCATGAAGATTTGAACTCAATCCTATTTTAGGTGTCACCTAGCTTTGCTTCACATGCGCTGCTTGCCCTTTAGAGTTATAGTAAGAGAGGGGATTTGAGAAGGGGACTCAAAGCGCCGCCCCTCACTTTCATTGGCTTGCATCACCATTTATGCTAAACGGTGGCCTGCCATTGGAAATGGGGTTTTGTAGCCGCTGTCCGTTCACCTTTTCGTACGGTCCATCCGGACAGGCTTGTCTGCTTTGCTGCTGTTGCAAAGCAATTTCTTATCTTTATGGGGCCGTCTGTTTTTACTCAGCCCCATGTTTATTTTTGCATGGTGCATTCATTTAAAGTGAAAGTGAAAGCGCGATGCAAATATAAACACACGGCTGAGTGAAAACAGATGGCCCCCTCCCTTCCCGCAATGGCGAGCGCTGGTTCCCACTGCAGGCAGGCACAAAGTGCATGGCGCTCTTTCACCTTCCTATTTTTTGGATAAATCTTGTTTTTGCATTTTTCATGTTTCACATTAAAAAAAACATGTGTGAAAGCTCTTGTTGGGAGTAAAGGACAAGTTATTTACCTTCGGTAACGCTTTTTCTGGTGGATACAGTGTCTGCCTGTGGATTCCTCACCTTATGAATATCCCCTGCGCCAGCATTCCACAGAAACTTTTTTCCTAGCTCTGCACGCCAACAAGGACGTCACAATACCACACCTCCGCACGCGACTCGTCACCTGAGCCATAAGAGAGGCTAGTGGGTGTGATGACATGAGTTCCACCCATTTTTTCCGTGCCACCGAGGCAAAAGGGTGAAACGACAACATACTCAATGTATGCACAGTACATAATATTCAATAACTACACATAGTGTAAATTCGAAAGGAAAGCCACAGAGCAAAAGCATTTCTTATAAATCATACACTGTGGGGGCGTGGCTTGGCCGGCTGCAAGATGGCCGCACTCTAAGTGGGCTCTGCCGGCCAAGCAACACAATCCGTCATTTTCCTCCTGGCATCTTACCTCGCCAGCGCTGCTCTTTTGATCTCTGCCCCCGGGGGCTGTCCTGCACCTTCCTGGCCAGTTTCCACCTCTCTGTTGGTCCGCTGGTCGACGCTGTTGGCCTCGTGGTGGGCCCGGAGCCCCTGTACCGGTGGCGAGCTCCAAGCTGCTGGACCTGCCGCTGCTGCTGGTGGTGAGCCTGCTGGCTGTGCTGGGCTCCGCTGCGGAGATCGTCATTCCGTTCCCCTCTGGTAAGTTGTGCCGCTGCCCGGGGTTAGTGCCTGCAGGGTTTGGGGGCCATCTGCTGAGCGGCCGGGTGGTGTGGCGCTTCGGCCTAGTGAAGCCTAGTTCGCTCCTGGTCTCGGCCCTTCGTGCGGGCTGCGGTGCTGCCGTTGCTTGGCTGTCCCGGCGGGGAGCCCCTCCTTGCCTCCCCCGTTGGTTCCTTTCCCCGTGGTGGGCGCTGAGCCCCGGGGCCTTGGCTCACTGAACCCGATCTGCCTCCTCCTTCGCGGGATCGCCCTGGGCCTGCATTCCATCGGCCCGCCCCCGATCCTGGACCTGCTGCTGGGCGGACCGATGTGCCTCCGTGTCCTGTGTCGCCTGAAGCGGGGCCTGGCGGTGTTAGGACTGCCGCGGAGCTGCAGTGCATCTGACCACTCCCATCTGCTCAGCAAATTAAAATCCACAATTGCCTTTCGAACCCCTCCCCCATCTCTATAGGAGTTCCGCAAGGATCCATACTATCTCCCTCTCTCTTTAACCTCTTCATGGAATCCCTCACCCTCATTCTCAAACAAGCTGGGATTAACTATCACCTCTACGCTGACGATACACAACTCTACCATAAGATAAAAACCCATGCTGACAACCTCCACCTCAACAACACCCTCATCAAAATTCAAGCCTGGTTCCACTCAAACTATCTCAAACTTAACCCAAAAAAACCCTGAAATTATTCTTTTCTCCCCAAAAAACAACCAGCTCTCCTTTCAAAAGTGGATCACAGACCTTAACGCCCTTAACTGCTCCTTGTCCCTAGCCACCTCAGTCAAATCCTTAGGCATCTCCCTTGACAACCGCCTAACTCTCAACGTACACATCAACAACTCTGCCAAAGGAGCCCTCTTTACCCTCCGTAACCTTAAGAAAATTAAGCCCTTCATCCCAATTGATGACTTTAAACTGGCAGTCCAATCTCTTACTCTATCGTGCATTGATTACGGCAATGCCATCCTCACCGGAATTCCTAAAACCCACCTGGCACCTCTTAAATCAGTGCTCAACCTCGCGGCTAGGCTTATCACGGACTGCAAACGATTTGACCACATCTCTCCCGCCCTCAAATGGCTCCCCATTGAAGGTAGATCCACATATAAAACCGCCTGCATTACGCACAAAATCCTCCACCAAAACACACCGACATACCTCTCCAACAAACTGACCAAAGCAGGCTGCACGCGATCACTGAAAAGCTCCAACACCCTCCTACTTATCCCCCCCTTCAGAAAAAGAATTCCACTCAGTCACGCTCCTTTTCAGGCAATGCCCCACTTATTTGGAATGCCCTCCCAAAAGACCTCTGTTGTAACCAGTTCTACCCCAGCTTCAAACAAGAACTCAAATTTCTTCTCCTTAATAAATACTGGGGCTTCTAATCTCTCCCTAGTAGCCTCGCCCCTCTGCATCACCACACCTAGCTGCTCCACATATGGCTAGTGACCACCCGCCTACCCAACCCCCTTTCCTTCAATCTGATCACCTTACCTCCCCTCCTTATGACCCTCAGTTTTTTCTTGCATGTTTTTGTATACTTAGGTGAAGCTTCCCACCAAGCTGTGACCGCTATATTGTATTTCTCATAGTGTCTAGCAATTGTTTTTACTTTTTCATCTAGTTGTCATGTATCCTATGTGGACTTACTCTTTTATTAATCCATTGCCTGTGCTTATACACACTGTACCTGTATTGAAACACCTTGTAAAGCGCTCTGATACTCCTGGGTCCAGCCAGCGCTATATAAAACCTCTTAAATCAGCAGAGACCCCCGGGCTCGTGGGAAGCCAAAAGAGAGGCGAGAACCGGTCTGGTGGAGAATGGGGTTGAGTGACTATGCGGGAAACAAGACTGGCTATAGGATGCGTCACCTGTGCAAAGGCTCTGAACAGGGAGCAGCGAGGAATGGACTTCACTCCAGTGGCCTTGCTGTTGGTAGGGGGGGGGCCTAGAGTGGGGAGGGGGGACAACGAAATATAGATGACAATGGGAAGAGATATTTTAACCAAGGCACTATGCAATTAAACAAAACTTAATAGTTACAATGGGCTGGAAACGCAGGCGAGAATGGGTCAGATGAGAGACTCCAGCCTACCTTAGCATTAAGCATGTTCTATAGGCCGAAAAGCTCCCTGCAGGTTGGGGAAGAGGGTAGTTCAAGCAGGGAAGCAGGGTGGGGGGTGCAAGTTAGAGGGATAGAAACCCATCAAGTGGGTGTGATTGTTACAGTAGTTGTTATTTTTATGCTCGGAGCTAAGAAACACAGTAATACAGGAGGGCACATGGATGAGAGCTGTCGGACACATGAAACAACTCCATGGAGGTGGACACAGGTGCTGAGGAGATGCACTTAACCAGCTGGGGGCGCGAGGGGTTGAGAGTTTTCACTCACCATAACATGACCAACTCTCCATGATGGCACTTACAATTTTGACGTGGAATATCAATGGTTTGGGTAGTAAGGTGAAGCGAACGCTGCTGCTCCACTGCCTTCGTAGGCATGGTGCTGCTCCAGGAGACCCACCTAAGAGGCAATCCCTGAAATGCAATGGATAGATATGGGTACAAGTTGCACATGCACGCAGGGTATACCTCAGGCTCAAGGGGATTCTAATTAAGGCATCCGTTTCACTGATAGTGAATAGGTGTTGGCTCGACAAGCTAGGACAGTATGTAGCAATCACCAGCTCTTGGGAAGGGAAAACTCTGAACCTTTACTCTGTATACATTCCTCAGATTCTGCATAGTGATACCCTTACACTGCTGGGAAGCACCATACTTGAGTTGCCCATAGGCATGCCTATTCTTGTGGATGCCATGAATGCTGTCATGGACCCGCAGTTAGATAGACTGACCGAGGCAATGGGGACACTCTGAAGCAAACCACTACATGGATTTATAGCAGCGATGGGCATGATTGACCTGTGGCAGGCTCATAATACATCGAGTCAACAGTACACACATACCTGCGTGGCACATAAAAGCCAATCCAGACTAGAGTACATCTTCACATTCAAATCACAGGTGGGACAGTTTTGGGGGATCACACACAAAGCGCTTGCTATATCCGACCACTCCCACAGTCACAGTGCAATTAAAGAGACCAACGAGAAACACTACACTGCCATGGCACGTCAGAAACAAGCAGTTCATGCAAAAGGTACAGATGCAAACTACACAATACTTTCAATACAATGAGGGCTCGGTGGAATCGGCCTCCAATTTGTGAGAGGCTTACAAGGCAGTGATCAGAGGATACACCCAGGCACAGATAGGCAGTCATAGAAAAGAACAAAATAGAGAAGCTGAAAAACTTGAACTGTACAAGAGTCTAGCAAGTAAGGTTGCTCCCCATCTTTTAAATGTGAGTTAAGAGAAAAAGGGGAACTCTCCCTGGACCAACGCACAGCCACGATAGTGGTGATCCCCCAAAAAGGTAAATCGCTGGTCGAGTGTGGGTCGTATAGGTTGATATCCTTGCTAAACACAGAGGCATAGGTGCTGGTGAAGATACTAGCACAGTGGTCCATCTGGATCAGTCAGGGTTTATGCGTCATAGGGACACACGGCTCAAACTTCGAAGGCCATACTGGACCAAAAAGACACAAGATGAGGAGGAGGTACTCCTTTCATTGGATGCCCAAATGGCATTCGATAGTATTGAATGGCAATTCATATTTGCCATGTTATTAACACCATGGCTGCTGTGCATTTTCCCCTCCTGTGCTGACATTTTATGAATCCTCATTGTTCATGACGAGCTCAGCTCGCCATCAGCACAGCTCAACTGTGCCTCATGACGAGCTGAGCTCGTCATGAGCATCGAAAGGGTTAAAAGGAGGGAATAGTTATTGGGCTTTTTCTAAGTCCAGCGGTCATGCCCTAGATGCAGTCAACGATGATATCCCCTGGGTTTCGCTGAACACCTGAAGCACCTGCAGAACATATCTCCTTCATTATCTCTAATTGTTTTTTTATCTGGCCTACTAAGGACAATGAGACAACTAGAATGATTACAAACGCCTCCATCACCCAGCACTTATTCCTCCTGGAACAACCACGAAGTAACATACGTTTCTGTCACCCAACACAACAGTAATATCAAGCTGGCCTTAAACACTTTCTTCGCTCTACCCTCTTATAGCCAAATATAGGGTACTCTGACGGACACATTGTGCCTACCTGTTGTACTGTTTTGGCCCATAGGAACCTCTACCCTAACACCACTTAAAAGAATAACTAATTAAACGTCCAAGACATTCTACCGGGTGCTTTTTAACTTCACATCGACCCACGTACTCTCTTTCAACTTCGCATGGACCTAGGTGGCTGTTCACCCCGGCACAGTCTAATATAAGGGAGGCTGGCATACGCTATACCATTACTGTGCCAACATATTTATCACTGATTTCACCTTAACTAGGACTTATTATATACCCTTATATTACATTGAATTGTATATACACTTAGACAACCCACAGGGCAATACACACTCAGCGTACGTAGTTTTCTAGGGCCAACTACCTCTTAGCTGGGTTATGTACTACACTCCAAGAAGGCCGCCTTGTTTTAAGCATTTAACGCATGCCTCTCAGCCTTCTTCGCTGTTGAGTAACGAGGCCACTCCTCCACCACAGTCATTCCAACATGCATGAAAAGTACTTATACTCCGCGTCCGGAGCAGACTTCACCTTCCTGAAGAGCAGCGGTATGGGTAGGTCGAGAGACTGGTTCTGCATTGGGAACAGGTAAGCACCACTGTAGGTGTTTGTGTCGTCTTCTTTTTTGTAGCGCTCGTACAGCATGGAATAGTGACTCCTTGTTTGCCCGCAAAAGCTACAAACGGTTTACGAGTATGGTAACGGGGTGTGTCTTGTTTTGTTCTTCCCCAGTGTATCCGCTGATACTGTGGTCCCCGCCCTACTGTTCACACAAGTCCGTACGGGCAGCAGGGAGTTGTTTTTTGACTGCCTCGAGACTGCACACATATTTAGCCACAGGAAACATTGACACTGCCCACTCCCCACGGTTCTTTGTTTGGGATACGATACGAGTGGGGTGCCACGAGGTTGAAAACACAACAGTCCCCCTTGTTTATAAACCAACATTTCATGACACTTTTTGAACCTTTGTGTGCGAGACAGTGCCTCCTCCCAGCGCATGTGTGCTTCAACCGTTGCAGACTTTACACATTCGTGCCTGCCTATCTCGTTGACTCAATGAATTTCGATTTTCCTATTTTCATAGTGACACCACTGTTTGGGTGTCTTTTATCCGTTGCATCAGATGAGGCCAGACTTCACACTAATTTTGGTGAGTCTTGCACACACTGGCGCATCAGCCTTGTGAATATCAGGTGGTCGCTGATCAATGGGTTACCCCTCTGATAAACAGTGCTTTTCAACTTTCTAATTAATATAATGCGCAAAACGTCTCATGACCTGTAGTATAAAAACTCAGGACTGCTGTGCCTTTTCACTGTTTGTTTTTATTACAGGTGATCTCTGTTCCCTAGGAGGCCATTCCCTAGGCGAATACCAGTGGTAGGTAGCATTGCACCCTTACCACACTTGTATGTAGATAGGTTGTTTTTCACAATTTGTTTGACTCACGGTCCTGAAGAATCACCACTGATCAATTATTGACATTTCTAAGGCGAGAAACATGTCGACCATCTGGGAGTAGAATAGGTATTTTGTCGCATAGATAACAAAACACACTACTGCTCCCTTAGTATTTTATTTAGGTAGGGTACCCGACAGAATAAAGTCTTCATGAGAAATCCCTAACCTATTTTAAACCACACCACACACATCTACACTTGACTAAGGCCCCTCACACCCACTACACCCATACGGCAAGGAACAAAAGATCTTCGATAAAGAGCCCCTGTAAGGGTGCCCGTTGGGCATTGCAGCGCCGGCCCAACGAGGAGCAGGCTCATGTTTTGAAGCATGACACCTACCTTGCTGGATGTGGAAGGGCACTAGCACTGCCACAGTATATGCCCCATGGACACCCTCATCTCTCAAAGACCAAATGTTGTGTGGTTGAAGAAGTTTGTCATCTTAGAAATGCTTAAAGTGGGTTTGATTGCCGGGTAACCTTTACTCCATTAGTTTGGGCATACCTAGGAGTCAGTCCCACTTAATAGCCTGTGCCGGCATAAATGAGGCATCTTCAGGCACCCACTTCAGAACACTCCTAGACCTGAGGAAGAGCAGAAGAGGACAGGACCTCCTGTCTGTGATCTGAAAAAAGCCCTGAAGGACTGGATCTGCTCCGTCCTTTACTCTGGACAAAGAAGTAGACTTGTAGGGTAATACGGCTGACCTCCTGTTCAACCTACAAGGATACAGTACACTAAAAAGGCCTTTGCTGCAACTGTCCAGCTGACCAGTTGCATGGACTGGACTGGTCCTGGCTGTTGGTCCTTGACTGAGCCCATATGAGGCTCTAAGTGCTTCCCCTGAGGTCCTGGGAGGCTATAGAAGTGCACTCCTATTATGGAAGAAGACTAAAGTCAAAAGGTAAAATCTTTGACCAGCACGAACCTGGTTGGTGTATCCGACCTGACTTCCATCGTGGTCACCATCAATTTACGCCTAGGTCTTCCGCAACAATGGAGTATCATTCGCACCTTGTGATTCTTGGCACTATCTCTACTTAAAGCGTTACAGTTCATATCTCAGATTCCGCTTATTGGGTTTTGTCATTTTAGTGTTATTTTGTTCATTACATTTCACTTTATTTTTCTATTTCGCTTTTTTATTTTTTTGCATTTTGACTTTTACTGTTTTGGTTTCTGCATACATATTTTACATAGTACCCTAAGTTAAGCCTGCCTGTTCCGTGCCTTAGGTACCAGGGGGTTGACTCCAGATTACTTTTAATGGCGTTGAAAATTCACTCTGACAGGGGTTGTGTTTTTTCCTCTTTCACCACAAATAATAATTCCATTTCTTGCAGAAAGTAGCAGAGAGTTTTTAGAAATGATCTGCAAATAGGCAGTTGATAACCTACAAGGGTTGAAGCACTTGGAATATGGGACGAGTATCGTGCGGGAACAGAACCTCTAAATAATTCAGTATGGAGATGAACCAAGCATCACGCTTGAATGTCACAACTTTTTAAAACAAGGTAGTCAGGAAAGTGTGAGGAATATATTGCAGCTCTTTGCATTTTGAGAACCCCTAGCAAATCTGAGAACAGAGTGGATGTATGTAGCAGAGACGAGTTTGTGTTTAACTGATTCTCTAAGAAGTTGCATGAGAGATTACTGAGTTGCAGAACCCAACTCTCCCCGAGAAGTGAATATTCCTAAAAGCATAGAGCGCTCCACGCTTTCATCTAAGACACTGACCTCTGAGGAGGGCGCATCACCAGTGAGTCGCATTCTTGGGACTGCTCTGGGTTGTTCTGTGAACTCCAGAGAAATGGGAATTGAGCTGAGAAAGCTCATCATGGCAGTTGTTACAGGTGTGGGTTTAAGGCACACGTGGGAAGTAATGGGACATGCCCGGATCAAGGACAATGTTGCAGTGTTGGGGCATTTTCAAGCAGTATGAGTGTATGCACTACTGTAAAAGTCGGCACAATTGATGTTCATGAGGAAGAATGTCTCCAGAGGGAATAACTTCGCTTTAGCAATTGATTCCATAGTTCGTTCCACCTTCCTGCGACAGGTAATGTGTCCCTTGTGTATGGTTCATGCTGGTACGGTGTTGTCAAATGAAAGGGCGGAATCAGGACTACCCATCAAGATTTTGTGTGATGTAGCCTTTGATAAAACTAGAGCCGTGAGAAACAGCTGACCAGCTCCAGTATAAATCCCAAAGCCTTAGGTGAGCAGGATATCGATATATACTGGATTACTTTGTTAGTCTGCTGGAATGATTGGGTAAAAAGATTCACTCAAAAAAGTGTGTATCTATCAATGGAAGGTAAGGGATGGAATGGCAGAATCAGACTAAGTTGGTTTCGCTATGAGGCCGGTGCCTGATAATCCAGCGGTGTTGAGTGACATGCCGGTATCGAATGCCAATGACATTAAGAATACTTTACTACATTCTCCTGTTGTTAACCGAGTGGGTCCAGTGAATGGGTTGAGCATTGTATCAAACTTAAAGCTCAGGCGGTACCTCTCATTCATAGAGTGCGCTCTGTTTTTCTGAGGGTACGGAGTGAGCTTACTGCCCTTTTACATTATTTATGATGTCACCAATTCCTCTGAATGGTTTCACCAGTTCTTATTGTCCAGAAGAGGTCTGGGGGCATTCAAAGTTCACAGACCACAGCCCTTTGGTTTGAAAGCTTAATGGTGTCAGTAAGGCCCCTGTAAGGTTGCTAAGGTTGTTTTTAAAATTACAACTTTGACATCAAATTAGTGCACAGAGACAGAAACTACAGGGCTGGCTGCTTATCTAGAAAGCCATTTTTGGGTAGTTTGTGTGACGAGGATTTGGATGTTCATGAATGTTTGTGGTAGCGGTGCTGGACGCTGGCCATGATGCTGCTTGCGCTGACCCAGGAGTGGTGCAAGTTAACAAGGACTTCACAGATGGTCTCCCCTGGGACTGGTGCTTAAGTGCTGAGGTGTTTGTGTATGCTCAAGTGGCGGCAGAGCTAGCTGTGCCTCTGAGTATGGTTGTGAGACCCGATTCTTTTGTTCTACTTGGTAAACCGACACCGTACTTGTTGAATATTCACCCAGTGTGAGTGGTGAGATCCGCATTGCTGGTCTGCCTGAAGTTATGATGCTGCTGATAGTAGCGGGTCTGCTAAAAGCGATGGCGTGACTGGTGGAACTATAAAACCAAATAAGAGAAAGTTATCTTCCGACACTAGTCTTCGTGACTGAGACCAGTAACACTGAAGACTCTGAGACTCACAGCAGTAATTTCTCCTTTCAGAGAGTTATTGCTGCAGATGGAGTGAAGCCCAGAAGTAAGCACATTACTAAGGTACCAACAAAGTTTAATCTTTTTCATTTGTATTAACTGTTTCTCTTTTGCAGCATTTGGAAATGCATTTTCTAGCTTTGTTGCTTTTTGGTTCGTTTTTTATTGTAGGCTGTTACCTTTGGTTTAAAGGGAATGATGTTGTAGTGTGTGACCTTAATGCTGCAGTTTGCATTTCATTACCATCATTTGCTTACCCTGGAGAATCTCCAGGGTGTAGGAGTTTTGCTGTCCAGAGTTCTTTCTTCAGCTTCTGGGCAGTTGTCACTCTGTGGCGATCAGTGGTTCTGTTTCTCTTCTCTTCTTGTAGTAGCTCCTATCAGAGCTTCATCCTCCCGCCAACGATAATAAGATGCCAGGCATCGCCCAGCACACCACACAGCCAATGATGGGCTACGTCAATCTGTTATTCTTCTAGTCAGCTCCTGTTAGTACTGGCCCCTGGGACCTGTTATCATTCTAGCCAACTTGAGTCTTTAGTAGCACCTTGGGACTAGTGATCATACTAACCAGCTTCAGTCAGTATTGACCGACTGAGACCGATTATCCTGCTACGTAACTCCAGTCAGTAGTGACCCCTGCACCTTAAATCCTGCAAATATTCAAAACCAGAGGTCAACTCTACAGCCAACCAGTTCCAGTCAATATTGACATGCATTGTTACCCTACTTGTAATGAATAACAGAGGCCAGTGTTGTTGCTAGCCAGCTCCAGTCACCAGTGGCCCGTCACATATTATCCCCAATAGGATCAATGCCAAGGCCTGTGCAGATGCTAACCTGCTCTAGTCAGCAGTGACTTACCAGACCTGTTATTCTACATTTAATCAGCAAGGCTTCGGCCCTAAATACACTCACCCCCACATCCTTACCGTAAAATAGCAATGTAATTTATTTACTTACATCATACGGTAGGTACCGCACTATGTCACACGATCCCAAAAAAAAGGAAAAGAAAATCTAAATTTGCCTAACCGTTCAGCACGCCACGTTGTCAAAAATGACCAAATCACACCAAGCACTACAGCCTACCACATCACATGGCACACTCAGCCACAACATGACAAGATACCACGGCCGGGATTTGGGGCCATTAATCCTCTGTTCGAGGCTTGTGTGCTGTAGATGCACATGCTTTGCATACTCCTGCCATCTTGTGTTGGGTCCGGATATTTGTAAGTTGTTTTTTTTGAAGAAGTCTTTCCAGTCACGAGGTAAGAGGACTCCTCCTTTTGGTGATAGTGCTCATGGGCATCGACTCCATTGTTAGATTGTTTTTTTACGCCAAACTGGTTGGGATGCGTATTTCTGCGCTCCGAAACTGCTCTTCGGGTTCCCCTCAGTGCGCAGTCCACCTTACCCTCAACGGTATTGTTTCAGTACGCGTTTCCGTGTTTTCCGCGTTTCAAATCGATAGACAAACTCTCCATTTTTGATAGAAAACCTTGTGGGCAACCGTCGGGCTTTGCTGCGTAGGGCCAGCCATCTGCAAATGGAACGGACTCCATTCCATTTCTGTCCTGGGTGGCACGCCAAGTACCCTCGCACCGACCTACATCAAGTTTGTAACTTGTGCCTCTCTCCGCAGCACAAGGAGGAAGACTACGACGCTTGTAAGTCATTTCGGTCCAAGAGGACTCTACCCGATCATCAGGCTCGATGACGAGAGAGGCAGCGTCAAAGCATTCAACACACTCTGGATATCTTCGGGGAAGAATCTGAGCAAGACGAGATAGAAGCGTCTGCCGTAGAAGAAGAGGCCCATCTCTATGCCAGAGCACAATCGGGGCATGCTGGGGCAGCCATGTGATTGCAATTCTACGTCATGCCAGTACCATAGGCGGCTGACCAAATGTATAGGTTATCTTGCGCCCTTCTGACATCTAAACAGGCCTAATAAACAGCATTTGGGTGTCAGCTCAATACTTAGTTGTGTGGCATGCACCATTTCTTCGACAGCTTGTTGCCAGAAGGAGTGTATTGCATCGCAGGATCATGGTTAATGTAAGGAATCAGCGCCCACAGTGTTGCAGCGCAAGCATATATCTGGGCAAGACACGACCATTCGATAAAGGTCTTGTGGCGTTAAGTAGGTTCTTTGCAGAAAATTATAATGTATCAGTTGAAAATGGTCATTACTAGAAATCATGCGTATTAGTTCACAGGCCTGCTGCCAGGCTTGATCTTCCAATGTAATGTCAAAGTCTAAATTCCAGGCCTCTCGGGCTCGTGTGTAGTGCCTACTGTATCTGATCGCATTGTTCTGTAAAGATGCATAATTAGGTGTCTACACGCACCATAGGTTAGCAGCCCCTCAAGGGTTTGAGTATGCGGCGGAGCTGTCGGATAGCACGGCCAGGTGTGCTTAGTTATGTCTGAGATTGGAGAAACCTCTTGTTGAACCTTAGCAGATATAGTGGACTATGTGCTTGACTTTTGCTCCAGGATGTATGAGTACGTTAAAATAGTAAGCAAAAACGTTGCGGCCAGCCTAGAGCTGCAGAAGCTCTGGTAATGCTAAAAGGCTGCTATGGTTGAGTTCCAGCCAGGGCAGATGGTATGGGTTTTGGGGCCTGTGGCTCCTAGGGCTCTGCAAGGAAAGTGGAGTGGACCCTACCCTATCCTAGAAAGAAAAGGCGGGTCACCTACCTGGTAGACCCTGGTTCTGAAAGGAATCATAAGATATCAACCGCCTTACACCCTACTATGACATGGCAGATGTGACCATGCTCATGGTTACAGATGAGGATCAGGAAGCAAAGAGTGAACCTGGCCCTGACCTGTCCAACAATCCAAAAGATGGGTCAGTGGAAGGTGTGGTCTGGTCAGACACCCTACCTGTCCTTCAGGAGACTGATTGCAGACAAGTCCTAAATCAGTTTGCTGAGCTCTTCTTTTTGACCTCTCGCCAGACTAGCTGGTGTATCCATGCTGTAGACGCTGATGGATGCCTACCTGTCGAGAATAAAACATACAGGCAGACTGAACATGTGAAAGAGAGCATCAAAGCTGAAGTAAGCATGATGCTGGATTTGGGAGTTCTAAAGCCTTCTGAGAGCCCCTGGTCCCTCTCAGTTGTCTTAATCCCCAAGCCTCATAACTAGGATGGTAAGAAAGAAATTAGGTTTGTGTGGACATTTGGGGCGTGAATGCTGTGATCAAAAGCGATGAATACCAAACTCCATGGGCAGATGAACTTATTGACAAGTTGGGAGCAGCCAAGTATCGGAGTATGTTTGATCTGACTCCAGGAACAAAAGAAATATCTGCATTTTCAATCCCAGATGGGTCTTATCAGTTCACTGTAATGCCCTTTGGTTTGAAAAATGCCCCTGCCACTTTTCAAAGGTTGGTGAACTAAGCCTTTGCTGGATTGGAATCCTTGAGTGCAGCATTTCTACACAATATTGCTGTCTTTAGCTCCACCTGGCAGGATCACCTGATCCACCTTATGAAAGTACTGTGGGCTCTGAGAAGTGCAGGCCTCGTTATCAAGGCATTCAAGTGCCAGATAGGGCAGGGAAAGGTTGCATACTTGGGTCACCTTGTTAGTGGGGGCCAGGTTCAGCCCTTACAACCCAAGATCTAGCCCATTCTGGACTGGGTGGCTCCAACTACCCAGACTCAAGTGAGGGCCTTCCTTGGCTTCCCTGGTACTATAGGAGGTTTGTGAGGGATTATGGCACCATTGTGGCACCCCTCACAGAACTGACTTCCAGAAGAATGCCCAAAAATAGTGAACTGGACTGTGAGCTGTCTAAAGGCTCTTGACACGCTGAAGGAAGCGATGTGCTCTGCAGCTATTCTGAAAGCTGCAGATTATGTCAAGCAATTCATTGTGCAGACTGATGCCTGGGAACATGGTATAGGAGCAGTGCTATCCCAAAAACATGACCACGGTCAAGATCAGCCACTTGCTTTCATCAGTAGAAGGCTAATCCCCAGGGAACAGCGTTGAAGTGCCATTTAGATTGACGCCTTTGCTGTGGTTTGGGCCCTTGAGAAGTTTATGTCAAACCTCTTTGGCTCTCACTTCCTAGTTCAAACCGACCGCAGGCCTCACTGATGGTTAATGCAAATGAAAGGTGGAAATCCCTCATGGCTAAACTAGTCCATCACCCTACAGGGAATAGACTTTGAAGTGAAACAGAGACCTGGGAGTGCCAATGCAGATGGACTTTCCAGGTTGTCCCATTTAGACGATGTTAAATGCTATGCTATGTTAAAAATACTTATAAAGCGCGCGCACACCACAAGATTTCATGGCGCTGCGGACAAGGGAGTCCTGCCGCTAAGTGATTTCATTCATAAACCTGGCGAAAGAGTCAGGTCTTTAAGAGTTTCCAAAATTGAGGATATGATATCATCTATCTAAAGTCCTGAGGAAGAGAATTCCAAAATTGAGGGGCCAGGACCGCAAATCTTAGTCCCCCCAATTTCTAGCATTTAAAGGACAGAGTAGCTAGGGGATTCAAATGGGAAGACCTAAGATCCCGAGTGTGTATATATCTCTGGACCCGAGTAGATACAGACACTGGGCAGTTGCCATGGGGCGCTGTAAAGAGGAGGCATTCCAACTTGAATGCACTGGGTTCGACTACCAGAAGCCAATGTAACTTTTTCATAAGAGGGGTGACATACTGCATTCTTGGCTGGCGATAGATTAATCTAGCAGCCTGGCTTGGCACTAGTTGCAGTCTTTTAGATTGATATTCCGGAATGCCAAAGTAAAGAGTTAGTGTAGTCAATGTGAGAGATGACTAAGACTAAAGCAACTTGGGTAAGAGCTTCAGTTGTGAGAAATCTACTGTTCTCCAGTAATGGGGTATCTTTTATAGATTCACATGCTTGAATCATTCTCCGTCGTTGAAGTGGGATTCCCACGGTACATAGAATAGCAATATAACAATAGCATAGCGAAAGCATAGCTAAAAGAGCAATAGGAAGTATTGTAACATGGACGTTAATAGGAAAAAAACGTGTCACTTTAATAACTTGTCCAAATCATTAGATATGGTACAAACTCCAGCCAATGAGGCGACAGCGCCCTCTGGAACCTTCTCCTCAGAGGCACATCGTGTGTAGGGAGTCTCCCTGAGCGCTGCTCAGTACCTCTACCTTTTCTCTTCAGAAACCCGTCTTCACTGCTTTGTCTACTAGAAAGAGGTCACTCATCAGACACTGTGAGTCTTGTGTGAAACTCTGGCTTCATTCCAAAGACCCCCACAAAAAATGTATCTACTTCCTCCACCCTGAACATCAGGTGAGAGATTGTAAAATCTGCTGGACTTTTCCTCAAAAGACTTTAAGAGACAGAGAGGGAAGTCTACTTCTGTGGTTACAGAAACTCAAGACCAAGGATAATCCCTTATCAGATTTTGAGAGGGATTCCTCTCTCAAGACTGTCATCTCTAAGAAGAGGGCTTGTGAGGCGGAGTTGGTATCTGCTATGGCTAAGGTGCTCAAGAAAGACCACACCTCTACTCATGAAGGCCTGACTTCTTCCTCAAAAAGGGCTCCTGCTCCTTCTAAGGGACTAGCTATGCCCTCTACGCCTCCGAGAACTGCCTCTAAGTCTCAGGCGTCTAAATCTCTTCCTGAGTCAAATTTGCCTAAAAAAAGGGTTCCTCGTCGACGAAGACTTCCGTCGCCACTGCTACAATGACGACTTCCACCTTTTCTTCTCTTAAACCTACAATGATTATTTAATTCGCGTCTTCTCCGTCGATGTTTGTCATGCTTGTCTGCCACCTCCCTCACTTCGCCGTCGATGAAAAAGAGGACTGTCTCCGGTCGGTCATCGTTGGATGCCTCCTCACCGACGAGACGGTCGATGGCTCTCAAGGCTCTACCTGCTTCGTCGACAGATGCCTCGTCGAAGGTTGCCTCGTCATTGAAGGGTGCCCAAGTTGGCAGCTCTGGCTGCTGCACCACATCCTCTCCCCATAGCAAGTACATAGGCTGGACACTCGTTGTTATGAGTTTGCCAGCTCCATGATGGCTTCACTGAAATATGTGATGTTTGGCACCAAGCATCGCAACATAATAAACTTGCACCGATTCCAGTGTAAATTTTTATTAAAAATTGCATACAGATGGCCCCTTAGAGGGGTCCCCTGAAACCAATCAATCTTTAGTGTGGTCATTGACTGGCCCGAGCCAGCCTGCTACCACCGGAGTGTGTTTGGACCTCAAGGGAGAGTGCCTGCGCACTCTGAGGCTGAGAACAAGGCCTTTCCTGGGTGGAGGTGTTCACATCTCCCACTGGACAGGAAGAGCCATCCGTGGAGGGGAGCTTCAAAGGTCTTGTCTCCTTTGTAATGCGACCCCAGCCTCTCCTGTTCGAAGGAGCTGGCCTCCATCCTGTCCTCACACCCTTTTTGGCGGCAGGACAGGTGGGAAACCTTTGATAGAAGAGGAGATGTACCCCCCTCTGCCAACTCTAGCCCTCGGGTGCTGGAGGCTAGGTCAAGTTCACTTTTCAGTGCCCACCATCTTGAAGATGATGGGACTTATCCAGTTAGGGCTACAACTGTGTCCTCCTCTCACAGAAGGTGGGCATGTTAGAGGGCATAGACACCCCATGCAAAGGGCCCATTGGACACTACCTGTCACTCCCTTGTAATGCCCTTAAATCTAGTTTTCAAGTGGCATCCCCAGTTTCTGAACTTCAGTTCCTGATGACCTAAGAAGAGCCGGGCACTACCGATGTGCACCAGCAGAGAAGATTGCAGAGAACTACTGTACACAGGGGTTCCAGGACCTTTTGTCTAAAGTAAAATCTGTATCCCCTACGGACTGCTGCCCACCACACATCCTAAAAGAAGCCTTCACCGTCTCCCGGGTCCAGACCTCTCTCTTCTGAATGAGTCCCTATTCTAGGGCTGTGTCCCTTAGGCCTTTAAAGATGCAATTGTGGTTCCCCTTCTGAAGAAATCAGGGGCAAACCCCAGATCCTGTTCAATTACCGCCCAATCTCTTTGCTGACCTGGCAAAGGTACTGGAGGCTCATGTGGTGAAGTGCCTGTCCAATTTTATTGAACAGTCCAATCCAACTATCTCGACTCACACTAAGCTGGTTTTCGGCCTGCCCACTCAATGGAGACCGTAATACTGCGAGAGAGGGGTGACGGGTACTCCTCAGGCCCTGGTGCTGTTGGATCTCTCGCCCGCCTTTGACAGGGTCGATCATGGGATCTTATTGGACCATGTCAAGGAGGCTGGCAATCAGAGCTCAGCCCTTAGTTAGATTAGCTCCTTTCTAGAGGATCGCTCCCAGTCAGTCTAGAGCAAGATTCCACCATGAGCAGACCTCGTCTGGACTCCTCAACGTTACCTTCAGCCTCTGCAAGGAGACCCCCCTCAACCCTGACGTGCTTTGGTATGCCTTTTCTGACACCAAAAGGCACCCTTGCAACCATCCGTCCTGGGCTTTGGTGAAGAGGACAAAAGGTGTTGCTACATCCTCAAGAATCAAAACTTACGATGACAGCTTTTGGTTTCCTTTGACCGGCCTCCTGGCCCTATTGCATGTGGTACTCCATTAAGGTGTCAGAGATATAAGCGCGTTCCCTGGTGTGGCATAAAGCCCGATTGATCAGGATGATCCACTGTTGCAATTACTGTCCGCAGGCAGATCACCTGGGCATACGCAAGGACCTTAGTCTCAAAATTAAGCAGGGAGGTAGGTCTATAAGACCCACACTCAGTTGCCGGTTCGTCCATTTTTGCGATGACCACCACCTCAGATGTTATTTGGTCCTCTGGGAGACACCCTTATTTTCAGGCAGTCTGAAACCTCCTCTGGAGGCACTCTCTGATTTTATCCATCATGCTTTTATATAATTCTATGGGGAGCTCATTGGACCCCGTCGCTTGCCCTATTTGTTCCTATTGTCTTATTTATTTAGTCTACTGTCAGGTCTTGGTCTAGTGCATCTCGGTCCTCATTCGTTAGCATTGGCAGGGTCAGGTCTTTCAGGAAGTCTCTCCCGGTATTTCTGTCCCTTTGTTGTCAGTGTCCTCAAGGATCCAGTTCCGTCCTTTGTCTTGTCTCTCTAACCATGTGTAACAACCTGGGGTCGTCACAAGCACAGGAATATAGACAAAATGCAAATGAACAATTGGCCACCACTACCTCTCACTCATTGTACTCTCTACAGAACGTCGACACAAAGGTAGACAATCAATCGGAACACTGGCCCTTTAATGCTGACTGGGAATAAGAGTGGGAGGAGTCACAACAGGCCACGGAGACGTCTTATTCCAGGGACAACGAATCAGGTGGGTGTTTATTCACCCGGAGGGAGCAGACGGAGGAGCGGAGCGGAGACGGAGCGGAGACGGAGCGAGAGACGGAGCAGAGCGGAGTTCGGCAGCGTATGAAGAGAGAAGACAAAGAGTCGTTGAAGAGGACGCGGAGGATGAGAAGCCAGGAAGCCACTGACCCCACGAGCTGCCCAGCCATACACCCGCGGGAGGTGTATGGCTCAACCAGGTACGGGATAAACTCAGGGGCTGGGTCAAACGTAAAGCAGTTGGTACCGATTAAACCTGGGATATCCCCCCGTCTTCCTGGTACCCCCTTCCCTGAGCACTAAACCCCTCACGCCGGCAATAGCTTACTTGTGTGTCACCGGTAGTTTGGTCCTCACTCTCTTACCCTTTCAGCAATTAGACAGAGCAAACAGACCACTTATACCCGTTATCTTTCTCCCTGTTTTCCAACGAGCGGCAAGACGGAAACCGAAGATCCTATTCCGCGGAGAAGACTCGACAGGGAGCATAGAGCATCGTCGGCGGAATCTGGGATTAGGAAGACCGCGAGAAGTCGTTCCCCGAGAGGAAAGATAACAACTAAGAAGAAAAGCTCAGACTCGTTGTATATCAAACTAAAACCCACTAAGACTAAGATCAGCGTGTTGCCTATTCCTGCCGCACCCGTAACACCATGCAAGCAACTCATTGGCTTTATCACCGACATCATAGAGACAATTCTGGGTAGCCAGCGCATGAGTGCCCGCTATTTTCCATTAGTGCTCTTAATGTGTGCTGCTTCAGTTGATGGTGTAATGGGAGAGAAACTGATTCCCCACCTGCCCAGTGTGCCTCCAGGAAAGCACATTCCTTGTCCACAGCCTCGCACTTCAATTTACGTTCCTTCGGCATTCCCCCAATCAAGGCTTGTGTCTGGCCTCGAATCACTGTCTTAAATTCACCCTGTAGCATGCAAGCTGATTCAACAGGCCGCCCGTTCTCCTTAAAATAGAGGTCTGCTCCATCTCTCATACGAGCTTTGAACTTCTTGTCTTATAAATATCCCAGATCAACCCTTGGGGGTAGGATGAAGTGCACAACCGGACCATCGAGTTGCACCTCCACCAGCGAATGGTCTGAGATTCCCCCTGCTATGTGTGTAGCGGCACTAAAATCAACTTTATGGACAGTCTGGGTGAAAAGATAGTGCAGGCATGCCAGACTACCATGTGCTGCAGACAGGTGCGTCTGGTTCTGATACCCCCTTACCCTCTAAGAGCATTTAGGAGTATCATGAATATAGTATAGGTGCAGTTCTGTCACTCCAGTCACCCCAATGCGTGTATGTTCTGTTGTAAGCGTTTTACCCTTTCACAGGATGAGTCAGTCTTGTCTGGGTCTCTTTCCTGTTTCCCGGCATTTGAATGGCACGCCCAAACACTTGAGAGAGCAGTGACCCACCAGCAGGCTTTTGTGGAGTGCTTTTGTCCTGGAGGTAGGACTGCATTCAGTAGGGCACCCACTCTGTCTTTTCTTTGCAGTTGCCTGAAGATCAGCAGTCCCAAGGTAGCAGTCACAGCTGGCCTGTCGGTAAGTGCAGCTCCCTGGAGGTCCGGCATCAGCAATTGAGCCCACACTGTGGCCGGCTGGACCACAGGCGTAAGCTCAGATAGGGTGTTCGACACTTGAGTAAGTGTAGTCCCTCATGGACCTCTGACACAGAGTAGTCAGGAATTCAGCCACTAAAAACCGAACTCAGGCTTTCCAGGAAGCCAGTAGATTCAGACCCTGTTGTGTTAGGAGTTTAGCAAATGCAGCCTTGAACGGCTCGGTTGGCAGCACACAATCATCCAACTGGGCCTCAACAATCACGTTGTCGTAGAGTATTATTTTCTGCCTTGAACTATTGGGAGAGTCTTGAGGTTGGTGGTGGGGGGTGTCCCTTAGACTAGCGGTTTACTCTGTCGCACTCTCACATTGCATTTAACCTACGCACACCAACACCCTAAACACGCACTTGATGTTAGCGCAAAGTTTGGGCACATGTATAGAAATGTAGAATTACATGTGTGTGTCAGTAGGATGCCACTCCACTGACCATGATGCAAAGATCACATTAGGCTATGGATCCTTACAACAGGGTGCATTGCCACCACCGCTCTAGCTGTTAAACCCATGACAGTCCTCTGCCTTAAATAAGGGAACACTTGGTGTGACCCTCCAGGTCACAGGACCGGTCCAAGACCTCTCGTAGTCCCTTGTTAGAAGTTGCACAGTACTAGAGTGGCAGCAAAATCTCATGTAATTGTTGTTTTTTCACTTTGTGGTGGATTTACCCCAGTAACGTCCATTTACAAGTTTGATGCCACGGACTGGGCAGTTGCCACCAGGAACAGATTCTTCTGCCTGTCAAACCACATGCCATTCACTATTTCATAGTGTTTTTCTGCTTTTATTTACCACTTGTTTTAAGCAGGTGGTAGATATATGCATGTGGTTGGTTGGGGGAGATAGGTGAAGCAGGGGATTGAAAGGGAAAGCATTTTCTAACAGAGGGAGTAAGGTAAATTTTAATTGCATGATTAACAAAAATCGTACAATTACTGCATTCTTAAAGGAAACATACCTATTTAAATACAGACCAACGATTTTAAAATTTCAAAAAATCCAAATTAGTTTTCTTAAATAACATAAACACAATTTATAGACATTACATCAGATCGTCATCTTTCCAGGACTTAATATAAATTGTGACAATTAACATTTCTGTAATTGATGTGTGATATAAAAATATTACTAAATGTTGTCCTTAATTATCTTAGACTTCTAGATTTCCTGTGGGCAACTCTCAAGTATCCAACTTCTTTTTAACAAGTATTAAAAATTTAGTAAAATTGGCGTTCATTTTAATATTCGATGGTCTAAAAAAAACTATCATGGCATGTCTGCAGATACGAACACCTCTGCCAGTGAAGCAGTTTTTCAAATATCGTTTTCTTTCCGCTATCATTAGAACACATACACAAACAAAATGCAAAATACTTTCGTCCTATAGGTGGCATAGTCGGCTTAGATGTTCTCAACCAGGGCACTACATGTTTTAAGCCAGGTAAGTTGCCGGATCGTGCTTTCATAAAGGTGTTTTTGGTTTGTAGAGACCATGGTATTTCTAAATATGGTTGGACCTTAAGACTTGTATATTCCTGGACCAACATCCTTGCGTGGGATCTCTTAATAAACACTTCTTTGTCTTTTAAAAGTGACATTTTTTTATTTTCAAAAACCTTTATTAAGGAATATCAACATGGCAGACACAATACACCGTGCAAACCGCCGCACGCGGTAGCAAGATAAATTACAATACAGACATTGAGTTGCAATTGGGTTACGTTTATAGCAATTCAGTAAAACCAGGAATGTTAAAGTCACAGAACCACAGTCCAGGGCTACAGCCTCCCAAGGGGAAGCACGCATAGAAGCACAATAACATATGAAAGTCTAAAGCAGCAGATGCGCTGATGGGAAAAAGGGGAGGTGGGAGCATTTACTAACCAACCCTGTCGGCCGCTGTGGACCCAGGCCCGGCGGGGAGCGCGGGAGAGGTAGCGGAGAGGAGCGGGAAAAGGAGATAGGCGACCAGTGGGGCCCAAATGTCGACAGGGCGGGACCTGGCAGACATTAAATCCCAAAACTCAGAGAGGAGTCTGGCATCGATAGGCATCCTCGAACCAACTCTCGACCCTAGGAGCAGGCCGCCGACCCCAACACATGGCCACCCTACGTCTGGCGAGGACCAAAAGCATCGAAATCAGGCGGCGGGAAGCATCAGGGCAAAACTTAACAAAGCCAAGAAGGCACAGGGGAGGGTCTGGGCGCACTGCAGTACCGGTGATGTCAGAGACGGTGGAGCACACTGCCTGCCAGAACTCAGAGACCTTGGGGCAGAGCCAAGCTGGGCAAAGTCTGCGGCGGGAGCAGCGCAACGCATACAAGTATCGCCAGGGGTGAGCTCGAACCAGTGGAGCAGCACTGGGGTGCGGTACAGTCTGTGCAAGTACTTGAAGTGGATCAGGCAGAGCCGGTAATTCGGGGACAACTTTTTGGTTTGATTACAACCAGTCGGCCTCCAAAATGTCAATTCCATGGGGTGGGTTGAGTCCAGGCGTAGATCCGAAAGTCAGGCGCACCCATCCCACTAGCAGACATAGGGAGGGTGAGGATATCGTAGGCCACCCTGGGTTGTTCACCTGCCCAAATAAGCAAAATGACTAGAGAGCGAAGTTTGCGAAAGAAATGAGAGGTGAGGGGGATAGGTATGTTCAAGAAGAGATAGAGAAATTTAGGCAGGACCACCATTTTTGCTATGGCGATACGGCCAGCCAAGGATAGCGGCAGTCGGCTCCACGAAGGGATTCTCGATTCAAGCCAATCAACAGCCCACCTTAAGTTCTACCTCCACAATTCATCCAAATCCCTACTTAACCAGATGCCCAACTAGCACGTGGGGCCGGATGCCCACACGAATGGAAAGTCCGGTGTGAAGGGAACAGTAGCATCAGTCAGGGGAAATAGGACCGACTTACTCCAGTTCATCTGGATGCCCGAAAGCCCGCCAAAATTTATGATTTCCCGAACCAGGGGGCTAAGATTTTCCTTGGGGTGGCGGACATATAGGGTGACGTCATCCGCATACATTGAGACAAGGAGAGAGCGGGAAGGGAAACCAATGCCCCTGTGTGTATGGTGTTGCCGTAGCCTGGCAGCCAGGGACTCCATGGCGATGGCAAAACATGGGCGATAACCTCCCCAAAGCTGCACGCTCGACCCTCTCTACCAAGGAAGGACAGTTTACAGCCGGCTTCATCCGAGAATTCGGTATGCTTTTGGCAAAGCAGCGCCAGCGTCTCAGGGCTGGAGCACGCCGCCTGGGCGGCATCAAGCCACGAGTATTTCACTTCCATATAAGGCTCGGGAGCAATTTCGCTTTTATTACTTTTATTAATGGGGTAAAAGTTGGGCCTCCCAAGAAGCTATAAAGTAGGCGAAAAGCCCCTTGTAGACTTTTGGCTCTTTTCTTCATCTCCATTTTATGATATGAAAAAGATCCTTTCATGTCAAACAGTATCCCAAGAAATTTATAACATTGAACTTTTTCTAGCTCTCGCTTTTGGTGGTACCATTTGTATTGACTGCCCTTCCGATTCTTGGTACTGACTTCCATTAATTTTGTTTTTGTTTTCGTTTATTGTCATTTTGTTCTCAATTGAATACATTGATGTTTTGTTTATTTATCGCTGCCGTACTATCCTTGTTTGGCTTAGCAGGACGACGTCATCAGCGTATAATAAGTTTGATATTTGTTTCTCAGCCAGCTTTGGTGAGTCTGCTAACTCATTGTTCATTGCAAGGGTAAAGTCTGATAAAAATAGATTAAATAAATATGGAGCTAAAACACACCCTTGCTTTAGGCCTTGAGTTTTTAAAATTTTCCTCTAAAGCTTTGAGCCATTCCCTAGCCGGACTCTTGTCCAGGTATCAGTATCTAACAATTGTATTGCATTTAAAAGGCTGGAGCTAATGCCATAACGATCCAGTTTCCTCCATAAAATCTGCCTATTTATGCAGTCAAAGCAGCTTTAAAATCAACGAAACATAAATATAATGGCTGTTTTTTTGTTTTATATTTTTCCTTTAAAATTCCCAGTGTTAACACATTTGTTGTTGTACCTTGACCGTGTACAAAACCTGATTGGTTCGGTGGAATTAAATGGTTTTCATTAGCCCAATCAATTAACTCCTTAAGTAGAACCGATGCAACTAATTTAGCTTCAATATCTTGGAGCGTAATTAATCTGTAATTGGATGGGAGGGACCAGTCCCAACTTTTATATATAGGAGAAATGATAGATCCCTTCCACACCTCGGGGACGGTTCTTGATTGGAGAGCATGATTAAATACTGGTGTTCGATAGCTCGACCAATATGATGATTTCTCCTTATACAACACAGCGGGAATCCCATGTGGGCCTGGGGCACCATTGGATCTCTGATTCTGTATTAATTTACATACTTGGTTTTCTGTTATCGCTACTGAGTTATTATTCTTTTCTCCTCCTATTTCATTTATAGCCCAATCAGTAGAATTCACAGCCATGTTAGGAGTAGGATTCAAATGCATATCTATGAACGATACCCATTCCGATTCAGTTACTGTTGATGAAGTAGATTTCCTACTAGATCTACTCAGTTTGTTTAATACAATCCAGAAGCCTCTTGACTTACTCCTTTTGCAAGCATATAGAGCTTTTGCCCACAACTATTGCTTTTCTTGCATTTTGTCTTTCCAGACCATTTTCTTTACTCCTCTATTTATCTTTTTAGGTTTTACTCTGTAAATTAAATTAACTTCGAACTTTTTTTACCAATCTCAGGATTCTGTTACGTCCTTTTTTTAATTGATGGCTTTCAAACGAAATTTTCACCAATGAACATGCTGTGTTTTTTCCTCCACTGACCTTTATTAGCATATTATTGAGATTGACTGGTAATTAATTGCTTTGTGAAGAGAGACCATTTTTCGACAGCATTCGAATATTATCCTTCGAAGTGAAAATCAACAATTGCCTGCGCAGTGTTTGTAATAGAATCTTTGGTGTTATCTGACCAATATAGTTTCTTATAATTTACTTTCATTATTTCTCCCGGAAGTGTTGTATATTTTTTAAATCTTAGGCCATTTAGGTTTAACTCCAATATTTGTTGATCGTGGTCGCTTATATATATTCCCTCTATTTGATAAGACAAAATGCTATGAAATAGATTCAACAATGCTATGGTATAATCTATTCTAGACCTATGATACCCTGCTTGAAAAGTCCATGCTGATGGCGAATCTTGGGGAAATTGCTCATTTAGCACCCTTAGACCTATCGTTTCTAATTCTTTTACAAAAGTCTTGCCGATTTTTTCATTCTTTTGTTCCCTCATACCCATTGTTGATGAAAAACTTGGAATTGACCCTAAGTAATTTTGCCATTGTATTTCAACATCTCTATCGTAAGAACATAGCATATTCATGTTATAATCCCCGGTAATAATAATCTCAGTTTGGGTGTCATTGTCCAGTTGCTGCAATATCATAATTATCAAATTGGTCGCCATTGTTCTTCGTAATTATATACGTTGATTACTACAAGAGATTTAATTATATTTTGTTCCTTGTATCGTATTTTGGCAATTAGATCATCCTTTTGACTTGGGACGTCCATTTCACTTTCCATTTTTAGCTCAGTTGATATAGAAATAGCCAAACCCCCACAAGGTCTGCCATAGTTACTTGTTCTCTTAGCTAATGAGTAATAACCATATACCCTTTCAATCTAAAAGGAACTAAAGCCCAAGTGTCTTGTAAACAAATGATTTGAAAACAGCACAAAGTAGCTAATTGGTTATTCTGAATCTTTGCTTAAACGCCATTTATATTCCACAAACATAATCTGACCCTTTCATTCATAATTCTTGGCCCCCTTAAAGGAACTTCAGATTGTAGATGTCATTCCTGCCAGACATTATGGAGGGCTGCTGTTAGCCAACCTAATTTGACAGTGTCAAATAATAATTCTCCTATTTTTTTCCTCTCATTATTTTAAAAGATGCCCGTTAGTCATACCTATGTTTGTTTTAAATATTGAGTATTTCTTATTATTCTCGGTTCTCATTTGGTTATGATTTTGTAATTTTTTTGAAACAAAAGGGCTGGGATAGAAAGGTTTCAGGAGAGTTATTTTTGTTCCCCAGTCCTGAAAGAGATTATGTTCTTGCATAATAAGGCTGGTGGCAGTAGAAGATGTCCAAATTACTAATGTCGATTCTCGATTATTATTCTTGATTATGAGGAATTGAATTGATTCTATGTCGGTACATTTAATTTTCTTTAATGAGGGTACTGCATTACACAATTTTAATATGTTCCCAAGAGTCACGATATCATTATTACCCCTAGATGTATACTCCGGCGTAAGAATTACCTGCACCACTCCTTCTTTTTGATCTGGGTTCTTTAATTTAATTTGTTGCAGGCTATTTTCACCTTGAGCATGTTCAATTAACCTTCCATTATGAATTCTAACAGTTTGAGACTATGATTGTCGATGTTTATGTAACTGCTTCATTTCGGTTCCCAGATCTTGTGGTAATTTAATATCCTTCCAGGTTTTTAACAAATCTCTATTCGTTTCATCCTCTCTTATACTCTCACTCTTTGCTCTATTTGTTTCCAATTGTGATGGCTTATTTTCCACCTGTTTATTACTTTCCTCCACTTGCAGCATTTCTAAGGACTGAATTTTCCCATTCTCTATTATTTCCATACTATCAGCTTGCTTGTTTAAGCATTTACTTTTTCATAACTGCTTGTACCTCCGATGGATCCTTATTAAATAGAGGGTAAAAGGGTTTTGTTGGTAACATTTGTTTACCCTCACCTTCACAATATGATATTTGGTCATGGTTGTTTCCAGTGTTCAATCTCACTATATCTGATGCATTTGTATTTTTTATACTTTTAGAAGTTTTATTCTTGGTTTCTGTTGTTTTTTCCTCTGTCTTTTTGATAGATGAACTTCTGGAGCTGCGTCTGTCAATGTTGATTGTGTCGAGCATAGGTTTATCACTTCTTGATCTTTTGTTTTATCATCTATTTTTTCTTTAACAACAACAGTATTGTCTTTACACTTTATTGTATCTTTGGAGGGGCAGTCGGTCTTGATGGGTTGAATTCCCACATTAGAAAAATTCCCTTTTACATTGTCAATTATCGTTTTTAAAATATCCGGAATTGTAGCAAATTTGTTAATTAGTGGGGCACAACTACACTCTGCATACGTAGATATTGACTGAGATTGTGCCCTTACTATTAGATTATTTTTCGTTGTTATCTTCTGCTCAATTCCGGTTACAGAGGATGCTATAGCGCTCAAGAGATCTATTTGGACCTCGATTTTGTTGGACTGATATGTTAAAGCTTCCAGAGTTAATTGCGAGGTTTTGAAGAATAAATCCCAAATTGCTCCAGCGTTCCCACTTCCAGGTACCTGAGTACCTGGGCTATGTTGTTGCCCATTTATGAATGATAGGTCCTTATACTCCTCTTTTTGTGGTCCTTCAAAATCATGTCCCTCGTTCCAAGAATTAATGAATTGTGGACTACTATTCAAAACGTCTTTTTGATATGGAGTACTCCAACGAGGCAGAGTTTCAGGATTGCTGTGTATTCGTCCTTATTAATTTGAGATCCGTTATTTTGATTAAATTTCGGCTGGTCCAGTTTTTTGAACGGAATTTATTTTAGACAGAGTAAGATCCGATTTCAGTGGGGTATTGGCTTCCCATATGATTTTCACCCACCCCACCATTTAGTTCATTTGGAGCTTCGTGCTCTGGTTGATTTCTTTGGCCCAAATTAGACGGTTCCCCTATACCGTTAGCTCTTCTATTGGCGTTGGCTGCTTAGTTGGTAGTAATTGCTGAGTATCTCACATTGTTAGATTTGTGCATTTTGCGTCCTCTTGTTGTGAACGACCAGTAAGTGGAATAGTTAACATCTTTAGGTCCATTATTTGGCCCTAGTGGTTGACTTGGTCCTTAGTTGAATTTGACATTCATTTGACTTCAGATTCAGACTCAGGGTGGCCTGGTACACTTACTCCTTGCTTAGGGGATATAATATTTGTTCTACTCAGTGGTTTAATTGGAGTTTGAAGATCACATGGGTCAGTTAGCAATGTTAGCATAGCACCAGTTGGATCTTTCATAAAATCAAACTTTAACGGCGACTTTCCTAGTTTCCCAAATGTATGGACCTTAGATGATTTAAAGGACTGTATGTCACCTGCCTGTTTCATTTTAAACGTATCTAATATTAGTGTTTGTTGTATTTTTCTTTTCCTTTTGATAGGAGGGAAAGGTGGCCGCTCCTTTCCTGACCTCATAATACACCCTCTAAGGCGAAGAAGCCTTGCTTCTTTCAGAGAATCAAACGGGCCAGTGACAAGACCAAAGGGTGCTTTGGTAGGACAAAAACACCTCCAAGGGAAAACACCCCCAAGGCACACCTCAGTACAGAATCCGCCGGTGCTGCTGGTTACTTAATTAATTAATTAATTAATCGATTGATTAATATCCGGCCTCCTGGTAGGAGTGTAGTGTAGGCATGCAGAGTAATTCAGGGGTTGAGGGGTGCTTCAACAGGGTCAAAGTCTATTGTCACTTTCCCGGTTGAATAATTTCTCGGATTTTGTATTAGAGACTTATTACAGACTCCAATGGCTCAGCGACTTACGGACTGATCAACTTTAACTATTTGCCATACGCCACACACCTCTTGCCACTTGTCACTCACCACTCACTGTTCATTGCTTGTTTGTTGCTATTCATCGCTGTCAAGAGTACAAGGGAGAATGCTGGCAATCATTGAGGAGCAAGTGCGGGATCCAGAGCCAGTCCCACTACAGACAGCAGGTGTAGGCACTTCACTCCACTCCTCGGCTCAGTTCTGCTCTGCTCAATGCTTAGTAAATATGTAAAATCAGGCGGCAGGCCAAGGCTCCTCTGGGCCCTCTGTGCTCCTCTGTGCCCTGCAGCAGCCGCCGCACCAGCAGCACCGCAGGCCAAGGCTAATTTGACCCCTGCAGTGGCTGCCGCACCTGCCAGCCCTGCAGTGCCTTAGCACTGCAGGGCCGGCAGCGGCCGTTCCTGCCCCCAAAGCAGATCCGTCAAACTTAAAGCACCCATATAATAGGACACGGGAGAAGTGGGAGAAACCTTCGGGAGCGGGAACCGGTCACAAAACAAACCCGGGCAGTCGTCCCAGGCTCCGCTTCTCTTGCTCGTTAACTCCTCTGCGGCTCGGCCTCTCAGCTCTAATCGGTACGCTCTGCACTCAATGCCGAATCACAGGCTGACAACGACTGTGAACACCAACAGAGGGAAGAATTGTGTTTTTCCCCCAGTTAGTAAAGAAAACAGCATAAGTCTTGGCTCCTTCTGCTGCACCCAGAGTCTTATACGTCTTTTCAGTCTAATTTTTCTGACTGGAAAAAAATTGCGTCCTGATTTTCTGCACCTAGTAAATACAGGTGCAGAAAAACCTAACAACTGATAATCAGGTGGAATAAAATGAACACATGAAAGTACGCCATAATTTCATTGCCCTTAAGTTCATACTCTGGGCCATAGTAGAGGGATAGGTCTGGCATAGTCCTCGCAGCACACAATAGATTTGCGTGCGGCAGAGGCCAGAGCTCAAAAGTCTGGATAGCAGATACAAGTAGGTGGTAACTCAGGGCAGGGGAGAATGCCTGTTGTCCATGACGGAGTCCTTAGCGTCCCAGAAATCTGCATTACAAATTAATTAATAGTGTATATTTTTTAATATCAGTTTGGTGCCAGTCCATATGACTTTAATATCTGCCTTTGGGATTCTATGTTACAACTCCATAGGGTACATGTATCCTTTGTGAGCTTAATAAAATGCTGAAAATTCTACAAATCCTCACTCCTACATCCAAGTACTCTCAAGCTACCATCCTACACTCTGCACTGTCTGAAAAACAGCTCAACATTTTCGAAATTGTGCCTTGATTTGGCTTGTAAATTATATTTTTGGAAATGTACATGTATTAACTATTTAATTTTAATACTATAGGTGATTGAAATTACGGACGAAGAACGTAAGATTTAGCACTAAGCAACTGAATGTCAGTGCCATAAGAAGGATTATTTTGAAAAATTGAAGGACATCAAGCATTCTACGTTTAAACAATTTCCAAAAATCTAAGTGTGGCGAGGAAAGTACTATACCTGTAAGCGAAGTCTCTAATTTTGCATTTCATTAACCCAGAGCAAAGCCATATCTATACACACAATATCAGAAATATGTAGAAACACCACTTCAGCATCCTCATCTGAAATATTATCAGAAAGACAAATTGCCTCAGCTTGACAGAATAACGTTCATCTAAAGCATCATGTAATTCTAGAGAGGAAGCACACACTGCATAAAAGAAAGTTACAATAAAAGGATTCTTCTGGATACCATCAAAGAAAAGACACTGAAAGAAGACTCCGAAGCTGACACGTTAACAGCCAAAAGATTGGAAAATCACCTTTGTTCAACAACCGTTTTTAAACAGTTACGCAAGTTTGAGACTATCTGCCTCGGGATATAACACCTCGACCCACTCTGCTCCCTTGCAAAAACCTTAAAAATTCACCACTTTGTTGTGTTCATGACCATCTCAGATTGTTTCCTTTTTATTGTGTACTGTTCTGTAATTCTATGTAAATCGCCTCAACATTATCTATTGTGCAGGAGTGATATGTAATATTGTTAAATATAAAAATGCATTAAAGGAGCACCGTTGCGCTATAGCTAATGTAAATAAATCCTCGTCTTTAGAACTACAAACTTTAACCTTACACCAAACATAGACAGGGGAAAAGGAACTGATGTTCTGCGACTAATGATCCACAATAGTACTGTGCCGTTCTAACGCCCTCAGTTACTGCCATTACGTCAGTGCAAAAAGGTACTTATCAGTTTAATCATTAAATATCAGACTAACACCTTATTTCTGCCTTGCTAAGAACCTATACAAATAGATTTGAGAAAAACTTCAGTCACAAAATAAGTTGCTGCCGGAGAGGCTATTACCTAAACACTATTATCTGCTAGAAAAATTTCAACAGGTGTTACAGGGCTGCTTCCAGACATATTCTGCTCAATTCAAGTGTTGAGAAAATTACACACAATTTCTTTTATGGATAAATGCTGAAAATGATCTAAACAAGCCCGACTCTAAAATCAGGTTCACTCTTACCGTGGCATATAAGCAAGAGAAAACTAAACGTAGAGATATTAACTCTAGGAATACACCTTATAAAAACACGGAGTGTGAAAACAAATTCAGTGTTCAAACTCGCCTCACTCGAGGCAAAATAACCGAAGTTGGGGAAAAAAGTTACCTGTGCCAAAAAAGATACAGCCATAAATCTTATCTCACAGAATTTGACAGAATGCACACTGGGGAAAACCACTCTCAGTGCAATGTATGCCAAAAAAGTTTCAGGCGTAAATCTTATCTCACTGAGCATATGAGAATCCACACTGGGGGAAACCACTCTCCGTGCAAAGTATGCCAAAAAAGTTTCAGGCGTAAATCTTATCTCACTGAGCATATGAGAATCCACACTGGGGAAAAACCTTATCAGTGCTCTGAATGCCAGAAAAGGTTTAGTATCAAACCGAGTCTATATCGACATGCATTAACCCATTCTGTGGAAAAACTTTACCAGTGCGCTGAATGCCAAAAAAGTTTCAACCGTAAATCTTATTTCACTGAACATATGAGAATCCACTCTGGGGAAAACCCTTATCAGTGCTCTGAATGCCAGGAAAGGTTTTGTAACAAACAAAGTCTTTCTCGACATGTAATAACCCACTCTGGTGAAAAACCTTACCAGTGCTCTGAATGCCAGAAATGCTTCAGTGACAAAAACAATCTCACTCGGCATAGAAGAACCCACACTGGGGATAAACCTTATCAGTGCACGGAGTGCCAGAAATGTTTCATTGACAAAAACAGTCTCACTCGGCATAGAAGAACCCACACTGGGGATAAACCTTTTCAGTGCTCTGAATGCCAGAAATGTTTCATTGAAAAAAGCAAACTTACTGAACATACAAGAATCCACTCTGGGGAAAACCCTTATCAGTGCTCTGAATGCCCAAAGCAGTTCAATCGTAAATCACTTCTAACTGCACATTTGAGATTGCACACTGGGGAAAACCCGTATCAGTGCTCTGAATGCCAGGAAAGGTTTTGTAACAAACAAAGTCTTTCTCGACATGCAATAACCCATTCTGTGGAACACCCTTATCAGTGCTCTGAATGCCAGAAATGTTTCAGTATAAAAAGTAGTCTCACACGGCACATAAGAATCCACACTGGGGAAAAACGTTATCAGTGCACTGAATGTCACAAATGTTTCAGTGAAAGAAGCTGGCTCACTCGGCATATAATAACCCACACTGGGGAAAAACCATATCAGTGCTCTGAATGCCCAAGAGATTTCAAACTTAAATCACTTCTAAAAGCACATGTGAGATTCCACACTGGGGAACAACCTTATCAGTGCTCTGAATGCCAGAAATGTTTCAGTGAAAAAAGGCATCTCACGCAGCATATAAAAACCCACAATGGGGAAAAACCTTATCAGTGCTCTGAATGCCAGAAATGTTTCAGTGAAAAAAGCCATCTCACGCAGCATATAAAAACCCACACTGGGGAAAACCCTTATCAGTGCTCTGAATGCCAGAAATATTTCCAAGACAAAAGAAGTCTTTCTCAACATACAATAACCCACACTGGGGAAAAACCTTATCAGTGCTCTGAATGCCCAAAATATTTCAAACTTAAATCACTTCTTACTGCACATGTGAGATGCCACACTGGGGAAAAACCTTATCAGTGCTCTGAATGCCAGAAATGTTTCAGTGACAAAAAAAGACTCACTAAACATACAAGGACCCACACTTGGGTAAAACGTTATCAGTGCACTGAATGCGACAAATGTTTCAGTGAAAAAAGCAGTCTCACTCAGCATATAAGAACCCACACTGGGGAAAAACCTTATCAGTGCTCTGAATGCCACAAATGTTTCAGTCAAAAAATCAATCTCATTCATCATATAAGAACCCACACTGGGGAAAAACCTTATCAGTGCTCTGAATGCCACAAATGTTTCAATGCAAAAAACAGTCTCAATTACCATATAAGAATCCACACTGGGGAAAAACCATATCAGTGCTCCGAATGCCAAAAATGTTTCAGCCAAAAATCTCATCTCACTGAACATGTGAGAATCCACACTGGTGAAAAAAAATATCAGTGCTCTAAATGTCAGAAAAGATTCAGAGGTAGAGATGGTTACAAGCGCCATAAGAAAACACACTGTCAAAATAATTCAGTGCTCCGAATGCCAGAAAAGCTTCAATTTTAAACTCAATCTCACTCTACATGAGCAGACGCACACAAGGGAAAAACATCATCAATGTTGTGAAAGCCAGAAATTGCTGTTTGATAGGCACAGCCTCACTAACCATAAGGGACTCCATACTGTTAAAAAACCTTATGAGTTCTCTGAATGCCAGAAAATCTGCAGAGAAAAACGATATCTCACCATGAGAAACTCCACCCTGGAGAAAGTCCTTATGCCATAAAAGCTTGTATCTGAAAGACAGTGTTATGCTTCATGAGAGATCCCATTCTGGGGAAAAACCTTATGAGTGCTCGAAATGCAAGCAAAGTTTTGGTTACAAATTACTTCTCACTTGACATGAGCGAACTCACACGGGAGAAAAAAGCCGTATGTGTGTTCTGAATGTCAGATAAGGTTTAATCACGAATACAATGTCACTTCACATGAGAGAATTCACACTGGTCTAAAGCCTTAAACAGGAGGGGAAAGCCAGAACGTAATACTCGGAAAGGAGATCTCACTACACATGAGAAATGCATCCACACCAGGTGAAAAGTAAGGCATATCTTGAGTTGCAGAAAAACTTCTAACAACCTGACTTTACATGAGAGAGCACATATTGTAGTTGCAATAGGATTCATCAAGAAACTCTTGCAGGATAACTAAGGCTGCCCGCATGCTACCTCCAAAGAAATTTCTGGCCTGGAATTCTTTTTTAATTGCAACAGTATCCACAATTTGAGTATCTGAAAGTTAAAAACTCTCAAGGTCTTTACTTTACACAGAGAAGTGTTAGTACTTGCAAAAATCAACTAATTGTCAAAAAAATCACAATAATAATGTCTTAAATTTGACTCCACCCAAAAGGTTTCTACTCACCCTTGTTTCTTAACATATGACTAATATCTATATTTTCATGACAAGATTAAGCCTAGGCGGAGTTCCTCAGTGAAGAACTCCGCGAAGTGACAAGAAAACTCTGGCGGTCTACGCGGAGTTCCGCAAGCAGCGGAGTGCGTAAGGGTCATACTGTTCGTGGTGATTTTGATCTCCTGGTGTTTGTCCCGCCCTGTAAAAATAATCGTAAATAGCACCTTGTGCCGTACAAGAGGGTGCAGCTGCTTCTAGTCGAGCTGCAGCTTTGTCAATGCGAAGGAAGGTTTCTCAACGCGAGGTGGTTGTGACCTGCTGCAACCACTCACATTGAGAAATCCGACGACCTGCTTGGAGAAATCGCGCAAGGAGATTGATTTTGCTCGCCAACTAGACGTTGGCGAGCGCGAGCAAGGAAAAATCTCATCAGGAGGTGGATTTTCCCTGCTCCGGCAAATGACGTTGAAGAGCGCAAGCGTAGAAAAAAACCTTGCTACGCTCCATGGAGCAGAGTTTTTAGTAACTATGCGAGCTCCGCAGAGTACAGAAAACTCCACGAGCAAAGTTCACCACCCAGAATGAGATAATATACAACAGCAGGAAAACATAACAAATCAGTTACTTGCCTTTGATAACGCTCTTTCTGGTAGATACTCTTTTACCTGCAGATTCCTTACATTGTGAATATTCCCCACACGTCAGACTGGATCCTCAAACTTTAAAGCAGTCTTCCTGCTTGCAGTAGGAGACATCATGCATCTCAGTGTTGACATCATCCTGCTCCAGAAGTGACAAGCGTAGACGCATGGAAGAAGTTCCCATACTTTTGTACTTCCCTTACGTTTGTGTGTCACACCAAACGCACGGCGGCCTGTTGCTTTGGCATCCTGCGCGGGCTCCGTCCAGTGCTTAAGTTCTTCGATGCCCCCACCAGGCAACTCATGATCCAAGCCACTGTCATCTCCAGGCTGGATTATGCGAGTTCCTTACTGGTTGGTCTGACTCAGACAGAGATCGGGCGTTTACAACGGATCCAGAACGCCGCAGCAAGATCGGTGGTAGGCCTCCCAAGATTCTGTCCTACCTCCAGTACCCTGCGGTCACTACATTGGCTCCCGGTGGCCCAGCGGATCCAGTTTAAGGTCCTCTGTGTCGCCTATAAGATTCTGAAGGGGTCCCCAGCAACGATTCTTATGGCCCTTCTAGCCCATTACACCCCAGCTCGACCCATAAGATCTGCGGACCTAGAACTGGCTGTTGTGCCGCGTTTTAAGCGGAGTAGGGCAGGAGGACGTTCGTTTCAAGTTCGCGCGGCGGTTCTGTGGAACTCCCTGCCCCCGGCGATCCGTGCTATGAGGGATCTGCTTTCCTTTCGCCGTGCGGTGAAAACCTTTTTATTCCCTTAGTTCTTTACACTGTTTGTTTATTGTTTAGTTGTGTTGTGCAGCTGCCTTGTCGGGCGCCAGGACGCTCCTTAGCTGGAGCATCTGTGCGCCAAAAAAAAACGCATAACATAACATAACATAACATAACATGTGCACTGTGTACAACTACAGAGGCCTATGAGTTTATTATCTCACAGGTCTGTATCACATATGCAGGCCCTGGCCAGATATTAATTCACAATTTTTATCATGGTTAGAATTCAGATGAGGCCTTTTCATTTCCAAAAATTGTAATTGTATTCTCAGCAGCAAGTGTATATATAAATCGTTGAGTGATGACTGCGCAGTGCTCAAGATGAAAGAGATATGATGATAAAACCGTCCGATCCACATATTGTACACAAAATCAGGGCTGTAAATACTTTCGTACAATACAAGTTAAGCAAAGGCTATTCTTAGAAGACATCATTTCTATGAAATAGTACCTGTATAGTCAAAGTTTCGACTGTTCCAGTTAATTACCGTGGTCTCATCAGGACGGTAGATCGCGGCCTCTCCAATATACTTCTCAACTATATTCAATACAACCCAGTAAGGATTCTTCTGTATCTCGGGGCAGCGTACCCGGGAGGAAGTCAAATTCAACCAAGCAGTTCCAGGTCCTGTTCGCCGGACCAAACAACTGCAGCCAGTAAATTCTCCGCTTGCTGTCAAACAAGTTTGTGTGACACTTCCTGCTGAGACCACCGTCATTGACTGTCTTGTCTGTGAGAAGCTGCACCAGCCCTCCTGTGATGGTGGGCCGGAAGACCTTCATCGCCAAGTGAAATGCTCGCAACTCCACCAGCTTGATGTGGAGTTGGGTCTCTGCCACTGACGATGGTTCCCTAGTCTCTGTCTCCCATATGGCCTTCCCATCCCAGAAGTGATACATCCGTCTCCACTGTTAAGTCTGGGTGGAATAGGGAGAGGGGTCTGCCACTGGCACAATCTAATTCACCGGAGAAAATGTTGGATACTGCCTACAATAAGGTGAGTCAGTGTCTCGAAGGACACAAAGAGGTTTTACGGCTGTGCCAGCTGTAGCAGCAGGTCACACAGTGGCATGATGTCCTGGACGTTGCCTTTGTGTGCCATGGCCATGAAAGAACTGTGAGACCTGCTGGGTTTGCAGCAGGGTCTGGCGCTGGCAGTGTTGAAAAACACTACTGTAGCCAAAAGGGGACAAGATATGTGATGAAATTGCGTGGCGGAGGCAGACAGACCCAAGTAATCTGTCTGGGGCCTAGTCCATTTTCCTGCTTAAAAGGTGAGAGCCATCGAATAGCTTGTCCATTAACGAAGCTTAGGTATCTATAGAAACATGTCCTCAGGAAGCCTGCTATGTAAATCCATCCTGCGTTTGAGGCAGGAGCTAGTGTTTACTGGGTTAAATTACGGATTAAAGTCCACAGGTGTGAGGGGGTCATTGAAACCTCTTACCAGATCTCTTAAGGAGGATCACAATCCACAACTTTAGAGGTGCACTGACTATTTTACTGTGGTAAAGGATGACAGGTCTCGCTTCCCAGGTCAGCCACAGTACAACCTCCTGGATCCTTTCTGGTATTACCTGAGACAAACAGGTTGAGGGTTTTGAATGCTTCTAGTCCATTATATAAAACTATAGCATTAACACAGTTTGACTCAAGAACTAGGCGTTTTGTGTCCGATTTTTCAATTTCTACATTTAAATCTTGCTTTGATATTTTTCTCTTCCATCCTGCTAATTTATATTTTTTACTGAGAACACTTCGATAGCTAGATTTTTTTTAAGGATTATGACAGAGCGAGGGGGGTCTTTGACAGCAGGTGATGCCAAGGGTGCTCATGTTCTAAATATCAGAATATTGGAATGCTAAGAGCTGAAGACAGTGGAGTTGCTCAGGCCAATAGTGACTGGTATAGACCTTCTGCTCAGACATTCCAAGGTTTGACTTTCTTTTTCTCCCTTTTTAATATATAACATTTTACCTTCAGTGGATGGACTAGACTTTCAGCCTCGGGCTATAGCGGTTGTTAAAGACCCTCTAGCTACCAACCCCCATCACTCTGTTTCAGGACCTTCAACACGCAGTGTAGTTTTAGGCAGAGGGCTATCAAACTTTATTAAACATTGTGGAGTTGCTTTTTTAATCCACAACCTGATTATTTAATCTCACAATTCTTTACTACCAGAACATAGTATTTCATTTTTAAAACAAATCTCTTAATCAGCCTTTAAAAAAATAAATAAACATGGCATTGTATTACAACGTTAGTAAGGAATTTACAGTTGCATTTATAAGACAGTTACATTTCGCTGGCAGTGGATTTCTGGAGATATTCTACTGCTTGTTTAATTGAGGCCAGTTGAATTGCCAAATTACTATAATAACAAGCATTGGCATAGCTAATAGGTCACGCTTTTGGGACCTTATAAGTATTTAGTTATGCAGCACAATATCCTTGGTGCAACAACAACAACTGTTGCATGGCTAAACACTTATAAGGTGTCAAAAGTGAGACCTATTGGCTATGCCAATGCATGTTACATCTTGAGTTCTTATGCGTCCACTGTATTCCTGTTTACACTGTATTCCTTTTTTTGGTGTTTTTAAAAACATTTTCTAAGAACGTGAATTGACGAGGTTTAATTTTTTTTCTCTCAGTTGATATGTTTTCACCCTCTTTTGTGGATTTTTTGCAAACTGTTCACAATTTCTTTCCATTCTTTGGCACTACCAATGTTGCATAGTGCATAGGTTTCAGTATTTATTTCCCTTTTTTGCTGCGGGTGATTTTGGTATGAATTCGGACTTTCCTTATGCACTTTTACTCTGACTTTTTCCTAATCACGTTGGGTTACCATAAGGCAGACTTTGTATTTGAAATTCATCTTCCCCTTGTCACCTGATCTTATTCTGTTTTTTTCCTGACTGCAATAGACTGCTGTGCAGCTATATTTAAACTCGGTTTGTACAAATTTACTTTCTTTTCTTTGCAGGTGGTTGATCTTGCCCTTCTTTCATTACTTTGTGTAAAGCTTTACATTGTGATTTCATTTCTGTTGCTTTTTTTTTTTAGTTGCACGTACTTTAGAGCAGACGTGGTTGCTTTTTGAAATAAGTTTTACCAGCAAACACAAGGAAATGATGGACGGAGCACTGAAACTTTTCAGACACTCACCCCCAGTCACAGATCTGGGTTGAGTCCATCATCGTTGTTTAGCTCACTTCGCCAACCCCAGTTCAGACCAGGCCACGTGCAAATCAGTCTTGACCCTGTGCCTCATGGGAACAGTCCAGACCGTTCTGCCAAGCCAGGTCTTTCAAGGACCGGGAACCAGCATCCTGGGACCGGTTTTGGATTAAAACCTCTTATCAGCCAGGCTAGATTGAATCCCAGGATGCTTGTTTCTGGTCCAGTTAAGATCTGACTTGGTAGTTCGGTCTGGACTGTTCCCATGAGGCACAGGGTCAAGGCTGATTTTTACATGGCTGGGCTTAACTGGGTAGGAGAAGTGAGCATAAGAACGATGATGGATTCAACCCAGATCTGTGACTGGCGGTGAGTGTCTGAAAAGTTTCAGCCTTCTGTCCATCATTTCCTTGTGTTTGCTTTGTTTGCCCTAAGTTGGCAGGGCACGCCCAGACATGGGTCCCTTGCTTACTTTGCCACTGGATTCAAGCTAGCCTGGCCGATGAGGGGCTTTACCCCGAACCTTGTCCCAGGATGATTGTATCTGAAAGAGACTATTAGCTATAGATTTGTTACCTTAGAATTACCCCCAGGCTTCAGACTGGATCCAGAGAAATGTTTTCTTAGAAGTACCCCTGCACTTCAGTAGGAGGGGTCGGTCGACTCCGTGTCCGGCTTCGTAGTCGTGAGATGACATTGTGGTGTCTACTTAGACGCCGCACTTGCGCGCTGACGTCCGTTCTTTTTTCTGCGCCAGCCAGCCCAGATCCGGAGAAAGCGTGCCTCTTAGTCAGTTTTTGACTAAACCCTTTTTCGACTTTTATCAACCTCGTTTTTTTTTATATATTTCTTTTTATTAAACAATTTCGACATACATCACAGCAATTACAGTCAGGCAAGCAACATCATCATCTTACATTGTTGACATTGATATTGCAACATAAATCAGGATAAATGAGCTGAATAAATCAAGGGGATTCTGGAGTGTCCGTACTGACCTGTCGATTTGGTGGGGTGCAAATGTCGCCTCTATAGTGATTCCACGCTCCCCACACCCTACTCCGTTTCCCAGGCATCCTCTGGCCACATAGACCGACTGTTCCCTATACATACTCCAGTCTAGATCTTCCTCCCATTTCCTTAATTGGGGTGGCTGGAGTGCACCCCACTGCTGTGCAATGCTTCTTTTCGCAATCATGTATGCCAGGGTTACCCATTGCGTCGTGTTGGTATTTAAATCTGTGGGTTCCCAGACGTTGAGGATACACCTTTGCGCCTCTGGCTGCAAGTTTACCCCCAATACCTCCCGCAAGGTGTCATGTATGTGTCTCCAGTATGATTGTATATATTGACAGTCCCACAGTATGTGGAGTAACGTCCCTGGTTCTCCACACCCTCTTTTACACTCTGCACTCTCTGTCTTTCCCATCTGAACCAGTCGTGGCCCTGTTACATATATTCTGTGCAGGACCTCTTTTTTGAGTCTTCGACTTCTGGTAGCACAAGGGATGTCCCATCGTTGGACCGGCTTCAAGCCCTATGACTGTCACAATTTGATGTTGTCACCGCTCCGCATCTTGTGTGCCTTTGGTGCCGGGAGCATGACCACGATGCGAAGTAGTGCTCTGACTGCCCAGCCATGAACCTGAAGTCTTTGCTGGAGCGGTCCAGAAAGCATTTGAAGGCCTGGCAGTCTGCACAGCGCAGCTTGAAGTCCTCATTGAGAGGAAAGTCATCACCATTCCTCTTCGAAGTCTTTGCACTCCTCAAGTAAGTTGATGCACAAAAAGAAGGCAAAGAAGCATCTTTGCTTTTCGCCTTCTCTCTGTCCGTCGGCCAACGCGACGTGGGTACTGGAGCTTCGTCACTCTCCGGCTCCTTCCTCGGAGCACATTTCCTAGAGCGTCCCCCGCCCAGCTTCATCAATTTAACAAAGTACTGCACAGGAACTTTGGGCAACCCGACTCCGCAGGGGTGCCTTCGGGCCCCACATACTCGGCTAGGGGCTGTAGGCCTTCGATGCCGGCGGCTCCGGCCCTTGCGCTGCAGGGTCCCTAAGGATCCAGGCCTGGATCCTGATTGGTGCTGGTCGCCTCACAGTACCTTCCCCGGCGCCGATGCCAGTGGAGACGCCCCAGACGCCGGGTGTGACCCCAATATCTTGCAAGTCGATGCAACCCTTTGTCTGTTCCTCATTAAGAAATATACAGTCGTGAGGCTCCTTTGACTGAAACTGAGTCTCAGGATATGGCAACAAAGTGGCTGGGTTCAGTTTTGCGCACCTCTTCAAGGTAATATGAGGTGCTAAACATGTCAATTCATATCCTGTCAGGCGAGCACTAGTTAAGTGTTGTGTCTTAGTCTGATTCAAAAGTGCATCGACTGCATGGGGTACTAGCACCAACAGTTTATGTGACAAAACTATCCCTTCACTCTGACGTATGGACACAGCTGTTGCTGCAACTGAACGGAAGCATCCAGGCAACCCACGAGCAACAGAATCAAGTACTGCTGAAAAATATGCACAGGGACGCTGCTTATCACTATGTGTCTGCACTAAAACTGACAATGCACATCCATCTTTCTCATGTACATAGAGTGTAAAAGGCTTCGTATAATCTGGAGTACCTAACACTGGTGCTGAACAAAGAGCTTGTCGTAACTGTCGGAAAGCATTCTCACATTCATCTGTCCATTTAAGGGGCACTGAGTGTCTTTCGTCAAAAGCGCTAGCAAAGGTTTAACAATGTGTGAAAATCCTAATATCCATTTCCTACAAAACGAAGTAAAACCAATAAAGGCGCAAACATCTTTTTGAGTAGAAAGTACTAGTGTGTCTAAAATTGCTTGAATGTGATATGGTGTCAGTGCACGGCCCTCCTTACACAGAAGGTGACCTAAGTAGGTTACCTTCGGTCTACAATATTGCAATTTCTTCCTTGACACTTTATGATGGTGTGTAGCAAGAGAAGAAAGCAAAGACAAAGTGCACCTCTTCACACAGTTCAGGCGTATTGCCTGCCAACAAGGTGCCATCGACATGTTTTATGAGAGCCACTGCTTTAGGCAAAACGAAAGAATCAAGCTGTCTCTTCAATGCTTGACTGTAAATACTAGGACTCTCAGTATAACCTTGAGAAACTCTACAAAATCTATACAATCGATTATTCAAAGTGAAACCAAACAAATATCGGCTATCAGGATGAATAGGGATTGAAAAGAAAGCGTTCTTCAAGTCTATCACGGAGAATATAGTTGCTGTCGGAGGAACCAAAGTAAGTAGTGTTGTTATGTCCGAAACCACAGGATATTGCGGTACTACAATCTTGTTAACTTCTCTCAGATCAATAATGAATCTGTAAATCCTTGTGTCAGTATCTTTTTTCAAAATAGGAAGAATAGGACTGTTGCAAACATTGTAAGGGACTACCTCCTCAACCCCCGCCTTAATCAAATTATGAACAATGCGTATAAGTGCTTCTATGCCTTCCTGTGAAATTTTATATTGGGGCAATCGTGGCAATGAAGTGCCCTCCTTGGGCCCGATTCACAGAATGAACTTAAGACTCAATCCTAAACTTACTACTATTTTGGTATTCACAGAATGAACTTACTACTTTCTGTCTTAAGACAAACTTAAGACAAATTCCTAACTTCTGTGAATACCAAAAAGTAGTAAGTTCATCATGTGAATACCAAAATAGTAGTAAGTTTAGGATTGAGTCTTAAGTTCATTCTGTGAATCGGGCTCCTTGACACTAATGTGCACTGGTGGGATAACCATCTGTCCTACATCTGTGTCTGAAGTAGCCCACAAAGTACTAGGGAGTGAAGCTAATGCAGTATCCTCTTTAACAAGATAAGATCTCTCAATTGTGGGGTAAATAACATGTACTCCTTCAGGAGAACATCGTATTGTAGCCCTGAAATACTTGAGCATAACAAGACCCACAATATTGTCTGGTGTGTTCGGAGAGAGCAAAAATGGACATGGAGCAGTGGACTTATCAACATGGAATGCAAGTGTTTGTGACAATGGGCTAAGGGAAGGTGTTCCATCAAACTCTATCGATGTAATGGTTGAGCCAGACAGGGGAGCCCTAGGAACCAATTATTTAGATAAGGCGCTACGAGTAGCTCCTATATCAACCAGAAAATGATCAGTAGACCCTAAAACATGTGCTGTAACATAGGGACCCCTCTGATCTACGGGAACTTCAACTGATTCCTTACCCCATCCTAGGCAATCCTATGCATAAGCATAATCTTGAAAATCAGACGGCACATAGTTGGACATTTGATATTGGTTCCTTCTATCAAAAGTGTTAAACCCATCCTGCCCACGTGTATTAGCATCAAATCTAACACGATCACCTGTGCTTCCTCTAGGCCCTGAATATCCTGAACGATTCTTCATTTGTCCCCGTCCACGTGGAAGCCCAATGTCCAAATCTCTTACAGGAGGCACACTGGTCAACAGACAAATTCGAACGAGTATAAGAAGGAAAAGACGAACCATAAAATCCACGTCCACTTCTATCACTACCTCTAGAAGGCGGACCATAAGCCTGAGCCATCATAACCTTCGTTTTTAATTCTTTAGTCTTCTTATCCTCATTACCCTTTGCTTCTAATTCCTGCCGTTCATAATATTGAGCCATAGTTAAAGGAGAAACCGGAGAAGAGGTAGTCCATGAGCACTCACTGGCCTTTAGGCGATTAGCTATTCCTGGCAACAGGTTTGCGACATATTTATCGACGAACAGATGCCTTCCTGTGTCAACTGTCATGGACTGGCCACTAAAATCGTGGAATGCCTCCTCAAAGCGCATAAAGAAATCTGGCACTGACTTCTCAGCCTTTTGCTTACACTACAATAATACAGTCCAATCTATCTTTTTGGGCGGAATAATCGTTTTTAACTTTACTAGTGTGGCTGCAGGAAGATCTAAAATTAACTGACATGGTTTCTGTGCGGGTTCCCTCTCTACATCCAATCATTCGAAATCTTTCCAGACTGGCCCAAAAGTCGCATGATCATCAACCTTACGTACAATTCTCCACATATCAGGGGGTAATATCAATCTGAAAAACAAATTATATCGGGCAAAGTCATAGTACAAGAGCTAATGGCTCCCTCAACCTCCTCATTAAAAGCTGCTGGATTTTACAGCGGATCAGGTAATGCAGTTTTAAGAGCCATAACATCCGCTCTATTCCAAGGAGTGTTAACCCAATTATAAATAAAATGACCCTTTGCATCAGAGGAAGCCTTATCATCACTCGTACCAGCTCCTTTAGGAGGAACAAACAAAGGTGCGGCTTCCCGCATAGGTTTCGCATGAACTATCAGTCTTATCTGTTTCGAAGATAGAAGCTTGTGCTACGCCGGTCTGAGATGTTTGTGCAGCTGCGTTCGATGCCTTTTTATCCTCTTGCAAACGGACTGCCTCAACACGCAATTTAACCAAACTCCTGATTGAGTCAGTCACCTGAGAAAAGACAAAAAGACCATCACGCATTTGCTTACAATCATTTGCTATATCAACAGGCTCCAAATTGTCAGAATGTTTCCTAAACCGTTCAACAACTTCTGCAGCAAACACTTCTGTAAAATATACTTGCTCCCTTTCCTGCCAATCCTTCATGTCACCTAAAAGTTCAGAAGCAGAAGCAGTACTACGGGCGGCTTTGCGAGCAGTAGATCTAAGCTCAGCAGAATGCGCAGTGATCAACATAGAACGAGTAGCTCGTGCTTTATCCCGATCTGTAGGAAAATCCTCATCTGACTCATAAGGAGCAGAAGAAAAAATAGACAGAGGCGGAGAACGATCTATTCAGAATAGGATAGAGTGGTCGCCGAACAGCGTATTGGCCAGTTACCTGTAAATGGCGCTCCCTCTCTTCTCTCTCTTTTAGTTCTTTTATTTAATTATTTTTAATTTCTAATGCTTTCGCATGGATGTTCTTTCGCTGTTCTTTTTCAATCTAGGCTTGTTTACGCTTCATTTGTTCACGCACTTCTTTTGCCCACATTCGCACACAGTCAAACATATCTTGCCTAGTCTTTCACTCAAACCTACATTGTTCCACATACTGAATCTTTCGCAAATCAAATGACCCATGCATAGGCCAACACAACACAGTATCCTTATGAGTATATTTATTCCATAACGTACTGTACATTACAGAAGAAATACCATATTTAATCTACATATCACTATTAAGCGACCCCTCCGGGGCGGCCGGTTGTACTTCATCAAGTCTCAAACTGGTACCACTACAAAAGCAACATATCCTACGAAGTGTGCTAGAAACAGGCATGCCAATAAAAGTGCAAAATATGCAGTATAATAACCAAAGTAGCACTTAAGGTACCTTTAGTACAATGTGCCATTCAAATCAAGTCAAATATAGAAAAGTCTCCTCATTACCTGCCTATATAAATTGCAATTTATATATACATCACATACAAATCCAAAGTTGGCCAACACAAATTCCAAAAGCCACAGTAAGTGTGGCTAAACTAGCTTACCAATCCCAGTCATCAAAACCAACAACAAGCACCACAGAACAACTCTTACCAATCACTTGGTGTCCAGGTTCCAACTGCCAGTTCTCAAAATCGACCAAATGGTCACTGCACTGCGAATCAACAGAAGAGATCGCAGTCGAGCACTGGCACCACCTGGATGGTCAGATCAGAAAGAAAGGAAAAACACTGTGGTTGCCAAGACTCGGGCCTCCTCGGGCAGCAATCGCGTCCAAAGCGAGATTCCAATCCTTCGTTTCGACTACTCCTTCAGGCATCCGAGTCGCCGATGAGCCCCGTGTTGGAGCGGCAATTTGTAGAGGTGGGCTAGGAGTTCGCCCTTCTCTACACAAGTCCCCAGACCAATAGGATAGAAGTTGGCACAGAAACTGGAATAGAAAATACAAAGTTTATTAAACATCATGAGGTGGAACTACATTCACACAACACCCTTCGGAGTGTATGAAGTAGCACACTGAATAGAAGGAGCTTGGTCCTTTTATACCCACACAGGGGCTCAAAAGAAGGCGGTACAAGTACAAGAAGGTCTTAGGTACATATAAGGTCATACAGAAAAGGCTCAGTCAACAAATGGGAGGATCTAGCAGTTGCTAATCCTCGTGAACACATCCTGACAGTTACATACTAGCGACAGCTGCAAGCTCAACTGAGCATGTGCGAAGCAGAAGAGCCTAAATATAACCTGTCTCTAGGCAGATTTCAAGAGCAGATAACAGCAAGGTAGGACAGATCACATGGCACGCACATGGTAGCACATGGCAAAATGGCTGCCAGAAATACAAAATGGATTCCAGAAAACGGACAAGATAGCCTCTAAATACAAGATGGCTTCTGCTAATGCTAACCCAATCGCT